>NC_081377.1:17683409-18314546 GCF_030684315.1 Stegostoma tigrinum
TGTCGGAGGATAATGCGTTGTATCCGGAGGTTGGTGGGGTGGTGTGTGAGAACGAGGGGGATCCTCTTGGGGCGGTTGTGGCGGGGGCGGGGTGTGAGGGATGTGTCGCGGGAAATGCGGGAGACGCGGTCAAGGGCGTTCTCAATCACCGTGGGGGGAAAGTTGTGGTCCTTAAAGAACTTGGACATCTGGGATGTGCGGGAGTGGAATGTCTTATCGTGGGAGCAGATGCGGCGGAGGCGGAGGAATTGGGAATAGGGGATGGAATTTTTGCAGGAGGGTGGGTGGGAGAAGGTGTATTCTAGGTAGCTGTGGGAGTCGGTGGGCTTGAAATGGACATCAGTTACAAGCTGGTGGCCCGAGATGGAGACTGAGAGGTCCAGGAAGGTGAGGGATGTGCTGGAGATGGCCCAGGTGAACTGAAGGTTGGGGTGGAAGGTGTTGGTGAAGTGGATGAACTGTTCGAGCTCCTCTGGGGAGGAAGAGGCGGCGCCGATACAGTCATCAATGTACCGGAGGAAGAGGTGGGGTTTGGGGCCTGTGTAGGTGCGGAAGAGGGACTGTTCCACGTAACCTACAAAGAGGCAGGCATAGCTGGGGCCCATGCGGGTGCCCATGGCCACCCCCTTAGTCTGTAGGAAGTGGGAGGAGTCAAAAGAGAAGTTGTTGAGTGTGAGGACGAGTTCAGCTAGGCGGATGAGAGTGTCGGTGGAGGGGGCCTGGTCGGGCCTGCGGGACAGGAAGAAGCGGAGGGCCTTGAGGCCATCTCCATGCGGAATGCAGGTGTACAGGGACTGGACGTCCGTGGTGAATATGAGGTGTTGGGGGCCAGGGAATTGGAAGTCCTGGAGGAGGTGGAGGGCGTGGGTGGTGTCACGGACATTGGTGGGGAGTTCCTGGACCAAAGGGGAGAAAATGGAGTCCAGATAGGTGGAGATGAGTTCGGTGGGGCAGGAACAGGCTGAGACAATGGGTCGACCAGGGCAGGCAGGTTTGTGGATTTTGGGAAGGAGATAGAAACGGGCCGTGCGGGGTTGGGGAACAATGAGGTTGGAGGCTGTGGGTGGGAGGTCCCCTGAGATGATGAGGTCATGAATGGTGTTGGAGATGATGGTTTGGTGCTCGGGTGTGGGGTCATGATCGAGGAGGCGGTAGGAGGTGGTGTCGGAGAGTTGGCGTCTGGCCTCGGCGATGTAGAGGTCAGTGCGCCATACTACCACTGCGCCACCCTTGTCTGCGGGTTTGATGGTGAGGTTGGGGTTGGAGCGGAGGGAGCGGAGGGCTGCCCGTTCTGCGGGGGAGAGGTTGGAGTGGGTGAGAGGGGTGGAGAGGTGGACTTCACCAGTTTCAAAATCTCCCCTTCCCCTACTGCATCCCTAAACCAGCCCAGTTCATCCCCTCCCCCCACTGCACCACACAACCAGCCCAGCTCTTCCCCCCCACCCACTGCATCCCAAAACCAGTCCAACCTGTCTCTGCCTCCCTAACCGGCTCTTCCTCTCACCCATCCCTTCCTCCCACCCCAAGCCGCACCCCCAGCTACCTACTAACCTCATCCCACCTCCTTGACCTGTCCGTCTTCCCTGGACTGACCTATCCCCTCCCTACCTCCCCACCTACACCCTCTCCACCTATCTTCTTTACTCTCCATCTTCGGTCTGCCTCCCCCTCTCTCCCTATTTATTCCAGTTCCCTCCCCCCATCCCCCTCTCTGATGAAGGGTCTAGGCCCGAAACGTCAGCTTTTGTGCTCCTGAGATGCTGCTTGGCCTGCTGTGTTCATCCAGCCTCACATTTTATTATCTTGGAATCTCCAGCATCTGCAGTTCCCATTATCTCTCTCCCCACAAAAATGGTGTTCTTGTCAGGTGACTTCCACAAGTTTGCTGTCCTTTTTCAAAACAAAGGGTGATATTTCTGTTGATCTATCTTGCCTAGTTTGACGTGGGAAACCATTATAAATCAATGGAAGTTTAATGGAATCCATTCACATTGATCTTACGCAGATTGGGTTTCAGTATTTCTTTTATCACAATGGGGAAACAGAAACAAGGCCAGCTTAAATTCTGTCAGAGATAATGGGAACTGCAGATGCTGGAGAATGCGAGATAACAAAGTGTGGAGCTGGATGAACACAGCAGGCCAAGCAGCATCTTAGGAGCACAAACGCTGACGTTTCGGGCCCTGACCCCTCATCAGGAAAGGAGTTTGTGCAGAGGGTTCTGAAATAAATAGGGAGAGAGGGGGAGGTGGATCAAAGATAAATAAAGGAGAAGATAGATGGAGAGGAGACAGACAAGTTAAAGGGGTGGGGATGGAGCCTGTAGAGGTGAGTGTAGGTGGGGAGGTAGGGAGGGTGTAGGTCAGTCCAGGGAGGATGGACAGGTCAAGGGGACGGCATGAGGTTAGTAGGTAGGAAATGGAGGTGCGGCTTGAGGTGGGAGGAGGGTATAGGTGAGAGGAAGAACAGGTTAGGGAGGTGGGGTCGAGCTGGGCTGGTTTTGGTATGCAGTTGGGGGAGGGGAGATTTTGAAGCTGGTGAAATCCACATTGATACCATTGGGCTGCAAAGTTCCCAAGCGGAATATGAGTTGCTGTTCCTGCAGCCTTCGGGTGGCATCGTTGTGGCACTGCAGGAGGCCCAGCATGGACATGTGGTCTAAGGAAATGGGAGGGGGAATTGAAATGGTTCGCGACTGGGAGTTCAGTTGTTTATTGCGAACTGAGCTTAGGTGTTCTGCAATGCGGTCCCCAAGCCTCTGCTTGGTTTCCCCGATGTAGAGGAAGCGATCGAGCTTTTGTTGAAGGTCCACCGTTAAACAAGGGCTGTGTAAATTCCTCAGATGGCTTTAAATGTCAATATTTAATTAGGTGTTTGCTTGAGATTTAGGATGGTCTCAAACTCAAAATGCCGTTGGTCACGTGAGTCATCACAGCCATTTCACTTGTCTTTGTTCAAAACTTTAAAATAGTGACAGAAGTTCATAATATATTGGAACTTGACATGTTTCCAATCAATTTTGTGTCTCTGTTATCTCAAACCCAGGTTTTGACATCAAAATGTACAAAGGCTGACTGTGAGGAAGTTGAGTTTACAAGTGCATTCCTTAAATTAAAGATCAAATGTGTCAGATTAATTCAAACTCCTCATTTCTTAAGCTCAGGAATGTCTTGAGTGATGTTCCACATGTTCACCTTTCCAAAGATTGCCTTTGATGAGGTTCCATGACGAAATGTTAATATATACAGTTTTGGCAAATGAATATGCAATTTCCCAGTTAATGTCCTGCGTTAAGACAGCATGATTAAAATGTGCTAAAGGGCAGCGAGGAAATGCAGCCTCTCTCGGTTTTTAATTAGAAGGCTCCCATTTGAAGATCTGTTGTGTGTTGGCTACAAAATGAAGACACAAACTGAAGCTACAATATTGAATCCCCATCCCTGACTATCTTAGTGCAAAATTTATCCATTAATGGGATTGGACAACTAATAATCATCTAACTCTATAGTTTATCATGTCTTACCTTTGTGTTTCCCTTTGAATTTTTAAATTTTGTTTGCACTTCCTGCCAGACCCTGCAATGTTTTCAACAATATTTTGACTAACTCATGCCCTTCTTTGCATGTTAGCACGCTGCCCTCCTTTGAATAGGTTCCAGTGTTTCCACTCCTTGTACACTGGCATAGCAGAACCATGTCACTGCTACTAGGCAACACTTCTCTAAACTAGGCACTTGCATCCTTGACAGACATTGGCAAGGAGTATGGCATGCCATTGCGGGTCTGTTAAATTTTTTGCATGTTGCCTTATGAGCTATGTGAGGATACTATGGTTTCAAGAGGTGTATTTCATTCTGATTCTTTTTGTGAGGTAAGGTTGGAACAGAGGTTTTGAGGAGTCTGCTCAAGCCAATGAAGTAAGTTTTTGAAGGTAGCCAGTTTAACTGCACCATCAGTATTATTTTAACGCTTGTGATTATTTAATAGATCACCGCTTATGTTAATGCCAATTGAAAAATTCTGATTAGGGAAACTTAATCTTTTAAATCATCCTTCAAATCATTTCAGGGAATCTATTTTCTAAGTTTGTCCTCATATGGAGACAAGTTGCTTTGAAGCTCAGGATTACATGACAAAATGTCATCATATCAGTTACATGACATGACAACATGAAGCCATCATTTAGGGGAGGCAATGGCCTAATGGTATTGGCACTGGACTGTTAGTTCATAAGAGTCAGACAATGTTCTGGGATCTGAGTTCGAATCCCACTGTGGCAGATGGTGGAATTTGAATTCAATAAATATATGGAATTAAGAGTCTAATGATGACTATGAAGCCAGTGTTGATTGTCAGGAAAAATCCATCTGGTTCATTAACATTCATTAGGAAGGAAGTTGCCATCCTTATCTGGTCTGGCTTAAATGTGATTCCAGACCCACAGCAATGTGTTTGACTGTTAACTGCCCTCTGGGCAATTAGGGATGGGCAATGAATGCCGACTGGTCAGTGATGCCCTCATCCTGTAAATGAATAAAAAAGAAATTCAGTGGTTATGACTAGTACTTGTGCCAAATGGTGAAACTCTTTAAAAAGACTATCTCTTTAAATATGTTGAAACGTGTTTAGGTAACTAAAGGTAGTTTAGGTAAACTCGCACTTCTCAGAGTTACAAGGTGTCTGCATTTATTAAATTGCTTAGATGGCTTGCAACTAATTGATAGCTTTGGTAAAAATCTGTCTCTGTCTGCAGGTAGCTTCCGCTTGTGTCAAAGCATGCCACAAAAATGGTGTTCTTGTCAGGTGACTTCCACAAGCATTTCCACCTTCAGCTAAGAAACTATCGGTCTGCCTTGAAAGATATTAAAATAATTAGAATTTGTGGCTTTTTTTCAATGTAATCTTTGTTTGTGTAAGACAAATGAGTGAGATACCGTGTTTTAAAATCCTGGTGCACATGTGTAATAAATAAACAAATAACCTAGTTTACTTTAAAACTCACAAAAGGCTGGCTGCTGATATTATTTAATTGGGATTCCCTCTTTGAGGTTAGCAAAACACCTGCCTTTTACATACTAAAATATGAATCACAGCACCAAAATGGAACACATGAGGCTGAATATTACTTTCTCTGGCAGGATCAGTTTCGATGAGTTTTGTGGGTTTTTTGCTGAAAAATAGAGCAAAAGTTTAGGTAAAAAGGTAACTTAGTTGCTTCATGATACTATAATGAATGTTGTGACATCAAGGTAATCATCGCAACATCATCAAGAAAATATTTCTACCAGTGAAAGTTTTCCTGTTTCTCTCTCCCTTCCCCTTAAATAGATATCCAGTTTGATTTGTAAGAATATTGCTCACTGTCACCAATAACCTGCCATGTTCTGTCCATTAAAAGGGCAGCAAATCATAGTCTGGGAATGCCGAGGTTTCTAACATGAATTCCTCACGGTGTTCAATGATCAGAACGCTGCAAATTTTACCTTTTTTTTCAGCCTTATGTACATAGGTGCCATACTGCAGTTCCCTTAATGCATGTAAGTTGGAAGGATAGACACTTAGAATGTTGATTTGGCTATAAAGTACAGCACAATGCACAAATCAGCGGATATATCAACCAGAAATGGTACATTTACAGCAAATACTGAATTTGCTCTTCTTCCTCTGAATATCAATGACTACAGGAATGCTTCTCCAATGACATTTAGGCATTGCCCAAGGTGATATCACCTAAAGATACATTAGTTATTGCCTGTACGCTGATTGTATCCAGCTCTACCTCACCACCGCCTCTTTAACAACTCCTCCACTGTTGCTGTACAAGCTGAAGTTCCTTTCAATAAGGTATTAAAAAGACTGAAGTCATTGTTTTTGGTTTCTACGTGAAACTCCATTCATTTGTCACCAACTCCATCCCTCTCCCCGACAAGGTGAGATTAAGCCAGTCTGTTCACAACCTTAGTGTCATGTTTCATCTTAAGAAGCTAAGTTTGAGCTGTCTACCTCTCATTTGTGCAATCATTGGGACCACCTATATTCACCTGTACAACTTTACCCTTGCCTTGACCACATGATTGCATAAACTCTCATTCTGACTTTGATGTCAGTGGACTCGACTATTCGCATGTCCATGTCTTAAGCCGCAGCATATTTGATTTCCATAATGCCCTTGTGCTCACTAGAATGCTGGCTCCTGATCAAGCAACACCTTGACATTAAAATTCTGATCCTTCTTTTAACACCCCTCCTGATCTTGTTACTCCATTGCCCTGCAGTCTCCTCCAGCCTTAAAATCTTCTGGGTTATCTGCAGTCCACTAATTCTGAACTCTTGTATATTCCCATTTATAATTACTGCTCTGTTGGTGGCTTTGCCTTCAGGTGCTGAGGCTCCAAGCTCTGGGATTGTCTGCCTACATCCTTCTCTGCCTCCCCCTTTCAGTCACTTCTTAAAAGCTACCTCTTTGTTCAAACGTCTGGTCATCTGGCTCAGTGTGTTTTTTTTAATAATTTTTATATGCCTTGGGAAGTTGTGTTACATTAAAAACATGACATAAATCGATTTTGCTGTTTTTGTTATTGTCGCTTCCCGCAAGTTAGGCTTTAAGCTTGCCCCTTATTGCTTATGTGATGATTTACTGCTGCGCATCAAAGCGAGTTCCTCAATTTTCCTTTCCTAGGATGTCATTAGCATAAGTTGAGGAACGAAGCCCAAAAAGAAGTCTCTTTTTAAGACCAAAACAAAGAAAACATACAAATATATTTCTCAAATTCAATCAAGTCTGTCAATGAAACATACACCTTAAATATGCACATTTTGAGGACTTTAAACCTGTAGACCATGCCATCCTTTCCTGCCTTACTGCTGCCGTAAGAGTCCAATTAACACATATCAGTCATGACATTTTGAAACTAATGCACCAAGCTAGGTGGTACAGATTGTCAAGGTTATATATGCGTATCTCACGCACATCGCTACCTACATCAAACAACAGTAGTGGTTCAGGTATAACATCTATGAACAGATCTATGTTATTTTTACTTATTTATGTGAACAACAATTTTAATTCCCTGTGTAATGTGTCCCGAAGAAAAGGAACAAAACAAAACTCCCAAATTAAAGATGTCATAGGTATGAATACATTCAGCGACATCTCACTGTATAATCAGGGTTTCGTAAAGCCATTTTTTTTCAGTTTAGTCATGGCTGATAAAGCTGCTGCTTGTTCTTGGCCAGTTTAATCTGATGCAGAAATGATAACAAGGTTTCATTCTCTTTTTGTATGACAGGTTGATAGTTCAGAGACTATGACTGATTCTGACACAGATAGTAAAGGCCTTCGGGAGTTCCATTCTATTGGAGTGCAGGTTGAAGATAATAAACGGTAAGTCATTTGTTTTAACTCAATAAGATGTGTCCATCATTTATTATTCATAGAATCATAGAATCACACACCTCAAAGACAATCACAGCATGTCCTCACTACTGTTCTTTCACAATAACTGTTCACCTCTTCCCCTTCAAGTATATATTTAAATCCCTTTGAAAGTTGTTATTCCATCTGCTTCCAGCACCCTGTCAGGTGATGCAATTAAATGCGGAATCACTACTGCAAGAATAAGAAACTTGAATATCACTTCTATTTTTCAAGTCTTATCTTCCGTAGGAAATGAGATTGTATTGAGCACACAGAATTTATAATGTCATATCATGTCTTCTTAACAGTAGTCCCCTGGTAATAAATGCCACTTGCTCTAATTTACATTACTTACAACTAATGCAGTGCAATATTTTGACTCATTGTTTGTTTGCAAGGAATCATATTTGCTTGCCAATGATATTGCATGAGGTCCATTGGCTAAAATTCACTGATCCAATATTCAAAGATATCACTGGTCAGCAAATAAGCATTATGTCATCAAAATGGTACTTGTGACCCATGTTTCTTCTGAATTTGGATCCATCCTGGGAGTGCCAAATCAATGAATCGCACTGTTTATTATGTTCAGGTATGATTTGTGATGACATTGGTGACACTCATTTCAACGTATAGAATTCTTTCTCCTGAAACAGGAACAAAAAGCATTGGAAAAAAATTGCAGGACAACAGTACAAGGGAAGAGAAGCGTTTGTTTCAGGTTGATGACTGAAAAAAATCATCTATCTGAATTGTGAACCCAGTATCTCTTCACAGATTTCTATATTTTTTTAGCTGCCTCTTCTCTGCGTACTTGTTTATCTGGAGGTGTGTTTCCTTTGATGTCAGGCAACCTCCAGAACCAAGCTCAAGAGAAACTATTCTTATCGTGTGAACTGGTCAATTTTTAATGTAGCTGTTCATCATACCCAAACTTGCTCCCATCCTCAAACAACGTTTACACATGTGCACAATCCCATTAGGATCAGCAAATAGCTGTCAGAAACCAAAGCTGATCTGTTTTCTCCTTTGCCTAGCCCAGTGTAATACCCTGTTGTTCCTCCTATCATGTCCCTGGGGTTTTCCTTGAGAAAGATTAAAACGGCACAATATGAAAATCCAAAGCAGTTGACTTCCTTCAATGCTCCATTTACCCACTTGGCCACTGTGGGGAATTATTGATTACTTGTACTGTAACATTTGGTCCAAGAATTATTCTGATATTGCAGTTTGCAGCATCAGCAAAGTTTTTACAGAGGAAGATCCACTCTCAAGTTTCAATCAAGAGGTCGATCCTCCAATTCATTCGAGAAAACTCTCATTTGTCCCCTTTTCTCATTGCAGTAGCAAGAAAACACAGTATTTCTGCTCACATGCGAATACATGTTGGCCAGTGCATTACAAGCCATTGAAAATCCTTTAGTATCAGAAGTGTTCCTGTAGCCTGTTGTGGAGCTCTCCTCATAGCTCTTCAGTCATCCTTATTCTACATTGGTGTGTTTAGTAAGTGTTTAGCGTCTTCTTTCAAGAAATCATATTCCCAACTGGCTGTGAAATAAACAATTTTCTGCTACAAATAAATGATTTATTTCCCTGATCACCCCACATGGAGTGAACATCAATGAGAGCGAATGATGCCATGTGTGGTGCTTCGTACCTCTGATTACTCCAGAAAAGCATTCCCAAAAGCGACTGCCGCTCTGTGAGATTATTGAATATTTTGGAACGAACAGTGCACTTCCGTAGATGACACTCAGCTTCTCCTCCCCAAGCTATTGTCATTTTCTTTTATTACTTGATTGAGATAAAGATCTGTATTTTCCTGCTAAATGTCAGCAAAATGCAAATCATTCAAGTGGTAAGACAACAGAAAGGCTGAGAAATAACACGTTCAAAGGCATCAGTGCAGAGAGATACAGAGCTTTTGTTTCAGGCTGATGATCTACCATCAGAATTGCTCAGTATAGGCCTGTGCTTATATGACTTGAACTCCTAACAAGTTCCAGTAGCTCTCAGTGCCTCAGTGAATTAACTTTAACATCCTCACTCTTCTCCTCAGAAACCCTTCATGGCCTTGCTGCACCCAATATCAGCTCCATTTCCCTACATTAGCCCTCCAAGTATTCTCTTCTTTAGGCCAGCTCTTGAGATTTCTCAGCAGCTTCCTTTTGGTTTTCACAGGATCCTTTATCACTTCCGCTGACTTCCTCATTGCATAATCACAGATGCCCTACAGTGTGGAAGCTGTCCTATCATGTCCACACCAATCCTCCAAAGAACATCCCACCCAGGCTCATCCCCTTACCCTATCATCCTGCATTTCCCATGGCCAATCCACCTAGCCTTCACATCTTTGGACTGTGAGAGGTAATCAGAACACCCAGAAGAAACACACACTGACACTGGGAGAATGTGCAAATTCCACACAGACAGTCACCCCAAGGTGGAATCCAATCCAGATCCCTCGCACATTGAGGTCACAGCGCTAAATACTGAGCCACTGCTGCCCTGAGTAACAATACTTTCTATATTTGTGTTAATATAAGAGGATTTGAACCCTTGCAGAAGCAGAATTAGAAGAAATCAATAATGTCCCTAATTGTGTTATTATTCCAATGAACTTAAAAACACATCATAAGAAGAAAACATTTATTTCCTAGATGTCACTGCGTTTAAATCAACATGACAGTAAACGTAAGTTAGCAACAAATGCATTTTTGAAAAAATAGCTGACAAACTTCTCCGCGCAAAAAGTTACTGCCCTAAACATGCTTTCCATGGACTGGTGAGATCCCAGCTAAATTATTGCATATTTATCACAAACATAATAATTACACCTCAAATAATTCATATATGAGGCAGTTTAAGAAATGATATTGCATAAATGCAAACTTTTCTGAAATGAGCCAGTTCGGTATTAAATTATACAACTGACATAAAATTCATGACAATTGTATGTGCTTCATGTTCCCTGCACAGTATCTCCTGAACTCCTGCAGCTTTAACCCAGAGCCTCCACATTATTTTTTACAAAGAATTTATTAACGCAGTTTTTTCATTCCATATTAGGTGATGATACTTTTGTTGGAAGGTTTTAAACTGTAGTCTCCTCACATCAGAACCTTTGTATTTTTAAAAATCTTTTACTCTCTTTGCAGAACTTCTGCCCAATTTGCAGACTGTCTCCACATCCCTCCATGTAGCTCCTGTTTCCTCTCCCCATCCCATCCCCACCACCCCATTTACAGACCCTCTTGCTCCCTCCATAGCTCCTCTTACCCACCCATGTTTCCCAACACTCCAGCTCACCCCACTTCACCTCCTTTCTGCTTCCCCAGATGCCCCAGCACCTCACAACCAAAGCAGCTAGTCACTTTGCAGCCACTTTTCAGTCCAACCCTTGGCATTGCTCCACGGCCTCTGGCCCTGGCCTCACTCCTAAGTCTAAATTCCCAGCTTCACTAGTCTTGCTTTCGAGCCTTCTCAATGGGCTCACTTCCTCCTCTTGCCCTCATTCCCCTGGCCTTCCTGACTGCTGCCATATTCCTCATTCCTCCAATCACAGACTGATTCTTTTCATAAATAATAACTGAAAGAACTGTGGATGCTGTAAATCAGGAACAAAAACAGAAGCTGCTGGAAAAGCTCAGCAGGTCCGGCAGCATCTGTGAAGAAAAACAAAATCAGAGGAAGAATCACTGGACCCGAAACATTAACTCTGATTACTCTTCACAGATGCTGCCAGACCTGCTGAGCTTTTATAACAACTTCTGTTTTTGCTCCTGCTTCTTTCCTAGTTTGCTGCTGATGAATCTACAGTGAGCCTATAGGCAGCAAGCACAGGAGAGAACAAGCCTGTGATTGGGGAATCAGCCCCTCACCATTTCCTTCCATTCTATTTACAGGGTTGACTTTGTTCCAGTTGGTCAGCCTCTGGGTTGGATTTCCCTGGGTGATCTGGGAGCCTTTGGGACTAGTTCTCCCTGACACCCCAAGCACTTTGATTGCTGCCCTGCATACACCTATAAATGACAAGTCAAATAATACTTCAAGACAAACCAGGATCAAATAAAAATGAAACTAAAAATCTCCCAAGGGATGATGAAGGAAAGGTACTATCATCACTTTTTTACCGAAGGTATAATACTGTAGGTGAATGACCACAAGAGGAGGATTTGGAGCAATTAGAAAGGATAACTATTAATATTGAATAAAACAGGAGACCAGTAAATACAGATGGAAATGCCAGTGAGTTCTGATGATGTGAAAATATATGGGTTGAAATTAGAAATAAGAAAGGGACGATCACCTTAATAGGATTGTACTATAGACCCCCCCCAATGGCCAGAGGGAAATTGAGGAGGAAACAGGTAGAGAGAACTCAGAAATATGTAATTAGGGTTGTAACAGTAGGGGACTACCATAGTATTTGGATGGTGATAAATTTGTGAAATGTGTTCAAGAGAATTTTCTTTATCAATATGTAAATGTTCCTACTAAAGAAGGAGCAAAACTTGACCTTCTCTTAGGAAATATGGCAGGGCAAGAGTCTGAAGTGTGAGTGGGGGAACACTTTGGGACTATTGATCATAATTCTATTAGATTTAAAACAATTAAGGAAGAGACAAAGCCTTCCATTAAAATTAAAGTTCTTAGTTGGAGTTAGACAATTTTTAATGGTATGAGACGAGAACTTTCAAAGGTTGATTGTGATAATGAGAGCTCAGAAGCAGTATGTTCCTGTTAGAGTGAAAAGTAAGCATGGAGAGATGAAGGAACAATGGACGAATACAAATATTTAGGTTCTAGTCAAGAACAAAAAGAAATCAGATATTAGGTATGGACAACAGGGATCAAATGAATCTCTTGAGGAGTATTCAGAGTGTAGGGGTATTCTTAAGAGGGAAATTAGGAAGGGAAAGAGGGGATATGACCTAGACTTGGCAGAAAAGGTGAAGGATGATCCAGAAAGATTCTACAAGTACACTAAGAGCAAAAGAGCAACTAGAGAGGGACTAGAACCCCTTAAAATCAACGAGGTCATCTTTGTGTTGAACCTCAGAAGAAGGGAGAGATATTAAATAAGTATTTCATGTCAGTTTATACTGTGGAGAAAGAAGGGGAGGCTAGAGAACTCAGGTAAATAAATATTGATGTTTTGAAAGCAGCTCACAATACTGAAGAGGAAGTGCTGGAAGTCTTAGAAAACATAAAGGTGAATAAATCTCTGGGACCCGATGAAGTGTCTGCCAGGATATTGTAGGATGTTAGGGAGGGAAACTGCAGGGCCCATAACAGAAATATTTGTATCATTTGCAACCATGGGTGAAGTGCCAGAGGACTACAGAGTGGCTAATGTTGTGCTTTTATTTAAGAAAGACTACAAGGAGAAGCCTGGGAACTATAGACCTGTGACACTGACATCGGTGGTGGATAAGTTGTTGGAGGTAACTCTGAAAAATATGATTTATGTGCATTTGGAGAGGCAAGGAATGTTGAGGGGCAGTCAGCATGGTTTCATGTGTGGGAAATCATGTCTCACGAATTTGATTGAGTTTTTTGAGGAAACAGCGAAGAAAATTGATGAAGGCAGAGTGGTTAACCCTGTTTACATGGACTTTAGTAAAGGCTTTGATGATGTTCTGCACGGTAAAGTAATAAGTAAAGTTAGATCAGATGGGCTTCAGGGTGAGCTTGCTAACTAGATACAAAATTGGCTTTGTGGTAGGAGACAGAGGTTGGTGATGGGGGGTTGTTTTTCAGAATGGAGACCTGTGACTATCTGTGTTACACATGGATTGGTACTGGGTCCACTTTTGTTTGTCATTTATATAAATGATTTAGCTAAGAATATAGGAGGCATAGTTTTTAAGTTCGTGAATGACACCAAAAGTGATGTTACAGTGCACAATGAAGAAGGTTATTTAAGATTACAAAAGGATCTTGATCAGTTGGGTCAATGGACTGAGGAGTGACAGATGAAATTTAGTTTGGATAAATTTGAGATTTTGCAATTTGGTAAAACAAACAAAAGCAGAACTTATACGATTAATGGTAGGGCCCTGGGTAGTGTTGTAGAAGAGAGCTCCAGGGATACAGGTACATAATTGCTTCAAATTTGCATCATATGTAGGGTGGTTAAGAAGGCTCAGACCTTTGAGTACAGGAGTTAGGATTTCATGTTAAGGTTGTACAGGAGGTTCGTGAGACTTCTTCCAGAGTACTGTGAGCAGTTCTGGTCACCAGGTTATAGGAAGGATATTACTAAACTGGAGAGGGTTCAAAAAAGATTTACCGGAGTATTGCTGAGAATAGAGGGTTTCAAGTATAAAAATAGGCTGGGTAGGCTGGGACTGTTTTCACTGGAATGTAGGAGGTTGACAGCTGACCTAATAGAGGTTTATAAAATCATGAGGGACATAGATAAGGTGAATAACAAATGTCTTTTCCCTAGGGTATGGGAGTTCAAAAATAGGGGACATATTTTTAGGATGAGAGGAGGAAGATGAGAAAGGACATGAGGGGCAACTTCTTTACACATGGAGTGGTTAGTGTGTGGAATGAACTGCCAGAGGAAGTGGTGGATGCAAGTACAGTTATTATGCTTGAAAGTCATTTGGTTAAGTATGTGAATTGGAAAGGTTTCGAGGGATATGGGCTAAAAACAGGCAGGTGGGACTAGTTTAGTTTGGGAACATGGTTGGCATGGATTAGTTGGAGTGAAGGGTCTGTTTCTATGTGTGACTCTGTGACTCTGTGATCCTGAACTGCTTATGGAACTCAGAGGAAACACCCGACTCTGACCCTAATCTTCCAACTGTGCTTAGCTCCAGAATTTATGCTGGAGAACTTTCCGTTCAGAAAGGGTCCTTAGGATCAATTGAGTAACTGCGTACTAGCCGGCTGAATGTCACAACTTTCTAGAGAGATAAAATTAATACTTGGCTCGAGGGACATGGGTTAATCAAGGATAACCAATACACTTTTATAAAAGACCAGTTATGTCTTGCAAGTTGATGAGCTTGTTGAGGAAACGGGAGCATCTGTTGGATAATAAATTACACCAGATGTTGTGAATATGGATTTTCAAAGAATGGCCTTAAATGTTTTGGGAGTTTTGATTTTCAAGGTTTCCTTTCAACAGTTGCATTTTAAAATAGTTTTGAAGATAGGGCGGAAGTATATTTTTTCAAGTTAAGCAAGAAGCCCCACTGACATGAGAAGGCATTGTATTCATTACCTTGTAGTATTCATCAAGAGGTTACAAAGGTTAAATTGACTAGGCCTGAACATAATTGCCTCTTAATATATTCAATTACTGTAAGCGAGACAAAGGCCAACCTTGTTATAAACTTTCCAAATCTTTTACAATTCTTTACCTTTAACAAGATTTTAAAAAAATTCCTGAACTTTGCACACAGAAGAAATGATATTCAGGCAGCAATCAAAAGGAATAGATTGTTATATCCCCTGGGAGAAAAAGAGCAAGATCACTTTTTGAAACTTATTTTCTCTATATGATCATTGCTTCCAAGGCAATCTTACATTACATATCTGTAGTGTAGTAAAGATGATGGTAAAGTTTCTTTTTGAACAGTTATGGCCTGTAACACAGTCTTTGTCGTGACAGGATGTAACGTCATAGCATATTAAACCACTTCAAAGGACAGGACACTGAACCATGTTGTTGATCGAGATAACAAGGTGTAGAGCTGGATGAACACAGCAGACCACACAGCATCTTAGGATCAGGAGGGCTGACGTTTTGGGCCGAGACCCTTCATTCATGTTGTTGTACACCTGGGATCACATGTACCCCAGACGGGGTAAGGATAGCAGATTTCTTTCCCTGAAGGACAGTAGTGGACCAACTGAGTTTTTATGGCCGTGTCTTTCTTTGCTACTGGCTGTTATATTTCCAGATATTTTAAACAGAATTGACATTCTCAGACTGTCATGGTAGAATTTCAATGTTACCACAGACCTTCGGATTACTAACAAAACAGAAATTGCTTGAAAAGCTCAGCATATCTGGCAGCATCATGCGGACAGAAATCAGAATTAATATTTTGGGTCCTGTGACCCTTCCTCAGAATGATGCTGCCAGACCTGCTGAGATTTTCCAGCAATTTCTGTTTTTTTCTCTGATCTCCAGCATCTGCAGTTCTTCTATTTTTGTCTGCTTCCTTTGGATTACTAGCTCAGCAACAGCAAAGTTGTGAGATGGAGGGGATACGGGTTTGGGAGTAATTGCCAATGGTGATTGTGAGAAGGTATCTGCGTAGAAATTACCGCATTGAAATAAGATCTCAGAAGTGTGTGTATGTGCATGTGGGGAGGGGAGTGTGGGTGTGTCTGTGTATGTGGAAGGGAGTGTGTGGGTGCGTGTTTGTGTTTAATGTGCATACACGAGTAAGGCATGTTGTGTTATCACATTTGGAGTGCTGTCCCTTTAAGAGTTCAACATGTAAATGAGCCAAGTATCCAGACTCTGTCACATGACCACAGGCCACATGCTGTCCACTCTGCAGCCCTCAAGGCACAGAGTGGGTTTGGAGATTACACTACCATATGTATTAGTTTAGCAGCAAATAAACCCACAGAGATCTTGAAGTGAAAACAATCCACACACATCAGTTTTGTTGTATTTAGGTGACACAAGAATGTTTTTGCATAGTGTGCAGCTGGGAATTTTTTTTTGTGTTATAAAAGAATTTTTAAAAAAGGACAACGAAGAAACCAACCTTACATTGTGAGGAGAGGCAATGGCCGAGTGGTATTATTGCTGGGTTGGTAATCCAGAGACCCAGATAATGTTCAAATCCAGTCATGGCAAATGGTGGAATTTGAACGGAATAAAATATTTGGAATTGAGAATCTAATGGTGACCGTGAATTGATTATCGGGAAAAACGCATCTGCTTCACTAATGTCCTTTAGGAAGGGAGGCTGCCATCCTTACTTGGTGACCTATATGTGATTCCAGACCCACAGGAAGCGTAGTTGACTCTGAACTGCCCTATGGGCAATTAGGGATGGGTAATAAATGCTGCCTAGCCAGCAATGCTCTCATTCCATTAATGAATAATACAAAAGTTTAAAGATCCAGGTGAGCCACAACAAACAAAATGTAGCAGCAATCCGGAAGTACCCACAGCGCAGAACACAGGAGAAAATAAGATTTCTTCACAAACTATGTTTATTGCTGAGTTGGCCAGGTTTGTGTGGGAAACTGTAAAGGCCCTTTCAGTTTTGAACAGCCTTCTGGGTCAGCTCTATACTGTACAAAATGAAAACATGCCAATATTAAAATAAAAGAAAAGGGGATTTCCTCAGGTTAACTTGGCCCTGGTTAAGCAAGTTGTGGAAATACACAGAGCAGCTACTAATGAGAGTCAGTATTTCAGATTTACGGACCAGAAAGGTTCTGCAAAGATATGCAAGCCTTGGCAGATCAGCTGCATGTACGAGGAAACTTTAGAAGATTTTGCAGTGAATTGATGACATACGGTCAAAAGCCAAAGAAGTCACTAACTCAATTTGTCAGTAGATGCCGTAAAAGGCCAACAAGTGTGTGCAAAACTGTCAGAGCGGATAATGGAATTGATGCTTGTTTTAACACCTGTCAAAATATTCAAAAAGACTTCTTGACAGGATAAAAAGAAAGGCCACAGAATTGGTTCAGTGCCATCAGTTGGCAGAAAATGTGAAGCCAGTATAAGAGGATAAAAATACCTGCAGTAAATAGCATTGGCACTGTACCCAGGACACACAAAACAAGTAAACTGTGCTGCAAGTGAAATCTATAACTTGGACCACAGAAATGTCCTGCAATCGATGATCTGTGCAAGACATGTGGTACAATAGCACACTGGGCCCATCTGTGCCAGAAATCTGACTGCAAAGATGCAGTGGCTCTAACAGGATATAGCCAAACACACGATAGGGGCCGCAAGGAACACAGAGATATGCATACATGTGAGCTGGCACTTGAAATTCACAACAAGACAGTCCCAAAAAGAGACCCAGAGTGGGACAACATCTGTGCAGAGGATGAACAGGCAATCAAAAGCTTTTGCCATAATCAGCCTCCTTTGTCCAAAGAGAACTATCAAACATATTCAAAGCCAAGATTAGCCAGGAAGCTGGTACAAAACATTGTAGGGGTCCAAGTTTGGAAGGACAGGTACCTGGAAAATTGGAACTCAGTGATTCAACTGGAGTTTTAAAATTAATTACATACAATGGATCACCATCGTCATGGTGCACTAACAATACATTACAGTTATGGCAATTCAGCATGGAAAACACCAATACTTGACATGGCACTCACAACAACCCTGGCAGTTGCAGAACTACCAGTGAGTACACATCTCCCCATTGTGACTGCTTATGAGATCAAGAAGGTACCCATGGCAGCAGAAGAATCCAAAAATTGCAATCAGTGTGTTGAATCTGTCCCGGGTTCACAACAATTGTACAAGGGACAAGGTAAATTTTAAGACAGTGCCATACTGTACCACATGCAATTCTATCAAACAACCCTTCCAAAAAATTGCAGCATCTATATACAAGAAAAATTTAAACGTGAGCTGGATGGCATGGAATACAAAGGCATTACTGCCATGTGGATGACCTCACAGACTTGTGTAGTTCAATTACATACATGCTAAAGACTGACGATGCGATCAGGATATGCACAGACCTGAGATGACTAAACCTCTTCCTAAAGAGATGCCCACATTTGATTCCAAAATGAGAGGAGTTGAATCCCAAATTCACAGGAGCCAATTCATCTTCAAACATGAAATAGGGGAAAGAGAAGGCCATTTGGCCCTTTGAGCCTACTCCCCCATTCAAGATGATCATGGCAGATCCTGTATCTCAATGACATTCTCCCATACTCTCTCCATATCCCACGATACTGCTAGTGATTAGAAATATATTTATTTATTTCTTACATATGTTCACTTACTTAACCTTCACAACCTATTGTGGTAAAGAATTGTACAGGTTCACCATACTCGAAGTGGAGAAATTTCTCCTCATCTCAGTCTTAAATTGTCTACTCCATATCCATACCATTTTCCATTCTGTACCTGAATGCTTACTTTCAGTGATTGGTCTACAAGGACAATGTACCATATGCCAACACTTCTCAATCCATCACCATTTAACTCGTACTCTACCAATCTGTTATTCCTACCCAATTGGTAACTTCACATTTACTCATGTTTGACTACACTTTCCATATATTTGCTCACACATATAACTTGGTTAAATTGCTTTGATGCCTCATAACATTGACCTCACAACTAACATTCCCACCTAGTTTTGAGTCGTCATAAGCTTGGAAATCTTACGTTTAATTCCTTCATTCAAATTGATGATATATGGATGTGAGTTTGCTCGCTGAGCTGGAAGGTTAATTTTCAGACGTTTCGTCACCGTTCTAGGTAACATCATCAGTGAGCCTCCGACGAAGCGCTGGTGTTATGTCCCGCTTTCTATTTATCTGGTTAGGTTTCCTTGGGTTGGTGATGTCATTTCCCGTTCTTTTTCTCAGGGGATGGTAGATTGGCTCCAAATCAATGTGTTTGTTGATGGAGTTCCGGTTGGAATGCCATGCTTCTAGGAATTCTCGTGCATGTCTCTGCTTGGCTTGTCCTAGGATGGATGTGTTGTCCCAATCAAAGTGGTGTCCTTCCTTATCTGTATGTAAGGATATGAGTGATAGTGGGTCATGTCGTTTTGTGGCTAGTTGATGTTCATGTATCCTGGTGGCTAGCTTCCTGCCAGTTTGTCCAATATGATGATATATGTTAAGAATGACTTGTGCACACATACTGATCCCCACTAGTACTGCTTTCCACTCCAAAATGGCCCGTCTATTCCTACTCTCTGTTTCCTCTCTGCCAGCCAAGTCACACTCTCTGCCACTGTGATTCCCCCGATTCACATGGTTAAAATCTGCACATTCATCTCAAACTTTATGGAAGTTTCTATAGTCCACTTTGCAAGTTTACTCTCATAGTCCATTTTGCCCGCTTAGTCAATCCCTTGGTTCTACCCCAGCGTCTTGCTCTTCAATCAGTCTCATGGCCCAGCATGGATGTTAATCATGTCACTTATCGGGGAATCTCAGGGAATGATTTTTGGTGGATTACTTGCAGACATTTTAGTTTGTCTGTGAGTCAAGATCTATTCCGGCAGCTTTCCAACCCAAGAAAAGTCAAAGTTGTGAGAAACCCATCAGACAAAGAGTGCCTTGGATCCTTTGACTTCTTGACACCAGACATTCTGAACCTATAATAAACATCATTGAGAACATTCTGAAAGAAACATGTATCTTATGTATGGCAGAAGGGCCATCAACATAATGTTCGGGATTCTCAAATGAGTATTGTCAGCAGATGACTGCAGTCTCAGTGCTACAACCCAAGGAAGAAGACAATATTGGAAGTCAATGCTTTGCATAAAGAGCGAGGAGCGTGCATCATGCAAGATGGTAAACCAATTACATTTAGATCCACGAGCCTATCATAACAACAATCCAATTAATCCAACAAAGACCGTGAAACATTTGCTCTGGTATTTGGTAACCCAAGATTCCACGTGTACCTGTTTGTAAGTGATTCACTGTGGAAACATTTAGTAAGCTTTGCACGATCATGTGGGAGAGATCACATCCAAAGTGAGGCCTAGCTCACATGAGATTAAACATAAAAAGGAGAAATATTTTACAGATTAAGCACTAAAATATTTGAACACTGCAACACATAAGGGAGATGCAGAGTTACCTGGATGCTGTGTTTCAGGAGGCAGTCATACTGTTGAGATTAACAATCTCACATTTAGTCAGTGGTCAGGGACAGGAGGGTATGACTACCAGCGAGGCAGGTAGAGGGATGCAGGAAGTACTGCTGAAGGAGCCTCAGTCCTCGAGCTTGCCTCACAGGTTTGAGATTATTGCTCCCTGTATGGATGGAAGTGTGGGCTGTAGGGAGGATGAGCAAACTGACCAGAACACCAGGGTGCAGGGAGCCATTCAAGAGGTGGGAGGAAAGAGAAATGTAATTGTAATCAGGGGTAGTATAATCAGGAGAATAATCGCTGCTTTCTGCGGCCAGAATCAAGAGTCCTAAAAGCTGTGTTGCCTGTTGGGTGCCCAGGTTCAGGATATCTCATCTGGGCTAAAGAAGAACTTGCGAGTGGGAGGGGAAAGATCCAGTTGTTGTTGTCCACATAGGTCCCAACAATACAAGGTAGAAAGTGGAAAGAGCTTCTGCTGAGGGAATATGATTGTTAAAATAAAAACCAACACCAAAAAGATACGAATCTCCAGATTACTACCTGAGCCACAAGCAAAATGGCATAGGGTGAAAGATGGGTATCAGAGAAATGGGTTCAAATTCATGCGACATTGGCAACAGAACTGAGGCAATATGGATCTGTTCTGATGGGACAGGCTCCACCTGAATTATGCTGGGACTAGAGTCCTCAAGAATTGCATTTTTAATCTGTAGATGGCAGTGGGCTTCAGTTACAAAGAAAATTAGCAAATCAAAGGTAGGAGAGAAGGTAGGATTGAAGGTTATCTGGACAAGTACATGGATGGGCAGGGAGCAGAGGGATACGGATCCTTGGAAAATAGGCGACTGGCTTAGTTCAAGGATCTGGATTGGCACAGGCTTGGAGGGCCAAAGGGTCTGTTCCTGTGTTGTAATTTTCTTTGTTCTTTGTTCTGTGTTAGTGATGGAGCTGATTGTTACCAGAAAATAAAAGGAAGGGACAGAATATACGTATGAATGTCATATTGTATGAAGGAGCCTTAAAAGTGTCGCAAGATTTGATCATAGAAGAAATTTAAAAGCTTTGTATCTTAATGGAAGAAGCATTCATAACAAGGTAGATGAATTGACGATACAATTGGAGGAAAATGAATATGACCTCATAGCCATGATGAAACATGGTTACAAGGAGATCAAAACTGGGAACTTAACATTCAGGAATATTTCACTATTTGGAGAGATGGGAGGGATGGAAAAGGTGGTGGGGTAGCACTATTAATACAAGGTGAAACGATGACAGTTGTAAAGTCCATTTGACCAGAGGTGAAAAATAGCAAGGAAAAGAAAACATTGATAGGAGATAAGGTGTACAGACTCTAACCAGCCGCCACTGTGTAGGAAAAATAAGGAGCATGTAAAAATCATAAAGCAATAATTGTAGGTGACTCCTAGCCCCAGCCCTTATGGCTTGCATCCTAGGATCGTAAAAGAGGTAGTGAGAAATAATAATGCATTACCATTAATCTTCCAAAAATCCTTCGATTCTGGAGAAATACCAGAGGATTGGAAGACTGCCAATTTGACACCCTATTCAAAAAGAGAGGGAGGAAAAACCCAGATAACTACAGGCCAATTAGCCTTACATCTGTTGTTGGAAAAGTACTGGAATTAATTATTAAGGAAATAATAGCAGACATTTTGAAAGTCATAATCTAATGGAGCAGAGTCAGCAAATATTCATGAAAGGGAAATCATGTCTGACTAATTGAATAGATTTTTTTGATGACGTCTCAACTGGAACAGATTGAGGGGAACCAGTAGATGTGTTATATTGGTGTTCCAGAAGATGTTTGACAATGTACCTCACAAAAAGTTGTCATCAGATAAAAGTCCATGGTATTAGTAGTAATATATTGGCATGGAAAGAAAATTGGCTAATGGATAGGAAATAGCGAGCATAGATAGTGGACTCTTTATCAGGTTGGTAACCCATGACCAATAGAGTTCCACAGGCATCAGTGTTGGGACTGCAGCTGTCCCAATATATATTATACTCTTGGAGGAAGGAAGTGAAAGTGCTGTGGCCACATTTGCAGACAACATAAAAATAAGTAGAAAGGCAGGTTGCAAGAGGGACACAGTCTACAGAGAGAGTTAAAATAAATGGGCAAAAAGTTGTCAAATGTAGTATGATGTGGGAAAAAATGAAGCTGTTCATTTTGGAAGGATGAACTAAAGAATATTATTTAAATTAAATCTGTAGAAACTGTAACACAAAGGGAATTGAAAATACTTGCAAATGAAACACGAAAGGCTAGCACACAGGCGCAGCAGGTCATCAGGAAGACCAATCGAATGTTGGGTCTTTATTTCAAGGGGGTTGGAGTGTAAAGGTAGTGAAGTCTTACTGCAACTGTCAAAGGTGCAGGTGAGACCACATATGGAATATTGTGAACAGTTTTGGTCCTCTTATTTAAGGAAAGATATCATTTCATCAGAAGCAATTCAGAGAAGGTTCGCTCGGATAACCCCTGATACGGAGGGATTGTCTTGTGAGCAAAGGCTAAACAGATTGGGATTCTGCACAGTGGAGTTTAGAAGAATGAGAGGCGATCTCATTGAAACATGTAGTATTTTTATTGGGCTTAACAGTGTATTACTGAGAGGATGTTTTTCCCCATGGGAGAATCTTGGACGAGGGAGCATAGTCCAAGAATAAAGGGATTGTTGGAGATACAAGGCCTTAAGCATGTATTGGAAGCAAAATTCTAGTAGATTTTAATAATGAGCCTACAAATATTGAAAGAGAAGACTAAAAACTTATGAGGAAATAGCAGGGAATTTGAACAAATGGAATGTTGTTTCAAATTGACAACACAGGCACAAATGACCTTCCCTGTAAAGCAATGTCTTGTCATTTTATTTTGCACTTTTTCTGATACCTTCCTGTTTCTTAGTTCAGTGTTAGGTTACACTGTCTGACTGTGATATTAGGGGGTGGGACAGTGACTCAGTGGTTAGCACTGCTGCCTCACAGCGCCAGGGACCTGGGTTCAATTTTACCCTCGGGGGACTGTCTGTGTGGAGTTTGCACATACTTCCCATGTCTGCATGGGTTTCCTTTGGGTGCTCTGGTTTCCTCCCACAGTCCAAAAATGTGTAGGGTAGGTGTATTGATCATGTTAAATTGCCCATAGTGTCCAAGGATGTTTAGGTCAAGTGAGCGAGACATGGGAAATGCAGGGGTAGGGGCAGGGGAATGGGTCTGGCTGGGATGCTGTTTGGAGGGGCTGTGTGGATTTGTTGGGCTGAATGGCCTGTTTCCACACTGTAGGGATTCTATTCTACAATCATGGAATGTGAATTGAGGTCTTTGTGACAGATTGAGAGTTTGAGCTCGTTTTGCATGAAATTAGGGAATATAATGGTTGATAACAGTCAAGTGAACAAAAGCGTATTGCATTGTTGTAAGCATTTGGTTGATTAATGACTGTAGGGAGGTAAGAAAAACTGATCTGGCCAGTATATGAATTTCCAGCCCCACAATAATGTTATTGACATTCACCTGCTCTGTGAAGTGGCCTGGTGAGCTAGACAGTTCTACAGAGCCGTTATACAGAGCAACAATTTTGGTAACATTTCAAGGTAACTAACCATCACAAACTCAATAAAGGAATTGAAACTACGAGCTAATTTCATCAACAATTCCCATATGTCATCAATATGTTTTAAAAGATCTGTTCCTTTAGCTACCAGTGACGAAATTCCAGTCTGATGAATTGTCTTCTGCTGCACAACTGTCTTGATATTTTGATCTTTATCATCACATTTGTTTGTGTGCTTTCTTTTTGACTATTCTTTAATTCCCTCCACTTATTCTTTTGAGCATCCTCCCCTCTGCACCAACATCATTTGATTTATATGGGGAGAATGCAATGGAAATGAAAGTAAAAGCTGCTTTCTTTGTAACTGAATGGCCCAGATTTTTGAGTGGGCTTTGGAAAACATGACCCGCGTACTGTTGCACCTTCTGAAATGTACACTGACCTCCGGGTGTCTTTTCCCGGGATTTGTGTCTTTTTACACTGAGTTGTGATCCCAGTGCATTTTGCAAGCTACACCTGTCTGTGGAATTGGAGTGCAGAGCCCAGCTGGTTAGAATGGTCAACTTCCTACTCCAACATAACATGTCAGCTCCCAGCAAGAGAACCTGAATGGTCTCAGTGAATACATTAGAACATGGCAGTTAGAATTTATTGTGAATAAGTGTGAAGTTATTTATTTTGGTAAACTAAATGGAGGGGTAGAGTATTTCTTAAATGATAGGAAGTTGAAGTTTGCTGCTGTTCAAAGGAACACAGGCATCCTTGTTTATCCATCACGAGGTGACAGTGCAAATGCAACAAGCAAATAGGAAGGCAACTGGCATATTAGCCTTCATCACAAAAAGATTTGAGTGCAGGAGTGAGGATGCTTTGGTGCAATTATATAAAACATGGGTGACATCTGACCCAATGCATTCTGTACGGTTTTGGTCTCCTTATCTAATGAGGGATATATGTGTTTTAGAGGGAGTCTGACAGAGGTTCACCAGATTAATCTATAACGTTTCATAGAATGAGAGGCAATGTCATTGAAAATACAGAATTGCTACAGGACAGGGCAGAGTGGTTTTAGGTAAGAGTCTGGTAAATCTAGAACTTCAGAGAATAGTTCCAAGATAAGGTTTGGCCATTTAAGGCTCAAGTGAGGAAGAATTTCTTCTTTCAGGGACTGGTGAATCTTTAAAAATTTCTACTGCAAGGGCAGCGAAAGCTTATTCATTGAGCAGGTTCAAGTCAGAAATGAAAAGAATTGTGATATCACTGGATGTGGAGATAATGTGGGAAAGTGCCATTAAGGTAGATGATCAGCCATAATATAGAATGGTGGACCAGACTCTATGGGCTGTGGATGTGCATGGCCTATTCCAGTTTCAATGTTTCTAGGCCCCCTAAATCTCATTCCCTTTTTGAAATGTATTTTGCTTCTACAGGCCATTGGAATTGTACTGAAATGCTTGACAAATTGAAACCCCATATGTTTCTTTTTATTGTGATTATTTCCTTAATTACTAGCAAATCAAAATGGCTTGGTCCCAAAAACCACTACCTGGCATAGTACTATACTGATGAAGGTCTTAGCTGACGTTTGTCTGTGCTGAATTAACGGATCAACACACTGTGCAGTATGGATTTTTCTTAGCTCCTCTAGACTAAATAAGTAGATAAGGCAATATATGGATTCCATTCCTTATCTACCTGGCATAAAGTGTACATGTGAGAAGATGATCAGGCTTGACAATCCTACTTTCCATAGTCCAGACTTGTACATGAAGTTATCATTTGACCTCAGGCAGGCAAGGTGGTAGTGTTGTTGTGGAAATGGGATTGTGGGTGGGGGAGTGTGGTTGGAGAGAGGGCTTCAGCATTCAAACCTATGCTGTTGTTTCAAGCATCACTTTCAGGAGAGGAGGGTGGAAAATAGGAGTGGGCAAAATACCAAGCGGGTCTTGTGTTTTGCATATTAATTATTTATATTTTGTTCCCTTAGGCATGCCAGGTTTAAGCGTTCAAACAGTGTGACAACAAGTGTTCAGGCGGACCTTGAATTGGAGGGCATTCCTGGTCTGTGTGTGAACACAGAGGACAAGGGCTTTCAGTTTGGCCAGTCATTTGAGCGGCATTCCTCAGAGCCGGAACAATCCAATGAGTACACTTCATTCAGAACTGTTCACACACAAGGACAATGGGCGTACAAGGAGGATTACCGAATGCGCTATGATAGTGCAGATGCCCAGCGCCAGGACCACTGGGGAGAGGCCAGTGTTCACAGCCTCCCGGATCCTGGCAGAATGTCTCCATGCCACAGAGATGGTGACTGGTTTATCAAGTTACTGCAGGCAGAAGTGGAACGATTAGAAGGATGGTGTCAGCAGATGGAGAGAGAAGCTGAGGAGAATGACCTACCTGAAGAGGGTAAGCTGGTTCGTCAATCCATTCCATGGAAAGATGCTGTGCCCAAAGGCACATCCTAGGCTCATTGTCTCCAAATGCTTCATATTGAGCTGCTTTCTTAGCACTTTATATCATTGACTTCCACAAAGAGGAGGAAGACAAGGAAATCTTCCTCAGATAGAGTGACAGTCAAAATGTTGCCATTAGCATTTTCTAGCCATCTGACAACTGAGCTAATCAAGTCTTTTATTGGGAAACGACAACTTATTTTTCCTTGCTATAATTGTCACTCACTTTCATGTATTTCTCTTTACTTACTTTCTCAACTTCCAATGTTTTGAATTCACTGTAAACTTGCCCCAAGCTCCTGGCCAGAGTCCCATATCACTGTAATTTCATGTTTGGAAACTATATCATCCTTGAATTTTGTCTCCCCATTGCCCCACTTACAACATTACCAAAGCTGGAAACACAAGACCTGAAGTAACATTTATCAGACTTGCAAAGGAATTGCACCAAAATCCCATGCATATATGAATATGCACTGCAAATAAGGAACAGGGGTAGGCTGCTCAGCCCATTGAACTTGCTCTGCCATTCAAGTAGATCATGGCTGACCTTCCCTTATCCTCAACTGTCAATTCCTGCATATCCCCAATAATCTTTCATTATCAGTCTGTCTTCCTCAGAATATTTTATAATTTTTCCATGAATGTGTTTGATCAGAGCCAAACTTTGGGAGGCGATGGCACAATGGTACTATTGCTAGACTATTAATCCAGAGACACGGATAATGTTCTGGGGACCAGGATTCGAATAGTACCACGGCAGATGGTGAAATGTGAATTCAATAAAACTCTGGAATTGAGAATCTAATGATGAAGATGAAACAATTGCTGATTGTGAGGAAAGAAAGCACCCATCTCATTTACAAATGCCCTTGAAGAAAGACAGCTGCTGTCCTTCCCTGGTCTGGCTGACACATGATTTCAGACTCACGACAATGTGGATAACTCTTAGCCACCCATGGAGCTTTTAGGGATGAAAAATAAACGTTGACCCCGCCAGTGAAGCCCCCATTCTGTGAATGAATAATATTAAACTGAAGCAAGGTTACTAAGGAAATATGAATCAGCTAGAAAGTCTCCCACGCCATTTTCTCCTCTCCCTTTTCTGAAGTTGCACATTGCTATAACCTTACCCAGTGGTTACTGCTCATGTGTTAGATTTTACACCAGACGTTGATAGGCAGTTTGGCTGTGTGTGCCCAGCCTCTGCCCAGAGTCCCCTATCACTGTAATTTCATGTTTGGAAACTATATCACCCTTGAATTTTGCCTCCCCATTGCCCCACTTACAACATTACCAAAGCTGGAAATGCGAGACCTGAAGTAACATTTATCAGACTTGCAAAGGAATTGCACCAAAATCCCATGCATATATGAATATGCATTACAAATAAGGAACAGGGGTTTACTTCTGTTTACAGTCAAAGACAATGATTTTTGACTCTCCGGAGAGTGAGAAGTAAGCCCAGCTGTAACCCTGCATGACACCTGCTAACTCTGCTCAGCTTGAAGATCCAAACTAGGACCTTACTTAGTGTGTAGGTAGTTGAACTTGCTGAGGTAACAGGGAATTTCCACAGTTTCATTTTCCATTCTGGTGACTGTACAGTAAAATAGTGTAAGTTTGTGCAACTGTAGAAAAAATCATTAATCAAGTATTTTTTTAAAGAATGATCCAAAAATGTAAATGAATGTGGTCAGCCTAACACTCTGATTCAGTCCACATCCTCATTATAAAACACAGAAGGTGGGCATTCAGCATCCGACACCAAAGCTGGCTCTCTGCAAGATATATCCAATTAGTTCTTCTTTTCCACTCTTGCCCTGTAATCTTTTCCTTTGCAAGCTAAGAAATTATTTCCTGATGAAAATTACTTTTTGAACTGCTTCCACAACCCTTTCAAAACATGCCGTCCACACTGCAACAAGACATTGCATAAAAGAAATTGAATGGGCACTGTTAATGTCTCATGAAAAAGAAATGTTTATCTTTCAAATCACAGATTTGATTATTGTGCTCAAATACTGACGCACTTTGCCCCCTTAAGTCTTTTTGTCTTTCGACTTAATTTTGCTCCCTCTTTCAATTTCCTGGCATTTTGTAGGGCTCGTCAGCTGGCAGAGTGTGCATATGACTCAATGCCCTTCTGTTTATATCTCTGAAACTAGGCAATTTGCCTTTGAGAGCAGCTTAAGAGTGGCATTGGCAGAGTCCTGGGAACAGATTGGTTTGACTCCCTTCATGAGGAAATTTATACCTGCTCAGGAAGTGATCTGAATATCACTGTTTATTTATAATAAACAACTCTGTGCCTTGGTGCAATGATTGTATTCAAAATTTAATGCACTCTGTCTTGTGTTTCAGTACTTGAGAAGATTCGCAGCGCAGTAGGCAGTGCCCAGCTCCTCATGTCACAGAAGTTCCAACAGTTTTACCGGCTATGCCAGCAGAATATGGTAAATCACAATGGGCATGCATGCTCATTTAGAGCAGCAAGGGGAATTATATCTCCCAGGGTTTTGCTGCATTGGCTTTTCACATATCTCACACCTTTTCCTGCTGCCCTAAAGAGTGAGTCTGGATGTGAGTTTGCTCGCTGAGCTGGAAGGTTAGTTTTCAGACGTTTCGTCACCATTCTAGGTAACATCATCAGTGAGCCTCCGACGAAGCGCTGGTGTTATGTCCCGCTTTCTATTTATCTGGTTAGGTTTCCTTGGGTTGGTGATGTCATCTCCTGTTCTTTTTCTCAGGGGATGGTAGATTGGCTCCAAGTCAATGTGTTTGTTGATGGAGTTCCGGTTGGAATGCCGTGCTTCTAGGAATTCTCGTGCATGTCTCTGCTTGGCTTGTCCTAGGATGGATGTGTTGTCCCAATCAAAGTGGTGTCCTTCCTTATCTGTATGTAAGGATACGAGTGATAGTGGGTCATGTCGTTTTGTGGCTAGTTGATGTTCATGTATCCTGGTGGCCAGCTTTCTGCCAGTTTGTCCAATGTAGTGTTTGTCACAGTTCTTGCAAGGTATTTTGTAGATGACGTTCGTTTTATTTGTTGTCTGTATAGGGTCTTTTAAGTTCATTAGCTGCTGTTTTAGTGTGTTGGTGGGTTTGTGGGCTACCCTGATGCCAAGGGGTCCGAGTAGTCTGGCAGTCACTTCGGAAATGTGAGTCTCTCCAACACTAACCTTATTAAAACTCAGTTCCAAGAATGATGAATCAAAGCATGTTCTTCTCCTTATGTTTTAAAAAGGCAGACTCCAATTTTCAGTGTTTTCTGAAAGTTCTGCCTCAGGCGATGATTAACGATCAAATGGTGGAAAGAGTTTCAGATGCTAAGTGGTTCAACATGGATAATTTTCCTTCAAGGAGTTACTGAGTTCAACAGGATGAGGGTACCTTTATATTTGAAGAATAATTTATTGAGGCTATGCAAGATTCAAGTACGCATTTGTATTTGAATGCCCATGCATGATGTAAATTACCTCACACATGTAACGACTGGAAAACTCTTCAATGTCCAATTGCCAAATAAAAGTATCAGCATTCCTCATTTGACAAAATATCCCACACAAAGAAATATAGGATTCTAAAATTAAATAATAATTCTTTTCCAAATTTTTTTGAATTAAACTAATGAGACTCCTTCTTTAACCTTCTGCGTTTGCTGCTTAATCGTGACAAACGTGGCACTTTTTTGCTTCTTCTCGCATAGGCATCACAATTATCGAAAGTACTGAATGCACCCAAGGATAAACTTAAGTGTCTGCCTTCTGGAGAGACCACTGTCTCCGTGACTCCCTTGTCTGCTCCACACTGCCCTCCAACCCCACCACACCCGGCACCTTCCCCTGCAACCGCAGGAAGTGCTACACTTGCCCCCACACCTCCTCCCTCACCCCCATCCCAGGCCCCAAGATGACCTTCCATATGAAGCAGATGTTCACCTGCACATCTGCCAATGTGGTATATTGTATCCACTGTACCTGGTGTGGATTCCTCTCCATTGGGGAAATCAAGCGGAGGCTTGGGGACTGCTTTTCAGAACACTGCAACAAACAACTGAGCCTCCCAGTCGCGAACCATTTTAACTCCCTCCTCCCATTCTTTAGACAACATGTCCATCATGGGCCTCCTGCAGTGCCACAATAATGCCACCCGAAGGTTGCAGGAAGAGCAACTCATATTCCGCTTGGGAACCCTGCAGTTCAATGGTATCAATGTGGACTTCACAAGCTTCAAAATCTCCCCCTCCCCCACCGCATCCCAAAACCAGCCCAGTTCGTCCCCTGCTCCGCTGCATCACACAACCAGCCCAGCTCGTCCCCTCCCCCCACTGCATCATTCAACCAGCCCAGCTCGTCCCCTCCCCCCACTGCATCCCAAAACCAGCCCAGCCTGTCTCTTCCTCCCTAACCTATTCTTCCTCTCACCCCAAGCCACACCTCCATCTCCTACCTACTAACCTCATCCCACCTCCTTGACCTGTCCTTCTTCCCTGGACTGACCTATCCCCTCCCTACCTCCCCACCTATACTCTCCTCTCCACCTATCTTCTTTTCTCTCCATCTTCGGTCCACCTCCCCCTCTCTCCCTATTTATTCCAGAACCCTCACCCCATCCCCCTCTCTGATGAAGGGTCTAGGCCCAAAACGTCAGCTTTTGTGTTCCTGAGATGCTGCTTGGCCTGCTGTGTTCATCCAGCTCCACACAGTGTTATCTTGGATAAACTTAAGTGTATCTGGTTTCTTCCAGTACACGTCAATGTGGTCAATAATAAGGAAAGCTGGACTAGCTCACCATTCTATTAGTTAAATGTGTGAAGCGATAACAGGAAAAGAGGATAACTGTATAGTGCAAGGGGTAACTAATTTACTGATGATATGGGAGAAAGCATTGTACAAATTTACAAAGATTCTTGTCAGTCTTCATCTGAAAGAGAAAGATATTTCTCTGTGCATCAGGTACCGCAATCTCGACCCACCGTCCTGTAATATTAGCCGAAATTATTTTCTCAGATGTTGACAGAACTGTTCTGAATTTTCACCATTTTCTGTTTTTATGTCAGGTCCACTGTCCTTAATCTGTAAATTTTGATGTCTGTTTATGCTCTTGACACAATGAAGTTTACTGCTTGCAGCATGATTTCTATTTGACTGCTTTAATACATCCTCAATGCATTCCTTTCTGGCAATATACAGACTCAATTTGAACCCAAGTCTCACTGAGACATCTTCTCAAGTGCATACACTATGTAGCTGCCATCTTTCCCCAGTTCTGCTTTCCCTTCAAACGCCCACCTAATTAATGAGATAGCAAGCTAGTTCATTTTGTGCCAAATGCTCTTTCAGTGCTACTGTCTACCCAGACCCTTCTGAAAATTGACAATGCAACGCCTAAGAAATAGATCACAACAAATAGGAGTAGACTGGACCGCCCATCGAGCCTGCCTCGCAGTTCATCATGAGGGACCTTGGGCTTCAATTGCACAACCCCATTAGCTTCCCATTTCCCTTGATTCCCTGAGGAACCAAAACCTGTCTGACTCCATCTTAAAGATGTTCAACAATCGAGTGTTCACAACCTGTAAAGTAGACAATTCCAAAGATTCACAGCCCTTTGAGTGAAGTATTTTCTTAATATCTCAATCCTATATGATTAACCCCTTATCCTGAACCTCTGCAGGAAAGGTTCTGGCCAGCTATGTGATGAAAATAAATTGGCTCCACCATCACTCTCCATTCTTTTCGGCTATGACATGCATGTAAAAGTGTATGTTGCCACAGCACTCAGACACTTTGGGAAACTGGATTTGTTCAGTTAGCTTAAAAGCCGATGTTGGTTACATTGGTGCAAACAGCATAAGATTTGATCCCTTTTCTTGTTGGTGTGGATTCAGGACATGCCTCTTTGCCATACAGGTGGTGGAGACGATTAGCTTAAACCTGCCTTCAGGTAAAGAGCTCAAGGAGAAGAACAGACTGTAGCAGTTTCCCATAACTGATGACTCCCTGTTCTCTCTGTCCTTCCTTTCTTGAGAAATGGTTTTACATTTGCCAACTTTCAATCTAATGGGATGACTCGCAAATCGAGGCAATCTTGGAAAATCTAGGAAATAAAAAAAAAGTAGAGAAGCGTCACTAATCATATCAACAGAGAAAAAGAATTGGAGAAACTTAAGGGACTGAACTTGGAAAATTCTCTGGACCTGATTACCGACACCTGAGGAGTCTAAAGGAGATAGCTGATAAGATATTGAGTGCAATGACTTTAATTTGCCATATCCAAATTTTCCAAGACTTTGTAGTTTAAACACTGAGTGAATTCTGCTGAGTATCTTGTGATAAGATCAAACTTATCCTCTCAGCCCTGGTCTGTGCTGTTTCGGAATTCTACTTCGATGAAATTTGAATGTCTTCCTCTAGAATTTAATCTTCTTTGAACTGTCATAAACCTGATAAAGACTCATCATAAATTCCAACAATTCTGTCTCTGAATTCTGATTTGAAATCTTTATAGTCATATTTTTCTGTTAATCTTTACACATCATTGATGAAATCATGAGGTAACAAGGTACAGAGCTGGATGAACACAACAGGCCAAGCAGCATCAGAGGAGCAGGAAAGCTGATGTTTCGGGCCTAGACCCTTCTTCAGAAAAACCAGGCCCGAAACGTCAGCTTTCCTGCTCCTCTCATGCTCCTTGGCCTGCTGAGTTCATCCACCTCTACACCTTGTTATCTCAGATTCTCCAGCATCTGCAGTTCATACTATCTCTGAAACGATTGATGAAATTATTTCTGGATTCCCTTGGATGCTGAACTCTTTTTATTGAACCTTGCTTATTGAAATAACTAATTTGTTCTAAAGTTTGAATAATTATCAAAAGCTCTCAGAACTTCTTCAAAATTACCTGTTGCTTCCTTTACACCTTGGTGAGCTGAAATATCAAACTCCTTATTGTACATAGTTGTTCAGTTTCTGATTGCTTCTGCTTTGCAATCTACTTTGCATCTTAAGAACTTCTTTTTCCAAGATGTCCAACTGTTATATTTTGCCCATTCTCTGCAAGTAACTCTTCCTGGCAATATTATTCCAGATGCAATGTCTTCTTAATGTGATTGGAAATAAACAATGTTTTAAAGGATTTTTATTTTGTTGCATAATAATGCCATTGTTATGTACTGACATACTGAAGGCAATTTTTGCATTCCAGCAGTCAAAATGGGGAAATCCAATCTTTCATGAGTAAAATGGAACTTTTATACATTTTTTACAGCCTCTCTAGATAGATCCACTAATCACAGCTTTAAAGATAATTCTGATTTCCTTTATGGTTTTACTAAATGAATCATGCTGCCTGCAGCTTCAGCAGTGATTCCCATTCTCTTAACTGCTTTGCCAAATGAATCCTGTTTCTTTCAGTGTTTTTCCTTGATAATCTAAATAATAATCCCCATTTGCTTAAAACAGGCCTTTTTTTATTAGCTGGATGTGTCCTGCTGTGTGTTTTAAATATACATTTTCTGCCATTAACATGATTTAATTAAGGAATATGCTGCTTTTTCTGTAGCCTCAGAAGTTTTCTTAACTCACTTTTCAGTTGGACTTCGTGTGCTTTGAATTCTAAGTTGCCTCTTTATCGCTTTAATTCTGGCTTTGCAACATTCCTGTGTCTGTGACCTTGTTTTCAGTTGCTTCTGTGACCCTTTATTTCACTTTGTTTAGCTGTGCATGGTGGTGCCCACTCATTGTAGAGTGATACTTAATCTGAGCTGTGTACACTTTGCTTAGATCTCCCAATCTGTAAACTGTGCCATTTATTAACATTTACCCTTGCTGACTTCAACTTTACTCACAGAGCCTGTAACTTCTGCCACTCTCTGACTGAACCTTGACTCTGGACCATTCCTACAGACCATCAGCTGCCAACATAATATCTAACTGCCTTGGAGTGAGTAGTCCTCCTGCTCTATGGAGTCGCTAGCTCACTCTTGGAGCTACAAATCTCTTCCCAGATCTGAAGTGCTTTTTACCATTGGCTGTCAATTTTGCCACGTTGATACTTGCCACAAAGTTATCTTCTTCCTTAAAGCCCTTGAACGTTCAGCTCTTCAAACCACTGAATGCCTGCACAAGCAGCCTCCTTAAAGCTGTGCTGATCTTATGGGAGGCAGCTGAAAGGACCTCACAACTTTGTCATCATAAAGGAAGATAAAACTTCAGCACTACTCAACATGTTACCTGAGCTATCAAGTAGATTTACTACCACATCCTCCTCCCTGGTAGGAAGCTACAGATTCTAGTATAGAGTCATAAGACATACAGCACGGAAATAGACCCTTCAGTCCCACTCATTCATGCCGACCGGACGTCCCAAGTTAATCTAGACCTGTTTGCCCATTTTTTGGCCCAAATCTCTCTAAGCCCTTCCTGTCCATATACCCATCCAGATGCCCTTTAAATGGTGTAATTGTACCAGCCTCCACCACTTCTTCTGGAAGATGGTTCCAAATACACACCACCCTCTGTGTGAAAAGTTTGCCCCTCATGTCCCTTTCATATCTTTCTTCTCTCACTTTAAATCTATACCCTCTAGTTTTGGACTCCCCTACCCTGGGGAAAAGACGTGGCTATTCACCCTATCCATGCCCCTTATTATTTTATAAACCTCTATTAGATCATCCCTCAGCCTCTGACACTCCAGGGAAAACAGTCCCAGCCTAGTCAGCCTCTCCTATAGCTCAAACTCTCTAACCTGTCAACATCTTTGTAAATCTTCTCTGAACCCTTTCAAGTTTCATAACATCTTTCCGATAGCAGGGTGACCAGATTGGAGGAAAATCCATTAGGCAGTCTAATGAGAAGAGGTTCCCATCTTAAACAAGATGTAGTATTTGCTTGATCACAACTAGGTAAAAAATAATACTAATATGTTAGATACTGTTACAAAGACTTTGAGGAAGACTCAGGGAGTAGGATTTGCTCCTTTAAGATCCTGAATTCTTCCCACTAAACCCAAATGCTGTTAGCAAGTAGTTGGTGCTTAAGGCATTCCTCAGCATTAACCCTTTCAGACCCTTACTCCATTACACAACACCCTTTTTGGTAACAGGCCACCCCAACCTTTGGAAAGGTCAGTAATTGAACTGTGAAGGTTGGGAAAGTTGCAGGAATGCAGTGCCATCTGCCTGGTTACTATTTTAGTCTTTCCACAGCACTATTGCCTGCCAAGGTTAAAATCATTGGCTGAAGGATATGCAAGCACCATGCAAGGTGCATTGTGATAGTTTTGAATTTAGAGTTTATTTTCCCATTTACACCGTTTTTTTCAGAATAGGCACATTGCTGTTGAATTTTCCCAGCTTGGAAAATACCCAGGTGGTTGGACTGTTTTCTGCACCACTGCGTCGTATCCAATGGCTTAATTTTTTAAAAATGTTGATAAGCAGATCACCTCTACTTATGCCCAAACCTTTTCAGAATTCACTTGTTCCCCCCTCCCCCACCCCAACCACATCCCCTCCCTAGCAATCACCCTTATTGCCCACCTTCACAAGCCTGAAAATATCATCCCATTCTCTGTACAGACACTTGAATAAAATCTGTTTTTAATTTCATAATTAGAAATAGGAGGGAAATCTGAGTATGAATCGATTACTTTAATCCAGAAACCATTGGGTTCAATCTTATAACCAAATTACCTCAGCAAATCAAGCAGGAGCACTCTTAAGATCAGTTTCAACAGCTTCAGGCAAGGGGAATAAAAAATATATCAAGAGATAATGGCCCCTGTTGTAAAGTACCATAATGTGGATGTTGAGTCGGAACAGTGGGAAGGAATTGTCACTGTCAGCAGGAGAAATGGCAGGCAGTGATCTGGCAAACTTTCTAATGACCTCCCCCACTGATGTAAAAGTTATCCCCATGATGTTCCAAAGAGGCAAAAGTCCTGCTTACATTCATGGCCTTTCCTGAAAGAGGACATGGTGCTTGATGTTTACCCATGCCCCAATTCATGTGTGATTTATTTTTTCAGGACAGGGAGGTGAAAACACAAATTAATAAACTTTTTTTTCCTAAACACCACCACTTGCATATTTCACTTCAGGTCTCACACCCCATCCTGACTTGGAAATATATAACAATTCTTTCAGTATAGCTAGGTCAAAATTTTGGAACTCCATCTCTAACAGCACTGTGAGCCTCCCTACATCACATGGGCTGCAGTGGTTCAAGAGGGCAGCTCACCACTATCTCGTTAAAGGCAATTAGTGATAAGCAATAAATTCTGACTGAGTCAGTGATGCTTACATCTGTTGAATGAATAAATAAAAATTAAAAGCAACTCCATCCCCCCATATGCCCACAAAATAATTGGCAGGGCTTTCAGGATCAGGATTCAACAATTGGACATCTTGCTTCTTTGATGTTCTAATTTATAAGTTGTTATTGTAATTTCTTTCTTGTTGCCTACTTTGTGCTCTCAGGATCCAAATGCGTTTCCTTTGCCTACGTCCCAGGATCTTGCAGGATTCTGGGATCTCTTGCAGCTGTCAGTTGAAGATGTGACTTTGAAGTTTGATGAGCTTTTGCAGATAAAAGCCAATAATTGGAAATTGCTGGAAGCGTCAGACAGAAAGGTAGGCCCGCACATGTCCACCAATATTCACTATTGTACTGTTCTCACTTTTTTGCTTTTGCTACTGAATTTTTAAGTGATCATGAAAGTACTTTTGATGAGAAAATTCTATAACCACATTGTTAACGTTCATCATGAATTTGCTTTTAAATTGAAATCATAGTTGTAAGACAGCTTTTGGTTAAAGCTTGCACCTTGTCATAAAGGAATAACAGGATAATGCTTAGAAAGAAAATGAGATAGGATATATGTGTCTTGTGTCACGTATCTCTGAATGAGTATAATATCTAGCAGTGTGAAGCTACCATAAAGAGCAATATCTCCACTCCGAAAAAATGAGAGGTTTTTTTTTAAAGAGTTAAAAGTAGAAAATACTACAGGCATTAAACAACAATGGTAAATGGTGCTTCTCATGAAGGTCAACAACAATTGTAAAGCTGCTCCATGCAAGGATATATCTCAAAAATACCTTACGTGACGTAACACAAGATAGTTTACAACCCAACAGGATAAAGGAAAATGGAGAGCATGAGCATGAGGGGATCAATGATGCATTTGAAGAGTCGGATTTTGAGGAAGCTTTCAAAAGAGAAGAGGAAAATTTGATTGAATAAGTATTGACCCTCCGGAGAGGGCAAATCTTTAGGTGTTGAATGAGTAGTAGCCATTGGTGCAACAGAGGGAATGAGATACAAAAAGAAACCAATGAAAGTGATGATGAAGGGGAATACAGGAGTATAAAGCAAAAAATGGATCACCTAAGCAGGGCGAAGGAAAGTTATATTAGGATTTGGAAGAAAGGATAATAAATTGTTCCATTGGGGCTTGCACAGAATGGTGGTGGTTGATGAAAAAGTATTTCGTCGGATGCTAGGTATCAGTTATGTGAAGACCATTCCCTTTTCCTGAAGAAGACACTTTTTATCCAAATTCTATTTCACGGTCCCACATTGACTGAGATTATCAACCCATTCCTCTCCTCCAGCTCAGTCTTTATACATTTCAAACACATTGCCATTTCTCCCTGTGCTCATTTTTGAATTGATTGCCATCCAATATCAAATGTTTCTTTACTTGCTGAAGTTATAGAATATTTTAACTTGCTCTTAAATGCCTCTGCACCACCAGAATCTTCTGGTCAGTTTCTACCCCAACCACAACATTGGTAGCGCATTTTCAAATTTCCCAGTGATCTTTACCCTCCTGTATCGCTTCATCAACTTTGACACTGTCAGCTACTTGTCTCAAGCAATCACCTTGGTTGTGTTCTATTTCTGTTGTATGATGATAGTGCGTCATAAGAGGAGCTGTTAAAACTATTTTTCTGTCCATACACTCACATACTGCCATTGAAACTGATATCATGATCATGATTTCACTTTTGGACTGTTTGCTGATGACATCTGCTTCTACATTTCCATCCCTTCATTGATCCTGTATCTGTTCTTACCATCTCCAACTATCTGACAATAAGACCTTGATGATCTAAAAAAAACTCTTCAGTTTAATTTTTGCCACACTAATGCCAGTTCTCATGGGTTGCTGCAAGCATTTTAACATATTACAGCATCTTCCTTTCTCATTGCTTCAAGAGTTTAATCCAGAGGTTCACAATCTTACAAGCTAAGCTCAGATTTCTCCCCCTGTTTTCTTTCTGTTTTACTGCTTCTGTGCTGCCTGTCTCTTTTGTTGAAACCTTAATACTTGCTTTTATTTTCGTTGCTGGTACCCTTCCTTCTACCATTCATTGTGTACTACCTGGTGTGTGGAAAGTAAAGATTGTAAAATTATGGATGCACTACACACGCTAATCACGTCTGCATTTGTATTTGTGGTACCTCCACAATCAGAACCAATAGGCGGTAGTGGCATTAATTAAATATCTCGCAATAATATTTAAAATGAAGTTTCATCATTTTTGAACTGAAAGCCTATGGCACTTAATGTTTCCACAAATGCTCATTCAATTTCACTGTGTAGTTGAGAATAGAGTTCATTCCTTAGTACAGCAAGGAATAAGAATAGGAATTGATAAGACAGCTACAGAGCAATGCAGCTTAAACTCAGGGAGTCATGGTACCAACCAAGAAGGGAGAAAAAGAACAGCATGGCAGAGAGATATTTGATTGGCATGAAGCCATGCTGGAGGGTATAGTTAATTTAGCTCATTTATGCATACAGAATATTGTTATCAACTATAAGCTTATGCCAAAAAAGACCCAGAGAATGTGTTATTGCAATGTTATGAACTACTTGACTTGGACAAAAAAAAAGATTGACAGAAAGCTAGGTAATCACACTTACCTGTAAAGAGCTTCAGGCATTCTCATTACTACAGATGTGCATTGTGATAATGGTGAAGTGAGTAATTTTGCTTAATTTGACTTTGTACCAAAAGCATTTAATTGAATAATTGAACATGTTATTGGCAGTTCAGGATTGTAATTACACAGATTCAATGGTAGTACTAAAATTACAGTTAGAAGAGGGAGAATGATGAATTAATATTGAAGTCATTTTCAGAAAGTGGTTTCAAGCAATTTGCAGGCCAGGACCCTTAGTCAGAAAGCTACATTTGCATAATGCTCTACAGTGTTCTGAGCCATCAACTAACTCAAATTTCAAATTTAGTGTCGACTTTGCTCTTCATGCACCTTCTCTGCAGCGAAATATTGTATTCCTCACTCTGTTCTATTGTCCTAACACACTTTGTATGGTATGATCTACTTGTACTACACGCACAACAAAACTTTTCACTGTACCTAGGTGCATGTGATGATAATAAATCAAATTAAATCAACTGATGGCGAGTCAATAGTTCTGTGCTGTCTGATTGATACCTGATTCATTGAGCCAAGCTTCAGAAGCACACTGTGAGCTCCTGATACAGCTGCCCACCCAAACAATCACAGAGGTGTAATTAAAGGAGAACCAATTTTAATGGCTCATCAGGACACTTGATAATGGGGTTCATGTCACTTCTATAATGAATTCAACCTGCAACAACTGACTGTTCAAGAGGTTATTGCTGTGCATTATGAAATTAGCCTATTCTGAGGAAGTCTTGAGCAATTCAAATTGTGCAGTCTCCCGGTAAAGACCTATGAAACATTCAGTCCTGTCACTGAACTGTGCAGGAGCTCATGTGAAAGATAAATGCCAGCAATGAAACAGGGCTTAAGTCATACTCATATCCCCAGTATGACCTGTACCACAAGACATTGTGACACATTTAAAGTCTTTGCATAACTAATGGAGAGTTTTAACTAGCTCGGTGTGTTGATATTATTACAGGACAGTTTCTTGTTACCACTATACATATATGGTGAAAAGCCATTTTCCCGGGGCAGCAATGAGCTGTTATAGTAGAAGACATTTGCAATTTATTGAGTTTTGAAGGAATTTGATTCAAATATTCTTCATTGCTTAATTTCAAAACAGAAATGGGAGCTTCTTTTAGCTCCAAAAGGCAGGGCAGTTTGTTGATTTGTAAATTAATCAGAATATTGGGGGAGTATCTTAGATTTAACAAAATTGTTGACTATTTAAATCAATTTTAGCTAATCTGAAAATAACAAGCCTGTGGGAACAGGAAGTTTGGATTAGGAGAGACAGAGAGAGCTAAAGAGAGATCCACACCCAGGACTTGGAGAATTTAAACAACACATAGGTGCAAAAGAAAAATCAGGGTGTAGGAATGAATCACAGAAAAGTCTGCTACAAAAATAACCCAACGCGCCAAAATATTGACACTACAACTATTGTGTCTGTGAATTTAATTGATTAGCTCTCAGCTATTCATTCGTCATTTTGTCACGCTACCAGCTAATTGGGAACATTGAACAAATCATTTCCAAAAGTGAGGCCTGACTTGATAGACAATGACCTTTAGTTTTAGTATTTATTTACTATGGTGGTCAGTCACAAGGGGCTTCAATGTACTTTTAAAAAGATATCAACATTTCTTATGCAAATGAAAAAAAGGACAAATTGTGTTACTCTCTAAATCACCTGATGAACAACTGTCCATTCCTCAATGAGGTGATCTCAATTTCCTCATTATCACTTTGTCTTTTAAGTGATAACATGCACATCCTGATATATTGGTCCTTATTCAATTTCTAACTAGGCTGCTCAATATAAGTCTTTCAACTCTGGATACATCTTTTGAATTTCTATTAATGAAGATGGGCTAAATATGACAGCCTTATTCACTTTATATTCCTCCGTTTTTTCTTAAGTTTTGAAAATAGTGTCGGATAACTGAATTTACATGTCATCTCTATTTTGTGGAGACACTTCCTCTTCCTGTTTAATTCTATGGGCCTGAGATCCAGTCACCACACAGACTAGAAACAATCCAAAATGTTGCCTCCTGTAGCATAGTTATTTCTTTTACTTTCGATGTTTGTTCCAAAGACCTCATTGAAACTATTATTTTTGAACTTGCAGTTTATTTCTTCAGATAATAATTATTCCTAAGCAATTAATTTTACTATCTCAAATGCACCCTCTCCACTTAACATGTTACTCTTTAATTCAGTCCTACACAATGAGATCAGTTGTACCCTCTCTGTTCCACCAGTTAATGTTTTTTTCTTTCACTGCCCCATCTAAAAGACAAATTGTGTTATCAATAACTGACTTGCTCCAGTGTGTAACTATAACTTTATTGGTTTACTACCTTATTTTTTAAAAAAGCATTCTACCATTGAGACACGCTATTCAGAACCTCCTGTAGCCTGGTTCTCTTTATCAATAATCAAGAAAGAATTTTTTCTTTGACTATCCTGGGCCATCTCTCCTCTATCATAGGTTTTGAGGAAATACACTTCACATATGGCTCTGCTACACTTTTAATACCCATTTCCTGATGGATTCTTTTGGTGTTCCTAATACTGCAACAGGAGTCCATTTAATTTCCTGCAGTTAGCTTTAGTATGACTAATCTTATTACAATGGAAGCTTGTTATGTTCTCTCTATCACGTTTAGGTTCTAGCCTTTCTTAATTAATATTTTGGTGTATTTTTGTTTATTCCTGAAAAGTAATATCTTTTCCATCCCTAGATTTTCTTATCCACCTCTTTATTTTGCTAGAGTTACTGTGGAGCCAAATTCTTTTATTTTTATTTTGTCCAAAAAAACTGTGTAATGTGTACAGATAAAATATGTTTTGTTTCAAGTTGAGTAGTTTGACCAGTTGAATTGCATCTGGAACACTGTGACTTACACTTACTTTTAAATTAAGAAAAAGCTAGGATCTAGTCTATTTTCTTAATATATTTTGAGGGGGTTTAATCTGGGTCCGTAACATTCTTAATGCTCATAATAGAGAAATAAGGAAAAAGCTATACATATTTCCTGTACTTTAAAACCCAAGTTTCCAAATAATACCTTAATCTTCATCACATTTCATTTAATCATCATTCAATGTCCTTGTTGATTACTTTGAATTAAGAGCATAAAAACTTGGGAATTACAACACTAAACAAGACCAAGGTTCATCTCACCTGCAGTATACCATCATGGGAGCCCAGAATGAAGATGTTGACTCACAAGAGTCATTAGACTATATAATATGAATTAAACCCCAATGATGGAAAGTTTTAGAAATCAAAAATGCAAAGTTGCTTTAATGTTCCAAACATGCTGCACTTAAACTACATCACGTATTAATCATGTATCTAAACAGCAAATTTCACAGTAGTATAGAAATTATGATACTGATGAGAACATGCGGGGAAAGCTAGTTGTTTATGAAGCAGTGTAAGCTTAGTCTTAACATTTTTCATGGACTGATTTTATTTTTGATTCATATGTGCTATTGCCACGAATCGTAATGAATAGGATAACATTTTCTCAGCTTGTAGAATCATATTTTTTTGCTTTACTCAGTGTAGAAATCATCTTCTCTTTACCACCATGATATGCTGTAGTCTCATTTGTAGGCAGCCTCAACTTGTTACCCTACACATGAACATTTACTTACCGGAATCTGGGATCAAACAGGTGATAGAAGTTCATAGAATCCCAACAGTGTAGAAACAGGCCCTTCAGCCCAACAAGTCCAATCGGACCTGCAGAGGATCCAACCCAGACCCATCCCTGAACACAACAAGCAATTTAGCACAGCCAATCCACCTAACCTGCACATCTTTGGACTGTGGGAACCAGAGCACCCAGAGGAAACCCACACAGACACAGGGAGAATGTGCAAACTCCACGCAGACAGTTACCCAAGGGTGGAATTGAACCCAGGTCCCTGGTGCTTGTGAGGCAGCAGTGTTAACCACTGTGCCACCCTTGTTTTATGAAGATGTGTTGGAATTTAAAACATGTCCACACAAAGCACATGTTGAACAACAAAAGTGGTGATCATTCACACTCATACTGGCAGTTCATTTTTATCATTGAAGCATAAGTTGACCTCACACTTTGGAGGGATTTTTCAAGGCTTCAAAAACCAACTTATTAGACCACAAGACATAGGAGTGGAAGTAAGGCCGTTCGGCCCATCAAGTCCACTCCACCATTTAATCATGGCTGATGGGCATTTCAACTCCACTTCCTTGCACTCTTCCCGTAGCCCTTGATTCCTTGTACGATCAAGAAATTATCAATCTCTGCCTTGAAGACATTTAATGCCCCGGCCTCCACTGCGCTCCGTGGCAATGAATTCCACAAGCCCACCACTCTCTGGCTGAAGAAATGTCTCCTCATTTCCATTTTAAATTTACCCCCTCTATTTCTAAGGCTGTGCCCATGGGTCCTAGTCTCCCCACCTAACGGAAACAACTTCCCAGCGTCCACCCTTTCTGAGCCATACATCATCTTGTAAGTTTCTATTAAATCTCCCTTCAACCTTCTAAACTCTAATGAATACAATCCCAGGATCCTCAGCAGTTCGTCATACGATAAACCTACCATTCAGGGATCATCCGTGTGAATTTCCGCTGGACACGCTCCAGCGCCAGTATGTTCTTCCTGAGGTGTGGGGCCCAAAACTGGACACAGTATTCTAAATGGGGCCTAACTAGAGCTTTATAAAGTCTCAGAAGCAGATCACTGCTTTTATATTCCAACCCTCTTGAGATAAACGACATTACATTCGCTTTCTTAATCACAGACTCTACCTGCAAGTTAACCTTTAGACAATCTTGGACCAACACTCCCAGATCCCTTTGTACTTCTGCTTTACGAATTTTCTCACCATTTAGAAGAGAGTCCATGCGTGTAATCTTTTTTCCAAAGTGCAAAACCTCGCATTTGCTCACGTTGAATTTCATCAGCCATTTCCTGGACCACTCTCCTAAACTGTCTAAATCTTCCTGCAGCCTCCCCACCTCCTTAGTACTACCTGTCTGTCCACCTATCTTCATATCATTGGTAAACTTCACCAGAATGCCCATAGTCCCTTCATCCAGATCGGTAATGTATAAAATGAACAGCTGCGGCCCCAACACTGAAACATGCGGGACACCACTTATCACTGGTTGCCATTCCGAAAAAGAGCCTTTTATCTCAACTCTCTGTCTTCTGTCAGACAGCCAATCCTTAATCCAAGCCAGTAGCTCACCTCGAACACCATGGGCTCTCACCTTACTCAGCAACCTCCCATGAGGCACCTTATCAAAGGCCATTTGGAAGTCTAGAGAGATAACATCCACTGGGTTTCCCTGGTCTAACCTACTTGTTACCTCTTCCAAGAATTCTAACAGGTTTGCCAGACACGACCTCCCCTTACTAAATCCATGCTGACTTGTTCTAATCCAGCCCTGCACTTCTAAGAATTTAGAAATCTCAACCTTAATAATGGATTCTAGAATTTTACCAGCAACTGAGGTTAGGCTAATCGGCCTATAATTTTCCATCTTTTGCCTAGATCCTTTCTTAAACAAGAGGGTTACAACAGCGATTTTCCAATCATCTGAGACTTTCCCAGATTCCAGTGACTTTTGAAAGATCACAACCAAAGCCTCTGCTATTTCCTCAGCCACCTCCCTCAGAACTCCAGGATGTAGCCCATCGGGACCAGGAGATTTATCAATTTTTAACCTTTTAGCTTTTCTAGCACTTTTGAATTTGTAATGCCGATACATTCTCAACTCTGCCTCTGACTCTCCTTAATTATTTACCAATATCAACAGTAGTTTCTTATCAGATAACACGGTGTGAAGCTGGATGAACACAGCAGGCCAAGCAGTATCAGAGGAGCAGGAAAGTTGATGTCTTGGATTGAGACCCTTCTTCGCCAACTTTCCTGCTCCTCTGATGCTGCTTGGCCTGCTGTGTTCATCCAGCTTCACACCGTGTTATCTCAGATTCTCCAGCATCGGCAGTTCCTACTGTCTCAGTAGTTTCTTGTTAGTTTGTTTATATTGTCTTATTCAATATATGCCTCACTACTAGTTTTAGCCAAAATGCATCTGCATCATGGTATAATATTTACTGCCTTTTAGACAAAATAGGAAATGATAATGGATATCCTGTTATGATCTCTATTCCAATGTAAAGGAATTACTAGTAGCCCCAAGGCTTATTAACCCAACAGTTAACTTCGGGTAAAGGTTTCAAACAAGTGATGCTGTGATACCAGATGAATTTATTACTGGACAGGTCAGTTCCTAGACTGAACCAAGCATTTCAAATTTAAAAAAAATGAATTAGGTGACCTTTCTCTGAAACACAAGCATGCAAAGTTGCACATCTGTTTTTAACCCTAAAGCAGAGAAACTGTTTTATGTATCTAACTTCAACCAGGAAACCTATGAACTGAATAGCTCTCCCCAGCTGTGATGTTGCCATGAAGTCTATTCCTACAAACTGAAATAGGTTAATACTTTCAATGTTTATTCTGTCCACTTGTAAAACTCTCCCAATGCAAATAAGATCACATTAGCACCATCCATCATACTGGTTTCAAAAAAACCGTGGCAACAGAAATACTGACAAGTTAATCATTAAACCCCCTCCATCCCATACAAATAAAACCAAAACACAAACTCTAAAATAAATAAAATATTCACTCATAACCCACTTATAGCACAGTATAAATTAAGCTTCCTTATTATCATAGACAACAAATGTGCAGTTTATTAAAACCACAAATTCAGCCTGCAGGCTCTGTGGATCTTGCTGAACTGGTTGAAAATGGAAGGAACCCCGCAATCACGCTCAGTAAAATTTGGCAAAGCTAAAGGTGTCCCAGATCCATCATGTTTTGCCTTTATAAAATACTTTGTTTGAAAGTGCCTGTGTATGGGTGTCAGAAAGGGGCAGGGGCCATTTTGGATGTGACGGTCAATGACATATTTAAGTGCAGTTGGGGAGATGCTGGAGTGCAAGGAGCACGTGTGTAATCTTGCTGCAGCATGGGTTAGTGCTTTGAGGAATGAAAATGTTTGCTAAGAATGAAGATAAGGTCATGTTGAGGAGGGAAAAATGAAGAAGTAAGCAGATAACTGTACTTTAGTGATTCCTTAAACAACTGTTTTTGTTAATAGGATGAAGTGAAGATCCCTCCTCCTATACCAAAGAAACCCACGAAGGGAAGGTTACCCGCAGCCCGGGAGAAATCATTGGAACTTGCTGACAGACGCAGGCAGGAAGCGAGGAAACGACTAATGGCTGCCAAGCGAGCAGCTTCATATCGGCAAAACTCTGCCACAGAAAGTGCAGATAGCATCGAAATCTACATCCCTGAAGCCCAAACAAGGCTTTGAAATTGCACTGTGCCATTTGGCAGGAACATTGTCTTCAACTTCAGCTTTATTTCTTATGTACAAGGGATGACAAAGCCAGGCCAAGGGCATATTTGAATCCTGCTGTCTGGCCTCAGCACTAGCAAGCATTAACATTCCTCTTGTGTTCTTTTATGTTGTCATGGTGGACCAATTATATTTTCTTCTGTTTTTAAATGAAGCTGCAGTCTAATATATTTTGTGCACAAATTCTTTCTAATGCATCTGAGTGAAAGAACGACGTGAAGACAGTTCTGGTCTGACTCAAGAAGCATGCCGCTGTAAGCATCCCGCTGTCATTTGTACTCATTTTTTAACTTTTGTTTCAGTAGGAAACTGCACTTCACCAGGACAAAACGCCAGACCTATGAGTCCATGAAAGTTTCATCCTTCAATTTCACTGGAATTATCTTTCCAATCTGATATTTACCAGTGGCTTATTCTTGATGTGACATATTTTATTGAGACATCGTGACTGTTGTTAAATTTGTCACTGGTCTTAGAAAGTAGATTATTTTGTTTAAATAGAATAAGATTTACATACAAAACTGTGAGAATTGCAAAAATCTGAACCCGCAAGGGAAATGGTCCAGAAAGTGCTGAGTTCAGTCAACATTTGAAATTATTCGACTCCCCAGCAATTTCATGTTGTCCATTGCAATGAACCTTTGGTACTGGGAATTGGGCAGTGCAATTAATGTATCCCTTTCCTTTGGGGACATGGATGCAGCCAAGCTGAACAGGATGAAACACTCCCCTCAACACCCCCAACCTGTCCTTCTGTACAAAAGAATGTGATATTACAGACACAAGTACACAAGCAGAACAACAGAAGTGCCAAATGTAAAAAATATCTCCTCTCTTTCTCTGTCGCTCTCTCTCTTTCTGTATGTCTATCTGTCTCTTTCTGAAATGGCTGTAAGAAGCCTACATAGAATAAGTTTTACACAGCGTGGTTGGGTTTTCAGTAAGCAGGACCCACAGTACAAAACCTTGCCCATACCATGGCATTCACATCTGCTTAAGTAGAATTCTGAGTTGGTGTGAAAAGGAAAACGTTGCTGTAGTGCATCTGGGTATGCCCTTCAGAGGTCACAATTCAGACCAATTGTTGGAAGGATGTAGAGGGAGGCTTGTGAACAACTTCCTGTTTGTGTATTTAACCTGGGGACTGAATAATACTGACAGTGAGTGGAAACAAAGTGGAAATATGTTCACTTCTGTGACATTGGCCATTGCTCATCCCAAGTGCACAAATCAACAATAGCTAATGTCACTTTTGGAAAATAGCATCACTCCAAATTTGCTGGTGAAACCCACAAGACACTGGACAGGAATTAAAAATTAGGAATTATTGGTTTGTGAAATTGGGAAAAGGAAATATACCAAAAGGCATTGGGAAAATTATTGAGTGCAAGGGCTCAAACCGTGAAAGAATTTATCAGAGGTCCAAACTGCTGAAGGAACAATGTATTCATGGGAACTAGTGCCAAGAACACTTGCAGCTAAAGAGATTGTAAAAACTTTTTAAGTTGTACTTGCATGGTAAGGTAGCACTGATTTGCTGGGATGCGTTAACCACAAAAAATGTCTAATATGCAATAGGCTATGTAATGGCAAGACAAATGGACTACATTCTACGGAAACGATTGCACGGTATTTGGTCACTCTACAATAACAAGAGGAGTATGATATTAAACAGCATGATAAGCAGGTTGCATTCATACATTGTAAATTCCAATTCTAGAAGGCAAGCCATGGGAGGCCTGGTGGCAGAGAATTTTCAAGGGTCCTTATCACTGAGACTGCTACAATTTTAACAAGATAATATTCCTATTTGGTGGTTATCACTGCGACAAAGATTCACTTCAGTGAAACAGATTTATATTAAAGTCTTTCAGAGAACAGTGCAAGTCTTGTCTGTATTAGAGACCTTCAGTTGATTTTTCTTCTCTTCTGACTGCTGTTTTTGTACATCTGAACTTGGCACTGGCCAATATATATACAGTATATAAAGAATTCTGCCAATACAGAGTCTTTGAACATTTCTTACATGTATATACGATAGAGATACGCTTGAAGGATCTTATTGCAGGTTTATTTTCCAATGTGCCAGGTTTAACACCATCATATCCTTGGATTATTTATACTCAAGTTGCTGACATATCAGGTTAATAATTGAGTTCCAAACAGTATGTTTTGCAAATACTTGGGCAGTATCTGTGGAGAGCAAAACATAAAGTTACAGACCAGTAGCCCTTCAACTGAACATACCTGGAATTTTCTAATTCCATTCCTCTTTCTGCAAATGCTACTTCAACTTCTGAACATTTCCAGCATTTTATTGTTTTTCTAAATTCCCAGCATTTGCCGTATAGTGGAGTTTCCCGGTTTTAAATCTAAATGAATATTCCAACAGATTCCAAACTCTGTTGACATCCCAACATCTGGCAGCCAATTTATCAAGTGGCTTGGAGCCTTGCGAAATGCAGTTTCTTTACAAAGAGACTGGAGAAATTTGTTTTTCTTTATTCATTCACAGAATGAGGGAGTCGCTGGCCAGGCAGCATCTTTTGCCAATCCCAGTTGCCCAGAGGGCAGTTGAGAGTCAACCACATTGCAGTGTGTCTGGAGTCATATATAGGCCAGACCAGGAAAGGATGGCAGTTTCCTTCCCTAAAGGACATTAGTGAACCAGATGGACTTTTCTGATAATCGGCAACAGAGTCATGGTTATTCCTAGATCCCTAATTGCAGATATTTTTTATTGAATTCAGATTCCACCATCTGCCTAGGCGGGATTCAAAATGTTATCTTGGTCTCGGGATTTACAGGCCAGCAGTAATACCATTAGGTCATTGCCGCACCCCCAAATACGTTGAATTACAAATGGAAAAATGCAGAAAACATTCAGCAGGTCTCACAGCATTTGTGGAGAGAGAAGGAGGATTGATGTTTCCGGTCTAAGGCCTTTCTTCAGAACTGAAATAATAACAGGTTTTAAGTAAGTGCAAAGGGAAAGGGAGACGAGTGGAAAGAACAATAGGGCAGATCCCTCAAATGGTGGAGGCAGGAGAAATTAGAATACAATTGCCACAAGGCCAGAGTTGATGATAATGGGTCAAATAAAGAAAGAATAGCTGGGGAGAGATGAGTTGAAAATAATACAGGGCCAGAGATTATGATCAGAAATTGCTGAACTGTGTTGAGCCCGGAAGGCTGTAAGGTGTCTTTTTGAAAGATGAGGAGCTGTTCTTCCAGCCTATGTTGCTCTTCATTGAACACTGTGTGTAACTAAGAACAGAGAGATCTCAGAGGGAATGAAGCAGAAAATTACAATAATAGGCAACAATAAACTCATAGCCATGCTTGTGGATTCAAACTGAAGGGTTTCTCAAAGTACTCAATCTGTATTTGGTATTCCCATCGCAGTAAAGCCTGCATTGTGTGCAGTGAGTACTGAATGTTACATTGAAAGAAATACAAATAAATTGCGGCTTCACCAGAAGGCTATGTTCAAGGTATCTCGGTGATGAGTAGGACAGAGGTAAAAGGCCAGGTGTTTCAACTTGCATGCAAAGTACTATTGAAAAGGGAATGCATATGATTGGGGTATGGATCATTGGAGTGGACGGAATGGTCCTTATGGAATGCTGAAAAGAGAGTATGAGGTAAAACTTGGTAGTGACATCACATTGGAGATAGTGAAAAATGATCCATTGAAAATGGGGTGGGCTGGGTTGTGAGGTGAGGATAAGGAGAATTCATTCTTGGATCTGAGCTGGAGGGGAAGCAGTGAGTGGAACTGCAAGGATATGGAATGGACATAGTTGAGGACCATATTAACCACAGTGAGCAGAATCTTTGGATGAGGGAAAGGGAAGATCTGTCAGAAGATGTATAGAAGCTGGTGTTTTCAAAACACATGACTCATACTTAGAAACATGAAGACTTGATAGAGTCCTTATTGAAGTCAGGGATTGTTGTAAAGATAGCTATGGGAATAAGTCAGTTTATGATCAATATTCGGCAATTGTCTATCCTTGCACATGGAGATGGAGAAGTCAAGGAAAGGAAGAGAAGAGGCAAAGATGACCCATGTGAAGGTGAGAGTAAGACAAAAAAATTACATCTTTAAAAAATCATTTTAATTGGAGGAAATGAAAAGAGTCAAATGAGAATCTGTAAAATGTGAAAAAGTTTCAGCCAGCAGGAAACTTATGACAGGTGGTATTGAACAAAGCCCCTAGGAAGAATTTTAAAAATTCTTGTGGGAGATGAATATTTCGAGAGATTGGGTGTCCATGGTGAAGAAAAGATGGTAAATACCACGACACTAGAAATCGTGAAAGATCCCCACAGCATGGGAGAAGTTGCAGATGCTGGACAAGAGGAGATAAAATAAAATTGAGAAAATAAGAAGTCAGTTCCAAGTAGGAATGAAAAGAATGAAACAATGACCATTACAGCAATCCTGTTAGTGAAGCATTTAGAAGCAGACTCTGCTATGAGAAACTGTAAGCTCAGAGGCTGTGGAAAAGTTTCAACAGATGTTAAAACTGATTGGAAATGATAGCTTGATACTGGCTGCTGAGAGATATCAGAGAGTTGACATTCAACCTCTATTAATTAATTGCCAATAGACCAAATTACTGTGCCACCTTTGTCAGCAGGTGGGATGATAATATGGGGGATCAACGTGAGAGAATGGAGTGCTGTGAGTTGTAGCTTAGAGAGAGGGAGGGGAGCATAAAAGTTGAGCTGGACTCATAACATCAGTTCTCAACCTAAAGTTGGGAGGCCAGAGTGAGGAAACCAGTTAGAATGAGCTTTCTGAAGAGCAAAGGAAAGTTCCTTTGGATGTGGGGAAGATTTCTGGTCAACTATGTGAGCGTAGAGGCAAAGATGGTGGAAGAAGAGCTCAAGTGGTAATTGCAGTGCGATAGAATCATTAGCAGATTAAACCCTGGACCAATTATTTGGTGTCAATAGAAGGCAACTTCAGACTGGATGGTGAAAATTCAACATAGGTGAGTTTGGAAAAATGGTGAGGTCAAAGCAACCAGAGGGACATTAGCATGAGGTATTAAAACTTTGATCTTTGAAACCAGAATGGAAGAACATCATGCTTTTAGTTAAAACACCAGATGACAAGCATAAAAATTGGTCTGTGGACCAGGATGTCTCTAAAGGAGAGTGAGTTGGTACTGATAGCGTGCTTGAGGGCATGCATGGGGTCGTGCAAGGCATTGAGCATGGCCCTCAGGAAGCAGCAAGAGCAGTGGTGTGAATATCTTGGAGAAATCTGTAAAATTAATAATGTGAAATGTGATTCTTGGTAGTTCAGCTACAATCGTGGAGAATGGTCGAAATTGAGGCTCTTACTAAGGAAATAGGTGTGGTTATGATCAGGTGAAGAGAAGCAGAAAATGATGATAGTGACAAAGGTAAAACAGCAACAGCGATCCTGCCAGAGCTCAGAGCAGAGGTACATCAAAGTGGAACAATCCCTGAAAGAAGTTGATGTGAGTTAATTATTGATACAAAAGCAACGAATTTCAAGTATCCATGTTTCCCTACTTATGTGCGATATTCAAGGCAGCAGGCCAAGGAACTGAATGCAACTCCTTCAAGGGGTCTAACATTTTTGTCAAAATATTTACGTCTAAACTGAACTCAGCTTTAAAAAAACAACATAGAATTGATTTGAATGTTAATTATCTTTACACTATACAACCTTAATGATGCAACAACATTCAAAGTTAGGTGTGTCAAAATCTGACAGATTTGACCTTTTTAAAGTAAATATTTTGACAAGTTGCACAATTAATTAATGCCTTACATTCTTCTTCATTCTTTTAAGACTCTTCCCTTTCTTCTTTCTTATGTCAGTGTTTGTTCTGGTTCTTTACTGTTGATGTAATCTGCTACTTAAAAAACAACTACCCAGCCCTCTTTCTAGACAGCGTCTAAAAATACATTTGACATTTAATTATTGCACTGAAGCTATGAATCAGTATGATGCATTTAGAGCAAATAGTTTTTGCATAATGTAAAAAGATAATTGCTGTTAACATAAATTATGACTTGAATTCAGATTTAAAGTGAATATAAAATGCACCCAGCGGACAGCTTAAATAAAGGATGGCTATCTTATGCTGGAATATTGAAATTTTAAAAATATTATTATTGACATTGAAAGCAGACGTCGGAATTCAGTCAATGTATTTAATTCACTGCATTTAAGAAGTAAAATTTGCTGAATATTTTGTTTTTGTTCATTCATGCAATATGGGTATGACTGACTAGGCCAGCATTTAATGTCCATCTCTCTTTGGCCTGAATTGCAGACCTTCAGATGTAGGGACACCCTCAGTGCTATTGGGAAGTACATACAGTGACTATCAAGATGTACACACTAAGTGTAACGGTAGAACTTTACTGTTTATTAAACACAGAAGAACAAGGAAGGGTTAAAGATCAACTCTTCAGCAGCAGATGGGAAAGCAGCCATAGTGAAATGTCACATCGAATCAAATCAATCTGATCTGTAGGCAAAGCAGAAAGGCTCGGAATGTCAACTGACTATTTTTTCATATCTTTTCGTATCATGTGTTATAAACGTGGTTTCTGTTTACTCATTGCACGTGGCATTGCTGTCAAAGCTGGCAGTTGCGGTCACCCCCTAATTGCTCTTGAGAACATGACTGTCAGTCTATTTGAACCAGGGTAGTCCATATGCTGAAGAAACTCCCACACTTGTCAGATAAGGAGTTCCAGGATTTGACTCATCAACTGTGAAGACTGATATGATATATGGCCAGGATGGAGTGAAACGTACATGCAATGGAGTTCCAATGTATTTTCTGCCTGTGTATTTAATAGGCAACAGATGTTCTGATTTTGTTATAATGTGGAGGGGCCATTGAAAGAGCCTTCTTGAGGCACAGAGGTATTGTACCTACCCCTGGAATGGGTAGCCTGGGTACAAGTACCACCTGCTCCGGATGTGCATAATAGCAGCTCTGAACAGGATGATTTGAAAAATAGTTTTTTTTTTAAACAAAGTCGTTGATGGTTATTTAAATGCATTTTTTAGGTGGTATACACTGCAGTTGCGGTCCACTGATGATGGTGGAGGTGAACATTTTCAGTGATATATAGGATGCCAGTAAGTGGGTTGTGTTGTCTTGGATGCTGATGAAGTTTATGGGGATTGCGGGAGCTGCACTAACCCAAGCAAGTGGGAGATATGCCATCACCCTTTTGAATTGTGGATCGGAGAAGGTGGATAAGGCTTGAGGCATTAGGAAATCTCCATAAATTCCTAATCTCTGACATGCTCTTGTCGGCTAGTCCAGCTAAGTTTCTGTGGTAATCCCCAGGATGTTGATGCAGGATGATGTGATGCAATAATTTCATTAAACTCTCCCCATTGCCTGACATTCATAAGGCAACAATGTGACTGGAACATGCAAGTTATGATGTTCTAATGCATCAGCAGCAACAGTCGTTTTTGAGTTGTAGAATTTCAAAGGTGTCTAAATGTTGTACAGATGGGCTGCTTCGTTACCTGAAGAATTATGAATAGAACTAAGCACTTTGCAATCAACAGCAAACATCACCCACTTCTGATCTTGTGATGGAGGAAAGATCATTGATGAAACATCTGAAGACAATTGAATCTAAGACTCCACCCCGAAGAATTCTTGGGTGGCTGAGATAATTGACCTCCAAGAACCATAGCAATCTTCCTTTGTGCTGGATGCAACGACAGTCAGTAGAATGTTTACCCCGACTCACATTGGTTTCATTGTTAATAGGGTTCCTTGGTGGCACCTCTAGTCACGTCCTGCCTTGATGTCAAGGACAGTTACTTCTACCTCACCTCCCCTCTGTCTCGAATTCAGCTCTTTAACCTATATTTGGACCAAGGTTGTAATTAAATCTGGCACTGAACTTTCCTTAGAGATTGGGCTTCGAAGTATTACAACACAGCACTCTTTTAAATAAGATCAAGGTAAGTAGAAATTCTTTTCTGTCCATTCTGTGAAACTGATAAGCTTGTATACAGGCAATGCAGCAATACCTTGACTTAAAATACATCCTCCACACACCATTCCATTCCACAGAACAGGAATGGTAGGCAGGCTGCTTGAAGAATATATAATAGAGCCAGAGATAACAAGGTGTAGAGCTGGATGAACACAGCAGGCCAAGCAGCATCAGAGGAGCAGGAAAGCTGATGTTTCAGGCCTAGACCCTTCTTCAGAAACATTACACTCAACACATCAGCTTTCCTGCCCCTCTGATGCTGCTTGGCTTGCTGTGTTCATCTAGCTTCACACCTTGTTATCTCAGATTCTCCAGCATCTGCAGTTCCTAATATCGCTGAAATATAATAGAGCTACGTGGGTTTGAATGCTAGTGAACTATTTAGTTGAATGCGGAGATTCTTCTTTTCTCCCACTGTGGTGAGCAAGTGATCACTTAACTGCCTTGAGGGGCTTTCCATTTTGTGACTCGATAATTGGAGCTAAACTATAAAGGAAAAGCAGGAATACAAGTTAACCTGTGATAAAGTGAAATATGTTAGTTCACTGTCATAAAACTAAAAACAAAATTCCAATTCAAAGCATGCCCCCTGACCTAGTTATTCATTCCTTCAAGAAAAGAATGTGCTGACAATGTTATATATTCTGGAGAACTTAAGACCAGAATGGAGATACATTTTGAAAGTTGAACTGCTTTTAAGAATACTTGTCCTAAAAAATACTTGAGTTGCATTGTAAAATAATTTTTCATCTTGACAAAATTTCATGTAAATGTTCACCCTGTTTCATATGGACTCACTGTAGAAAAGAGAGAGAGGTATTAAAGTTATTGCCGTTGGCCTTCAGTGAACTCCACTCTTGCATTACAACAGTGGCTAAACTTCAAAAATATTTAATTGGCTATAGACTGCATGGGATATCCTGAGATCATGAAAACTGCCATAAAAATGTAAGGTCACTTTTTCTTTCACTTCCTTTCACACTCAAACCATTACACAAATTGTAGCTTGTTGGATTCGGGCATTCTTCTTCATTTTGTACATTATTGTCCTGAATAAATTACTCCTTCTATTCACATACTCTATGTCTGCCAACTGTGTTTTTCTGTGCAGAAACTGTATTGTGGATGACAAGACTGGGACTGTTCAATCTGAAAACACTGTCTGGGCCAAAGATTCAGGGAAGAGTAATCCTGAAATTGGTGGCAGGATCTCGCTAATTTGTATCTTCCAACAATGATCCCTGCTGGGGACAGGGTGGACTTCTTTGCCATATATGTCGAGGGTATCACTTGAGTTCATCTAGATCGGCTACCATGAGTTTGGCTGAGGGAGGAGGGTGGGTGTCATGACATTCCTGGAAAGGTCACAACTGCCCCCAACAGAGTTACTTTGCTGTAAAATGGATGCTCCTCTTTGGAGAAGACTGCACCTGTCCCCAAGATGCTCAAAAGCCTAGGATCTCCCTCAGACACATCAGCCAATTATGCTGCACCAGGCTTTTGAACAATTGGGCCTACAGAAGTGCCAGGACAGGAAGTCCATTCTCCTGTGCCAGTATGTCATCCAGCAGCATTGGTTGTATTTGTATTGGAGCCAGATAAAAGCCCTGGGCAACAATGGAAACTGGCATCCAGAATGCCAGCAGATGTACTGTGGTTTGTGTGATCACTTTCCATCAAGCATTGTATTGGTAGCATAAATATCCAGATAATTCTATAAATAAATGTAGTGAAACTGAACAAATTGATCTGCATCTACATGTAACAGTAGGATTACCAACAAGCAGGATTCAATATCAATGTAAAGTCACTGACAATAAGTCCTCAGTACGCTGCTTTAGTCTCCATTTACAAACAGTGGACATTTGGCACCTCCAGCAGCTGTCATGCAGTCACATGTTCATAAATCTAGACCAGACAATGAATACTTACACCTGGGCAAGTGGTTAGTGAATAACCAAAAAAGGAGAGACCAGGAAAGCTTGAGCTTCAGTTCAAGGGCCATGTTGTATTAATCGATATTCCAGGCCAATAATAGCGGTGTTGACAAAAGATGGCAGTTGCTTTCCACAACCTCTGTTTACAGCATTCGTAGGTGAAAGACAGATGAGGACAGCATCTGGTACAACTGATCTCAGTGGGATGATTCAGTAACTTACCGTCGGTCCAGAATATCAATTTCTGCTGGATGATCCCGGTTGCAAAATGAGTGTGTGGACAGAATCAGCCTCTGTCATGCAACACCTTGAGATCAAACTGCCAATCAGCGCTCACATTTGAGCCCAATCTCAATGTTTGCCTGTTTACCAGCACTGAACTCCCCTACCACCCCCAACACCCACCCATGAAGTGCTTTACTTCATACATTGATGGCGCAAAATAAAAACACTTTTTTTGTATTAGAATGGGATGAATAATGCTGAAAATGTCCTTCATTAAGTGGCAAGTAAGGAAAAGGAAAAGTGAGAATGTTAAAGACTTGAATGAAATGAAGGTGGACCTTTCTATGTAGGTTTCGGTGTAAACCATGAATCAGTGTCAATCTCCTCGGCCCATTAAAAAAAAACCTACATTTTAACACTTAAATTCAGTTCCAAGGTAATAATTATTGTTATATACCCACAATGAAAGAGTATTTTGTATTATTGGGACACAATGAACTCTGGAGATAGATGCCATTCAATCCCTCTTTAGTGTAGTTTAAGAGAGTGACAAAGCTTTTATGTGAAAGAGTGGAATAAAATGATGCAATGGATTACTGAGCAGCTACTTATGTCTCAACAGTTAATTGCCATTAATTATTAGGACAAGGGATCTTGTTAAAACAACAGATGCATTGCAAATAGCAAATTACTGCTTTCGAACCCTAAAGTTATGTTATGAAATAAATGCAAATGTATGCAGCTTTGAATAATTCATAGCATTGTGAATGACACTATTGCTTTCTAATCCCTAATTAACACATTTTATTAACTGATAATAGCATGAAGTTTATAAATGCATCATGTTTGCAGCATAGAGAGCACAATTAATATGTTTTCTGACTTAATATGTTGAGGGTAAACTGTAATTTGTAGGCATCACTGACAATGACTTAATCTGTTGAGGGAAAAGTCTACCCTGTTTTTTGAGTCGTGTTGTATATGTTACAGAAAGCAAACCTGTTTCATGTATGGCAGATATCACTCTCTTCATGGTTATATAGTGCAGGGATCAACACTATATCAAATGTTTTACGCCATAGAGGGATATGTGACTACCACTACAAATTGCCTCGTCCTCAACAATTTGCATTCATGCAGTATTCCTTAAATGAATAAACATCTTATGATGCTTTTTTAAAAAAAAATCACTAGAAATATTCCTTTCCTTGAACCCTGAATTTTGCAACACCATGTCTTAAAATTTTTTATTAAGATGAATTGGCATTTCTCATATTGAGCTTCTAGCGCATAGAAACAAGGGAGCAGGGATGACAATTTGGCTCCAAGAGCATGCTCCACCATTAAATACAATCATGGCTCAGCTGGGTGAGGTATCAGCTGTCCTCTTCTGTGGGCTCCCCACAACCCTCCATTCCTTTGTCAATCAAAAATCTATCTAACTCAGTCATAAATAAATTTAAAGAACAAAACTAAGTATGCTCTGGGGCAGGGAATTTCACAGATTAATGATCCTCCAAGTGAAAAAATTATCCTCTTTGTCTTAAAACGAAGAATTCTTGTTCTTAAACTACATCCCCTAGTTTTTGTCTTTCCCAGAAGAGAAAACATTCTCCTAGTTTCCATAAGTTCGCTCCACATTATTCTAAACCCTAAAACTCGTTGAACCTTTCATTACAGGTTAAGGCCTTCACCCTGAGAATGAGTGGAGCTTTAACTGAGTTTAAAGATGTATTTTACGGTTTCTGTTTAATTCAGTAAAGAGGTAGGGACTGAAAATACTAATAGCTACATAAAATTAATGTAGGACCATTCTTGGTGCATATTCCATTAAAGTATTCGTGAATACTTTTACCAGGCTTATAAACCGAGGCTTAAGGTGGATTGCTACATTCTTGACTGTGTGCCCTATTTGCTTAATTTACAAAAAGGGGCTGAACTCACAGATGCTACATATGTGTTTTACAAAATGGCACATAAAAGTCACTGAGTATAACAACTGAACCAAGGCTATATATTTATGCTGCAGGCACAATGATTCATGTTTAAACATAGGAAAGATTTCTCTTGGTGCCTTAAAGCCACAGCAAATCAGCACGCAGTCTTATTGGTTTAAACCTACAGCTCAGATTCAGAACAGGTTGCAGGACTCTGTTGTGGTAATGTGCTAATATGTGCATTTAGTTTGGATTGTTTTTCCCAGTTCCAACTGAACACAAATTGAATGAACAATCGTACCCAAACACCCATGTTGATTCCCATTAAATTAGGAATTGCACTCAAGCATGACATGAGATTGCCTGGTGTTAGATATGAAAATGCGGCATTGTTATTGTAAATGTGGCTATTCTGATATAGAATATCAGGGCATGTATTGGATTGAGAGGATGAATAACTATATTTAATCTTCTAAAAGTTTTTAATTTGCGTATGAGGAATTAGTCAATTATTTGTCCCCCATTAGCACTAACATTCTTGATTATAGTACACAAAATCATCTGTTTAAAATCACATTAAACATTTTCACTCCTATAACAATGTGCCCAGTTCATCAGCTGAGAATGACATTTCTTCTTGCGCAGCTTCTGGAAAAAGGTGCCTTTCCAGAGATTACCCAACTCCGGATTCCTTTAATTGAAAGTGAACATGCAAAATATACTTTTCAAACGTAGTTCTGTAGAAACTGCAGTATACTTGTGCTGTGATTATTCTGTTAATATGGAAAATTTGTTTAGTTAAAAAAATTGTGTCTTTTCACAATGTAGATGTTAAGTACATGTAAGGGGAAGATGGTATGACTGTACTAAAATCTATACTGGCTGACCCTTGGGTGAGGTCATTCTAACCTCACTCATTGATTTGCAAATTGAACGGTTCCGATCATCTGCTCATTTTACACCCTGTTCAAATTTAGTCTCATTGACTTTAATGGAGTGGAAAATCAGATTGTTGTCTAAAATGGGCAAGTTGATTGGACAGATAAAACCTTTCACAAATAAATGTACAGTAATGCTGTGCTTCTCAGTCCAGATATCAGAATGTGAATAAAAGGAACAGATGTCTTCTATTAAATCATTATTTCATGAAATATTAATATACCATCATATGCCCATATTGATATAATCTAACTATTAGACCAATGGCACTGCTTATAAATATATTGAACATTGTCTTATGCAAAATAAACATTTAAATAAATGTACAGGATAGATTTTGTGACAAAATTTTAGATATAAATTCTTATTGACTGTTTGAAAAACTCTTTCTGTCTGCCTGTCTCTCAGTTTGTCCATCTGTTTATTGGTCAGTCAGCCTATCTGTCTATCTTTGCAAAAGTAAATTCAGCCATAGGTATATCATTTGTTTTCTCACCAGACTCTTACCTAACTATCAGTCCTAGGGTTTGACTAGAAATAAACTTTGACAATATATATTTATGCTGTGGAGATCTGAGCTTGATTTTAACTATGTGCAGGTAAGCGGATATTAAATGAGTTTGAATCTGTCGCCTTGTTTGCAACAGAAGCAAGGTAAAATAGATAGTTCAAGTTTATAACCTCCTTACCTGTATAAGGAAATAATCTTTGGAGAAATAATTTAATCAGAGTGTCATCAGATACAGCAGCAAAAGTCTATGTTTAGAATCATTGAATCCCTACAATGCGGAAGCAGGCTATTTGGCCCATTGATTTCACATTGACCCGCTGAAGAGCATCCCACCCATTATCACCCGATTCATTCTATCCCTGGGATCCTGCATTTCCCACGACTAATCCACCTAGCTTGGACACCCCTGGACACGATGGGCAATCCTCCTAATCTGCACATCTTTGGACTGTGGGAGGGAACTAGAGCACCCGGAATAAACCCAAAAAGACAGAATGTGCAAACTCCACACAGACAGCCACCTGAGGCTGGAATTGAACCAAGGTCCCTGGTGCTGTGAAGCAGCAGTGCTAACCAGTGATCCAAATGTTACTGTTAAAGACTATTTTGTTTTGTCATGCTTCACTCAAGGCTGCATACCACATGATTTGATTATATTAATAATCCAGGGCTGAGAATACTGTCAAAGTATTGTCATTGAAACATGGGTCAATTAATTAAATGCATCAGCATTATACTCAAATTGTGTTGTGGGCATTCATGACTGGCTGAAATAAAAAGTAGTTTGCTTCAATATTAATTCATTACGTAAACATAAAGCATGTTAATTATTTCTCACTTGATATCCTATGAGAGAAAATTATCATTTGTATTTATTTCAGAATGTAAACATACATCAGTAAATCTATACATTTCTAACTGGTGTTGTTGTCCATCCGAGACAATGGGAACTGCAGATGCTGGAGAATTCCAAGATAATAAAATGTGATTCTGGATGAACACAGCAGGCCAAGCAGCATCTCAGGAGCACAAAAGCTGACGTTTCGGGCCTAGACCCTTCATCAGAGAGGGGGATGGGGAGAGGGAACTGGAATAAATAGGGAGAGAGGGGGAGGCGGACCGAAGATGGAGAGTAAAGAAGATAGGTGGAGAGAGTATAGGTGGGGAGGTAGGGAGGGGATAGGTCAGTCCAGGGAAGACGGACAGGTCAAGGAGGTGGGATGAGGTTAGTAGGTAGATGGGGGTGCGGCTTGGGGTGGGAGGAAGGGATGGGTGAGAGGAAGAACAGGTTAGGGAGGCAGAGACAGGTTGGACTGGTTTTGGGATGCAGTGGGTGGAGGGGAAGAGCTGGGCTGGTTGTGTGGTGCAGTGGGGGGAGGAGACGAACTGGGCTGGTTTAGGGATGCAGTAGGGGAAGGGGAGATTTTGAAACTGGTGAAGTCCACATTGATACCATTAGGCTGCAGGGTTCCCAGGCGGAATATGAGTTGCTGTTCCTGCAACCTTCGGGTGGCATCATTGTGGCAGTGCAGGAGGCCCATGATGGACATGTCATCAAGAGAATGGGAGGGGGAGTGGATGGTTTGCGACTGGCAGTTATTTGTTGCGAACTGAGCGGAGGTGTTCTGCAAAGCAGTCTCCAAGCCTCCGCTTGGTTTCCCCAATGTAGAGGAAGCCGCACCGGGTACAGTGGATACAGTATACCACATTGGCAGATGTGCAGGTGAACCTCTGCTTAATGTGGAATGTCATCTTGGGGCCTGGGATAGGGGTGAGGGAGGAGGTGTGGGGACAAGTGTAGCATTTCCTGCGATTGCAGGGGAAGGTGCCGGGTGTGGTGGGGTTGGAGGGCAGTGTGGAGCGAACAAGGGAGTCACGGAGAGAGTGGTCTCTCCGGAAAGCAGACAGGGGTGGGGATGGAAAAATGTCTTGGGTGGTGGGGTCGGATTGTAAATGGCAAAAGTGTCGGAGGATGATGCGTTGTATCCGGAGGTTGGTAGGGTGGTGTGTGAGAACGAGGGGGATCCTCTTTGGGCGGTTGTGGCGGGGGCGGGGTGTGAGGGATGTGTTGCGGGAAATACGGGAGACGCGGTCAAGGGCGTTCTCGATCACTGTGGGGGGAAAGTTGCGGTCCTTAAAGAACTTGGACATCTGGGATGTGCGGGAGTGGAAGGTCTTATCGTGGGAGCAGATGCGGCGGAGACGGAGGAATTGGGAATAGGGGATGGAATTTTTGCAGGAGGGTGGGTGGGAGGAGGTGTATTCTAGGTAGCTGTGGGAGTCGGTGGGCTTGAAATGGACATCAGTTACAAGCTGGTTGCCCGAGATGGAGACTGAGAGGTCCAGGAAGGTGAGGGATGTGCTGGAGATGGCCCAGGTGAACTGAAGGTTGGGGTGGAAGGTGTTGGTGAAGTGGATGAACTGTTCGAGCTCCTCTGGGGAGCAAGAGGCGGCGCCAATACAGTCATCAATGTACCGGAAGAAGAGGTGGGGTTTGGGGCCTGTGTAGGTGCAGAAGAGGGACTGTTCCACGTAACCTACAAAGAGGCAGGCATAGCTGGGGCCCATGCGGGTGCCCATGGCCACCCCCTTAGTCTGTAGGAAGTGGGAGGAGTCAAAAGAGAAGTTGTTGAGGGTGAGGACGAGTTCAGCTAGGCGGATGAGAGTGTCGGTGGAGGGGGACTGGTTGGGCCTGCGGGACAGGAAGAAGCAGAGGGCCTTGAGGCCATCTGCATGCGGAATGCAGGTGTATAGGGACTGGACGTCCATGGTGAAAATGAGGTGTTGGGGGCCAGGCAATTGGAAGTCCTGGAGGAGGTGGAGGGCGTGGGTGGTGTCACGGACGTAGGTGGGGAGTTCCTGGACCAAAGGGGAGAAAATGGAGTCCAAATAGGTGGAGATGAGTTCGGTGGGGCAGGAGCAGCCTGAGACGATGGGTCGACCAGGGCAGGCAGGTTTGTGGATTTTGGGAAGGAGATAGAAACGGGCCGTGCGGGGTTGGGGAACAATGAGGTTGGAGGCTGTGGGTGGGAGGTCCCCTGAGGTGATGTGGTCGTGAATGGTGTTGGAGATGATGGCTTGGTGCTCGGGTGTGGGGTCATGATCGAGGGGGCTGTAGGGGGTGGTGTCGGAGAATTGGCGTCTGGCCTCGGCGATGTAGAGGTCAGTGCGCCATACTACCACTGCGCCAGCCTTGTCTGCGGGTTTGATGGTGAGGTTGGGGTTGGAGCGGAGGGAGCGGAGTGCTGCCCGTTCTGCGGGGGAGAGGTTGGTGCGGGTTTGATGGTGAGGTTGGGGTTGGAGCGGAGGGAGCGGAGGGCTGCCCGTTCTGCGGGGGAGAACCTCCACAGCCAGCAACCCCAGGGAACCACGGCCGACGGAACCCCGCCCACGGCCGACGGAACCCCGCCCACGGATGACGGAACCCCTCCCACGGCCGACGACCTCATCGCTCCGCCCACAACCTCCACAGCCAGCAACCCCAGAGAAGACAGCCACACTGAGCCCTGCCGCATCTTCACCATCCCCCCAGACCTCCCACTGACTGAGTACGAACGGTCAGTCCTTAGTAAGGTGCTCACCTTTGTTCTCCTACAACCACACATCAACGAATACCAGTCACGGTTGGACATAGAGCAGTTTTTCCGCCGTCTTCGCCTCCATGCCTACTTCTTCAACCGGGAACCCAACCCTCCTTCCACTGACCCCTTCACCCGCTTCCAACACAAGTCCTCCTCCTGGACACCATTCCCAGGCATCCTACCCTCCCTTGACCTCTTCATCTCCAACTGCCGTCGAGACATTAACCGCCTCAACCTCTCCACCCCTCTCACCCACTCCAACCTCTCCCTACCTCCCCACCTATACTCTCTCCACCTATCTTCTTTACTCTCCATCTTCGGTCCGCCTCCCCCTCTCTCCCTATTTATTCCAGTTCCCTCTCCCTATCCCCCTCTCTGATGAAGGGTCTAGGCCCGAAACGTCAGCTTTTGTGCTCCTGAGATGCTGCTTGGCCTTGTTGTCCATCCACTGCTTTTCCTTTGGAAAAATGTTACCAGGTTTTACCCTCCAACTCTTTGATATTCATTGTTCAGAGGGAGACTGTGTGAGGCTGTTTCTAAATCTCTGCCAATGTATTTGTGTAATTTGGCTACTGGAAGGAAGTTGAGTCGAGTCAGGGCTGGCACGCTCACAATTTTGTCTGCCCTTCGAACCCACTGCCTCTCGTTGATGAAGAAATGACAAATTCACTATTGGTGGTGAGGGATCTGTCAACCGTGGCTATCTGTTTCTTACATGAAAGAAATGGTTTTGGTTTTTGGAGAATTGGAAATCTGCTGGGAACTGTGTACATTTGTTTCATCAGCTGATTTTCCTCCTCGGCGGACCAACAAATTGATGTTTGTTGTGGAAACGTCAACGAAACACTAAGTTATCAATGGTTGGGACACCCTAATTGTTGCACTGGGCAGCTGCAGTGAGTGCTCATGCATGTGTCACACCAGGTTTGAAAGATTCCCCCTCATATTCTCACTCTCAAGATCAGTGCTAGGGACACAAATCTCATCATATCAATGACTTGCGTTTACAAACTTCCAACATTCTTCAGAATTAATGTGTATTGGTTATGGACTGTGTTAACAGGTGGTCCAATGTTAGATTGTAAAGTTTACATTCATTTTAGCAATGGAATTTTGAATTACCCTTTAATTTACAGAGGAAATTTGAAGTGGACTGGATTTTTAAACTTCTTGGATCTGGGTTTGAATTCAGTCAAGAAAAATTGGATGAAAGTCATTCTTCTGTTGCAATTATAAAGTATGCTAAGCAAAATAAATGTGGGCAACTTCCATCAGTTTTAGAGTGGGCATGGGTCTCGTACACAGAACTATTCTCATTTGGTACTAATTTTGCAATCTATCCTTATAGGCCTCAAGGTCTAAAAAGTAACAATTATGCACAAATGCCTATTTATTCTGAGGTTAGCTTCAATGTGTGTTGTTGAAACAGACTGAAGATAATGTTTTTTCTCAATGTTCTGCCAGACCTACACTGGGAATACTTGAATGTGGCACTTAAAGTAGAAACTGTTCTTTTAAATACCATAAATAAAAATTACTGGAGAAACTCAGCAGGACTTGCAACATCTGTGGAGAGAAAGAAGAGTGAACATTTCAAGGTCGGTGACCTTCTTCGGATTTGATAATAGTGAGAAGAAAAATGTGGTGATGGGACAGAGGAGTGAGAGGAGAGAAAGAAAGTTAGACAGACAAAGTGATGGTGATAGGAAGCAAGGGAAGACGAAAAGCTGATAATGGGGAACAAAAACAAAGTTACTGGAAAAACCCAACAGGCTTGGCAGCATCTGTGAAGGTAAAAACTTAGTTAACATTTCGGGTCCAGTGACCCTTCCTCAGATAATGGGGACCATAAGAAGGTGAAAATGAGTTTGCTGTGCTGAAAGCAGCCCAGTCATGACAGGTGTGAGGGTAGGTAAAGGACATAAAAGGAGGTGTTCTTCTTCTAAAATTAATCATTTTGATATTGAGTCCTGAAGGCTGCAAGGTCCCCAAGTGGAAGATGAGATTGTATTCTTCCAGATTGCACTGTGCTTTACTGGAACGCTGCAGCAAAACCGAGAAAGAAATGCTGGCCAGGGAACATGGTGGTGTGTTGAAGTGACAGGCAACTGGAAGCTCGGGGTCATTTTTTTATTACCCCCACCGTCTGTCATCAGCATAAATATTCCCTTCTCCTAGCTACTATTAATTCTGAAGAAGGGTCACTGCATTCAAAACTAACTCTGTTTCTCTCTCCACAGACGCTGCCTGATCTGCTGAGTTTCTCCAGCAATTCCTGTTTTTGTTTCAGATTTCCAGCATCGACAGTTCTTTGCTTTATTTAAAATACCTTTCCTGCATCAACACAAAAAATTTCAAAAGCTCAATTTAGTTACGCTTATGAACCAAAACATTGGTGTTGTGGATCACTTCAGTACTAATATAGAACATAGAACATTATAGCACAATACAGGCCCTTCGGCCCTCGATGTTGTGTCGACCTGTCATACCGATCTCAAGCCCATCTAACCTATACTATTCCATGTACGTCCATATGCTTGTCCAATGACGACTTAAATGTACCTAAAGTTGGCGAATCTACTACCGTTGCAGGCAAAGCGTTCCATTCCCTTTCTACTCTCTGAGTAAAGAAACTACCTCTGACGTCTGTCCTATAGCTTTCACCCCTCAATTTAAAGCTATGCCCCCTCATGCTCGCTGTCACCATCCTAGGATAAAAGGGTCTCCCTATCCACCCTATCTAACCCTCTGATTATTTTATATGTTTCAATTAAGTCACCTCTTAACCTTCTTCTCTCTAATGAAAACAGCCTCAAGTCCCTCAGCCTTTCCTCGTAAGACCTTCCCTCCATACCAGGCAACATCCTAGTAAATCTCCTCTGCACCCTTTCCAAAGCTTCCACATCCTTCTTATAAAGCGGTGACCAGAACTGTACACAATACTCCAAGTGCGGCTGTACCAGAGTTTTGTACAGCTTCACCATAACCTCTTGGTTCCGGAACTCGATCCCTCTATTAATAAAAGCTAAAACACTGTATGCCTTCTTAACAGCCCTGTCAACCTGGGTGGCAACTTTCAAGGATCTGTGTACATGGACACTGAGATCTCTCTGCTCATCTACACTACTAAGAATCTTACCATTAGCCCAGTACTTTGCCTTCTGGTTACTGCAAACTGCAAAATAGCATGTGTTTGACAGAATTGGAGATTCCCAGGATTTTTTGAATGATGAGGCCTCACACTAAGATGGCTATCTGTACTTTTAATTTTTTTTTGACCAAACAATGTTAGATTTGTTGCCTTTTCCTGCGACATGTTTATATTTAAAACAAACACTCTTGACTATGGAATCAAAGTTTTCCAAATTATTTATGAGCCTAGGTGTTGCCAAGTTGTAGTTAAAATTGCATGTAAATGTTTAAAACAGAAGTTTGTCTACTTAAAAAGAGAATTGAAATACTGAGCAAAGCAATTTTGTTACAAGCGTGAGAAGCTCAACACAAACTTCAGAAAATAGTGCTCGAAAGTGTTTTTGCAAGGTAATGTTCTTTGTGAAATTTTCTTAGATTTTCTGAATTGCTGAGTTAACAATGTACATGAAATGATTACTAACCCTAAATCTGCCACAGAAAATTCAATGTTCAATTATTCTTTAAAATATTCAAGACTGCAGCAGGCATCATTGGATATCATTTGGTGCAATTGGATCGAGTCCTGATCACAGGAGACCATAACGACCATGTTTGAGCAGTTTCATGTACAGAAGTGAACACAGCTAGTTAAATTTGTGTGTACAGGCAAATAGGTATCAAATGCAGATTGTGAGCTGTTATGATATGAACAAAAATGGACAAATTTTACCACATATTTTCAAAATGTTTCCCAACTGCATCCCTCACCCCTTCTAATTCAGCTGTTAGCCTTCCGTCTGGTTACTCTCTGTCACCTCTGTGCGAACTTTGCCAAGGTGGCCTCTGTGCTGACTCCTCCACATGGGTGGCCTGTGTCCCCCTGGGCCAGCATATCTGCTGTGCCAACTCCATCAGAGTGACCTGTACGTCTGGTTTGCCAGGGTGACCTCCACGCCCACTCTGACAGGGAGACCTCTGTACCCATTCTGCAAGATTATCGACTGTGTCCACTCTACAGGAGTGACCAACTCTGTGGAAAAAAGAAGAGATATACCACCAGGAGAGCAGGGGTACGGGAGGTGATAAACCAACAATCCAAACAACAAATATGGCAACATTGGAGAAATAAGAGCTTAGTGAAATTCAGCTTAAAAGTATAAACTGAAACATTAAAACTAGCATTGCCCCAACTCATCAATGTTACTTCAACAGCAATTTCCAAACCAGTGATCTTTACCATCTAGAATGACAAGATTCTCTCAAGGTAAACTAGCAGGTTGAATTGGTAGGCAGGAAGGCAAATGCAATGTTGGCATTTATTTTGAGAGGACTTGAATATAAAAGCAGGGATGTACTACTGAGGTTTTATAAGGCTCTGGTCAGGGCACATTCGGAGTATTGTGTGCAGTTTTGGGCCCCATATCTCAGGAAGGATGTACTGGTCCTGAAGCGGGTTCAGAGGAGGTTCACGAGAATGGTTCCAGGACTGAAAAGCTTAACGTATGAAGAACGTTTGAGGACTCTGAGACTATACTCATTGGAGTTTAGAAGGATGAGGGGGTATCTAATTGAAACTTACAGAATACTGAATGGCTAGGACAAAGTGGATGTTGGGAAGATGCTTCCATTGGTAAGAGAGTCTAGGACCCGAGGGCACAGCCTTAGAGTAAAGGGAAGGGAGATAAGGAGAAACTTCTTCAGCCAGAGAGTGGCGAATCTATGGAATTCACTGCCACAGAAGTCTATGGAGGCCAGGTCATTGAGCACATTTGACATTGTGATAGATAGGTTCTTGATTATGAAGGGGATCAAGGTTATGGGGAGAAAGCAGGAGAATGGGGTTGAGGAACTTATCAGCTATGATGGAATGGCAAAGAAAACTTGTTGGGCCGAATTATTTAATTTCTGCTCCTATGTCTTATGGTCTTATGTGTCGGAACATCACTATCTGAACTTTCTCCCCAAATCTCATACCATTCTTTCATTGAATTATATTGTTATTCCTTCTGCGTCTCTGGGTCAATAACTTGGTTGTTCCTTTCTAACAATCGCCTTCTAATTGGTGTCATGTACGAGAATACCTGCCACTGTGATCTTGGAGTTGTGGAAACAAAGTGTCGCAGAAAGTCAGAAAAGACACACATCTAACCACAGCTAACTGTCTAAATTGCTCAGGAACCAACAAGACAGCTGCCAGATATCACCATAGCCCAACACGTGGCCATGCCAACATCCAAGGCTATGCTGCTGCCCAAGAAATATGAACATCACAGCAAGGCTTAAAGAGCAAAATGAGATAAAGATAAAAGCATGTATAAAAAAAATTAAATAAAAGCTCTACCACTCTATGTGTGCCTCAAGGCCACAACTTTTTGGTGCACCCCACACCTTCCAATTCTCCACCAAACCCCCTCCCCTTAATGGCTTCCATACAAATACCTGTACTTTGGATCACTATATTACATTAGCAGCACTTTATAAAGGCAAATTACACAGTAATTTATTTCTTTGACTTCCTCAAATTCCTGCCTATGCTCCACCGATAAAGATGAAAACCTACCAGCAACATTTTTATCCATTAAGTACTTTGACTGCTGGGGAATGAGATCGCACAAATCACATGGATCAACATTAGAAGCTACAATGTAAAATAAAGTCATCATAGTCCTTCTGGACCATTCGAGAAATATGACTTGTTGGTGCTTCAAATTGAGATTAACCACTTCTGAGATGAGGGGTTGGCAGGCCAGAATGAAAGGCCTTCGTGGTAACTTTAGGCAGTGTAGGAACTTAGTCCACACTATTGGGGTACTCTGTGTTGCAAACCAGCTGTCCAGCCAACTTTGTAATGTTTAGTAAACGCAAGACAAAAGATTTGTAGAAGAAAAAGAATATATCATGTAATTGTTGCGATGCCATATCAAAGGTTATTGTGGAAAATAAAGGTCATGATTTTGGTCATAACACATTGGCATGGATAGAAGATTGGTTGGCAAACAAGCAGCTGGGAGGCGGGGATGAGCTGGGCTGCTTTTGGGATGCACTGGCAGGAGGGGAGATTTTGAAGCTTGTGAAATCCACATTGATACCATTGGGCTGCAGGGTTCCCAAGCGGAATATGAGTTGCTGTTTCTGAAACCTTCGGGTGGCATCACTATGGCACTGCAGGAGGCCCAGGATAGACGTGTCATCTAAGGAATGGGAGGGGGAGTGGAAATGGTTTGTGACTGGGAGATGCAGTTGTTTATTGTGAACCGAGCGTAGGTGTTCTGCAAAGTGGTCCTCAAGCCTCAGCTTGGTTTCCCCAGTGTAGAGGAAGCCACACTTGGTACAGCGGATGCAGTATACCACATTGGCAGATGTGCAAGTGAACATCTGCTTGATGTGGAAAGTCATCTTGGGGCCTGGGGTGGGGGTGAGGCAGGAGGTGTGGGGGCAAGTGTAGCACTTCCTGCAGTTGCTGGGGAAAGTGTCGGGTGTGGTGGGGTTGGAGGGGAGTGTGGAGCAGACAAAGGAGTCGCGGAGAGAGTGGTCTCTCCAGAAGGCAAACAAGGGTGGGGTTGGAAAAATGTCTTCAGTGGTTGCGTCGGATTGTAGATGGCGGAAGTGTCGGAGGATGCTGCGTTGTATCCAGAGCTTGGTGGGGTGGTATGTGTGGGCTTTTGGGAGCCTTGCAGCCCAATGGTATCAATGTGGATTTCACAAGCTTCAAAATCTCCCTTCCCCCCACTGCATCCCAAAACCAGCCCAGCTCGTCCCTGCCTCCCTAACCTGTTCTTCCTCTCACCTATCCCCTCCTCCCACCTCAAGCCAGACCTCCATTTCCTACCTACTAAACTCATCCCATCCCCTTGACCTGTCCATCGTCCCCGGACTGACCTATCCTCTCCCTACCTCCCCACCTATACTCTCCTCTGCACCTATCTTCTCCTCTATCCATCTTCAGTCCGCTTCCCCCTCTCTCCCTATTTATTTTGGAATCCTCTTCCCATCCCCCTTTTCTGATGAAGGGTCTCGGCCCAAAACGTCAGCCTTCCTGCTCCTGAGATGCTGCTTGGCCTGCTGTGTTCATCCAGCTCCACACTGTGTTATCTTGGTCTGTGGAAAGTATGTTTCCTTTTGTGGAAGAATCTACAACCAGGGGTATCGTTTAAAAATGAGGATTAAAGGCAGACACGTGGATTTTTGGAACTCGCCTCTTTAAGAGTCGCTGAATGCACAATATTTTTCAAGGTGAGACAATTTTTGATTACCAAGGTATTAAACAGCATTGGGGTAAAAAGGAATATAGAATTGACATAATGAGATCAGCCACAGAAGTAGCCTACGTTGTGTGTTTGTTCGGATTTCACTTTCTGTGAACTGAACTACCAGAAAAATAAGTGAATGGCGATTCCCTCAAATTGTTCGTGTGAAACACATGAAAAAGGAAAGTTTCAGCAACTTTCTAGCAGGTGCAGTAGCAGCGTCCGGCCAGCAGGTCGCGCATATAAAGGCGGGGCCTGTATTTGTCTGACAGACAGACTGTCCAATCGGATTCGAAGAGTCCTGGCGAGGTTGACCAATCAGGGGAAGAGGAGGCGGGGCTTTAGGCGTCTGCTCAGCGAGGGACCGGAAGGTGAGGATGGCGGGTAGAATGGTGAGAGAGGGAGGGAGCAGGGAGGCTGGGGACAATCATTCCCTCCCAGCCACGCACCCACCCACCCACCCACCCACCCGTGGTGGAGACTGGCAGGGGGGCGCCTTTCAAGGCGGCGCGACCATTACGCGGGTCTGGGGGCGTAAGAGCGGCCTGACCTTGCGGGATGCCCTACTGCAGCCCGGCCCCTGCGGCGGGTGATGAAGGCTGCGATGAGGCCTTTCGACCCGGCGCGTCCGTGCTGCCTCTCTGGTAGAGCTGTCGAAATGATCAGATCGAATGGTGAGGCAGGTTTAAGGGGCTGAATGGCCAGTATTCCTGCTCATTTTTAAAACGTCGCTAATCACTTTCCCGATCGCTCTGTAAATATTTGTGCACTTCTGGGTTTTATTGCTGCTGTTTGAAGTGCACAATTTCGGAAAGGCTAAACGATGCTGTGATTAACCTACAGCCCCTAAATTACCCGTTGTTTATTTGGATTACGCATCGGAAGGCGTCCTCAGATTTGGTCACTATGATTGTAAAATCCATTTCACTAAAGTTTATTCATTCATGTTAAACAGTCGTGATGTAGCTGACAAAGTGTAAGCTTTTCAGCAGATTGAATGTATCGAAACGTAAGCATTTACTGCACGAAATGAGTGCATTCTGCCCATTGTACCAATAGTTAAATTCAGTGATAGTCCTTTTTACGTTCTTCAGTTCAATTCCAATGGCCTCTGCATTTTACTTATAATATCCTCTTCACAGTTGTGCTTATATCTTCTAATATTCTCACCTCTCCCTCCACTGCTTTTACCTCCCTCTTCCATCTGAAAACCCTGTTACCAGGAATTTAGAGCTGCCATTTTTGTCCTCCTTTAAAACACGTTTCTGTATGCTATGTGTGCTATGGTGCTTTTGTGTGTTTAACTGTGTGTTGAGCTAATTCTCCCTAATTCTGTTCACTCCCTGCATTGATGTGTTTGCTGTCAATCATTGAAACACTTTGTTATGTATTTTAGACCAGAAGATTGAAGAGCAGAATTAGGCCCATCAGCTCTTTGCATTTTCTCTGTCATTCGATCATGGCTGATGTGTATCATTCTCCTGCCTTCTCCCCATAACCCTTGATCCCCTTACTATTCATGAACTTGTACCTCTGTCTTAAATGTGCTCAGTGACTTAGTCTCCATGCTTTCTGTGACAATGAGTTATATTTAGTCACTATCCTTGGGCTTGCCTTCTCCTTTCTCTACCTTCTATGCTCAGTTATTACTTTTCTACATTCCATTTCCAGCTTTACCCCTGAGTGTATGTTATTAATTTTAAACTCTACAAAAGCAGCAGTAAATCTCCAGTGAAAACATTCCTGATTCACTTCCTGGTAGAATGCTGCTGAATTGATACCGTACATTTCCATTGCCCCTTATCCTTCTTGTAAGATTGTGACCAATACTATACTTGACTGAATCCCAGAATAGTTTGTATAAAATGCAGCGTTGCTCTCAAAAGCTGAAAAATCACTGAAAGTTGGGAGAAGGAAATAAACACTGATGGAAACTAATTAATCAGTTTAATTTTTAGCTTGAGTGGGTGGGAAAGAATTCTGACCAAGTTAAGCAGCAAAGCATTTTTTTAAACTTACGGATGGTCAGTAGTGACCACTTGCTGAAATTAGTAGCCTTGTTTGCTATTTTCTGTAGCATCTTCTTACTGATATCAGTACAATCATCTAGTTTGCTGTACAGATTTTAGGATTGTAAACAAGACCTCAACGTTACGATGATGTTCTCTCTTTGCAGACATCATGTGGCCTTTTCTGTGGGTTGCCATCCGTACATATGCACCCTATATAACGTTTCCCGTGGCCTTTGTAGTTGGGGCAGTGGGATACAACTTAGAGTGGTTTTTTCGTGGAGAGCAAAAGCAACCAGTTGAAGAGAAAAGCATTTTTGAATTGCGTGAAGAGAGAAAACTTGCTGAGATCACAGATAAGGATTGTACCAAAGTGCTAAGCCTAAAGGACAAACTTGAGTTCACGCCGAGGGCAGTGCTAAACAGGAATCGACCGGACAAGGCCAGTAATAGCTAGCCCACAAAAAGAAATGGTGTATCGGAGCAACAAGCTGTCTTCCAGATGCAGTTTGTGGATGCCCAATCATGTGACATGTGTAGGAGTTCGAATGCTCACTTGATTGACTGTTTTTTTCAATTTAAGAGGAAAATTGAAGTGGAGCCTTTCTTGCAGATCTGCTGTGAAGTGAAAACTCTAAATTCAGTTTTAATTGATCCTTCAAGAGTTGAAAGCTCAGAGGCTGAATGTGCTTTATCCTGATGAACAATATGTCAGTACAATTTCCATCCCTTACAACTATCACTACTACCACAAACCTGGATCTCTTAACCCTGTACATTTAAATATCAAAATTCTTGATGTAACATGCATTGAATTAGAATGTGTTGTGGTTGGAGTAAGTAAAGATTTCGTTACCATTGAAAATAAAGTTAGTGAAGAATGATTTGTTTACTGGTTGAATATTATTCAATCTTAAAACCCTTTGCAGAAATCACCTCAAAATAGACAAGTTTGGGATTCCTTTCATTTGGCTATATGTGTGAATTTGTCCTTACTGATATGAAAGGCCAGGTTTTGCACAAGTGGGCCTATGGTCTCTGATTCAGTCCCTGTGTAATATGCGACCGACCATCTCTCTCTATTCCCCAGTTGATGCAAAGCAAGCAAACTTGAAGTCCGAGAACTTCAACTTACCCAAACCCACATTGTCTGTTCAAATGCCTCAAGCAGTTGCACTTTGTTCAGTTGAATATAACTGGCAGTGTGAATTTGAAGATTAGGAGAACTACTCCAAAAAAATATAATTCTGTAATCACGGAGTCCTGTTAAATGATTAGGTTTCCGTTCAGTGAGGTTCCATAAACAGCAGTGAGATCCATCTCAATGGTGGTGTTGTTGGGCTCGGGCTGTGAAAAGAACTGCTTATTCTACTTAGTAATGGGCTTATGGAATCTTTTATATTCATCTGTTTGGTTCATGACCTTAGTTTAATATCCATATTCAAAAACTTTGTTAAATGGCAGCATGAATAACTCTTTATGCTGATACCATCTAAATTACATGTATGGAATTTGGATTTTCTCCCAGAAAACTTGTATGTAAGATAAGGCCGATGTACTTGATAGCGCATGCACATTCCTTGACACCTTGCCCCGTTGACAAAACGTCCTCATCCTTTTATCAAGTTCAATGTATTCCATATTTACACCAATGCATGTAATGCTTTATTGTTTTTTATCAGCCTAACTTGCTATGATAGATATATCTTGGCTTTATTTAATGAATAATATAAGCATCATATTGGGAGAGGATTGGGAAGTATAGACATGTTTGTAGCTTGATTGCATTGAAGCAGTTTAGTAACGAATTCTCCAAAATAGGACACAGCACATAAATTTATGAAGTGGGCTAGTGGTACCAAAGATTGTATGGATGATTAAATGGTGTGACAACCTATGAGGAAACTCGTTTTTGCAATTGGTATTAAGAACACAGCCTTCCCTTGCAAAATTCCAATGAAGTCCCAGATCATACCAATATGCTACGGTATTAAAAGGTTTTAACATGCAAGGAATAAAATAAAATCTGATAATTTTGTCATCAGAGTTATATATATATCATATCAATTTAACCGATGATGGTTATTACATAAGACAGTAAGCAAAGGAATAGGGAAGGCCATTCTGCCTCTCAAGACTGCTCCACCGGTCAATAGGATCGTGGTCAATCGACATTCTTCACATACATTTCCTTACCCTTTCGATGATGCCATTGATTCCCCTATTGATCAAGAATCCATCCATCTCAGCCTTAAATGTGCATGTGGACTCTGCCCCCAGAATTCTCTGTAGCAAGGCGTTCTAAAGACTCTCAACTCTGAGCAAATAAATTCCTTCTCATCTTAGTCTTATATTGATGCCCCTTTATTCTGAGACTAGGCCCTCTGGTCCTAGACTCACCCATGAGTTGAATTGAATGATTTATTGTCATTTGCATTTTATTGTGAATAATACAAGTGAAAAGCTTCAACTGTCACCATACTCCAATGCCATTTTGAACGGTTTGCCTCACTGGTCAGCATTCCTCAGTCAAGGGGGCATGTACCTTGCTCTACAGGTACTTGCTATGAGAATTCCACACCCAGACCATGTGCCAGCAGTTTTTTCATAAGCACACAATTGCCCAGAGGTGGATCACATCAGTGGCCAGTTCACAGGATATGACCAATGCAGTTTATGACATTTCTGAGTTTATCTGTTAGTTTGATCAAAGGTGGACAGCCATGGTAAGTCCATTGGTGAGTGTTGGATCAAGTAGGAGCTATGACCATGAGAAGATGTTTTAGCAACCTGTTCATGGAGTTGGGGGTCTACAGGGTGAAGGCGGCACGATGGCTCGGTGATTAGCACTGCTGCCTAAACTGTGCGAGGGACCCAGGTTCAATTCCACACTGTTGGAATTCTAAGAAGGAAGCAAGGAAGACAATTGTGAATGGTGTCAATTGTATTTGTAATGGGCAGGATGCAGTTAAGCATGGACGCAAACAGTGAATGCAAAAGATGGTGTTCATCCATCCTGGCTTCAAGTTGGGGCCAGTATATGACACACCTGACAAGGCAGCCTTATGATAGGAACTGGGGTCGAAGGGAAACAGACTGGTGAAGGCTCAAATAGACGGTTTACTGGGGACTTGGGGATGTGTGAGACCCATGGCGTTCACAGTAAGGGTAATTAGGAAAGGATCTGGCTGTCCTGGGAATCTCAAGCATGTAGAGATGGGGGCTGGAAACCACTGGCTGAGGAGCACTTACTGCTGTCTTTGTGTTGTGCTGGAAATTGAAAGCTGCAATCATAGCAGAGTGGGCCAGGTGTCGACCTGATATATATATATATATATATATATATATATAATATACCTGTGCACTGTACAGGACACAGAGCTGTGGGCACTGTAATCCCTGGTGACCCTAATATGTTGGCTCGCGATGTCCTGTATCTCCCTGTGGCTTCCTCTGCCAGTCCTCTGGGAGGAGGACACCCATCCTCAGTGTGACTTTAACATGTGTATACTGTAGGGGAGATAACCTTTCAGTATTTACCTACCAAGCACCTTAAAAATCCTATATGTTTCAATTAGATCACCGCTGATTCTTCTAAACTCCAGTGAATAGAGTCCCAAACTATTTAACTTTTGCTCGTAAGATCCCCTTTATACCTGGGATCGTCTTAGTGAGCGTTCTCTGAACTGCCTCCAATGAGACAATAAATTTCCTTAAATAAGGAGACCAGAACTGCTCACAGTTCCAGATTTGGTCTCACAGCACCTTCTACAGTTGTAGTAAGACTTCCTTACTCTTATACTCTAGCCCCCTTAAAATGAGGGCCAACGTTTCATTAGCCTTCCTGATTACATGCTGCATTTGTGTGCTAACTTTCTGTGTTTTGTGCTGAAGTGCTAATAAATCCCTTCGTGTTGCAGCTTTCTGCAGAATTTTTCTATTTAAATAATACTTTCCTTTGTTCTCCCTTCCAAAATGAACAACCTTCCATTTTCCCATATTACACTTCATTTGCCAACTTCTTGCCTGTGTATTTAATGCTCTTTGTAAACTGTTCATATCAACCTTGCAACTTGCCCTTTCCACCTATTTTTGCATCAACTGCAAATTTGGCTACAGTTCATTTGATTCCCTTCCTCCATGTTATTACCCAACATTATTTTGTCACTACCATTACAGCCAAAGAAATAAAATTTGGTCTACAAGTCCCAAATTCCATGATCATTTAAGTACGCTGTCAAATATCAGGTTGGATTGTCTGTGGAGGTTGCAGTTCAGATTGTGTTGATATTTTGTTGATAATTCGAACCATGTTGACTTTTCTGAACTCTTCTAATCACCCTTCGTATCTGCCAACTGAACCTGTATCAGTTCCTTCGTACGGATTGTTAGCGTTTAACATGAATAGTTGTAGTCCAAACACAGATCTCTGCAGAACTCCACTAGTCACTGGCTGCCATCCTGGAAAAGGTCCCTTTATTCTACTTTCTGCCTTCTGCCAGTCTGCCAATCCTCTATTCATGCCAGTACCATCCCTAACACCATGGGCTGTTATTTTCCAGCCTTCCATGTGTCACCTTTTCAAAGGTCTTCTGGAAATCCAAATAGATCATGCCTACTGGCTCCCCTTTGTCTAACTTGCTTGTTACTTCAAAGAATTCAAACAGATTTGTTAGCTGTGACCTCCCTTGAAGAAGACATACTGATGCAGCCTTATTTTACCATGCAATTCTAAGTAATCCACAATCTCATCCTTAATAAGGGACTCTAAAATCTTGTCAATAACCATGGTCAGGCGAACCAGCCTATAGTTTCCTTTTTTCTGCCTCTCTCCCTTCTTAAAAATGAGTGTTACATTAGCTGTTTTCCAGTCTGTCAGGAGCCTCCTCGACTCCAGTGATTCCTGAAAGATCAACGCCAATGCTTCAACAATCTCATGCGCTATCTCCTACAGAACTCTGGGGCGTAGTCAGTCTGGTCTGGATGATTTATCCACCTTCAGACCTTTTAGCTTCCCCAACGCCTTCCCCTCAGTGATGGCCATTACGCTCACCTCTGTCCTCTGACTGTCATGAAGTTCTGGTGTGCTGCTGGTGTCTTCCACTGTAAAAATTGATTCAAAGTACCCATTTAGTTCTTTTTCCATTTCTTTGTTTCTTAGTCCTGCATTGACTGCCCGCTCCCCACTTTCTCCCAGTTGTCTCCCTTATCTAATGTTAGTTCTTGACTCTTGAAAATTGAAAACATCCTGGAAATTTTAATAATCTCCGCTAAGCTCTACTCCCTTTTAACATTTCCCATAATTTCCATACAAGTGAATACCCATTCCCCCCCCACCCGCCTTTTTTTATTCTTTTGTGGGATATGGGCGTCGCTGGCTGGCCAGCATTTATTGCCTGTTCCTAGTTGCCCTTAAGAAGTTGTTAGTGAACTGGCATCTTGAATGCTGCATTCCACCTGCTGTGGGTTGACCCACAATGCTATTTGGGAGGGAATTCCAGGATTTTGACCTAGCGACAGTGAAGGAACAATGATATATTTCCAAGTCAGGATGGTGAGTGGCTTGGAAGAGAAGTTAAAGGTGGTAGTGTTCTCACTTATCTGCTGTCCCTGCCTTTCTAGGTGGAAATGTTCATGCATTTGGAAGGTGCTGTCTGAGGATCTTTGGTGAATTTCTGCAGTGCATCTTGCAGATAGTACACACTACTGCTACTGAGCATCGGTGATGGAGGGAATGGATGCTTGTGGATGTAGTGCCAATCAAGCGGGCTGATTTGTCCTGTATGATGTCAAGCTTCGTGAGTGTTGTTTGGGCTGCACTCATCCTGGCAAGTGGGGAGTATTCCATCACACTCCTGACTTGTGCCTTGAGAAAGGCTGACAGGCTTTGAGGAGTCAGGAGGTGAGTTACTCTCTGCAGTATTCCTAGCTTCTGACCCGCTCCTGTAGCCACTGTGTTTGTGTGCTGAGTCCAGTGGAATTTCTGGTCAAAGGGAATATTGATCGTGGGGGATTCAGTGATGGGAACACTGTTGAATGGTTAGATTGAATCTTATTCATGATGGCCATAGCCTGGCATGAATGTGGCACAAATGATACTTGCCACTTGTTAGCCCTAGCCTAGATATTGTCCAAATCTTGTTGCATTTGAACACAGACTGCTTCAGTATTTGAGGAATCGTGAATGATACTGAACATTGTGCAGTCATCGGCAAACATCCCCAGTTCTGACATTATGATGGAGGGAAGGTCATTAATGAAGGAACCGAAGATGGTTGTGTTGAAGACACTACACTGAGGAACTCCTGCAGGGATGCTCTGGAGTTGAGATGATTGACCTCCAACAACCATGACCCTCTTCCTGTGTGTCAGGTATGACTCCAACCAATAGAGAGTTTGCCCTTTGATATCCATTGAGTCCAGTTTTGCTAGAGCTCCTTGATGCCACACTCTGTCGAATGCCACCTCGATATCAAGGGCTGTCACTGTCACCCCACCTCTGGATTTCAACACTTTGGTTCATGTTTGAACCAAGGCTGTAATGAGATCAGGAACTGAGTGACCCTGGGGAACGCAAACTGGGCGTCACTGAGCAGGTTATTGCTGAGCAGGCGCTACTTGATAGCACTGTTGATGACACCTTCCATCACTTTACTGATGATGGAGAGTAAACTGATGGGCAGTAATTTGCTCGTTTTGATTTGTCCTGCTTCTTATGTACAGGACATACTTGGGCAATTTTCCACATTATTGGGTAGATACCAGTGCCGTAACTGTGCTGGAACTGCTGGCTGTGGGAGTGGCAAGTTCTGGAGCACAAGTCTTCAGTAGTATTGCCAGAATGTTGTCAGGGCCCGTAGCCTTTGCAGTAACCAGTGTCTCCAACCATTTCCTGGTATCCTGGAGGGAATCAAATTGGTTGAAGACCGGTATCTGTCATGCTGAGGACCACTGCAGAAGGCCAAGATGGATCATTCACTTGACTCTTCTGGCTGAAGACTGCAGCGAAAGCTTCAGTCTTTTCTTCTGCACTGATGGCTCTTCCATCATTGAGGATGGGGATATTTATGGAGCCTCCTCCTCCAGTGAGTTGTTTAATAGTGCACCACCATTCATGACTGGCTATGGCAGGACTGGAGAACTTTGATCTGATCCATTGGTTGTGGGCTTGGTTAGCTATTAGTTTAAATCTATCCATATATCCAAAGCCCTAGTAATGCGATTGGCCAGTACACTGGTGCCAGCATGATTAATTTAGAAATATTTCAGAGTTCCACTTTCCATTACAATGTTATTTCTCTGCTCAAGTAACACTGGAATAAGTATCATTGGGGCAGTGATGGTCTAGTGATATTACCACTAGACAATTAAGAACTGTCGACGCTGTAAATCAGAAACAAAAACAAAATTGCTAGAAAAGCTCAGCAGATCTGGCAGCATCTGTGGAAAGAAATCAGAGTTAATCTTTTGGGTCAAGTGACCTTCCTCAGGACTAAGATCTCTTTTCTTAAAACAACTCATTTTGAAATGAGAAAAATTTTACATCTTACAGTTCAAAAACTTTTCAGCACTTTTGATTAAATTCACCATTTGAAGTACCTGAACAAATTCAATGGTCCACCTTCATCCAACTAAACCTGTGGCACGTTTCCAGCAATTTCTGTTTTTTTTTCTGATTTACTGCATCCGCAGTTCTTTCAGTTTTTAATGAATCCAGGAAACCAGGTAATGCTTTGGGGACTTGATTTGAAATTTTGCCAAGGCCGATAGAATTTAAATTCAATAAAAAAAAATCTGACAATGACCATCAAAGTAATGTCAATTATCGGGGAAACCAAATCTGGTTTACTCGTGTCGTTACCTCGTCTGCCCTATATTTGACTCCAGACCCAGCAATGTGATTGACTCTTAACTGCTCCCCGGGCATTTGGGGATGGGTAATAAGTGCCAGACTAGCTAATGATGCCCACATCTTGTTAATGTATTTTATTTAAAGCATATTTCAGAGTAGAGTTAACATTTCAACTTTAGATCACCTTCTGAAGAATGCTCAGTGGACCTGAAACGTTATGCCTGCTTTTTTTCTCCACTGATGTTGCCAGACCTGCCATGGTTTTCCAGCAATTTGTGATTTTGTCACTTCGGAGTAACATTTGACGTCTTTAATTTGAGCTTTGTTTTGCAGCAGTACCCACGGAGTCAACCAATTTAACTCTGACTGGATGATGGGTGAAAATTTATGGCCTGAATTTTGCAGTTGTGGTAGCGACAAAGCAGCTAGACGTCATTATAATTACCATGTGAAACTGACAGCATCCTCTGACACCAGCATTTGTGCAGTTAAACACAGAAATCCACAAGCTGTTGTCAGTCACCCCCTCCTCCTGTGAGCTATTCAGGTGTCTGAATATAACAATCTCTGTAAATAATTGAACTGATAAGAAACGTGAAATTCATGTCACAGATCAGTAGATCTTTGTTGGTAGCTTACTTCAAGATCAGGCAGTTGCTTCACCCCTGACTGCAAACTTCAAACTATTGTAAATGAGGAATAGATTTATTACCAAGATGACCTGTCAGGCTTCACCTTAAACCTTTGATACCTGCTTTGTGATAAATATTGGCCTAGCAATGTGAACGCAGATTGAAGTGTTGTGTGTGTTATGAGTTGAAGGTAATTCACCACAAAGTCTGATGTGTACAAGGTAGTTTTCCGTATAAGCTTCATTTCTGAGTGCAGCTGTGCAACTTAAGTTTCAACATTGCTGAAAAGAGGTGTGGTCGAAGCTTTTTGTTTTGCACTCATCAGAATTGAAATGCAGGAAAACCAGTTTTAGAAATCAAATACCAATTTATAGACATTAAGAAGAATGCTGATCAGTTGGTCTATGGTTGGCATGGAGATATAATAGGAACTGTTAACAGGCAGTCTTAGTTAACTGATTAAATTCAAACTAGACACACAAACTCTGATTGTTCTGGGTGTTCCCATGGGATGCAACAGGTATTAACTGTCACTGTAGACCTGTCATATTTCAAAAGGACATATAACGTATTGCTGATGAAGAGTAGGATTCTGTAATGTATGAACATATGTATGCACAAGTGAATTATGGTTTTATACAGGGAAGGTCATGTCTTACCAACTTAATAGAATTCTTTGAGGATGTAACAAAGTTGATTGATGAGGGAAAGGCTGTAGATGTCATATACATGGAATTCAGTAAGACGTTTGATAAAGTTCCCCATGGCAGGCTCATGGAGAAAGTGAAGTCGCATGGGGTCCATGGTGTGCTAGCTAGATGGATAAAAAAAACTGGCTAGGCCACAGGAGACAGAATAGTAGTGGAAGGGGATCTCTCATATTGGAGACCGGTGACCATTGGTGTTCCACTTGGATCTGTGCTGGGACCACTGTTGTTTGTGATATACATAAATGATTTGGAGGAAGATATAGGTGGTCTGATTAGCAAGTTTGCAGATGACACTAAGATTGGTGGAGTAGCAGATAGTGAAGGGGACTGTCAGAGATTACAGCAAAATATAGACAGATTGGAGAGTTGGGCAGATAAACGGCAGATGGAGTTCAATCCGGGCAAATGGGAGGTGATGCATTTTGGAAGATCAAATTCAAGAGCAAACTATACAATAAATGGAAAAGTCCTGGGGAAAATTGATGCACTGAGCGATCTGGATGTTCAGGTCCACTGTTCCCTGAAGGTGGCAACGCAGGTCAATAGAATGGTCAAGAAGGCATACGCATGCTTTCCTTCATCGGACGGGGTATTGAGTACAAGAGTTGGCAGGGCATGTTACAATTGTACAAGACTTTGGTTCGGCCACATTTAGAGTACTGTGTACAGTTCTGGTTGCCACATTACCAAAAGGATGTGGATGCTTTGGAGAGGGTGCAGAGGAGGTTCACCAGGATGTTGCCTGGTATGGAGGGCGCTAGCTATGAAGAAAGGTTAAGTAGATTAGGATTATTTTCATTAGAAAGACGGAGATTGAGGGGGGGGGACCTAATTGGGGTCTACAAAATCATGAGGGGAGAGACAAGGTAGATAGCAAGAAGCTTTTTCCCAGAGTGGGGGACTCAATTACTAGGGATCATGAGTTCAAAGTGAGAGGAGGAAAGTTTATGGATGATATGCATGGAAAGTTCTTCATGCAGAGGGAACACGTTGCCAGCAGAGGTGGTAGACACAGACACGATAGTGTCTTTTAAGATGTGTCTGGACAGGTACATGAATGGGCAGAGAGCAAAGGGATACAGACCCTTAGAAAATAGATGACAGGGTTAGACAGAGGACCTCGATCGGCACAGGCTTGGAGGGCCGAAGGGCCTGTTCCTGTGCTGGAATTTTCTTTCTTCTTTGTTTAGATTAGATTCCCTACAGTGTGGATACAGGCCCTTTGGCCCAACAAATCCACACCGCCCCTTGAAGCATCCCACCCAGACCCATCCCCCTGTAAATCGCACATCCCTGAACACTATGGGCAATTTAGCATGGCCAATCCACCTAGCGTGCAGATCTTTGGGCTGTGGGAGGAAACCAGAGCACCTGGGGGAAGCCCACGCAGACATGGGGAGAAGGTGCAAACTCCACACAGACAGTCGCCCGAGGCTGGACTCGAACTCAGGTCCCTGGCACTGTGAGGCTGAGACCACTGAGCCACCGTGCTGCCCTTGTTCTTTGAATCGCACTGCAACTGTAAAATTTGTTTCAACATAATCTTTGTAAAAAGAAGGATTTGCTTGTGCCCATGCTCTTCACAATTTTAATTGATAGCCATCTTCCTGTACATTGGGAAATATAATAGTGGTGATTTCTTTTTATTTGATATGATTTATTATTGTCACATGCACCTGAGTACCATGAAATCTTCTGTTGTATAGATGGATTATAAAAAGATCAGAGTGACCGAACAGTGTGAGAAACGCAAAGATATGGCTGCAAAAAGAGCTCAAAAAAACAAGACCAGCAGTAGATTTGAAATTTTGAGAGGTCCGTTCAGAAGTCTAATAACAGTGGGAAAAAAGCTGTTCTTGAATCTGCTAGCACATCTGTTTAAGCCTTTGTATCATCTGACGGTTGGAAGAGATTATAACTGGGGTGGAAGAGGTCTTTGATGATGTCAGCTGACTTTCTGCGGCAATGAGAAGTGCAGATGGAGTCAGTGGATGGAAGATTACCTTGCGTGATGGTCTGGGCTATGTTCACAGCTTTCTGTAGTTTCTCATGGTCCCTGGGCAAAGCAGTTGCCATACTAGGCTGTGATGCATCTGGATAGAATGCTTTCTGTGGTGCATGTGTAAAAGTTGGTGAGGGTCCTTATGGATATGCCAAATTCCCTTAGCCTCCTAAGGAAGAACAGGCATTGTTATACCTTCTTGACCGTCACATCAATGTGAGTGGACAAGGACAGATTGTTGGTGATAGTTATTTTCAGGAACTTGACTCTCAATTATCTCCACCTCAGCTCCATTGATGTAGATAGGGGCATGTCCTCCTCCTTGCTGCCTGAAGTCAATGATCAGCTCGTTATTTTTCTGACATTGAGGGAGAGATTGTCATGTTTACACCATGTCACCAGACACTGTATCTCTTTCCTGTATTCTGTCTTGTCATTGTTTGATGCCCAGCTTGGAGTGGTGGTGTTGTCAGCAAACTTTATATATAGAGATTTTGCACAGTAATTCTTCAGCATAGCAAAATCATAAGATGAAATTCCTGAAATTATCAGTGTGATTTGTGGGCAACTTCTAAAATTCACCACATTATTAGGAAATCTTGCCATTGTTTCCTTGTCTAATTGAGCAAAAGATGTTTTCACACAGTACCTGTTCTGAGCGTTTACCATTGCTATAAACAGATGGTTTTCAGTACAACGAAGGGTCAATCACTATTCTGAAGTGATTTCTGTTGGTTTGGAGATAGTGTTCACTGCTTGCCAGGTTTGTGTGTTGTATCTCTACTTTCCACAGGGGAAAGATTTAAAAGGCATCTAAAGGACAATGTTTTCACGCAGAGAGTGTATGGAATGTGTGTATGGAATAAGTTGCCAGAGGAAGTGGTGGAGGCTGGTACAATTGCAATACATAAAAGGCACCAGCCTTGTGATGCCTTGTCGGGATAGGAGGGCTTTAGAGGGATATGGGCCAAATGCTGGCAAATGGGACTAGATTAATTTAGGATATCTGGTCAGCATGGGGTTGGACCGAAGTGTCTGTTTCCATGTTGTACAGCTCTATGACTCCATGTGATTTATCAGATCAGCTTAGGTCTTGCTTATTTTCTTTTAACCTGGGCCTCACTTGAGGAGCAATGTGACCAGCATCAGGGGCATCACCAGAAGGAGCAGCAAAAGCTTTCTTCTCCCAGTCCTATCGCTCCTCAGGAGACAGAAAAGTGGGTGAGCAGCAAAGAATACTTAGGATGTTCAAACAGGTTCGGTTTCTCAATATGTGAAAACCAGTGTGCCAGGAGACCTGGGGTCCTTGCATCAGGCCCTGGAAGATACTTGCAGCCTGCTGGAAAAAGACCTGTTTCCAAAGATCTGTTGCTCGGTGGACTGTGTGATCATACTTCACCAGGACTGTGAAAGTCACCAGCACTTTCAGCTTCTTTGCCTCAGAGAAGGGATCATTGGTAGCATTTGCAGTTGGCTGCCTCCAGCTGGCTTGATGTTATATTTGCCAGCCAGGTAACACTGGACACGGCCACCGAGGGGGAATGAGCAGGCCATCACTTTGTGCCTCTGGCTGGTTTTTCTCAGGTACACTGCATCACTGGCTGCCAATCACGGCACCCATGAAACACCAGGCATATTTGGGCACCATGAAAGCTTTCACTCATTCAAAGTGCAGCCAGTACGCAACCACAAAAATATACTTAAGCAGGTGATTTCCAGACAGATGACATGATCCTTTTATCTGTGCGAATCTACTGTATTTTGTTTATTACAGATAGAGCAGAAATGGTAGGGTGCATCCCCTTTTGCCACTTCCCACAGATATGTTTTTAAAACCAAAGGTGTTTTAGTCCCAAGTGCAATAACTGTTAAGAAGAGTCAAATGACACAGTTTAAAAAGAAAAGGAATTTTTTTTGCTGAATACCTGAAATGTATTTTAAAGACTTCTGAATGGGATGTGCTGTAAGTTTGTTTAGATCTCCATGTCCTGCCCAGATGAGCAGGCTGGCTCCATGGCTTTATGTCAATCCAAGTACATTGGTAAGAAGGAAAAGATCATGTGACCTCTCAACTCCTTGTTTTTGTAAGAATAACATGCTAACTTCAAAATTATACATCATAAATCCATACATCTGTATTGTGTGTACATGATGCTTTGCATCTCAAAGCTGATTGCTCGGGAAGAAGGAGAACCCACTCAATATCTGGTTAATGACACCATCGAAGAGCACCAGCAATAAGGCCAAGGCACACAACATTGAAAGATAACAAAGTGTGGGGCTGGATGAACACAGCAGGCCAAGGAGCATCTTAGGAGCACATAGGCTGACGTTTCGGGCCTAGACCCTTCATAATTTTTTCTGATGAAGGTTCTAGGCCGGAAACGCAAGCTTAGTCTACCATTCTGTAACAAAAGTATGTGCACATGTAACTTTCTGCAAATCTTCCTGTCACTTCGACATGGGGCAACTCTTCTGAAGACTGCAAAAGACTGCTTCACCTGCAGTTACTCAGGAGGACAATTGACCAGAGTGAGACATAGCAGCATGTTAAGGATTGAGGTGGGTTGAGGTTGGGGGCACCAGATGAGAAGTGTAAGAACTTTGAACGGAGACTGCATTCCATGGCTCCATCACAATCATCCTTTAAAGGCTCACCCATATTCCCATTTCATCTTGAGCAGGGGAGCACTTGATTGCCTTCATAGTATGCAAGCCATTGATGAGGGCCATTATGCATGCATTTGTTTGCCAAACTGGATATTCCATTGCAGGTGGCAATCTCCATGAGCCAATACATCACATTTAACAATTAGATGGGACTGATAAAGAAGATAGTTGAGTTTTCACTTAGTGTCTGACACATCACGGGCGAGTAAAAAGAACCTGTGTGATGGTTGGAAAATATGCCAAGCTTTGTTCACCTTAATGAGGATGCTGAACTCAGTGGGCTGTTGACAAAGATGATACTTATAGAGCAGCAGCAGAAACCATGCAATGTACAGACTGGTTTCATTTCTAGCCACATTGTGAACTTGCAGAGAGATCAAAGGAGTCACTGTCAAAAATGAGTGACATACCAAGCTTTTGTGGGTGGGTATTCTGAAAGCAAAAATAGTGAATTTAATCAGGTTTGCTTTGCTTAGCTTCTGTCTAGGCTAAAAGAACTAAAAGATACTCCCAAAGCACTGTAGGTAGATAAAAGGTAATAATTTATTTCTGCAAACAGTGTTAACAACTTGCACCCTTTCAGAAAATACCAAGTTTAATACCAATAATGATGGAAATGAGGGCACCCACGACTCCCAACAAGACCATGGTTAGAGAAAGCAAATCCTGCAGTACCTTTCAGGGAAACAAATGAGAAACAGAGTATATGAATATCGTCTCTTATGAAAGAACATTGAAGAAACCTTTATTGGTCAGTGCATTCAGTGTAGGAGTTGGGAGGCCAAGATGCAGCTGTATAGAGATTAGGCCACTTTTGGAATACTACATTCAATTCTAGTCTCCTTGATTATACAAAAGATGTTTTGAAATTTGAAAGATTTCAGAAAAGATTTACAAGGATGTTGCCAGAGTTGGAGGGTTTGAGTTATAGGGTGAGACTGAATAGGCTGGGGCTATTATCTCTGGAGCATTGGAGGCTAAGGGATGGCTTTATAGAAGTATATAAAATCATGAGTGGCATGGATAGGGTGAATAGTCAAGGTCTTTTCCCCAGAGTAGGGGAGTCCAAAATTAGAGGCCATGGGTTTAAGGTGAGAGGGGAAAGATTTTAAAGGGACCCAAAAGGGCCTCTTTTCACACAGAGGCTGGTGCATATATTGAAGCAACTGCCAGAGAAGGTGGTGGAGGCTAGTACAATCACAACATGTAACAGGCATCTGGATGGGTATGTAAATAGGGAGAGTTTAGAGGGATATGGGCCAAATGCTGACAAATGGGACTTGATTATTGTAGAATATCTGGTCGGCATGGATGAGTTGGACTTAATTGTCTGTTTTTGTGCTGTACATTTCTATGACTCTATATCACTGGGTCGCAACTTTTTGGCTCTGACTGTGTCTTCCTTGTCAATCCCCCTGCTCCCCCACTGAGCCCTCCCATTCAATCCTGGCCCCCATCAAAGCCCCTGGGCCACCTACCTCTACTTGGACATTCAACCGACAATGTTTGTGAGGATCAATTGCAGGTTTGATCAGAGAAGTTAGTTGATATTCACTTCTCCCACACCTCATTTTTGTCAGTCGCGGGTTGTTAAAATGAACCTAAGGGTTCATAAGTTTTGTGTAGCTTCATCCATACACATAACTTTGCTCGTTAGTTTAATAACACTATAATGTGCACTCCAAGTAAATCATGGAATATGCTGCCTGGGCAAGTGGTAGACACAGATTCCATACGTGGTTTCAAAAGACAGCAGGATATATATTAAAAAGTGATGAATTTAGAAGGCTGCAGAGATAGGGCTGAAGAATGGGGCTAGTTGGGTAGCTAATTTAGGAGTCAAAATAGATACAATTAGTTGAATGGCCTCTTTCTGTACTTTAAAATTCTATGTGTACTCTTTGAAACATGGAGAGTTCCCACAGTGCTGTCTGGCTTCTAACTCACTCATCTTCCCATGGATAATTTAAGTCATTGCCATTAGATTTAAGCTCACTAACTTTTACAATTTTGTAACATTGCAACATCAATTTTGAGCAGCATGAATTCTAAATAAGGGCAATCACTCCTTTATGATGTATTACCACAGGGTCCGTACTGGTTAAATGCTAGAGTTCTGAAGAAGGGTCACTGGACTGGAAACATTGACTCTGCTTTCTTTCCACAACTGCTGCCAGACCTGATGACTTCCTCCAGTTATTTTTGTTTTTGTTTCAGATTTCTGGCAACTGTAGTTCTTTGTTTTATTATAATGCTAGAGTGTTGAGTTCCAAAATATCAGTTCCAAATTCAATATTTAATTTCAATGGACAATTTACAGACTAAGCTCTGCCAGCCTTAAGGCATTATCTGTCAAAAGAAAAGAAGACTAAGTAATTTTGTCCATTCATTCCCACTGTGGCTTGCCTCATTACACATTATGTATTGCACTGCAGGAATTAAAACAATTCTTCCCCATATTATTAATTGTAGACCTGTGGGGTAACACACTCTCAACAAGGCATGGCTATAGTAGGCAGAATAGGAAGATGGCAAAAGGTGAAGAGACTTTACCAATGGACCGAAGTGCGATCACAAAACTTTCAGATGGTACTGTTCCTCCATTGAGACTTGAGACGATTGATTCCAATTTTGCTGCCCAAGAACCTACTGTTATTCCAGAGGCTGAGAATCCAAGAGCAGCAATAAAACTCTGAGCAGCAGAAATAGCAGAAGCTGGAAATGAGAATATTCAATTTAATTCGAAGCTTTGTCATAATTATTTGGTGATAGTAGTTATATATCAGATATAGCAGAAGCCCTTCCTCCTCTCTTGAAGGTAATGATCTTTGCTGGGGTGCAATTTTATGTGTGATAGCAATTCAATCCCATATAATTACTTCATAAATTTCTTGTGATTAGACCTACTCTAACGATATATCCTATCTTAGATAGTATTGTGAATTGGAAATGGGAATCATTCTAACATGATCCTAGAATGTCAAGACACTTTACGGGATTATTTCAGAGACAGGCAACAGAAAGGAGAACTTTGAAGCAAATAAGCTGTTTTAGCTCTTCATTGCCAAAGGGAATGGTCATCATTTGTACAGCATAGATCTTAAACTTAAAAAAAAAACTCTTGTACCAGGTTACAAAAATAGACTGTATTATGTGAAGAGGAAACAGTGCACATTAATCGCAGTTTATTGTTTATTTTTCACGGTAGTTTACAGGGTTATTCATAATTTGAAACTCAGAAAGCAGAGCCCAGTTATGTCAGCACAAAAGCAGGGCCATTTCCTGTGCTGTTGGCATCTATAGAATTTGATATCTGCAAACAATTTATCTAAGAAAAATCTAATAGTGAACCACTTTCATCCTAGCCAAGTGACTAAACTCATTATTGCAATAAATGAATACAGCTAGAGTTAGTATAACGTTGTGAAATATGAAAGCTATGACCATGCACTTCTGTGTTAAGAGTTTTAAAATAGTTGATTAAAAATAAACAGTCATTTAGAACATTTAAAGATGAACAAGAGGAAAGTGTCAAATGAGAACTCTGTCAGCCACTGGATAACACATTGAACATTTGTTTACTGGAGTAATGCTTATTGAAACATTAAATTTGATCTTGATTTCCTAGAGCCAATCCTAGCATGAGCATCATCATGGTAGAGATGTTAGATACATGAAATACCAGTGATGGTGATGAATTGGAGTGAGCAATCTGAAAATTAATATTGTAGTTCTGCCACTAATTGAAAAGTAGATTTTCAGCCTCTTAAACCTCAGTTTTGTTCTTTGCTTGAGGCAGAATTTTATTTAAAGCAGGACGTTCAATTCCTGTGCTTAGTTTAGTGAAAACTCAGTTGCCACAGTGAATTGGAAACAGTGCAACCAAAATGGAGAGTTTTCCTCTGTGGTTGTTTCTCTATACGCTGTTTCTCAATTTCTCTCTTATCATGGAATCAGAGAGCATTTACAGCACAGAAATGAACAACTATTTGACCTGTCCAAATTTGCTTCTTTCCACCTTATATTTTCTTCATAATTGGTCACATAGTTGTTCTCAGTGCGGATTCACTCTCCAAAGCAAGTAATATTCTAATTTTAAAAGCAAATAATTCATTTTAATAGTGTTTATGGGTTCCAGTTTGAAAACCACATCTGCATAGCATTTTAAATTTCCATTTCTATTGCTTTTCAATATCCTTTATATTTATTAAAGCATTCATTAAATTACATATCTATACACTAAGCGTATGTAAAATGTTATTTCCGAATTTCAGAATTCACCTAACGTCATTAGCTTCAGAATAAAGTCAACTAAACTATAGTTTTGATTATTAGTGATGCTAGAAACAAATGAAGTACATTATTTGACTCTTTAACTGCAATATAATCTAAGAAGGGTAACCTGGATATAGAAAGCATTTTCAGACAGCACCATTTGTATGTCTTATGAGTATTAATGAGTTGGCTGTTGGCTGTTCAAATCTAATGCCTAATTTAGATAAATAATGCCTAATTTACAATAATTAGCTAAACTTGTCAAGTGGGAATGAAATAGTTTTTGGGTCAAAAGCCTATTACATACTTAGTCTGATTTAATTTTTTTTAGCCTAATAGACATAATTTCAAGAGTCATGATATTTCAACTGATCTAGATCACTCATAGTCCTGCCTACAGTTGTAAATGACAATCCATAAATATACTTGTTTGATAGTCATAACTTCTTACACAATTACTTGTCATGGCATTATTATTAGTCATCTGAAGGGATAGAAATCTACGTATAATCCAGTGATACTATACAAGCCTAAGATATACAAGGCATGCTAGTTCATGTTACGTTCTGCTTGAGACTATTCCCTGGTTCAAAATATGCATAGTCTCATGTATACGAACTAGCTCTTGTTTTAAACATGAGAATAAGTATCTTCTACAAGTCTCAATAATAACATTGAGTTCGTGATTTTCAGCATATTAGTTGTTGTCATTTATTAATGCCATTTGGGAAGCTTTACATTCATTCATGGCTTATACTTATTTATATACTTATACTTCCTACTAGATGGTTCAAACCTGTCATTGCAGACATCCAATAGTGAGTCACCTTGTCAGCCAGGCAATACTGTGTGCCGTGATGCTGGAATAATGGATAACAGGAAAACAAGGAACAAAATAAACCAGTAATTGTGAATGTGTGGTTAAATAAACATATATGAACGAATCAGTTTCTTACCTGCTCCTAAACTGATCAATGCGAGTTTAAAGTATCTTGAGGCATCCACTGTAAATTAAAAGATGTTCAAATCATAAAATCACATTATTATCATGTAGTGCCACCACATAATGGAAAATTGAGAGGTGTATGCAATTGTGATAATATGTGATTAACTTATTTTCCTTCGGGTAACTGTCTGTGTGGAGTTTGCACATTCTCCCCGTGTCTCCAGGTGCTCCGGTTTCTTCCCACAGTCCAAAGATGTGCTGACTAGGTGGATTGACCATGCTAAATTGCCCATAGTGTTCAGGGGTGTGTGTGGGTTAAAGGGGGATGGGTCTGGGTGGGACGCTGCAAGGGGCAGTGTGGACTTGGGCCAAAGGGCCTGTTTCCACACTGTAGGGAATCTAATCATAGTAACTAATTTACTTTATAAATCGATAGTCGCATATAGTAAGTAATTTGCATCAGACCCGGAGTGTTGGCAAAAAGAACCTGTCTTTATAAAGTGTTTTTAGGATATAAAACATTAGACAAACCTTCACAGACTGAAACTGATCCTAGGGAGTGATAGTAGAAGAGCTATAGGAGATAACTGAAGGCATGGTCAGAAAAGAAATGTTTGAAGAAGACTTTTGAAGGAAAGAATTACGTAGAAACATAAATGGCATTAGGCAGAAAATTTGTAGGGTTGATGGTTCCATCACCCAATGCAGTGAGACATGGAGAAAAGTGCATCAGTATGTAAGATTCAAACTGTTTAGAAAGTAGGAATGGGCAACCGTGATTTAAACACAAAAGCAAGGATTTTGATTTGGCTGGAGCATGGGAAGATAATAAGCACAAATGTGAAAGTGTAAAAGCATTTAACACAGGATACAGTGCAGGTAGAGGGGATTTTGACAATTTGAAGCTTATGTCAGAAGGAAATTAAAGTTCCAGTAGGGAAAGGTTGGCCCATAAGCCTGAAATTGCCAAAAGCATTGATGGCAATTTCCAGTGACAAGAAGGATGAGATAAAGGCATAGGCAGCAATTATGCAAAGGTGAAATAGTTCATCTTGCAGCAGAAAGTAGTCTTCAAAGTCAGAATAGGCTCACATAGGACACTGAATTTGTGCATTAATGAGATTGCAGGAGCAGCTGAGAAAATAGTATTGAATTCAATTCAGAATTATAGAGTCAGTGAGTCACACAGTATGGAAACAGACTCTTCAGTCCAACTTGTCCATGCTAACCAAGTTTCCCAAACTAAACTGGTCCCATTTGCCTGCGCTTGGCCCATATCCCTCTAAACCTTTCCTATTCATGTACCTGTCCAAATGTCATTTAAGTGTTGTAACTTGCATCTACCACTTCCCCAGGCATTTCATTCTACATAGGAACCACCATCTGTGAGAAAAATTTGCCCTTCAGGTGCCTTTTAAATCTTTCTCCTCTTACCTTAAAAATATGCCCTCTAGTTTTGAACTCCTCTACCCTAGGGAAAAGACCCTTGCTATTCACCTTATCTATGCCCCTCATGATTTTACAAACATCTATAAGGTCATGCCTCAGCCTCCTATGCTCCAGTGAAAATGTCCCAGCATATCTAGCCTCGTCGGCTAACTCGAGCCCTCCAGTCCTGGCAACGTCCTTGTATATCTTTTTTGAACATTGTCGAATTTAATAATATCCATCCCGTAGAAGGGTGACCAGAACTGTGCACAGTACTCCAAAAGTGGCCTCACTAATGTCCTGTACAACCTCAAGGTGATATCCAAACTCCAACACTCAAAGGCATCAGCAACAAAGGCAAGTCAACCTATGACGCAACTTTCAAAGAACCATGTACCTGACCCCCGAGATTGCTCTGTTCTACAACACTACCCAGAGCCTTATTAATTGTATAAGCCCTGCTCTTTGTTTTACCTCTCTTTTATCCAAATTGAACTCCATTTGCCACTCCACAGCCTATTGGCCCTATTGATCAAGATCCCTTTGTAATCTGAGACCTTCTTCACTATCTCCTATACCATCACATTTGATTTCATCTGCAAACTTAATGACCATGCCTTATAAACTCTCATCCAAATCGTTTATATAGATGCTAATCAATCGTTGACCCAGCAACAGTCCCTGCGGAACACCACTGGTCACAGGCCTCCTGTAAAAAAAAATCTACCACCACGACGCTCTGTCTCCTACCATCAAGACAACTAGCAAGCTCTCCCCGAATCCTGTGTGATCTAACTCTACTAACCAGTGTACCATACAGAACCTTGTCAAAGGCTTTACTAAAGTCCATATAGACAACGTCTACCATTCTGCCCTCATCTATCTTTTTGGTCACATCCTCAAAAAAATCAAATCAAGTTTGTGAGACACAATTTCTAACACAAAAAGACTTGCTACTATGCCTAACCTGTCCTTGCCTCTCCAAATGCATGTAAATCCTATCTCTCTGAATCTGCTGTAACAACTTCCTTACCGACCACTGATGTCAGACTCTTTGGTCTGTAGTTCCCAGGCTTCCCCTTACAGCCTTTCTTAAGTCTCAGTACAACATTAGTCACACTGCAGCTTTTCAGCACCTCACTAGTGTTGTGGATAGAGTCATAGAATCATACAGCACAAAAACAGACTGTTTGGTCTAACTCATCCATGCCGACTAAGTTTCCCAAACTAAGCTAATCATAAATGCCTGTGTTCGGCTGATAGACCTCTAACCCTTTCCTGTACAGCACTCCAAACCTTTCCTAACATTTACCTGTCTTTGAAACGTCTTCTAAACTCCAGTGAGTAGAGTCCCAACCTGTTTAATTTTTGCTCTTCAAACAAAACTTCCATCTCTTCATCTAGTGAAGCTTCTCTGAACTGCCTCCAATGACACAATATCTTTCCCTAAATAAAGGGATGAAAACTGCTCACAGTATTCCAGATGTGGTCTCACTTGCACCTTGTATAGTTATGGTAGATTTCCCTCCTCTTTTACTGGTCCCTGGTTCATGTGATTGTTGAAAGTGGGGTTGACGAGTGTCACACACTTGGGTTCGGGATATGGATATCTTCACATAGCCACAGAAGCTTTCGCTGTCTTTTCCTGCCTCAGGAAAATTCTTTCCCTTGGAGGGATGAGGAGATGGACATCTGGCAACCTGCAACTCGAACAAGTATCCCTGCCAGAGGCCCTGTAGTTTCTTCCCTAGCTTCCGACAATGTCCTGGGATACACTTGATCAAGTCCCAAAGATTTATCCACCACTATGTTTTTTAAGAACTCCGTCACCTCAGTTTCAATTAGGAGGTGCAAAGAATGAATGCAGTCTCAGCAGTTTAATGATGGTAAAACCTCTTCATCAATCAAATTGATTCAAGGTAAGCAATCAGATTGCAGTGTGATTTTAATGGAATCAGGAGTGTTGGTGAAAAAATAAAGCTGAGTTATTAACATAAATATTTAAGTTAATTTTCTACCTGAAGATATAATAAATGTGAAGGTAAGGAAAAAGTAATGAATGGAGATAGTCTCGAAACCAAGGCAAGGAAGGGACACTTAGGAGTGAAACCAATCAAGGGGGATTTCACAGAGATGGACCTCTAGAGGAGATTGTTACAACCGAAGTTGGAGGGATACTCCAATTCCTTTTCTAGTCCCAATCCTCCAGTGGTCATAATAAACTCAAATATAAGTTTTGACTGTATCTTCTTAAGTATTAGAACAATACTGCCAGGTTTCTCTGATTAATAAAGAATAGCTATTTCATTACAAATTAACCTTAAACAAACAGGCAAAGATAATGTCAAAAAAAGAGTTTAGATTGTAATAGAGTAGCATGACTTATATTCTAGCATCCTGAGGCAAATAAGCAATGTTGAATACCCACAGAACACATTAAATAGCAAAAGCGTTCCAACTGACCCCATGATTTCTCAGCAATCTTCTGAGATGTTAGTGACGTTGTGAATGCCCAAATCTGAATTAAACTTCCCATGGGCTTATATTTCTCTAGTTTCAATATCTTGGCCTTGAAACTCCATCAAAAGCGATTCTGTTGCAGACTGCCTCAAAATCAACTTATGTTCTGCTAAATCCATCTCGATTTCCTGGGACTGTGTCGCTCTGGACTTGTGGAAACGATGCACCAAGAATTTACTCGATAGCACAATTCCAGATTTTAACAAACAATGATCTTCAGCGAGCCAGTAGTGCCCCTGAATGTTCCTGAGTCCTAATCTTGTTCAGTTGCACCAAACAAATACAGACTTGTAGGCTTTCAGCCCTCATTCTCTACTGCACTGAACTATTCATTATGCATTAGTCTCTTTCAAGACCTTCACAGCTCTTAGAACTTCCCTGAGCCCTCAACACACTGAACTATTTCATTGCTCTGGCACTTCCTTGAACACAAAATCTGTGTGGCTCAGTTGTTTTTAGGAGCATAGCTAACTGCAGCCCTGCTTAGGGTATAGTCTGCTCACTCTCTCTCACACACACACAAACACATATTCTCCCTTCTGATCTCGATGCCTATTATTCCTGAATCTATCTCACTCATTGATAAACTGTCCTGTGTGACATATCTCAACCCTTACAACAGGGTTTGTCTCTATTTCTAGGCAGAATTACATGTAACTAACATTCTGGAACAGTGAAATGTAGCAAACCCTTAAAACTCTCTATTCCTCGCATGACACATATTTTACAGCATACTGAGTTACAGTACAAATTGCATTACGCCAAACATGTACAAGATCATCATGAAAGGCAGTAAAATGTGAAATACTTGAGCATGTTAAATGTTGGATAGTCAAGGAAAACAAGCTAGAGTAACACAAAATGGCTGCACTCAACAAGGTTGTAGCTGATAACTTTGACCACGACAGTCTCAATGTTTGCAAGAGATTAGCTACCAAAATAAGGGACTTAAAGGTGGAATGAAAATGGGTTGATTCATTATTGTCTTGAATCTTGGAGTTCTAAACATAGTTCTCCACAAATACCAAGCTTCCAGTTTTGGTTCATGACAATGGAAAGTGCCAAAAGTAGAAGATAAAGAAATTTTCCCTCCCGAGATAGAGTAGAGTGAGATGTTCAATATAAAGATCATAAGCAAATTGCTAGCAAATCTTCCCTTCTGACAATTGTGTGAAGGTTGAGTTCAAGGGATTGGAATTAAACAAAATGACAAGTTTTGTGGGAAGAGAAATCATTATCAAGGCTGAGTCCTGATAACTTTCCCTTTGAAAGGACCCTCAGACAGAGATTGCTTTTCCACATAATCATATAACACTTCACTCTGTGAAAAAGCAGAGAAGTACCAAATAGAATTTAATTTTAATTTGATTCAGGGCAAAGCCGAGTATTTAATTGGTATTCCTGCCACATCAACATCTATGTGTCATAAGGTGTGACTTTTAGGGAAGTGATGTTTTAAATTTTCTACTTCAATTTAAGGTAGTTAGGAATGACTTGGAATTGAGATGGTGAAATATATTTGAATCTTCCCGAAAACAGGCCTAGGTGATTTGAGTTAACATGAAACAGCTGTGCCAGGACAGAACCTATGAAAACTGGAATGCTAGCTTTCTCACTTAAAGACCATAGACCATAAGACATAAGAGCAGAAACTAGGCCATTTGGCCCATTGAGTCTGCTCCGCCATTCAATCATGGCTGATAAGTTCCTCAACCCCATTCTCCTGCTTTCTCCCCTTAACCCTTGATTCCCTTGATAATCAAGAGCCTATTTATCTCAATCTTAAATGTACTCAATGACCTGGCCTCCACAGCCTTCTATGGCAGTGAATTCCATAGATTCACCACTCTCTGGCTGAAGAAGTTTCTCCTTATCTCCATTCTAAAAGGTCTTCTCTTTACTCTAAGGCTTGCCCTCGGATCCTAGTCTCTCCTACCAATGGAAGCATCTTCTCAACATCCACTCTGTACAGGCCATTCAATATTCTGTAAATTTATGACGAAAGGAGGCATAGTGAGATATTGACTCTCAGAAGTCCTAAGGACCTGGAGGAGACAAAGATTGGAGACAACTGCTGTTAGGCTGAGAAGTGAGAAAGAGGTTTTTTTTATTTCTGTGTTAACTACCAAGCAGAATAATTGTGAGAATGGATTTTAATACTTGAAGAGGCAGAACTGCTAAAGATTTAAAACAGTCAGCAGATTCTCCCTTTCTGCTGGAGGTCAGTTTGATGTTACTCAGGAGTTTGAGTGAAGGAATTTTCAAAGCTTCATGGTCAAGAAAAGAGAGTTTCTGGAATGGCCAGGGAATTTTTGGGACATCATCTACAATTGTACACATCTGCTAAGAGTATTTGATTTTTGTTTTATTCTTTCACATGTTTTGAAAGATATACTTAATAGTATGATTAATAAATGCAATTGACAATTAAAGTTTGAATTTGTTGCCCATCCCTAATTACCCTTGAGTTGAATAGCTTGTTAGGCCAACACAGGGGCAAGTCAAGAATCAACCATGGTACTGTATTTTTGCAATCACATGTAAACCAGACTGGGTAAGGCTGGCAGATTTCCTTCACTGAAGGACATTTGTGAGCCAGATTGGTTTTTATTACAGTTGATGGTAGCTGACAATAGCTACCATCACTGATACTGGCTCTATATCTGAGCCATGCCATGGTCGAATTTGAACCTCATGTCTGCAGGACATTAGCCTGGGCGTCTTGAATACTAGTCCAGTGAGTTCACTGTTGGTGTAATGAAAAAATGTGACACCAGAGTTTTGCTTGTGTTAATCAGTTTGGGAAAATACCTTTATTATAGTTTAGAGAATTAGTTGTCTACAAGCTAATGTTTAATTATGCTGATTCTAGTTTGTTTGTTACAGTAAAGCTTTACAACTCAAAATCCTCTTGTGCGATTCTTTCCATCAGTTGCTGAGAGATGTACATCTCATTATAAAAGTTATCTGTCCCTACTGGGGACATAGCACACATAGCACAATACCAGCAGACCTTGAATGCAGTTTTATGCATAGAATGCACTGCATCAACTTGCAAACCACTAACTTGATGCCAGCTCCCTGCTGTCATCTCTAAAAACAAGAAAATTTGAAAACATGATTGAAGTGCATTCAACTGCAAGTTCGTTATCATCATCCTTACTTGGACATGACTTGCTATTCTTTATTCATAACTACTTTGTTAATATCCTAGAAATTCCTACTTATTGTAATTGTGGAGAAGTCACGCAAAAAACGCCATTTGTTCAAAGTGAAGGTCCCAAATCATCTTTGTTTGTGGTTGTGTTTCCTTCATCCTAAGAACAAATTTAAAATTTAATAGAAATATTTCTTGCAAACGAACAGAATAGGAATTGGTTATCTTATTTGTCTATTTTGTAAAACAATTGATTTTAATATCTCACCAGTGGAGAAAGAGCAAATGAGTATTAGTAAAGTCAGAAAATGCATTTTCGTTTTTCTCCACAGCCCAAATGCTAGTGTCCAGTTGAGATTGTAATGAAATTCCGTCACCTGCAGAAATAGAGGAATGCATTTAATAGCACACTAATTGAGCTGGTAAACAGTAAACCTCACTCATTTCACTATGATGCATGCCACAGGAAAATTCTAATTATACTTGTGATTGATCACAGTTAGTGCACAAAATGAGAGTTTTTGAACCAAATACAGCTATGTTTATTTGCATTTCTTTTGGTTTCTTGAGCTTTGACGTGAACACAGATAGATTGTTTTGCTTATCAATCCATGGATGCAAATGCATAAGAAAACACTCAATTGCAATTGTGCCTAATAATTGGGAGAAACTAAGGGTATTCCAAATGCAACTGGCTCTTTGATTTCAAAAGACAGTATGCAAAAGCAATCAGTGACCTTTCTATGGCTACATTCAAAATCCATTATCTTGCCATAGTTAGTTCATATTTCTGACCATGTTCCATGTTTGTCAGTCCATAGCAAGGAACAAAAGGATGTATAGGACGTTTCCCTTGGTCTGCCCCAATGCATCTTACAAATAATGATATACTTTTAAGTTTTAATCATTATTGTAAAGCAGCCAATTTGCACACAGCAATGAAAAACAAATACCAATGAAATAATGACCATGTAATCTGTTCTAGTGATGTTGATTAAGGTGTAAGCATTAACCAGAAAATGTAAGGGATATCAGTTGTAATTTATGGTAGCCCCACATAGTGACTACCAGCAGCATAATCCATATTTGTTTATTGTCAAAATGGTGGGAGGAGATTCAGTGTCCCAGGGACTGTGCATATGTGGTGGGGGGGGGAAAGATGAACTCTTATGGGGATGATGCATACTGGAAAACAAAGTACTGAGTGGCTACAGTGGATCCATGGCAAAGAGAAAACAGAAAGAAAAATCTGAACCTGGATAGAAGCTGAATAACTTTTTTTTTAGCAGAACGTACAACTAATAATGGGGAATCTCATCTTTCCTGGAAGGCGATATTAAATACTGAATGGAATGCTGACTCGATGACAAATTCTCTGCTGTACGGAGTTCAGATGGGAGGGGAATGACACAGCTTCTTTCATTTAGATGCTGTCCTATGCCTCATCCATTGGCAAATCTGTGCATATAATGGCCTGGCCTGCACTATCTTTTACCACCAGGAGGTACACCGTGCAGACAATGTAAAAGAGCATTCTTGGATGTGAAATCAGATAGAGTAGTAAAATACACTTAGACACTGAAAAATGGACTACATTTAAGTACAAGCAGCATTTAAAGTCACTCAACTATTAATTGATAACAATCTCTCAAATGATAATCCAAATACAGGTGGTATTTGTTGAAGACATTTTGCTATGTTAACATTGTTCAATAAACCTAAGAAACTACCTTTCCGCTTATTCCCACTCATCATGATACTATGCTACTGAGCTAGTCTTTCCTGTTCAAGATTGACAGAGAGGAGGCTGGATGCTTGTGAACAGTGTGAGAGATGTAGCAGGGACAGCTGCTCCGTAAAAAATTGAGAGGAAGAGTGGATCAGCTGCTTCTCAAACAATGTGAAAGAGTTGAGGCAGCAGCTTCTTAAAGAGAAGAGTGGACTTGTGTGACAAGGGCAGCAGTGGCAGGATAGAAAAGCCAATGGGAGAGAACTCCTTCAACCTGTTTCCACCTATCAGAACCAAATGGGACATACAGGAAAACATGTGATTGACGGGTATTTGATCCATTTCACTGTTGCTTGGCTCCTGATTTAATTCTGAAGATTACAGTACATGAAAGCAAGGAATGCTTTTCTATTAGGGCTAGTGTCATTTGAACCATTGTTGGGACCAGTGTCCTGGTGAATTGTATAACTAGGTTTGTAGATAAGGACTTTAATTAGTTTTGAGAAGAGTTTAATCGAAGGGAAGATTAAAGAATCAAAAAGAAATGAGAGCACAGAGGTGCAGGGTACTGAGGAATTGAACAATAATAAAAGCGTGACAGCAAATTTACGCAGAACAGTTCAGCAGAAATTAGAACTGGATTGAATATTAATGATTAAAAAAACTCATTATCTGAATGCACTAAGATTTGTAACAAGTTAGAGGATTTGATGGCACAAATCAAAACAAATGAATATGACTTGATATCCATTAGGAAGACATGATTTGTTGCAAAGTGGCCGAGATGACGAACTCAATATTCCAGAAACGTATAAAAAGGAAAAGTGAGATGAAAATGAACAAAGGCCCCTTAGGAAATAAATCTGGGGATACAATTTTGGAGAACAAAGAAATGGCAGGTGAGTCAAATAGGTATTTTGCATCAGTCCTTACATGGAAGATATTTCCCATTGATACAGAAGAGTACGTGGGAGGAATCTAGTACCGTTACCATCACTAAGGCGATAATATTAGATAATCTAATGGGGCTAAAAGCAGCGAAGTCTCCTGGCCCTGAAGGCCTACATCCTGGGATCCCAAAAGAGGTAGCTACAGAGATAGTGGATGCATTGGTTATACTTTTCCAAACGTTTTGAGATTCTGGAGAAGCACGAGAGAACTGGAAATGTGCTAATGTGACTCATTTACTCAAAACAGGAAACAATAGACTGATTAACCTCACACCTATTGGAGAAAATCAATTATTAAGAAAATAACAGCAGGTGGTTTGGAAAATCATAGCCTAATGATACAGAGTCAGCATGCATTCATGAAAGGGAAATCATGTCTGATTATTTATTAATTTTTTTGAGGAAATCTCAACCAGAGTAGACAGAGGGAAACCAGAAGATGTGTTATATTTGGACTCCCAGAAGATGTTTGGCAAAGTACCGCACAAAAGGTTAAGTGACAAGATAATAGTCCATAGTGCTGGAGGTAGTATGTTGGCATCGATAGAGAATTGGCTACCAAAACAGAAATTGCTGGAGAAATTCAGCAAGTCTGGTGGCATCTGTGGAAAGCAAGCAGAGTTAACAAACCTTTCCTCAGGGTCGCTAGCCCCATAACGTTAACTCTGCTTCTCTCCACAGATGATATCAGATATGTTGAGGTTCTCTTGCAATTTTTCCAGCATCTGCAGTTCTTTGGTTTAGAGAATTGGCGAGTAGCCTGGAAACAGCAAATGGAAATAAGAAGTTCTTTTTCAAGTTGGTGACCTATGACCAGTGGGGTTTCAAAGTGATCAGTGCTGGGAGCACAACTGTTTACAATATACACTAACAACTTTGAGGAAGGAAGTCAATGTGTTGTAGCCAAATTTGCTACAGAGCTCAAAAATAGGTGGAAAGGCAGGTTGCGAGAAGGATACATACAGCTCACAGCAGGATATTGATGGACTAACTAAGTGGACAAAGGTTTGTCAAATGCAGTATAATGTGGTAAAATGTGAAATTGTTCATTTCAGAAGGGAGAATAAAAGGATAGAACATTGTTTAAAAGGAGAAAACCTGCAGAAAGCCGCAACACAATGGGACTTGGGGTTACTTGCACATGAATCACAAAAATCTAGCACACAGGGTGCAGCAGGTCATTGAGAATGCTAACGGAATGTTGGTCCTTATTTCAAGACAGTTGAAGTATAAGAGTACAAGTCTTACTGAAACTGAATAAGGTGCTGGTGAGATCAGATTTGGAGTTTTGTGACCAGTTTGGTCCCCTTATTTAAGGAAATATATTGTATCATTGGAAGCAGTTCAGAGAAGGTTCACTCTGATGATCTCTGATATGGAGGAATTGTCTTATGAGCAAAGACTAAACAGGTTGGGACTCTACTCATTGGGGTTTCAAAGAATGAGAGGTGATCTCATTGAAACATACAGCATTCTTAAGGGATGATGGGAACTGCAGATGCCGTAGAATCCAAGATAACAAAGTGTGAAGCCGGATGAACACAGCAGGCCAAGCAATATCTCAGGAGCACAAAAGCTGACGTTTCGGGCCTAGACCCTTCATCAGAGAGGAGGATGGTGAGAGGGTTCTGAAATAAGTAGGGAGCAAGGGGGAGGCGGACCGAAGATGGATAGAGGAGAAGGTAGGTTGAGAGGAGAGTATAGGTGGAGAGGGAATAGGTCAGTCCAGGGAGGACGGACAGGTCAAGGAGGTGGGATGAGGTTGGTAGGTGGGAAATGGAGGTGTGGCTTGAGGTGGGAGGAGGGGATAGGTGAGAGGAAGAACAGGTTAGGGAGGCGGGGATGAGCTGGGCTGGTCCTAGAATACACATCCTCCCACCCAGCCCCCTGCAAAAATTCCATCCTCTATTCCCAATTCCTTCGCCTCCGCCGCATCTTCTCCCAGGATGAGGCATTCCACTCCCACACATCCTAGATGTCCACATTCTTCAAGGACCACAACTTGCCCCCTGCAGTGGTCCAGAACGCCCTTGACTGTGTCTCCCGCATTTCCTGCAACACATCCCTCACACCCCGCCCTCACAATAACTGCCCTAAAAGAATCCCCCTCGTCCTCACATACCACCCCACCAACCTCTGGATACAACGCATCATCCTCCGACACTTCCGCCATCTACAATCCGACCCCACCACCCAAGACGTTTTTCCATCCCCACCCTTGTCCTCCTTCCGGAGAGACCACTCTGTCCGTGACTCCCTTGCCCGCTCCACACTCCCCTCCAACCCCACCACACCCAGCACCTTCCTCTGCAACTGCAGGAAGTGCTACACTTGCCCCCACACCTCCTCCCTCACCCCTATCCCAGGCCCCAAGATGACTTTCCATATTAAGCAGATGTTCACCTGCACATCTGCCAATGTAGTATACTGTATCCACTGTACCCGGTGTGGCTTCTTCGACATTGGGGAAACCAAGCGGAGGCTTGGGGACCACTTTGCAGAACACCTCCGCTCGGGTCGCAATAAACAACTGCACCTCCCAGTCACGAACCATTTTAATACCCCCTCCCATTCCTCAGATGACATATCCATCATGGGCCTCCTGCAGTGCCACAATGATGCCACCCGAAGGTTGCAGGAGCAGGAACAGCAACTCATATTCCGCTTGGGAACCCTGCAGCCCAATGGTATCAATGTGGACTTCACAAGCTTCAAAATCTCCCCTTCCCCCACCGCATCCCAAAACCAGCTCAGCTTGTCCCCTCCCCCCACTGCATCACAAAACCAGCCCAGCTCGTCCCTGCCTCCCTAACATGCTCTTCCTCTCACCTATCCCCTCCTCCCACCTCAAGCCACACCTCCATTTCCCACCTACCAACCTTATCCCGCCTCCTTGACCTGTCTGTCCTCCCTGGACTGACCTCTCCCCTCCCCACCTATCTTCTCCTCTATCCACCTTCGGTCCGCCTCCCCCTCTCTCCCTATTTATTTCAGAGCCCTCTCCCCATCCCCCTCTCTGATGAAGGGTCGAGGCCCGAAACGTCAGCTTTTTGCTCCTGAGATGCTGTTGGGCCTGCTGTGTTCATCCAGCTTCGCACTTTGTTACCTAGCATTTTTAAGGGACTAAACAAGGCAAATGCTGAGAGGATGATTCCTCTCATGTGAGAGTCTAGGACCAGAGGGCATAGTCCCAGAATAAAAAGTCACCAATTTTAGATTGAGATAAGGAGGAATTTCTTCTTTCAGGGGATTGTCAGTCTTTTTGGAACTTCTTGCTACAGAGAGCTGTGGGGCCAAAGTCCTTGTGTATATATAAGACTGAGATAGGTAGTGTCTTGATCAGAAGGGAAATTAATTATTACAGGAAAATAGCTGTGAAGAATGTCAGAGCAGCCACGATTCAATAGAATGGCGAAGCAGGCTCATGAGAATGAATGACCTATTCCTGTTCCTATTTCATATGGTTTATGGTCTACTTTAGTTTCTATTTCTTATGTTCTTGTTCTCTGGCCACACCCATGACTGTTGCACTTCAAGTAAATATGTTGATAAGTTACTTTCGCCATTTCTTTGTTCTAATTGGAACCTGGCTTCTGTGTTTCCAACCCACAAGTGTCTTTTCATACCTTTTTGTTGATGTGTTCCAAAAGATGAACTGATTTTCAAAGAGCATGTTTCATTCCTGAGGCCAAATTTCACAGATTATCAGAGAACTGGAGCCATGTATCGCATGGTATGTTTTCTTTTTCTTAACAATGTCTCAGTGTACTTGGCTGATTGGAAAATATGCATTTATTTTGCAAAGTAGCAGCCACTCCTTGTGCTCCTTAAAAGCAGTCATTCCTCAACAAACCTCTCTATTTTTAGTTTGATTCATGTAACAACAGCATTGTATTCCTACAGGACTATTTGGTACATTTTAAGTTAACTAATACATTTCCACTTTGAATGTTATCGCCCAAGTGTGCTTACATTCTGCTATTTAGGTTAGGCATGGTTTCCATTAAAATTAGTTTGCAAAATCAAAGTAATGAATTGTTCCATGAACCAGCTCAATCAGGCAATGTGGTAGTAACATTTTTCCCCTCCCATTAAAATGCATTCTTTGATGTTATTTAGTAAAATGTTAACATTACAGCTGAAAATAAGCTTAGCCCCAAAAAAATGCTTTTACTTTGGGTATTTGACGATCTACCTGTGAGTAAAATGATTTGTAATAACTTTTAAACAAAACTATACAATACCATTTAATAGGTATTTGGTACAACTGTAATTTACTGGTATATTAAGTGCATCTAAAACTTTGAATGTGCTTACTAGTGCCTGTGTATCTGAGCTGCTATAATGTTACGGTTCCCACTGAGGTGGTGTTCAAGGTCAAATGAGGAGGAAAGTCGGATGGGAAGGTATCAGGCTGGTGGCTCAATGCATTCCTGCTTCTAGTTGATTTTCCCAGAGTTGGGATAAAACTGGCAAAACTGTTTGGAGAAATGCAGTTACACACCGTAGACTGTGACTTGCCAAACTGTTAGCTGAGTTTCGTGATTTAGAGTCAAGCGCTAATGCCACTAGGTCATCAGTGAAAACTCCACAGTTCCAAGTTGGGCCATTGCCAAGTTTGTGGTTCATCTCATGTTAAAGTTTTTGGAAAATGCATGCACATTTACATTTAAAACTCTGCAATATTTTGTGCTGATTTAATTCATGCTGCCCAGTTTACGTTGATATAGTTTACGGAGCGAGAGGCATACATATGTAAGGATAAAGGTGCATTAAAACTAACAGTATATTCCTATTCTTGATTATTGTGCTTGTAAATTGTTCAAAGCTTAAATTAACATAACGATCAGTATTACCTTCTGCAGGTCAATTTTTGTCCGTAAGTTACAGAGATCAGGCTTCTCCTGAAGTTTCAATTGCAAAATCAAAATGATCTCCCAATATGTCTCTAGAGCTCCTGGGATAACACAAGTCTTGTTTTAAGAGTGGCAAAAGACTTGATCGACTGACCACAGAAACTAACAGGTCTAAGGGGCACTGCAAGTTGTTTTAAATTAGATTGATTTCCCCTGAACTCACATGATACTGTTGTGAAATCAATGAAGTGAAACTGGCTTAGTACACTAGAAGTCGTTGTTGATATGAAAATAAGGAACAGATTGACAAATTGAAGCATGCCATTATTCTGGGGAATTTTTGCTCAGATGTGCAAAAACCTGTTGATTAGTCATAATGACGTAATTAGTAAATTGGCTTCCCTTTGAATCATATTATTATTTTATATTTTACCATGCAACTTAGTTTTATTTATACATTTCTAAATGTTTGCTATCTATTGCAGATAAAATGTTAATTTACATGTTTATATCACAACAAGTTTAATTGTTCAATGGTTTTATATAAATGTAAAACTTTGATTGGAATAAATTGAATCAGAAAAGAGAATGGGTGAAGTCGTATTGGAGTCAGAACGAGATGAGCTATGGAAGATTTGTGGCAGAATGGACTGAGAAGTCTGTCAGGATCTATTTCGATGTCAGGAGCATCTTGCTGAGAGGCGAGGCAAGTTTCTCACTAGAGAGTGGCATGTTACCAATTAAGGGAGATTATATTTTGTTAGACGGCTTATTAATGCCAAAACACACCGCAGTAATACCGAGCCTTCTATCAACACGCTGCATGGAAACTGGAACTGGTACGTGGCAACTTCAGCATACCACCAGCTGTGAGTAGCATCCATGTTGCTCAGCATCAAGCAGCACCTCAGGGCATGATCTACAGGTACAAGCTGTACACTCTTCATCCGCAAACTGAATTTTTACAAACCCCTGTGACCAAATAGGATCCATGTTTCCTGGATATTAGGACATTGAAGTAGAAAATGTGTGAGGTATTTGTTTACAAAATACAGCTACAATTCATTGCAAATGTTGCTTTGCGCATATGCAATGCATACAGGGTGAACATGCTTATGAGTCAAATGCTGGTCAAAAGCAGACTGCACAATTGCATTGGTGCTAGACAAACTAACATTGTCATCTCAATAATACAGGAGTTAACAGCAAAAGCTTAAATGGAGGCAAATGCTGGGCAAATGTACCCTATTACTCATGGAACTTCTATTGGTGCTGGAGGATAACAGTCTTCAGAATTTCAGAAGAAGGGTTCCAACCTGAAACGCCAATTTTCCTACTCCTCTGATACTGCCTGGCCTGCTGTGTTTCTCCACCTCTGCATGGTGTTAATTTTCTCTGCACTCATTCTGGGGAGCTTATTCCAGTGGGAAATCAAGGCAATTTAGAGCTAAATAAACAATCTACCAGACATTTGGCAATGTATGTAGTTGAACTATTTAGTGACTTATGCAGCAGACCAGGAACTGAAATTGTAACAATCTGATCTCTAGATAACAAAGTGTGGAGCTGGATGAACACTTCAGGCCAAGCAGCATCTTAGGAGCAGGAAAGCTGATGTTTCGGGCCTAGACCCATCATCAGAAAAGGGTCATGGGAGAGGGTTCTGAAATAAATAGGGAGAGAGGAGGAGGAGGAGGATCGAAGGTGGATAGTGGAGAAGATAGGTGGAAAGGAGACAGACAAGTTAAAGAGGCGGGGATGGAGCCAGTAGAGGTGAGTGTAGGTGAGGAGGTAGGGAGGGGATAGGTCTGTCCGGGGAGGATGGACAGGTCAAGGGGGCAGGATGAGGTTAGTAGGTAGGAAATGGGGGTGCGGCTTGAGGTGGAAGGAGGGGATAGGTGAGAGGAAGAACAGTTTAGGGTGGCGGGTACAAACTGGGCTGGTTTTGGGATGCACTGGAGGGAGGGGAGATTTTGAAGCTTGTGAAATCCACATTGATACCAATGGGCTGCAGGGTTCCCAAGCGGAATATGAGTTGCTGTTCCTGAAACCTTCGGGTGGCATCATTGTGGCACTGCAGGATGAGGCCCAGGATGGGCATGTCGTCTAAGGAATTGGGGGAGGAAGTTGAAATGGTTAGCGATTGGGAGGTGCAGTTGTTGATTGCAAACCAAGCGTAGGTGTTCTGCAAAGTGGTCCCCGAACCTGTGATCTAGGATTCTCCAGCATCCGCAGTTCCCATTATCTCTGATACAACCTGATCTCTAGACTGCTTGTGTTTCAAAGCAAATTTCTGAAAAAACAAAACTAACAACTGTTCCTAAAATAGTAGCCATTTCATTTTTATGTCCTGTTCATACAGGATGTTCTGCCAGTGAGAATACTTTGTCCTTATCTACTGTCTTGTCCTGGTGCTGCAACTGCTGCAATGTTTATAGGGTTGGTCTGCCTCCATCTCTTTGAAAACAAAATCTTCCCATCTGACATTTCAATTATTTCTTGTTTTTTTTTGCTGGAGATATTTTTCAGCAATATTCAGCTTGTGTAAAATGGAGTGGCGACACACAACAGCAGATACATTCACTGATGCATGATTGAGAAGTTGCTGGATGAAGTCTGGTGGAGGTATGGTTGCCAACACTGGTTGAACGTATTCCTTGAGTTTTCATCACATGACCTCTGTATCCAAAATCCCTGACTCTTCCCATTGGACATCCATCATCAAGGTGCACCCACTCCACAGCCTGAATTTTCCCATTCTCATCTGAAGTGTGTGGTCAAGTGTGAGTCATAGCATTCCAATCCACTATCACTCAGAGCAAGCCTTTTCACACAATCTTCCACTCATCTTATTAATTATGCAACTGGGCCCTTCAGTGCCTTTCTCATCCAGTTATGCAACAGAAGAAGCAGAAATGCAAGGATCTTTCAGCTCTCACACCAGACTGAAAGTCTGGATGCACACTATTTCAGATGCTGCACACCAGGAACTGTGCCCCAGCTGCTTATTTTCCATTTTGAAGCAGCCACAGTTTTGTTGGTAAACATGACAAGCAATCTATGCTTGGCACAATCCCATAAATGATCAATTAAGTTATTTGATGAAGTTGTTTTAGATGTAAGTATTACCCAGCTGGCATGGTTACGCCCCTATTATTTCTTAGAATTGCATTATCTTACAACTGAACAATCAAATATTTTCAGCCTGAGTTGCTGATTCAACTAGAAAAGCTGTCTGACTTGGACAGGAAGTAATATCAATGATCATGTTATCTGGTTTCCCATCAGTAGACCACACAGAGTCCTTTCCTATGTCTGAGTCTGGTGGTTTTGTCTCGTTGGCCTGTTCCAGATTTAAATTTGGATCATTGAAGTTGTAGATTATTACTCAAAGCTAGAGCATCATCTAATGAGCCTCACAAATTGTCAACTGTTGTTGCTACTCATGTTTATGATGGGTTGACAGACAGTGTAGAAATACAATCGATGTGCGAGCATGTTTCATATGTTCTGAATTACAAATTTCAAAGAATGGGGATGGAATCTTAAAGGAGTCTAAATAATGCAGGCTTTGGCAAGATCTGTTAGAGTATTACATGAGAAGTTTGGAGGGGCCAATGTCAATGTTCTGAACAACTCACTGCATCTGTTGGGTGTTGAGGTGGGTTTCTCACAAATTAATAGCAAGTTGCCAGTTAAGGAGATTATTTCTTCTTAAATAGCTTACTAACTGTACATCTAGTCTCATTAATAACCGCTTCCTCTATTCCCAAACATGCCAAACATACAAGATGTCAAGAATTCTCACTATGGAAGTGAGAACAGGTAACTGTGACTTCAGTTTATCACTGGCTGTGAACAGCATCTCGAGGCATAACCTGTGGGCACCAGCAATGTGTACCATCATCCAAGGATTTTGACATCAATCAATTGTCAGCCCTTCAGAATCCTCATGACACATCTTCAATCCACTTACAGGATGCTTAGGAAGCACATTTTCGCATTGTCTCACTTAGCCTACCTGCATGTTTGCCCTGTTAGCTCAGGGACATACCTGCATACTATCAATCCTGCTGCTCTAATGTGTTTACTTGTGCAGAGATGTCCTCTGTCAGTCAGAATCTATGCGGTGTGCGGGAACATCTTGCTGTATGGTACTCCAAGAAACCAATCTAACACTAGCAGTATGTGCCAACAAACCCACTGCGTGTTCATTCAGCTAAATGTCTGTGTCAGATAGTGGGTGGGGTGGAGGGGTCTGCGAGTCCTCAGTCCAGCCAAGAGTGGGACCACTGTTTGGGGTCTCAGTACTGTCAGTCAAGGGTGAAGTCTTCTGATCATCCAGGGGCTTGACCACATGTAGTTGTCAGCTCGGGGCACTGTCAATTAGGAGATATATCCAACTGCAATCAAGACAATGGGCAGCTGTCCGACAGCAGGTGCCAGTCGCCTAGGAAGAAGATGTTGCTTTTCAGTATCACCTGCTCCACTGGGACTTCCATGTCCCTGTTAGAGAATCTCAACACCATCTTTCCCGTCCTTGACAGCTTCTGACTGATTATCTGTCACTGAGTAAGACTGCTACATCTGGGTGCACAGCAGCCTTTTAAATATGGTGTGGGCACAAGACTGCCGGCCTTTGAGTGGATTTCTGTTTAGTGACAAATTTTTCTGGGAAAGGAGGAATGTAAAATAGCATTAGAACCAGGCTAGAGGGTCAGCACAGGCCAGCGAATATCAGTGAGAAAGTGAGTTTGACAAGATATGGTCGGAAATCTTACTGGGCCTCACAGCAAAAAATACCCTTCAAAACACTTGGTGGAACTTATACTTAGCCAAAGAGATCTAACATTCAAGGTTGAATCTCACCATATTTTGGTTAAGTATTAATTTCATGGAGGGTGAACTTCTATGGGCTCTGCAGACTTTTCTCACATAATTATCTGTTGCTCACCTATGCATCCAGCCTCCATATTGCACCACTGGGGCAATCCTGTGGTCAGGAGAGGTGGAAGTGTTTAATGGTGCTGAGACCTTCTGGTACCCAAGTCTCCATCACCATAGTTAAATGGCGTATCATTTCAAATGCTCCGAAGGAAATGCTTTGTATTGTGGCTGTACAATTCAAAAGGCCATGGCTAGAGTCCAAATGGCACTTTGCTGACAGGGACATGGAGATCCTGGTGGACTGTATGGGAGAGAGGAGGAGGACTATCCTCTTTCCTGAAGACCGACAGATGAAAGCAAGACTGCAGCCAGCTGAGTTTAAAGTAGCTATTTTAGTCACCGCAGTGTCCATGTTTCATTGCAGTGCTGCAATACGGTGGATAATCATCTGGGTTCTGCAAATATGAATACCACCATCTCCTCACGGCTCATGCTAACTTGGTAACTGCAGCCATGTCTCACCAAGACTCATGGCCTACCACTGTCACTATTTACTTTTGCATTTGTTTCAATGCATGTGGCCTGACAGGCAAGGCAGGTGAGCCTAGGTCATAGTTGGGAATTGGAGAGGGATAGTCATAGCTATTACAGAAACATGGCTCAGGAATGGACAGGACAGACAGCTTAATGTTCCAGGCTATAGATGCTATCGAAAGGATAGAAAGAGAGGTGGGTGAAGAGGGAGAGTGGTGTTTTTGATTAGGAGTAACATTATGGCTGTACTTAGGGATGATATTCCAGGGAGATCATCCAGTGAAGTTATATAGGTGGAACTGAAGAATAAGAAAGGGATGAGCTCATTATTGGGATTGTATTATAGGCCCCCCAATAGTCAGCAAGAAATTGAGAAATTAATATGTAAGGAGGTCTCCGATATCTGTAGGTATAATAGGGTCATTATGGTAGGGGATTTTAACTTTCAAACATGGAGTGGCAATGTCATAGTGTTAAGTGATTGAATGGGGAGGAATTTGTTAAGTGTGTACAGGAAAGGTTTCTTATTCAATACGTGAATGTACCTACTAGAGAAAGAACGATACCTGACATTCTGTTGGGAAATCAGACAGGGTAGGTGACTAAAGTGTCAGTGGGGGAGCACTATGGTGCAAGTGATCACAATTCTATTAGTTTCGAATCGTTGTGGTAAAGGATAGACCTGATCTAAAAGTTAAAGTTCTAAATTAGAATAAGGCCAATTTTGTCAGTATTAGACAGAAGCTTTCAAAGGTTGATTAGGAGAGGTTATTCGCAGGTAAAAAGACAGTTGGGAAGTAGGAGGCCTTTAAAAATTAGATAAAGGGAGTCCAGAGATGGTATTTTCCTATTCGTGTGAAGGGCAAAGCTGCTATGTGTGGTGAATGCTGGATGACTAGAAACGTTGAGGCACTGGTCAAGAAAAAAAAAGGAGGCATATGTCAGGTATAGACTACTGGGATCGCGTGAATCCCAAGAGAAGTATAAGGGCAGCAAGAGTATACTTAAGAGGGAAATCAGGAGAGCAAAAACAGGACATTAGAGTTAAGGAGAATTCAAAGAGATTCAAAGAATAATTAGGGAGAGAATGGGGATCCCCAATGTGGCCATCAATATGTGGAGATGGGTGAGACACTAAACAATATTTCCCTTTGGTATTCACTGTGGAGAGGGACATAGAAGCAAGGGAACTCAGGGAAATAAATAGTGATATCTTGCAAAGAGTTAATATTACAGAAGAGGAGGTAATCTTATAACTCATGATGATATATAAGTCCCTGGGACCTGATCAGGTGTCTCTCAGATTTTGTGGGAAGCTAGAGAAAGGATTTTGGGGACCCTTACTGAGATACTTGAATCATTGATAGCCAAGGGTGAAGTGCCAGAAAACTGGAGGTTCGCTAAGATGGTGCCATAATTTAAGAAAGGTGGTAAGGAAATATCAGGGAACTGTAGACCAGTGAGCCTTACATCAGTGTGGCTAAGTTGTTTGGGGATTTCTAGGGACGGGTTTTACATGCATTTGGAAAGGCATAAGGATAGTGAACATAGCTTTGTGCATGGGAAATTGTATCTTATTAACGTTTGAATTTTCTAAAGAGGTGATAAAAATAATTGATGAAAACACAGCAGTACGAGTTGTCTATCTGGACTTCAGCAAAGCATTTGTCAAGGTTCCACAGAGTAGAAGACTAGATCGTATGGAATTCAGGGGAAGCTAGCCGGTTGGATACAAAATTGGTGGTGGTAAAGTGCTGTTTTTCAGACCAGAGGCCTGTGACCAGTGGTATGCCATAAGGTTTGGTGCTGGGTCCAGTGCTTTTTATCAGTTATATAAATGAGTTGGGTGTGAATATAAGAGTATGGTTAGTAAGTTTAAAATAGGTGGTGTAATGGACAATGAGGAAGATGGTCTTGGAGTATAATGTGACCTTTATCAAATGAGCCAGTGGGCTGAGGAATGGCAGATGGAGTTTATTTCAGATAAATGTGAGATGTTGCATTTTTGTAAAACAAACCAGGGCAGGACTGAAACAATTAATGGTAGAGCTCTAAGGACTGTTGAAATACAAACAGACATAGGGGTATAGGTGTACACTTCTTTGAAAGTTGAGTCGCAGGTAGACAGGGTGGTGAAGAAGGCATTTGGCACTCTTGCCCTTAATGGTCAATGCAGTGAGTAAAAGAGTTGGGACATCATGTAGCAGCTGTACAGGACATTGGTGAGGCCACTTCTAGAATTTGCATACAATTCTGACCTTCTGTGGGAAGGATGTTATTAGAACTTAACTGCATGCAGAAATGATTGGCAATGACATTGCTGGGCCTGGAAGGTTTGAATTATAGGGAAAGGCAGAATAGACTCAGACCTTTCTCCCTGGAGTGTTGGAGGCTTATGTGTGACCTTATAGAGGTTTATAAAATCTTGAGGGACATGGATGGGGTGAATAGCCAAGATCTTTTTCCAAGCGTAGGGGAGTCCAAACCTAGAGACCATAGGTAAAAGGGGAAGGATTTCAAAAAGACCTAAATGGCAACTTTTTCACGGAGGATGGTGTGTGTATGGAATAAGCTGCCAGAGAAGAAAGTGGTGGAAGCTGGTACAATTACAACATTTAAAAGGGATCGAGACAGATATATGAAAAAGCAAGGGTTTAAGCGGAATAAGAAAGATTTAGAGAAATGCAGCCAAATGCTGCCAAATAGAAATAGGTCAGATTACAATGACTGCGCAGATGAGTTATACTGAACATTCTGTCTACATGCTGTGTAACACTGTGACTCTGCTGGCACTGTGTGTGTGCATCTGGATATCTCCATGCGCAGGTTGGCAGTTGCTATAGAGAACTAGGTCCAGCAGAATGCAAATTGGCTGCTGGAAATGCATGAACAGGTCATTCCATCACTTTAGCCATTGGTGCTCAGCACCAGTGCCAAGATGACAGCAGACTCAGGATTTTGATCTCACTGAACTTAAGGATATGAATAGCCCATGTGTTTGGTCTGAAAGTGTTCAGCATTCAGAAAGAAGCTCCAGAAACTAATTCCAGCCAAATCAACTGAAGTTGATGGAGTTTTAAAGTGGAAACAGAATAACTCTTGGCTAAGGTTTGAGTGTTTGTAACATTGTTGAGGATTCAAAAAGATTTTTCATGTTTGTAGTCAGGCCATTTCAAATAATATTTGTGCATAGTAAAGTGTAATATGATTGGTGTTTCTTTACTTTCTGCATACAATAAACTCTTTTGTTATGTTCAAAGTACCTTAGTAGCCTGTTGTAAATTTATTCAGACAGTGACCACCATGGTAGAAATTAATAATAAACACATATGGTCAATCAAGTAAGGTTTCACTCTGGATTTGACTTGACTTGTTATACCACCTCAAGTCATTCTGACAGAACGATAATCACAGACATACAGTTTCTAAGGCTTCTACGTCAACCATGAGACTTTCTGTTTTGTGATACGTGCTTTGTTTATTAAATAGCCCCACATTCTCACAAAAATTTCATATGTGATGCTGGGAAGTCCAGTTATAACACCCTGTTTTATGGCAATGTGATAGGGAAAGAGGGAACATATCAAAAATTGACATCAGTGACTTGTATTTCTGTATCACATTTCATGTAACAAAGCAAACCATGTGGTTTCACAAGAAAATGGTCATCACACAAAAAAGAGGAGATATTAAAACGGATTGATCAAGGAAACAGGTTTAAAAAAGACGTACAACTGCCACCCTTATTGTTAACAGATGGGTTCAATTCAAAAATTAAACATTTGGTATTATGTTTAATATATTTCCAGCATTGCCAAACATGTCATCATTTCTATGAAATGTCGTGACAAAACTGAATGTCCGCATTCACGCAGTGACCACTTATAGAACAATTAACATTCTACAATGCTTTGTGCCGCATGTTAACTCAATTGAATTAAGCTTATAAACAGGGGATCTGAAGAGTAGCACAAGGGGTGCAACCAACCATTCCAAAAAAATGAGGATTATTGAAAATAATTGTTGTTTGCTGGTAGAAAACTTTAGTAATATTAAACTCATTTTGTTAAAGCTTCTTGACTTGCTCTCGCCAATCCAATTTGTAAAAAAATGCCAACATAAAAGGGGAAACCAATATTTATATACAAAGACAGGAACATTTGGACTGTTGTCAAGTGTACTCCAGTGGAAGTATTGCCAAGACAAATGCACCAGTTAATGATAACTAGCAGTTAATCACCAAGGTTTGTTTTAATTTAAACCAGCATATTGACTGTTCAATACATTGCCCTGAGAAATGAACCAGAGAATTGTCATACCTATTTTGCTGACAGGATGTACATGCAAACAAACAGTGACAGTTTCAAATTAACTCAGGGTAATTACTCAACTACAGTTAACATAGCTCCCTCAAGATTTAGATAAACTTGTCAAACAACTTTATTTAACTTGTACATTCTCCATAGCAATGCCTCTACCAACCAAGAGTCCACTTGCCAATCAGCATCTTCCTCTCATAGTATACATGCTGCTTTCACATTACAAAGGTATTTCTTCCAAATTGTCTGGATAAATGCAAGAATGAAATCTTCAACAAACAACTTGATTTTTTTTCAGTAATACTACACATATATTCAAATTATTAGTCTATACAATAAACTAACAGCTAACAGATTTTGACCTCATTGCTGAATTAATACACCCTCGTGAGCAGGCTCATTCCTGTTCAGGTGTCTAAAGTAACTTGTGAACTTTAGAGCTCATCTTCAGAATTCTGAAGAATGCTTTTCACAGCAGAGCCAGCCACTGCACCAATACTTGTTACGACAGCAGTGCCATAAGCAGAGAGTCCAGCCGCTCCTGCATGAATCAAAAGAAAGTTACATTTAACTTCACAATATTCAATATGTAGCAATATCATTTGTAACTTTGCCTCCCTATCTACAGAGATCATTCTGTGCTGTAACCACTCTGTAGAGGAAAGCAACATATTCTCAGGGCTGCAAAATTGATACCACAAAAGCTGACACAAGGTAGGAACAAGAGAAGGCCATTCAACAATATCATGGCTGAACTATGGCCTAACTTTGTTTGCATGCCTTGTCTCTTGATACCCTTGCTTTATAAAGAAGATGTCACTCCTTTCGTTTGAAAGAATTAAACAGCTGCAAAACTGTTTTTTTTAGAAAAATAAATACATTGTTTTGGAAGTTATTTTTACAAGATAAATACAATAATGGTCCTATTTGAATTGTTTCATTGATGAGTTTCACTTCAAATTAAAGAACACCGGATTGTTATTATTAAGGCACCTATTAGACATTTTTGATACTCAATATTAAAAATTTGGCAATCACTTCCCAATCACTCCTTTCAAGACTGCTTACTTTCATCCTGAGAAACCAGACAGCCCCTGACTCCAATCAACAACATTTTACTTCCTGTACATTTGGAGGGATGAATTAAAGCTGGTGGACCAATGACTATATTCCTCAATTTGGTTTCAAAAATAAAAAACAGTATGAAATCATACCAACAGACTGGAGGGTTGCTACAACACCGCCTGCTGCTACTCCTCCTCCATTAGCGACTGCAGCCACAGACATCATTTGTGCTCCTAAGGATCCAGCTGCTATTCCAGCACCAGTGAAACCAGCAGCAGCAACGACAACAGGGGCAGCAATCACAGCAGCAACTGCAAAATAGAACAAAGGCAGTCGATAAGAGATCGCAGCTTCAACTAATCCAGCAAAAAGATTCCCCATGTCCAATGCCCTTCACAGCTATTCAGAAAGAATAAAGACAGTCTTTTGTGTAATGGCAGCATAATTCCAATACCGCACCACACAGTCATAGAGTGATACAGCCCAGAAACAGGCCCTTCGCTCCAACCAGTCCATGCCGAACATAATCTCAAACTAAACTAGTTCCACCTGCCTGCCCATATTCCCTAAAAGCCTTTCCTATTCATGTTCTTATCTGAATGTCTTTTAAATATTGGAATTGGACCCACATCCAACACTTCCTCAGAAAGTTCATTCCACACATGCACCATCCTCTGCATAAACTAATTTGCCCCCTTTTTTTTAAATCTTTCTCCTCTCACCTTAAAAAAAATGCATGGTTTTAAAGAGCTCATCATCATGTCACACATTTGCATTTATAAATTACAACATGGAACAAGGCTATCATGTTAATAATTATACATAAAATTATTGAAAGACATTCGCAGGCATTCAAGCAATTTGGAAGAATAATCACACTTGGTCCCTCATTCCCACTTAATGTCCACAACCCTTTTCAGGTTGTATGTTCCAGACTCCAGCTGCATGAATGTAATATCATCTCTCCTTGTCTTCAAGATCTTTTTCCTAATTATGTTTAAATCAATGACCTCTGGTTATTAGGCCTACTCTTTTGCTCGAAGTGTCCTCTAAGCTTTGATTAATCACTTCCTGCCTTGTTAACAATACTCGCCTTACCACTTCCATGAGTGTGTTTATGTGTGCTGTAATGCTGAAGGTGTGCGGAATTGTCAGAAGTGTTTTTCAGGGGACAATATAAAATCAAGGAGCTCTCCGAATATCCTGGGCCAACACCTTCACTCAACAAACACCATAAAGCAAAAATTATCTCGGCATAACCGCAGTGATTATTGTTTAGACAGTATTTCTGGACGTCGTAAGAAGGTGTTAAAGGAGTGTATGAATGCAGGGTGTTTCTTTACCTGCTCCTCCTACCATCCAGGCAGCTGTTGACCAATCTGTAACACATGGGGAAAACACTAATATTAGTGGAGTATTCAATAGTGAGACAGGCTATCATTTCATAAATTTCTTAGCTAAAATCAGTAAGAGAGGAAATCAGTCAAGTTAAATGTCAATAATTACATCATCAGCGTATACACCAAATGTACAAGGCAATTGATTTAAAGCATCATCTCCACTTCCCTCTTCGTTGATGCTGCCAGATTTGTTATCTTGATTTGGCAACAGTTAGTTGCTCGAGTAGCCTGGTTTTAAGAAAAAATATACACTGGATTTTTTTTCTAACCTACGGTTACCAAAGTAACTCGTGTCCAGGTGACAATTTCCCAATGCAGTGAATGATACAGGCACAAAAGGAAGTGGAAAAATAATTCACCCATGACCACCTTAAAAAAATTCAAGTAACAGGAGAAAACAACAAATTCCTATCAGTAACACGAATAATGAATGCAGTTTACAATCACTATTGATTCTATGCTTTCACACCACAGAAAGGTGAGTTTTTGAGCAAAGTTATGTAGTTGAGCAGAAATCAGAATTACCTGACTCACTTGAGCTTGAACCTATAAAAGGATACAATTAATAAGAGTTAAAATATTTTTCTTTGTTTTGTCTTTTAAATCCATTATCTATATCATAAAACATTCTGACCTCTGAGTCAGAAAGCACCGACTTGCACTAAGATATCTCACCACATTCTCACAATGAATCAAAGCACTTTTATTTGCACTGTTAATTATAGCAAGTGTTTTTAAAAATACAGTGCACATGCCTTTTTTAAAAGAAAAAATTACAATACCAATTAGGTAATTGTGTCCAATGATTCAATTCTTTTCTGGGCAGATTAGAAACTTTGATATAGTATCTCATTCTGTGTGTTCCATTAGATTAGTCCTGCATCTTGATTAAATCATTTCTGACTGTTATCAGCATTTTGTTCGATGCTATTCCATTTTGATCACCTTAAAAAATTTCTAAACATTTGTCTATGGCCTTAAACTTGAAGTCAACAGGTAGAATTCCCACGTGCATTTTCTTCAACGGAAAAGAAGCTTCAATAATTCTTTCTTGATGTCACTACCACAGAAATTTCCAACATTACTCCACTTGGTTCTATTGGTGCTACTAGGATACAGTTCTATCTTCCTGTGGATTATATGGATTCCTGGAATCCAAGTAAGAAACTATCCCTGTCTTCACCTTCTTCTGCAGCAGATCTGAGATCCAAAGTTTAAGTTATTTTGTGGAATTTACAGACTTTTTTACTTATTCTGTTCTTAGGAACTTAATATGCTTTTATTACTCGCATGTTCCCCAATGAAAAGAACCGATTCTTTTAAAAAAAGCAAGTAAACGATTCAGTAAGATGATGAATGCGTCAGGCATAACATTGCAACTAATAGAAATTGGTATTATAAAATAAAATCTACCTCTCACTGTGCTGAATGAAGCAGACAAGATCAACACAATGTAGAACAGATGAAGCATCTTTCTACTACTTTTGAAGGTGACTAATTCAGGAAATGCAGATTCTAGTAGCAGCTAGAAAACAATACAATTTACCTGCGTAGATCAAGACAAGAAACAATCTCAATTAAATATGCAGCAAGGGAAATCCTGATTGCTGTATCATAACATCCTCTTGTAAAAAGTTATAAGAACGTGTAGAGTTGGCTCAAATTGTCATTAGAAAAACTCAGTCGCAAATTCTGTCTACAGTAGTTTGCATGAAATGGTTGCTTGATGAAAACTAATTGCACTTCCACTGAGATGCATGCTCTCATCATTTTATATCATGAGAATACAGCAGCTTCACCATGCTCACCAGAATTTTACTCAGGAGGCAGGTAGTTAACAATGAAATGGCATAACTCAAAGTTATCTGAATTTACCATTGCATCTACTCTGCACCTAACTTTGATGCATCATTTGTGCTCAAATATCATGAACACTATTAGCCTCAATATTTTGAAAGAAAGATATGATCTTACTATCTTCCTGATATTCTTTCTTATCCCCTTTGCATGTGTATCTCTTGATACAAAATATCACTTGAAACTTTTATTCCTTTTAAATATCACACTTGTTATTACAGGGTTGCTCCACCCTGCAATCTGAGGTCACTACTTTCCTGTCAGTGTCTTGAGCTATTATCAAAGCAAAATTCACCTTCTTCTGGGCTCTGCAATGGTAAATATTACCATCTTCTCCCTACTCATTCTAACTTGGCTACTACAGCTACGTTCCATAAGACTCTCCATAATCTCTGATACTTTCACCTCAGCGGCTACTCTTTCGACATTAGACTCTGGAACATATTCTGGTGAACACACCACTGGCCAGTGTCTGAACTTGGCAAGGAACAAGTGTTACAAAAACAGAAATTGCTGGAAAAGCTCAGCGGGTGTGGCAGAAACTGTGGTCAAAAATCATAGTTAAGATTTCAGGTCGAGTGACCCTTTCTCAGAACTGTGCAACACTCAGCTGCCAGCGACAAATCAGTGTTGATCATTCAGTCGTGCATAAGAACACTTTTAGATATAAAAGGGAAAAAAAAGCACCAGTTTTCAAATTCAAGGACCCGGTTATACCAAAGAAAGATATCCCAAAATGTTATGAATATAGCGCATATATATATATATATAGCTATATATACTATATATATAATGTAAAGTTAATATCGCTAAAATGCAAACTGTACAGCTTGAAATCTCTAACTCAAATTTCTCGCAAATATATTAAATATTACTTCATATAGTTTGCAGTTGTCCACTTACAATCTGAGCCGTAGGAGCATTCAACTGACGCATCTACTCACACTCTGCAGTGCAGAATACATGCAGCAAACTTAGGGGTTGTCCTAATACCTGTAAGTTTCGGCTCATTCCGTGCTTATGGAGCGTAAAACACTCATATTATCTTTGTCCCGCGAAAATGGGCTGTGTCTAGTATTTTATAATTGCAGTTCAGCAAAAAAGTTATAAAGTGCCACGTTTTTTCCCACTTCCAATTTTTTTCCTCCCAAGATTCCAGGGACTCTTCTTGATCCGCCTCCCCAATCTCTCCCTTTTTATTTCAGAAGCCCCTTCCCCTCCCCCATTTCTGAAGAAGGGTCGAGACCCGTTCATCCAGCTCTGCTGCGTGTTATCTCTTTCGTCGTTAGTTTCACTTTCGTTTCCTCAGAAATCGAGAGTGAACTACGTTGTGTGTGGGCAGCGCTGTCAGAAAACCTGTTCCAGAAACGAAGAAGCTGGAGGCCATTAGATCACCAGGTTCCCTTTAGGTTGTACATAGCCGCCCGCTCCAAACGGGGAGCTCAGTGGCACAAATACAGAAGTTGCTGGAAAAGAGCTGCGGGTCCGGCAGCGTTCATGAAAGCAAATCAGAGTCAATGTTTCAGGTCCGGTGACCTGGCCTCAGAAGTGATGATAGCTAGGAAAATGTCGGTGTGTATACCGATTGTGGGTGTGGGTTAGCGGAAGGGGTCAGGAATAAGCGATAGCTGGGGATGGAGCCCAAAGAGAGAGAAGAGCAATTGGACAAACAAAAGAGTAGATAACGATCTGGCTAGGAGGGCGAATGGACAGTATTGGAGACTGATAGTGACTAACTGTGTGTAACGGTGTGTAAAAGCAGGCTATGTGAGAACAAGGGATGGTGAGTGTATAGGGGGAAAGACATGGGAGAGGTCAGGCCCTAAAATGATTTAACTTGATGTTGAGTCCAGAGGGCTGCTGGGTCCCCAAATGGAAAAATGAGGTGTTGTTCTTCCAGCTTGCGCTGAGCTTTGCTAGAACACTGCAGCAAGCCGGAGATGGAGATGCTGGCCTGGAAACAGGGTGGCGTGTTACAGTTGCTAACATCTCTGTCTCAGGCCTGCTACAGTGCTCCAGCGAAGCTCAACACAAGCTGGAGGAACAACACCTCATTTTCCGCTTGGGGATGCTGCAGCCCCCCCAGACTCAATAGTGAGTTCAGTAAGACGTGAGACTTACTGGTCTGTAATTGCCGGGGATTTCCCTATTTCCTTTCTTGAAGAGAGGAATTACATTTGCCTCTCTCCAGTTCGCAGGTATGACTCCAGTGGAGAGCGAGGATGCAAAGATCTTCGCAAGTGGCGAAGCAATTGCATTTCTCGTTTCCCAAGGCAGCCGAGGACAAATCTGGTCCGGGCCTGGCGACTTGTCAATCTTAATGTTTGACAAAATTTTCAGCACATCAGCTTCCTCTATCTCTATCCTAGACACCTTAGACATGGTGTTTAAAATGATGTTTAATACACTTGCCTTCATTGCTCACTTCTCTAAATATAAGAGTTGGGAAGTCATATTGAGGTTGTACAGGACGTTGGTGAGTCTCTTCTGGAGTACTGTGTCAAATTCTGGTCACCCAATTATAAGAAAGATATTATTAATGTAGAGATAGTTCCAAAGAGATTTACCAGGATGTTGCTGGGTATAGAAGGCTTGTAGAACGTAGAACATTACAGCACAGTACAGGCCCTTCGGCCCTCGATGTTGTGCCGACCTGTTGTACCAATCTCAAGCCCATCTAACCTACACTATTCCATGTACGTCCATATACTTGTCCTTGCACAATACAAAACATTTTTTTAAAAAGAGGTTATCTGGAAGAAAGAAGCTTGCTCTTCAGTCTACCTTACTTCACTGAAGCTGGTTTTGATTCTGAATTGCTTTTCCTTCTACACATATTGGAACAGGAGCAGACCATGCAGCCCATCGAGATTCCTTCGCCATTCAGTACGATCATGGTTCCTCATCTGCTTGACTGCTGTTTACCTCAAACTTTCTTTACATTATTGGGATTTCATTGTCTGTCAATCTTTTCTTTCAAAATATTCAGTGACTGAGCTTCCATAGTCCTCTGAGTAAAGAAAATTCCTATCTCGACGCCTTATATTGAAATTTGTTTCTCCAGGTTCTAGACTCCTCTTTCCAGAGAAACACATTTCCTGCATCTACTGGGCTTCTCCTCGTAAGACATTCCTGCCATCCCAGGAACAACTCTGGTGAACCTCTATAGCACTCCCTCTACAGCAGGATAGTCTTCCCACAATGAGGGGACCAAACCATTACCCCAGGTGTAGTCTACCAAGGTTCTAAGTAACTGAACTAAGATTTCATTAACACTGTACTCAAACCCTCTTGAAATAAACACTGACAGAATCAATCTTCCAAATTCCTTGATGTATCTATGTTATCTTTCAGTGACTTATTGACAAGGACACCTCTGTCCCTTTGTACACCTGCACTTTCTAGCCTCGTTACTATTCAAGAAATACTCTAGGTTCCTTTTCATAAAATGGATAACCTCACACTAGCACCATAACCACATCCACTCCCTCCAGTACCAATGCTCAGCCACAGCCATGTGCATCATTTACAAGATGCACTGCAGATATTCAACAAAGAACCTTACACAGCACCCTCCAAACCCATGACCATTGCCTCTAGATGGACAAGGGCAGCAGACACATAGGGAAAACCACCAACTGCAAGTGGTAACCATATACTGAAGCTCCTTACCTAACAGTACTGTGGGGGTATGTAATGGGCTGCAGTGGTTCAAGATCACCACCTTCAAGATCAATTACAGATCGGCAATTAATGTTTGTTAAGTCAGTGAAGCCCACAGTCCCTGAATGAAAAAATATCCGCGTTATATCCCATCTGTTGTGTTCTTGCCCACTCACCAAGTCTATCCAACTGCTCTCACAGTTGATTTGCTTCTTTCCCACAGCACAAATTCTGAGCTTATCTTGTGTCATCTGTGAAATTGGAAAGGTTATATTTGTTTTCCCGTATCCAAATCAGTGAACTGTTGAAGCCCACGTACTGATCCTGTGGTGCCCCACTAGTCACAACCACGGCAAGATTGATCTATTTATTCCTTCTGTTTTCTCCCTGTTCGCCTATCCAGTTTCTATGCCAGTGCATTACCTCCTCTCACATATGCTTTAATTTTGCAAACCAATCTCGCGGTGTTTTTTAAAAATCAAAGCCCTTCTGAAAATTAAAGTATATTACATTCACTGGCTCTCCTTATTTGTTTGTAACATCCTCAAAAATCTCCAACAAGCTCATCAAGCAGACACGCCAATTACAAATCCATAGGCGATCAGATCATTTTCAGCCAGGTGTCCATTTAATCACAAGTAGTCATACAGTACGGAAACAGACTCATTGGTCCAACCAGTCCATGCCAAACAATCCCAAACTAAACTAGTCTCACCTGCCTGCTCATGGCCCATATCTGTCCAAATCTTTCCCTATTCATATATTTATCCAAATGTCTTTTAAATACTGTATTTGTACCCACATCCACCACTTCATCAGGAAGTTCCTTCCACATAAACCACCCCTTGTGCAAAAGAAACTGCCTTGTGTCTTTTTTAAAATCTCTCTCCTCTCACCTTAACAATATGCCCCCAGTCTTAAAATTCCCCATCTTCAGGAAAAGACAACTATCATTAACTCTATCTATATCCCTCATTATTTTACACACTTCTATTTCTCAAACCCCTATGCTCTAGTGTAAAAAGTCCCAGCCTGTCCAGCCTTTCCTTGAATCTCAAACATTCTATACCCAATAGCATCCTGGTGAATCTCTACTGAATCCTCCCTAGCTTAATAATATCCTTCCTATAACTGGGTGACCAGAACTGGACACAGTATTCCAAAACAGGCCTCGCTAATGTCCTGTGCAACCTCTACAAAATGACCCCTAGGTCCCTCTATCTTACTCCATCATCCAAGGTCCTACCATTAATTGTATAGGACCCATTCTTTTTGTTGTACCAAAATGCAATACCTCGTATTTATCCAGATTGAAATCCATCTGCCATCTTTCAGCCCGTTGATGCATTTGATCAAAATCCTTCTAATCTTAGAAAACCTTCTTCACTGCCTCCAATGCCACCAATTTTTGTGTCATCCACAAACTAACTTACCATGCCTTCAGTATTTCATCCAAAGCATTTATATGAATGGCAAACAAAAGAGAATCCCGAACCAAATGCTGTGCAACACCACTGGTCTCAAAACAACTCTCCACCATTACGCTGTCTCCTGCCGTTAAGCCAATTATGTATTCAATTGGCAAACTCACTCTAAATCCCATTCAACTGAACTTTACTAACAAGTCAAAGGCTTTACTAAAATCCAAATAAACATCATCTACTGCTTTGCCATCAGCCAGCTTTGTCATAACTTCCTCAAAAAACTCAATCAAATTTGAGAGACACAATTTTCCTTGCAAAAAGCCAAGCTGACTATCCTTAATCAATTTTTGTCCCTCTAAATGTCCATAAATCCTATCTTTTATAATCACCTCCAACAATTCACCCACAACTGAAGTCAGACTGATAGGTCTACAGTTCCCCGATTTCTCCATACAACGTACCTTAAACAAATATACAACATTAGCCATTCTCCAGTGATCAGGCACCTTATTCATAGTTATATTTCTGCAAGGGGTCTTGCAATTTCCTCCCTTAATTCCCACAACATTCTGGGATATATTAGATAAGGTCCTGGAGATTTATCTACTTTTATGTTCTCTAAGACCGCCCAAACTACTACTTCTGTAATACAAACCATTTTTAAAACATCAAAGTTTATTTCTCTGCATTTTCTAGACTCCATTTCTTTCTGTACTGTAAAAACTGATGCAAAATATTCATTTAGATCTCTCCCATCTCCCGAGGTTCAAAACAAAGGCTGCCTTGATGTTTTAGAGGCCCAACCCCCTCTCCAGTTACCCTCTAGCTCTTAATGTATTTGTAGAATCTCTCTGGATTACAATTCTTTATAATACATTCTAGTATTTTCATTGCTATGGATGTAAAGTGAATAAACCTATAGTTGTGCTTTTCTTGCTCTCCTCTTCCTTAATCACTGAACAAGAGAAGTGAAATTGCCTTCCTCAACTTTAGAATTGGTCGGATGAAAAAGAATGTACAGCACATTATACCTTAGACAACTGGATGACAGACATAGGTCTGTGCAGCCATGCCAAGATACCTCCATCACTGCCATGTGCAATGCCAGATTCCAGGACATCAGTGTTCTGCGTTCTTCTTACTGGCTCTAAGTAGCATTGGTAAAAGCCTAGAATGAGATCATTTTTGCCCATCCTCTCTGAGCTAGAAAAGGCACATTCAACAGTGGGTGGGGGGTGGGGTGAATGGAGGAAGAGAAAGATACTGGAAGGGTAAACTGCATCAGGGCTGGATAAAGAGTCTACCCAGATGTTTGCAATTCACCTAATGGATTCCCAACCTCATGCACTTTTTTGGGCAGAAATTTGGAGGAAAATGTAGTTTTAACACAAAACAATGGGTCACTTGGTTTTGAAGGATACCCCCATGTCTTAAACAGCATTTACACCATTAATCCTATACCAAAAATACCAGATGACATTCCACATTAAGCAGAGGTTCACCTGCACATCTGCCAATGTGGTATACTGCATCCACTGTACCCGGTGTGGCTTCCTCTACATTGGGGAAACCAAGCGGAGGCTTGGAGACCGCTTTGCAGAACACCTCCGCTCGGTTCGCAACAAACAACTGCACCTCCCAGTCGCAAACCATTTTAACACCCCCTCCCATTCTCTAGATGACATATCCATCATGGGCCTCCTGCAGTGCCACAATGATGCCACCCGAAGGTTGCAGGAACAGCAACTCATATTCCACCTGGGAACCCTGCAGCCTATTGGTATCAATGTGGACTTCACCAGTTTCAAAATCTCCCCTTCCCCTACAGCATCCCTAAACCAGCCCAGTTCGTCCCCCCCACCCACTGCATCCCAAAACCAGTCCAACCTGTCTCTGCCTCCCTAACCGGTTCTTCCTCTCATCCATCCCTTCCTCCCACCCCAAGCCGCACCCCCATCTACCTACTAACCTCATCCCACCTCCTTGACCTGTCCGTCTTTCCTGGACTGACCTATCCCCTCCCTACCTCCCCACCTATACTCTCTCCACCTATCTTCTTTTCTCTCCATCTTCGGTCCGCCTCCCCCTCTCTCCCTATTTATTCCAGTTCCCTCTCCCCATCCCCCTCTCTGATGAAGGGTCTAGGCCCGAAACGTCAGCTTTTGTGCTCCTGAGATGCTGCTTGCAATGCTGTGTTCATCCAGCCTCACATTTTATCACCAAAAATACTTTGCTGGTTTCTATAAAAGAAACACAAAGGTGTCTGCATAACTGAAAAAAAGAACACACCAAAAACACAGGAGTTACATCCCAATTCACATACAGGGAAGTATTGGTTATAAACACTATTACAAACGAGCTCTCTCGGACAGTGTAGCAGAAATCAAACAATTCATTTTAAAATTAGATTTGAATGCACACAATATGTTCTAGATCAGAATAGCATATCCGGCTGCCTCAAAGACCAAACCAGTCTTTTTTTTCTCCCCCCCCTCTGTAAATGCTGACTTGGTTTCAATGATTAATTGTGTAGACATCATCCAATGTTATCCAAAGTCTCACTGCAGCTTGCCAATGACAGTCTCTGTGCAGTCACACTGAAGCCGCAGCTGGGCTGCTTCTGCCAAGTACACCCTATCTCCTGCACCACACTTACCCTTGACTGTACTTCAGGGGCCATCTGCAGTCTACAAAGTGCAGTTTCAAAGTCATGGAAGTCAAGCTCCTGTAACAGTTTTGTGTTCCATTGATGGCTTAATTGTTTGGGCCTGTGCCAATATGTCAGAGACTGAGATGAATGAATATCTAGGGCTACTCTTACATTGAGGGAAACATGCTGAACAGGGCTGCACACTTTAAACAGAGCAATGCACAACCATGTTTGAATTGATCACTCAAGGTAACACATAACTTGTACTTTATGCACCAGGAGTTGATAAGACTGCAATCTATTCATGGTGATCAGATTCTAAAACTACATCATTCATCTGCCTTCTAAAAAAACAAACTACACTTTTGGCAAAAGAGGATGAAGGAGAGAGATCTGATCAAGCACATGCAGACATAATAATGCTATTTAATTTGATCATGACTGATTTGCCCCTCTGGTCGATCGACCTGCCTTGATCACACAATCCCTAAAGCCCAAACACACTTTCCCTAGTACAAAAAAGTTCTTCTAAATTCAGTTGTCAAATTCTCAACTGATGGAAGCCAAGAAGTATTTAAGGAAGGGCATGTTAATTGTTATACCCCTTTGTGTGTCAGAACACATCCCGATTTTACCACTGAGTGGCCTTGCTGAAAGCTTACGGCTACGCCACCCACACCTCACTTTGTATTTCCAAATTGAGGGCACAGTTCCTAAGTTGAGGAAATTCTCTCTAACTATTCTACCAAGTCCTTCAACCATTTTCTAAACACAGAGTAGATCAACCTTTATTCAGACTGCAAAACTGTCTTCATAATTCAACTATTTCAGTCCCTGTAGTACTCCGGTAAACAGCACTGCACCTTCAAGATCAATAATACTTAGTTCCATTTAATAACATTGGAAATATTAGTTTTGAAATCTTGTGTCCAGACTTAATGCAGTACCTCAGGGATTTGTACACAAAAAGGTCTCTGAGCACTTCAAATGAAATTGATCTTAAAATCATTTCAGGATACTTTGTAAAGGCATGTACTTTCATAGAATCCCTACAGTGAGGAAGCAGGAAATATGGCCTATTGAATCCACAATGAACCTCCCACCCAGATCTACCCCCTCTACCTTATCCCTGTAACTCTACATATCCCATGGCTACTCCACCTAGACTCCATAGTGCCCTGGGCACTAGGGACAATTTAGCATGGCCAATCTACCTTAGCTGCACATCTTTAGACTGTGGAAGGAAACCCCCACAGACATGGGGAGAATGTGCAAACTCCACACAGACAATTACCTTAGGGTGGAATCAAACATGGGTCCCTGGTGCGAAGCAGTGCTAACCACTAAGCCACCGTGCCACCCACAAATTGTGAAGCAAACTTTGAATTTGTGAAGTGGTTCTATTCCATTTTGATCCTCACTTTATGTCTCATTTACTTGATGACATACTTTTGTGTTTGATCTTGTGAAACAATCATTAAAAGGGGATGTGGGTGTTATTTATGTGCTGGGTACAACAGATACATTTATAAAGTGACATTTACAATTTCACTGCAACGTGTAGACTGAGGAAAATTATCTTCCTTTATCACAAAGAGGTTTATAAAATTATGAGGCTACAGATAGGTTTTACCGGGGTATCTTTTCCCTGGAATAGGGATTTCAAGACTAGGGGTATATTTTTAAGGTTTGAAGAGAAAGATTTTGAAAAGACATGAGCAAATTATTTACTCAGAGGGTGGTTCACATGTAGAATGAACTTTCTGAGGAAGCAGTGGATGTCGGCACAGTTACAACATTTAAAAGACACAGATAAGTAGATGAATCGTAAAAGTTTGGAAGGATATGGGCCAGGAGCACGCAGGTGGTAGTGGTTTAGTTTGGGACTATGTTTGGCATGGACTGGTTGGATTGAAGAGATTGTTTCTGTGTGGTATGACTGTATCTCCCACAAAGGTTTTAGTCTGAACTAACCTCACAATAACCCAGATTGTTCTCCCATTCTCTTTCATTACCCTTTTTTGAAAATTACATCGACCTATTCAGAAATGTTATGACATCTCTGGAACAGGTGGCACTTGAACTTGTGTTCCTCAGAACATTAGCATGTGGCTCCCAGACTACAAGTCAAGGGATAGTGCCACAACACCACCACCTCGGATTCCCTCTTACTGAAGTGTTTTATTGCTATGTATCAACATCACTTCTCATAAATATAGAACTTGTTAGGAGAGTTTTCTCAAAATCCGTAGTGCCCCTTGATCCCACTGAGGTCTAGTCCCCTTTGAGCTTCAGACATGGCCATTTGCTAGATACCCATGCAGTCTGTTTGATGCCTAAGCCGTTGGCAGCAGTGTGACGTTGATGCCAGTTGTACTGATGTATGAGATGGTATTGTGTCTGTGCCCACAGCAACCTGGCAGAAGCATGGAAACCTTGAGCTCCAAAGTAGAGTCTAAGTGCTGAAGTCGTGTCTGATTTGGTCCAAGAGCAGGCAAGAAAATGTGGTGAGACTGGTCATTTGCCAGTCAGACTAATACGGACAAACACTCGACAAGGATGGTGGTTTATGGAGCATGCAGGGTCATGGTGGTGGAGATAGAGTTGGGAGAGGGACCTGACAATCTTTGAGCAGAAACCACCAGATGCCTGCAGTGACCAACATCAGAAATGTGCAAGCCTAATTTCGTGAGGAAAGAGATAAGATTTGGAAGTGTTGTACAAATAAGGTGAGTTGGGTATTAATAAGACGCAATGCATGGAAATAAAGCAATTGCCTTGCAGAATTGAGATTCTGAAGTTGCCACAACACTTAAGGGGAGATTCCATTGGATTCACCATGTTTTCCCAGACTTCTTACCATTTTCCACAGTGCACAAGGAGGTGAAAATTCTACCCGCAAATTGACAGAAAATTCACCTAAGTATGAAAGCGGCCATGATACTTCCATGTTCATGCATAACAGATTGTCTTGCATCACAGAGTGTATCCAAGCGGTCTTTTTTCAGATTCAGTTTAATGTGGTTAAGAGAAGGCTCAACAACAGCAATTTGTTTAAATATGAACATTTATTGATTAATAATAAAAGACAAATAGAAAGAAAGGAACATTTATTAAGTAAATAAAAAGAGTGAAAAAGAAATGAAAAATACATTGGGCTTCATGCCCTTCTGGCCGTCGGGGACCCCTCAGTCGACAGTTGGACTAAAGGTTGAGGTTGTTCCTGGTACCATTCGCAATCCCGGTCCAAGGTGAAGTCTAGTGACTTGGAACAAAAGTCTCTCTGTTATACAGTGTAATAAACCGTGAGGCACAGAAGAAGTAATTACAGAAAATCACGTGGCTTTTGCCGGCTTTGGCACGTACATAGATGTTCACAGGACTCATTCAAGGTCATGCAGCTGTCAAATATCATCAATAAATTTAGTACTTCAGCCCATCCTATACAATCCACACCAGATGATATTTGACAGCACATGTTACAATTGCAAATGCAGAAAAATTAGCAATAGCCTCAATGAAGACATATAATAAGAGTATGTCACCTTCACTAGAAGATTAAAACTACAATGAAAGTAACTAGCATCAATACAAACAATACAACAATAGGGTATATCATCAAATTAACAATCACAACGGCCTTTGGGGACCAATTCTTAAATACCTATCCCACCCTGATGTACGGTCAAGCCCGTTATGGAACCAGCAAATTGTGCCATGTGACTGAGGCAATATCATCTACATACCTTTTCAGTTAATCTATTTACATAATTTGTCTCTAAAATGCAGTATTTTCCAGATTCAAGTTCATTAATTTGTGTTTTTTTTAATTCAGACTCCTATCCACAGAGCCCCACACCATCTCAGTCTTAGCTCAGCCTTTTTTCACATACACTAACTGTCCTAACATGTTACAATTAAACCTACTGATTTAGTCATACAAATGCTCAAGATGGGGTATTCTGTATGTCATCTGATGGGGCCTTTCAATCAGTTCACCACTGCTCCTCCCAGAATCCATAATCTTTCATTTCTGTAACATTTAGACACACTAACCAATCACATTGTTTACTTTGATTGTAATTGTTTTTACGACCTTTTCTCGAATACTACTTTCATTGTCAGTTTCTCTATGGATTTTGTGTCAGTGTCTTATCGTTTAAACTATGTTTTTGTGCTCTCCCAAGCCACACTAATCCTTTCGTTAAGTAGGTATACATGTCTGAAACCCATTCAGCAGTGCATTCTTTTTACCATCTCATGTTTGTAACCTCCGAGGTAACATATGCTTTTGCACACTGACATTGGTATTCCAAGACCATGTCACGCATTCATGACTCCCACACGATCTTAACAAATCAACTGTGAGGTTTTACTTATCTGTCCACATGGGTAGTGGCCTGATCACCAAATCAGTTCTTTTAAAATGAAAGACAAGGAAACAAACATCACCAAGAAAAAGTTATCAGTTTTGTGCTCTGTTCTAAACCTCCTTTCCACTACTGTAACATTTTAATCTGAATTGCCGCTTCTACCCATTATTCTAATTTTGTTTCATCTGCTGCCATCAGTCTCCACCCTTAATTACTTCGTCTCATTCAATTTTACAACTTAACTGTTACCACCATATTAAGTTCCAGAGATCTGTAGAAATTTGTAGTCCATGGAACATAATCTGATAATATCTTAAAACAGAAGTCAAACATTCCTGGTTGTTTCAAACAACATGCATTGTTTGTTCTTTTTCTAAGATGACCCACTGTTTTTCAAAGTTACTTGATAACTCATTTTAGATATTTGATATATCTCTATATAAATTTGTTCAAATTCAGTACTGTGTTTACTCCCTTGAAGTTACTAACCATATTTCTACACATTGAAACCACTGAGACTGTGTGCATGCACTTTATCACTTCCCAGGATCCCTTTAAATTATTGGGTAACCATCCCATTTAATTTTTTAGAATACTAGGTCATGTGACGCTTAATGTAGTTTTTGACATGATTAGCTTAAGTGTACTCAGGCTCAGTGGTATCGAGATTTCTAACACTCACTACAACTAATATTTCCACAGTACTTCCCCAGCACTGTAATGTGTTATTGATGAAGGGCTTGATGGGTTGAGGGTGCCTCATTCGTCACTAAGTTGTGACATTGAAAGTCTGCAAACGAGTTCACCCTTCAGTGTCTCCAATTTCTAAACAAACAAGTTCCGCCACTCCACATTAATTATTATTGATCTACTACGGATTCAAAAAGGGGGTGGGGTGTAAACTCCTGCACATAATTATATCATCTGCCTCTTCTCCTCCTTCAAGGAAGGAAAAGCCCAGCCCTTTGTTAAATTTGCCTTTCCGAAACTCCTCACCCGCAGAGAGCTGCATTTTCAACATTTCAATGTCCCTATCACTTGCATATTAATAAGGAGTCAATCTTATCATCCAGAATTAAAGATTCACTCATGTTAAAACAGTATTTGGAAGTTCAATTTGACCAGGAAATGTAATTCTAAACATGGTAATTTCTGGAATTAAAATTCACCTGAGTCCAAACACAACATGGAGCCAATTCCAAAAGATAAATTTTTAGCAAGCTTTACAGCCAAATTTTTGAATCAACATTTTGCATATTTTTGCTTTACATAACCACTGATGGTTTCTTAAAAGGGCATTGTATTAACCATACATGTCCCATGTTGATGCAGGCACACAACACACTTTCAAATCACCATACATTCCCAAAATGCAAACTAGCTTCAAAGTAACCGCAGATCTCAAGCTCCAGGGAACAAAACACAAAATGACGGTTAGCAACCAACAAACAAAAGTGCATTCAAACCAGACCACAAAGAGTTAACATTTCTGCAAGGTTCAGTGCACTTGCACATTGCAGAAACCTGGACTCCAGCTCTCTCTTTTTCCAGTTATAACTGTCCCACATCCTTTTGAGGGTCCTAACTGGGCTAACATGTTAGCTACAGACCTGAATCCAGAGTCTACCACATTCCATCCTGGAATACGGAAGGTCTCCAGAGCACCAGTTTGTTTTTCTCTCTCTTACACATTTTCCCAAATAGCATCCTCATCACCAAAAATGTCTTAGATCACAGAGTGTATACAAGCAGTTCTTTTCAGATTCGGCTAAATCATTTTTAGAGAAAGCTCGACAACAGCTGAAAGATGAACATTTTTTGAGTAATAATAAAAGAAAGCAAGGAACATTTATTAAGTAAATAAAAATAGTGAAAAAGAGAGTAAAAAGCATTAGGCTTCATGCCCTTCTGCACATTGGGACCCCTCTGTGGACAGCTGGACTAGAGGCTGAGGTTGTTCCTGGTACTGTTCGTGATCCCAGTCCGAGGTGAAGTCCAGTGACTTGGAAAAAAAATTTTTCTCTCTTATACAGTGTAATAAATGCGAGGCACAGAAAAAAGACATTGAATGTGCCAGCTTTGGCATGTACAGGAATGTTCACAGAACTCAAAGTTATGCAGCTGTCAAACATCATCAACAATTTTAGCCCTTCAGCCCATCCAAACACAGGTGTACCTGAATTAAGGTAAAACACAGTTTGGACAGAACCAAACCTTAGAAGTACTCAGCAAAGAACGACCACTTCAGTCCAATGATCCAGAAAAAGTAGTGAACGTTGTGTGACATAAACATTTGGGGTGAAGCTGCATGCTGTTGAAACTGATGTTAGAGTTTGAGTCAAACAGCTGCATTGAATGTTCCATAATGTGATATGATCCCAGCTAATGTTATGACTGGACAAGACAAATCCCAGAGTCTGTCAATCTAGTTTGATAGATCATAGTTTGTTTTGTTTTGCAAGGTCTTTCACTGAAAGCATACAATGCTGCATGTTTTGTTTTAACAGTAAGACAGAAGTGTATCACCCAAAAGAAATGGACATAAAATAAATCAAGCAATTTCAATTTTAAAAATTAATTAATGCACTGTAGCCGTTGCTGTCTTGGCCTGCATTTATTGCCTCCCTAGCTAACCTTGAGGAAATAGACATGAGCTACCTTCTTGAACTGCTGCAGTCTATTAAGTGTAGGTAGATCCTCAATGCCATTGGAAGAGGGAAGATACAGACTTTTGATCCAGTGACTGGGCTTGGAAAGGTGCTGTTTATAGAGCCTTGGTGAATTTTTGCAGTACATCTTGTAGATAGTACATGGTTTGGACCAAGCACTGGAAAATATTTGACTGACTCACACTTGTTGGGCCAAAGGGCCATTCTCTGTGCTGCACACCTGGAGGTCTGCACTGCTGCTTATCTAAGTAAATACTATGGAAAATTGTACTGCTAAAAGTAAAGGTAAATTTTAGAGCACCTACACTGTGAAATCACAGCCTTCAATTTCTTGCAAATGCCTTAAATATTACCCGACATATGTTGGAGTTACTTGTCAACTTGAACGTCAACTGACCTATGTAGGAACAGCATCACACTTTCTGCAATGCGGAATAGAGATAGCAAACTGAAAGGACTCTGCTGGGCTATAATACTTAATAGGTTTAATTCACTCAACTCTGAAACTTGGCATTAAGTAGTCTCTGGAATTTTTCATTTTCTTGATTCCACAGAATAACATTAGAAAGTCAAATCATGAGCAAACTAAAGTGCACGAGATATAAATTTTTAATTGAAGCATAAAAGGAACAAAAGATTATAAAGCAGCAACAAACATTGTTTCACTTATTAAAATATTCTTTCATATTTCTGCTTGAAATGAACTGTAGTTAAATGATGCCATGAGCTGCTTGCATCTGGTGAGAGAAATTGCTGGACAAATGTTGCCTCCAGATGGTAAGATTTCTGAATGGAAGCGGCTATGAGGTTTAAAATTGTTCGTCAAACAGAATGCAATAACCACTGCTTGCATTTACACAACATGTTTTAATGTTGGAAAACATCTCACAAAGTTCCGCTGAGGTGTCATGAGAGCCAAAGAAGGAGATTTTAAGAGTAGCCCAAAATCTTGGTTAGCACATTGGGTTCAAAGGGAAAAATAAATCCCAAAACAAGTGCTATATTAGTTTTTGATAAATGTTTGGCTCCACAAGTTGACTGAAATCGGGTTACTGTGATATTAACACCATCTCAGATTTTATTTGTAGAGGCAATACATACGTTTAGCATCTCAAATCATTCTGACATAAGATATCACAGACATTGAGTTTTTGAGACTTGTACATCAGCCATAAGATTTGTGCTTTGAGATGTATGCTTCATTTGTCAAATATCCCCGCATCTCCACAAAAACATACTTTTCATGAAACCCGTGGAAATCCAGTTATATCCCCAAGTATTACGGAAAAGCTGTAGGGTGATTGGGGATCTATGACAATAAAGTCATCAATAACTGGTATTCATGTAACACTTTTAAGAGTAACAAAGCATTCCAAATGGCTTTACAAAAGCATGATCGGTCCCCATTTGTTGCACAAGAGGAGATATTGCAACAGATCGATACTATTACAGTTTAAAGATAACCTTAAAGTATAGTACCCTGACTCCTGACAGACAAGCTTCATTCTTGTCATGAACTGCAGCAGCATTGAGATTACATTCAGTGGGGCAATTTCAGCATCACAGACACTTACGATTTCTATGAAATGTAGTCATCGATCTGAATATTTGCATTCCCTCCCCAAGGGTAATGTGGGTCTATGTGCCTACAGCACATGCACTGCAGCAGTTCAAGAAGGCTGCTATCACTACCATTTTCTCAAGGGAAACTCAGGACAGGCAAAAGTGCTAGAAAGCCAGCAATATCCACATCTGATGAATGGACCAGTTACGGAACAACATCCAAAGCAACACAGAAGATTTTTTAACTCACTTCTAATTGAGAAGATAGCTAACGGGGTATCAAAACAGCAGAAAGAGAACAGAAACACCTATACTTAAAAGTATTTTGAAATTATTAACCTATAAACTGGTGAGCAGATAAAAACAAATTGCTACTTCATTGCTTATTATCTTATGCTATATTATTGCTTCAGTCCCTCATTTAACAAATAAATCCTGACTAGCGGCCTAATTCCTTCTAAGTATCTACTTTAAAGTAGCTTGTGGGCTTTAGGGTTCATCTGCAGAATCCTGAAAAAGTGCTTTTCCAGCGTAGCCAGCAAATGCACCGATACTTCCTACGACAGCAGTACCAGCAAAAGAGAGTCCAGCAGCTCCTGTGAGGAATAAAAAAGAACATTGTATTAATTTTCACCCATGGTTAACATGCATCAATATCATTGCCTTGAATCCCGCATCACCGCTCCCACTCCCCCCGATCGGCCCATGGCACCCCCGCCCCCCCCCCCCCCGCCACAGCCCGAGACCGCCATGCAGATCATTCTGCGCTGTGATCCATTTTGCATAATGAAGCGACATGTTCCAGGTCTCCAATCTTGAACAAAGAAAGGCTGCTGAGCAGCTGATAAAAATTGGCTTTCCAGCTAAATGAGCAACTGATTTAAAAGGAACAAGTAAATGGGTGTGAAATTGTTTGTCTGTCATTTTACAATACATAATTGTAGAAGTTATTTCAAAATATAAATGAGAGAAATGTCTTTTTCTAATTGCTTCATTGATGAGTTTCACTTCAAATTAACTATTGAGTTCCTATTATTTAGATACCCATTTGGACTTTATCCAGTAATGCATTCAGCAAACATGATCTACCTCTGCCCTCATATGAAGACTGATTGCCTTGTGCGTGAAAATCAATAGAACCCCAACCCGACTCAAAAATCTTTACTCTGTGTACATTTAGAGGCATGAAATAAAGGTTTTTTTAAATCACGTGTCAGATGTGGATATTGCTGGCTGTCTAGCATTTTTGCCCATCTCTCGTTGCCTTTGAAAAGGTGATGGTGAGCTGCCTTCTTGAACTGCTGCAGTCCATGTGCTGTAGGTACACGGGGCCCTTCGAGAGGGAATTCAGGACATTGACCCATCAACAGCGAAAGAATGGTGCTATATTTCCAAGTCAGTGGCTTGGAGCGGAACTTGCAGGAGATGGTGTTCCCATGCATCTGCTAGCTATCTCCTTCTAGATGGAAGTTATCATGGACTTGGAAGGTGTTGTCTAAGCGTCTTTCATGAATTTCTGCAGTGCATCTTGTATCTTGTACAAACTGCTGCTACTGAGCATCGGTGGTGGAAGGAGTGGATGCTTGTAGGTGTGGTGTCAATCAAGCATGCTGTTTTATCCTGGGTGGTGTGAACCGTCTTGAGTCTTATTGGAATTACAACCATCCAGGCAAGTGGGCAGTATTCGATCACACTCTTGGCTTGGTGGACAGATCTTGGGAGTCAGGAGGGGAGTCCCTTACTGCTCTGACCTGTTTTTGTTGCCATTGTGTTCACACAGCAAGCCAGTTGAGTTTCTGGTCAATAGTAACTCCAAGGATATTGATAGTGGGGAATTTTGTGATGGTAAAACGATTGAATTTCGGGGTGGTGGGGGTGGTTACATTGTCTCTTTTTGAAGATGATCATTGCCTGACATTTCTGTGGCATGAATGTCACTTTGCCAATTGTCAGCTGAAGGTGATGAACCAGTGATTATATTCACATCAATCTTTATGACTGTTCAATTTAGTTTTACAAAACAAAAAACACTTTGAAGTCATACCAATAGACTGGAGGGTTGCTACAAAGCTACCTGTAGCTACCCCTCCTCCGCCAGCAACTGCAGCCACTGACATTAATTTTGCTCCTAAGGATCCAGCTGCTATTCCAGCACCAGTGAAACCAGCAGCAGCAACGACAACAGGGGCAGCAATCACAGCAGCAACTGCAAAATAGAACAAAGGCAGTCGATAAGAGATCGCAGCTTCAACTAATCCAGCAAAAAGATTCCCCATGTCCAATGCCCTTAGAAAGAATAAAGACAGCCTTTGTGTAATGGCAGCATTATTCCAATACAGCACCAACTTTTGAAGGGTTCAACATCATGTCAATTGTTTGCATTTTCAAATTCCAACAGGGAGCAAGGCTAGCCCCCTAAAATTTATAGAATAGAATCAGAATAAACATGAAGCACAGAAGGCATTCAAACCATCATGGCTGTGTTATTGTTTTGGAAGAACAGTCACACTTGGTGCCTCATGCCCACGTAATACACATAGCCTGTAAGTACCTAACACTATTTTTGAAGTCAATTTCCACATGTTTTCAGGTTGCAAGTTCATGATTCAAACATCACAAATGTAATATCATCTCTCCTCATCTTCGTGATCTTTTCCAATCATGCTCAATGAATTCCAGTTCTGGCCGACCCATTGCCTCCGCCTGCTCCTGCCCCACCGAACTCATCTCCACCTATCTGGACTCCATTTTCTCCCCTTTGGTCCAGGAACTCCGACCTACGTCCGTGACACCACCCACACTCTCCACCTCCTCCAGAACTTCCAATTCCCTGGCCCCCAACACCTCATTTTCACCATGGACGTCCAGCCCCTATACACCTGTATTCCTCATGCAGATGGCCTCAAGGCCCTCCGCTTCTTCCTGTCCCGCAGGCCCGACCAGTCCCCCTCCACCGACACCCTCATCCGCCTAGCCGAACTCGTCCTCATCCTCAACGACTTCTCTTTCGATTCCTCCCACTTCCTACAGACCAAGGGGGTGGCCATGGGCACCCACATGGGCCCCAGCTATGCCTGCCTCTTTGTAGGTTATGTGGAACAGTCCCTCTTCCGCACCAACACAGGCCCCAAACCCCACCTTTTCCATTGATGACTGTATCGGCGCCGCCTCTTGCTCCCCTGAGGAGCTCGAACAGTTCATCCACTTCACCAACACCTTTCACCCCAATCTCAAGTTCACCTGGGCCATCTCCAACACATCCCTCACCTTCCTGGACCTCTCAGTCTCCATCTCAGGTAACCAGCTAGAAACTGATGTTCATTTCAAGCCCACCGACTCCCGCAGCTACCTAGAATACACCTCCTCCCACCCACCCTCCTGCAAAAATTCCATCCCCTATTCCCAATTCCTCTGCCTCCACCACATCTGTTCCCAGGATAAGACATTCCACTTCGGCACATCCCAGATGTCCAAGTTCTTCAAGGACCGCAAATTTCACCCCGTAGTAGTGGAGAACGCCCTTGACCGCGTCTCCCGCATTTCCAGCAACACATCCCTCACACCCTGCCCCCGCCACAACCGCCCCAAGAGGATCCCCCTCATTCTCACACACCCCCCCCACCAACCTCCGGATACAACGTATCATCCTCTGACACTTCCGCCATCTACAATCTGACCCCACCACCCAAGACATTTTTCCATCCCCACCCTTGTCTGCATTCCAGAGAGACCACTCTCTCCGTGACTCCCTTGTTTGCTCCACACTGCCCTCCAACCCCACCACACCCGGCACCTTTCCCTGCAACTGCAGGAAATGCTACACTTGCCCCCACACCTCCTCCCTCACCCCTATCCCAGGCCCCAAGATGACTTTCCATATTAAGCAGATGTCCACCTGCACATCTGCCAATGTAGTATACTGTATCCACTGTACCCAGTATGGCTTCCTCTACATTGGGGAAACTAAGTGGAGGCTTGGGGACCGCTTTGCAGAACACCTCCGCTAGGTTCGCAACAAACAACTGTACCTCCCAGTCACGAACCATTTTAACTGCCCCTCCCATTCCTCAGATGACATGCCCATCATGAGCCTCCTGCAGTGTCACAATGATGCCACCCGTAGGTTGTAGGAACAGCAACTCATATTCCGCTTGGGAACCCTGCAGCCCAATGGTATCAATGTGAACTTCACAAGCTTCAAAATCTCCCTCCCCAACTGCATCCCAAAATCAGCCCAGTTTGTCCCCTCCCCCCACTGCAACACACAACCAGCCCAGCTCATCCCCTCCCCCTACTGCATCACAAAACCAGCCCAGCTCATCCCCGCCTCCCTAACCTGTTCCTCCTCTCACCTATCCCCTCCTCCCACCTCAAGCCGCACCTCCATTTCCCACCTACCATCCTCATCCTGCCTCCTTGACCTGTCCGTCCTCCCCTGACTGACCTATCCCCTCCCCACCTATAATCTCCTCTCCACCTATCTTCTCCTCTATCCATCTTCGGTCCGCCTCCCCCCTCTCCCTATTTATTTCAGAACCCTCTCCCCATCCCCTTCTCTAATGAAGGGTCTAGGCCCGAAACGTCAGCTTTTGTGCTCCTTAGATGCTGCTTGGCCTGCTGTGTTCATCCAGCTTCACACTTTGCTATCTTGGATTCTCCAGCATCTGCAGTTCACATTATCTCAAATTCCAGTTATGAGCCCAGTTGTTCTGTTCTAACTACCCTCTAACTGTTTTGAGAGACTTATTGAATAATTATCAACTTTTATTGACTTGCACTATCTCCTTCATGAATTTTAGTATGTCAACATCAAAGTTTCTCTGTTCATACATTCAGTTCAGCTTGATAATTTAGTTTTGTGTTGAGGGTGTCCTGGGTTGTCAGTGGTGTGAGTTTTTAAATTTGCTTGTTGGACGAGAGTGTCTTTTTAGCCTGTCCCTAGTTTCCCTTGAGAAGATGGTGGTGAGTTGCTGCATTGATCTGCAGGGGAGACATAAACCAAGGTGCTCACTATCTGTTGACATTACTCGAAGAACAGCAGAAGTTCTCCTGGGCAAATATCTTCATTCAACAAATATCACTGAAAACAAATGATCTACTCTTGTGGAATATTCCAATGCCCAGATCACTTCCCACAAAACAGCAGTGAGTAGATATATTCAACTGTTTAGAGAGCATCTGTGGACATTGTGTGAAGGTGTTAAGGGAGAGTATGAATGCAGGTTGTTTCTTTACCTGCTCCTCCTGCAATCCAGGCAGCTGTTGACCAATCTGTAACACATGTGGAAAACACTAATAGCAGAAGAGCTTCAAAAACTGATAAAGGCTATTATTTGAAATCAGTAATGAAGTCAAACAGTCAAGTTAAATATCAAACATCACTTTATCAGTTTGTGCAATGCGCAGACATATTCTCCTCAACGTGAGTACTAATAATATCAAGGGTATGTTAACATTCAAAACTACAAGCTCAAAGCCCAGTCATGTGGCACTGCCTCCAGAGTTTTCATTGTTCATTAAACCTGTTACAGGAGCTTAGTTTTTCCTATCCTCAATCCTATTGGACTCAGAATTAGTTTGAGACTCAAACCTGGAGAGTAGCAGACTGGTCTTCTCCTTTTGGGGAGCTTTCGTCAATGAGGTGAGGTGACAAGGGGTTTGGGAGCTGGTGGTCAGGATTGCAGACAGACCCCAAATAGTATTCTCAATACAGGATTACTTAATGTGCTTTTTTTTAACCAAATGCCAGGCTACTCCTATCAAGTTCTACAGCTGGGGGTCCTGTTAAAGTTAAGTTAACTAACTTAATGAAAACTAATCATCTAAACTGAACTATCATCTCTGCTTCTCCCTCGACACATGATGCCAGAAATGCTGACAGCTTTTCTGGAATTTCCTGTTTTTAGGAAAACATGCTTCCTAGATCGGTGAACGCTGATGGCTGGACAGACATGATTTGAAGTAAAATGCTGCCCTGGGTCATTTCTCTTCTAACCTATGAGAAAAAAAAAAGTAACTGGAGTGCTCAAATGACATTAAACAGTGCAGTAAACAATACTGGGCAAAAGGAAAGTGAACCGAAACAGAAGTTGGCGGAAAAGCTCAGCAGGTCTGGCAGCACCTGTTAAGATAAATGTCAGAGTTAACGTTTCGGGTCCGGTGACCCTCCCTCAGAACCCAGTTCTGTCACCGGACACCAGAGCCGAAACGTTAATTCTGACGTTTTCTTCACAGATGCTGCCGAACCTGCTGAGCTTTTCCACCTACTTCTGTTTTTGTTCCGGGCTTATGGCATCCACAGTTCTTTTGGTCTCCATTTCCTCAGCTCTGCTTACTCTCAGCTTGCAGAATACACATGAAAAAGACTGTTTAACGAAAAGCAAAGATGTTCCTCTCAACAACATAAATAATACACCTGCTTTATATTATTCTGGACTCCACAGCCATAGACAGTGCAGAAGTGAGTGCATCTGAGGAATGGGATGCCGCTGGGGGAAAAAGCCAGGATTACCTGTCTCACTTGTTGATGAGCTTGAACCTGTAAAAGGATGCAATTAATAACAGAATGAGAACAATTTATTTTGGCTCTTTTAAAAACAATTATTTGAATGTGTATCAATCTGATTTCATAACTTACTGATATTGAGTCAGAGAATGTTGTCTTACATTTATATGGTACCCTGTCACATCCTGAGCATAACCCAAAGCATTTTGCAAACAGTGGATGATTTCTTTTTAATCACACAGAGATTTACAGAACATCCCTGGCATATGTAAGACTTTTAGGATAATGGGCCAGAACTTCCAAGGAGTGGCAATGATCTAAAAGCTCTGCACTTCTGATAAGAGACTACATTTTGTTCTGAAATTATAAGATTCAGAATCACAGACAACCACCATGTCAGCTGTTGTTGAATATTAAGGAAATATGAGTTAAATGTGAGGTTGGGGTGCCAGATGGGTAGTGGGTGGGACATACTGCATCAAGTAAGTGTGTGTGTGTGTGTGTGTGTGTGTGTATGCCAGGTGGGTAGGATGCCAAATTGGCGTAGACTGAGAGTGATCCAATGTTCAGTGTAGGGTTGGGAGTTGTCTGGTCTACTGAGAGGAAGGGGAGGGGTGTATACTTGGGCCAGGAGGGAATGAGGTCTGGCAACAGGGTAGAGGATGGTGGTATATAAGTAAATTCTGGCCAGAGTGGGGCAACAATGGGTGGTGAGTCCACAGAGATGTAGGTGCACAGTGGTCCATGGATCAGAGGAAGTGGCAGTGAGAAGGCCCAAGCTGGGTTAAAGAGGGCTAGATGTAGGCGAGTGTAAATTGGGTTCAGACTGGGGCTAAGGGGCTAGCTGGTCTGGAGAAGGGGTGAGAGTGTTTGATCTTTGGGGGAAGAGTGGGTAATGTCAGGTCAGAATTTGGGGGTTGTAAGTTGTCGACAGGAAATATACTTGGAGGTATGAAATAATTGTGGAATCAGTTGAATACTTACATAAGAGTAAGACTAGGTATTTAATAGTCTAACATTCCTGAATAATTATTTACTCGATCTAATTCGAGACCTCTGACTTCAATTGATACTTTTACGAGGTTCAAAGCAGCAAGGAGTTTGCTACTATGGGGATTCTACAGAGGCTTCACACACAAGTCCCAACTATGATGGGATAGTGACTGTCTTGCCGTTGGAAATATGAACAAATTACACTTTAAAGTGTATTAGTACATGATCTCTGATGTGTTTAATCAGTATTATCTGTCTTACCCAATGATGAGCTTGAAACTATAAGGGATATAAATAATAACAGAATGAAAATATTTTCTTTTCATCTTTAAAAAAATGTTTTTCACACACACACAGTCACATGTCACAGGCAGTCAGGGAATATGACTTTACATTTATATAGCATCTCATCATATCCTCAGGATGGCACAAAACATTTTGCAATTAATGGATTACTTTGTGATAGCACAATTATTTATTGTAAGATTTTCAGGATAATGGCCCAGATCTTCTAAGGTGTTCTCTTACAGTGCAGAACGGATATACAAACCATGGCCACTTTTCACAGAAGATAGCTAGTAGGTTCTGAAATTTGAAGGTCGAGAATCAAAAACAGCCTCTCTAACAGCTGCTGTCAAATTGTAAGTTTGAGTTTAGGGTGCCCAATGGGTAATGGGAAGGGTGCCAGGTAGTTTGGTTATCAGTGGGATGAGGTGCCAAGTAGCTAGGGCTAGAGTACTAGGTGAGTAAGGGTGGGGTGCCAGGTCAGTAGTTTGCCAGGTGGTTAGAGCATAGGATGCAAAATGGGTTGAAGCCAGACAGTAATGCAGTACTTGAGGTAAGTAGAGGTGGTTAGAAGATATTTGGTCCAGTAAGGAGATTATCTGGTCGCAGAGGTGGTCAGGGCTGGTGGCAGAGCATCTGGCCATAAATGGCTGGTGGAGCATTGGGTGGCAGCACAGATATATCATGCCCAGAGTGGGGAAAGAGCTTTCAGTTCCACAGAGGGAGAAGTGGGATCGAGTTGGCTGTGGGTCTGGAGCAAGGAAAAGGCAGTATTAGGCCCAGAGTGGGAGAAGGGTTGAGCAGGCCTGGAGCATGGCTGGGCTGGTGGATCCTGGGGAGACAGGGGGATGGCAGGTCAGGAACTGAGGTTTCTAAGTGGGCTGGTGGACGTAGAGTTAGGGATTGGTGAGCTAACTAAGGGGCTTATTAAATGTTTATTCAGGAATGAGACTAGGCATTTAAAAGTCTAACTTTTTTGAGTAATTATTTACCGAACTTCATTGGAATTCCCTAGACTCTTTGGCTTAAATTGATACATTTAAACAGCTCTAAGCACAGAGGAATTGTACAATAAAAAATTTAACTTGCTGAGTAATTCTTTTGGAGTTTGCAATGATCAGGATTCCGCAAGGTCCTCGTGTGCAAATCTATCAACAGTGAAATAATGACTGTTTGACTATTGGCGAGTTGGACGTGTTCCACTACAACCTTTGTGTAATCTCACAATTATTACAAACAAAATATATTTTAAAGTGTATCGTTACACCATCTCTTATGTATCGAATCACTGTAAATCCCAAAAGGAATGATCTGTGATTTCCTGATTTTTTATCTGTAGAAACGAAGCAACTGTATTCTAATTCTATGCTTTTCAAAGTGGCATGAAAAATCCTTGATATTGTATCTCATCCATGGCCTTCCATCCCAGCTAAATGTGCATCGTGAGTCAATTATTCCTGATTGCTGCATGCTCCTCATAAACATTATGTTTGATGCCGTTCGAAGTTGATCACGTTGATAAATCCTGAACTTTCTGTACTGATAACATCTGAGTCAATTCGTAGAATTTCTAAATGGATTTTCTTCAATGGAAATTCAGCTTCAACAATTCTTTCTTTTCTTTCTCCTCACTTTCTGATGACTGAAAATTCCTCTTCCCACCACTGTCATGTTTGGACAGGGTGGTGAAGAAGGCATTTTGCACACTTGCCTTCATTGGTCAGACCACTGAACATAGGAGTTGGGACATTATGATGAGGCTGTACAAAACATTGGCGAGGCCACTTTTGAAATACTGCGTTCAATTCTGATCGCCCTGCAATGGGAAGGTCGTTGTTAAACTAGAAAGGGTGCAGAAATAATTTACAAGGATGTTGCCAGGGTTGGAGAGTTTGAGTTATAAGCAGAGGCCAGATGGGCTGGGTTTTTTACCCTGGAGTGCAGGAGGTTGAGAGGTTGCCTTTAGAGATTTATAAAAACATGAGGGTCACAGATAGGGTGAATAGCAAAAAGTCTTTTTCCCAGGATAGGCCAGTCCGAAACTAGCGGTTTAATGTGAGAGGGGAAAGATTTAAAAGGGACTTGAGGGGTAACTTTTTCACACAAAGGATGATGTATGTATGGAATGACCTGCCAAAGGAAGTGTTGGAGGTGGATACAATTTCAACATTTAACAGACGCTTGGAAAGGTACATGAATAGGAACGATTTGGAGAGATACAGACCAATTTCAGTTAAATGGGCTGAGTAAAATTTTGAATGGCTGGTCAACATGGATGAGTTGGATCGAAGGGTCCGTTTACTGTGCTATATAACTCTGTGTGACTCACTCCACCATCCTGGTAGCGTTGTTACTCACTCATCCATTAGACTTCTTTACCTTCTCTAACTTGGATCTTTGAAGTCATTACCAAAGCAATTCCACCCGAACTCCATTCTGTTCTACCTGTGCAACTAATGTACAGTTCCCACCTCATCATGTAGGTTATGTTGGATTTCTAGAATCAAAGCAAAAAACTAGCCCCATCTTTACTTTCTTCTGTAACACTCTGAAATCCAAATTTTAAGTTATCTACTCAGAATTTACAAACTTCTTTGCTCAATCTATTCTCAAAAAATTGATAGGCATTTATTGCTCACTTGTTTCCCAACAATAAGTTATTTTTCTTTTTAAGAAAGGATATGATTCAATAAGATTGTGGGGAGGTCAAGCATAATATTGTAACTACTGAAAAGCATTCAGTATTGCCACATAAATCTACCACTCACCTGTGCTGAATGAAGCAGACAAGATCAAGATCAATACAATGTAGATCAGATGAAACATATTTCCATGAATTTTGAGGATGAATAATTAGAGAAATGCAGATTCTAGGTACAGCTGGAACACAACAATTTTCCTGCAAAGTTCAATACATGATGTAATCTCAATTAGAAAGGCTAAAAACGAGATCTTGACTGTGCTTTCCTATTTCAGCTGGTCACAAATGTATAACAAAATGTGGAGTCGGTTTAAATTATTTTCAAAATTTTCCAATAATAATCTTCAGTAACTTGTACAGTTGATAGGAAGGATTGATGTGAGTTTATTGGACTTTTAGCTGTCTTTTGATAAGGTCCACATCAAATATTAACATGTAAAGGGAAAGTGCGTGGGATTGGTTGCACTGACATGGATAGGGAACTGGTTCACAGACGGAAAACAGAAAATAGGAATAAAATGTTTTTTTTCTGAGCAGCTGGTAGTGACTACTGGATTACTGCATGGATCAATGATTGGGGCCAGCTATCCACAATATATATTAATGATTTAGATGAGGGAATTAAATGTAATATCTCCAAGTTTGCATATGACAAAGTTATGCGGGAAAGTAAATTGTGAGAAGGATACAGAGATGCTTCAGTGTGATTTAGACAATTTGAGGAGGTGTACAAATGTAATGCAGATGAAGTGGATAAATGTGAAGTTACACATTTGGGAACAGATTGGGAAAGTGGAAGGAGCAATAAGACCTGGGTGTCCTTGTACACCATTTACTGAAAGCAATCATACAGTTGCAGCAAGCAGTGAAGAAAGTCAATGGTATGTTGGCCTTCATAGCAAGAAGATACAAGTAGAGGAACAAGGTTTTCTTTTGCAATTGTACAGGGCATTAGTGAGACAATATCTGGGATAATGTATGCAGCTTTTGTCTCCTTATCTGCGGAAGATGTTCTAGTTATGGACGGAGTGCAGCAAGATTTACCAGACTGATTCTGGGATGGCTGGATTATGAATGATGAAGGATTGGATTGAGTAGGTCTAAGTTCATTGGCATTTTGAAGAATGAGGTGGAGGTGGGCATTGGTTCTCATAGAAATCTAGACAGAGTAAAAGCAGGAAGGATGTTCTTAATAACAAGGAGCCCAGATCAATGGGTCACAGTCTAAGAATATAGGAAAGGCCATTTCAGAATGAGATAAGAAGAATTTCCTCCACCTGGAGAGTGGTGAGCCTGTAGAATTCTGCCACAGAAAGTGATTGAGGTCTAAACATTGAATGTTTCCAAAAGGAGTTAGATATAATTCTTCGGGCTGGGGTAGGGAAAAAAAAAGCATAAGAGTACTGAGGTGAAGGGCCAGGCAGTATCAAGGTAACTGGGAGGCTGCAGAAAGCTTTGGACAGGTGAAGACAGTGGGCAGAGAAGTGGCAGATGGAATATAATGTGGGAAAAGGTGATGTTGCACACTTTGCTAAGATGGTTAGAGGCATAAACTATTTTCTAAATGGGGAAAGGCTTCGGAAATCTGAAGCATAAAGGGGCTTGGGAGTCCTAGTTGAGGGCTCTCTTAAGGTTAATATGTAGGTTCAATCAGCAGTTAGGAAGGCAAATGCAGTGTTAGCATTAATTTCAAGAGGGCTAGATTACAAGACCAAGGATGTCCTACTGAGGCTTTATAAGGCTCTGCTCAAACTGCATTTGGAATACCGTGAGCAGCTTTGGATCTCATATCTATGGAAGAATGCACTAGGATTGGAAGGGGTCCAGAAGAGGTTCACAAGAATGATCCTGGGAATGAAGAGCTTGTCATAAGAAGAACAGTTGGGGACTCTGGGTCTGCACTCAATAGAGTTTAGAAGTATGGGGAGATCTGATTGAAACTTAGAGAATACTGAGAGGCTGGAATAGACTGGATATGGTGAAGATGTTTTACTAATATGAGAGACCATGACCTTCTGGCACAGCCTCAGAGTGAATGGGGCGATCTTTCGAACTGAGATGAAAAGGAATTTCATCAGGAAGATGGTGGTTGGTCTGTGGAACTCATTGTCACAGAGGGCTGTGAAGGCTAAGTAATTGAGTGTATTCAAGATAGAGACAGATAGATAATCGATTAGAAAGGGGATCAAGGGTTATGGGGAGAAGGCAAAAGGGGTTGAGAAATGTATCAGACATGGGTGAATGATAGAGTAGACTCGATGAGCCGAATGTCCTAATTCTGCGCCTGTATCTTATCATCTTATAGATACAGCTTTGAATAAGGTTACCCCACATATCCATTCTGGTGAGCCCAAACATGATTGTTAATGAGGTAAGCTTAGACCATAGTGTATTAACAGTTTTAGACATTGCTAACGACTTCTGTATCTTTTCTTCGGGGGAAGTGCATTTCAGCTTGTGCAATTTGAAAGAGGAAAGGATTCAGTCTTAACTGACATCATGAGAATCTTAGTGCAGCAAACATGAAGAACAAATTTGCATGCAATCTGAAGCCCATCAAACTTAGGTAGGATCACTGAAGCTAACGGTGTCTGGAAGATCTCGGGCAATGTGCCCTCTTTATCAGATTGGCCTGAACAGGGGTCCCAAAAGGATGGAGTATAGGGGGCAGAAACAGGAAAACAATATTATATCAAATGAGTGGAGGTGCCTGTGTTGGAGTGGGGTGGACAGAGTCAGAAGTCACATAACACAAGGTCATAGCCCAACAGGTTTATTTGCACTGCTCCACCATCAGGTGAACCTGGTGTTGTATGACTTCCGGCATTAAATGAGGTAATTTTAGGTTGAATGTGCTTGCTACTTGCAGAACAGAATTTTTCAGGAACAGATTGTTAGATGACTACAGAAAATGAAATAATGAAACTTCGTATTGGGGAATAGAGGCTAAATTAAGTGCAATAGTGTGAGCTTGAGATATTGTGGAGCTGACTGAGGATTTCAGTCTGGAGTGAGTATGTTGCCTTGCCTATGTGCTTAATGCCAAAATCTTTTGCTTGAACCCAGCAAACTTGAGCGATTTTGTTATCGTAATGAAAAACACAACTGGGTGTGTTACTGCTTGTCACTCCAGAAATCAACAGCCATCAGCTTCAACCTTACACATGTAGAAACAAATTAGCAGATTCTAGAAACTGAATTGAAAACAAAAAATGCTGACGTGCAGGTTCAGATACCACTTTTTGTTTTCATGCGGGTTGCAGTTCAAAATTAGAGTCCAAAATTAAGAAAAAAAAACACACATGCATTGATACGTTATGAACAAATTGATGTAATCCTGCTATAATTTTAAGGGAATATGAAATAAAAATAATATTTCGATAAATGCATACTGTAGAACAGCTACACTGCCTGAAATCACTAACAGATTTCTCAGTCATTACCTGGATTGACGTTGGAATTATCCAAAGACAAACCGAAGCCGGGCTCAGGAGGAGTAGCTTTATGTTGGCTGAATCACAGAATATATAACAAACTGAGAGGATTTTACTGGGTCCTAATGCTCACTGACTTAAAAGTAATTCAATCTTTTGCAAGTTTAATTTTTCAACGAGAATAAATAGCTTCCAGTATTTTATTACTACAGTTTAATGGACAGCTAAGACAGGTCACTTACTTATGTCACTGTCTACTTTTTATACAATATCTCACTGAAAGTTAGATTCGAGAAATTCAAGCTGCCACATTAATTTCAGTTTCGTTTTTCTCAGAAATCCACTTGATGTTACTGCCAGCCCTTTGTTTCCAAGAGAAACTATAAACATTAAATGATGTCAATATTTTGGGTTGTGTTTTAAATTCTCTAACTATTAAGTTGAAAATCAGTCATTTCAATTGAAGTGAAAGACAGACAGTTTAAAATAGCACATGGATTGTCCTAAAATTTAGATGTACCACCATTCAGCAAACAGAGAATGAAGTTCAGAGATAATGGGAACTGCAGATGCTGGAAATTCCAAGATAATAAAATATGAGGCTGGATGAACACAGCAGGCCAAGCAGCATCTCAGGAGCACAAAAGCTGACGTTTCGGGCCTAGACCCTTCATCAGAGAGGGGGATGGGGGGAGGGAACTGGAATAAATAGGGAGAGAGGGGGAGGCGGACCGAAGATGGAGAGTAAAGAAGATAGGTGGAGAGGGTGTAGGTGGGGAGGTAGGGAGGGGATAGGTCAGTCCAGGGAAGACGGACAGGTCAAGGAGGTGGGATGAGGTTAGTAGGTAGCTGGGGGTGCGGCTTGGGGTGGGAGGAAGGGATGGGTGAGAGGAAGAACCGGTTAGGGAGGCAGAGACAGGTTGGACTGGTTTTGGGATGCAGTGGGTGGGGGGGAAGAGCTGGGCTGGTTGTGTGGTGCAGTGGGGGGAGGGGATGAACTGGGCTGGTTTAGGGATGCAGTGGGGGAAGGGGAGATTTTGAAACTGGTGAAGTCCACATTGATACCATATGGCTGCAGGGTTCCCAGGCGGAATATGAGTTGCTGTTCCTGCAACCTTCGGGTGGCATCATTGTGGCAGTGCAGGAGGCCCATGATGGACATGTCATCAAGAGAATGGGAGGGGGAGTGGAAATGGTTTGCGACTGGGAGGTGCAGTTGTTTGTTGCGAACTGAGCGGAGGTGTTCTGCAAAGCGGTCCCCAAGCCTCCGCTTGGTTTCCCCAATGTAGAGAAAGCCGCACCGGGTACAGTGGATGCAGTATACCACATTGGCAGATGTGCAGGTGAACCTCTGCTTAATGTGGAATGTCATCTTGGGGCCTGGGATGGGGATGAGGGAGGAGGTGTGGGGACAAGTGTAGCATTTCCTGCGGTTGCAGGGGAAGGTGCCGGGTGTGGTGGGGTTGGAGGGCAGTGTGGAGCAAACAAGGGAGTCACGGAGAGAGTGGTCTCTCCGGAAAGCAGACAGGGGTGGGGATGGAAAAATGTCTTGGGTGGTGGGGTCGGATTGTAAATGGCGGAAGTGTCGGAGGATAATGCGTTGTATCCGGAGGTTGGTAGGGTGGTGTGTGAGAACGAGGGGGATCCTCTTGGGGCGGTTGTGGCGGGGGCGGGGTGTGAGGGATGTGTCGCGGGAAATGCGGGAGACGCGGTCAAGGGCGTTCTCAATCACCGTGGGGGGGAAGTTGCGGTCCTTAAAGAACTTGGACATCTGGGATGTGCGGGAGTGGAATGTCTTATCGTGGGAGCAGATGCGGCGGAGGCGGAGGAATTGGGAATAGGGGATGGAATTTTTGCAGGAGGGTGGGTGGGAGGAGGTGTATTCTAGGTAGCTGTGGGAGTCGGTGGGCTTGAAATGGACATCAGTTACAAGCTGGTTGCCTGAGATGGAGACTGAGAGGTCCAGGAAGGTGAGGGATGTGCTGGAGATGGCCCAGGTGAACTGAAGGTTGGGGTGGAAGGTGTTGGTGAAGTGGATGAACTGTTCGAGCTCCTCTGGGGAGCAAGAGGCGGCGCCGATACAGTCATCAATGTACCGGAGGAAGAGGTGGGGTTTGGGGCCTGTGTAGGTGCGGAAGATGGACTGTTCCACGTAACCTACAAAGAGGCAGGCATAGCTGGGGCCCATGCGGGTGCCCATGGCCACCCCCTTAGTCTGTAGGAAGTGGGAGGAGTCAAAAGAGAAGTTGTTGAGTGTGAGGACGAGTTCCGCTAGGCGGATGAGAGTGTTGGTGGAGGGGGCCTGCTCGGGCCTGCGGGACAGGAAGAAGCGGAGGGCCTTGAGGCCATCTCCATGCGGAATGCAGGTGTACAGGGACTGGACGTCCATGGTGAATATGAGGTGTTGGGGGCCAGGGAATTGGAAGTCCTGGAGGAGGTGGAGGGCGTGGGTGGTGTCACGGACATAGGTGGGGAGTTCCTGGACCAAAGGGGAGAAAATGGAGTCCAGATAGGTGGAGATGAGTTCGGTGGGGCAGGAGCAGGCTGAGACGATGGGTCGACCAGGGCAGGCAGGTTTGTGGATTTTGGGAAGGAGATAGAAACGGGCCGTGCGGGGTTGGGGAACAATGAGGTTGGAGGCTGTGGGTGGGAGGTCCCCTGAGGTGATGAGGTCATGAATGGTGTTGGAGATGATGGTTTGGTGCTCGGGTGTGGGGTCATGATCGAGGAGGCGGTAGGAGGTGGTGTCGGAGAGTTGGCGTCTGGCCTCGGCGATGTAGAGGTCAGTACGCCAGGTCAGAGAATGAACTTCATTGTGTGTGGAAGGGGTATAGGAAATTAATTCAGGTGTAAAGGGGCCAGAGCGATTTTGAACACCAAGTTCCCCTTACATTGTATAAAACTGTCCACTCCAAATAGGTAATTAACCGACCTCAGATTGGGCCAATGACAGGCAACAGAGAGCACTGGGTTGACAGCGAGTTTACCTGGCGGGATTGTCACAAAGAGCTCGGAGGTATAGGGGGTTACAGAGCCCCAGATGATTGAATATTATGGGGGATTCCTGAGGTGTGCTCAAAGTAAGGTTCACATTTCCTTGTACATACAGAAATAGGTTTTGATGACTTTGACCAACAACATTTTGCATTGAAATTCATGTTGGTGTGACCACTTTCCAGTAAAGATTAAAAATGGAGAATTAAAGTAAACTTGCTAATGCCAGTAAGCCAAGAATAAACACAATTTCAGGCTTTGGAATCAGCAGAAGAACTTTATGCCTTTAAAAAAAGACAAATCTTTATCAGGTGACATGGTTACTCACAGATTGACAGTGCTGTCTTAGAGAGTCAGGCACTCAGGTTTGAATTCATCCTCGGCTGTCTGTTTGTATGGAGTTTGCTCCTTCTTCCAAAGTCTGCGCAGGTTTCTTCCTACAGTTCTAAGCTGCAGAGAGTTCTGAAAAGATTTATCAGGATGTTGCTGGATACAGAAGGTTTGAGTTATGAAGAAAGGCTGGTGAGTCTGGGACTGTTTTCATTTGAGCACAGGACATTGAGTGGTTAACTGAAAAACACAGGAAATGACATCACCAACCCAAGGAAACCTAACCAGATAAATAGAAAGCGGGACATAACACCAGCTCTTCGTCGGAGGCTCACTGATGATGTTGCCTAGAATGGTGACGAAATGTCTGAAAACGAACCTTCCAGCTCAGCGAGCAAACTCACATCCAGAACCTCAACCTGAGCTACAAATCTTCTCAAGTTTATAACATAATTAGCAGTATAGATAGAGCTATTGGTAGTTGTCTTTTCCCTAGAATGGGGAATTTCAAGACTAGGGGACACATTTTTAAGGTGATCGGAGAAAGATTTAAAGAAGATATGAGGGGCAAATTTTTTACACAGATGTGGAATGCTCTTCCTCAGGAAGTGGTTGATGTGGGTACAATTACAACATTTAAAAGATATTTCGATAGGCAAATGAATAGGAAAGTTTTGGAGAGATATGGGCCTAGGGCAGGCAGAGGAGACAAGTTTAGTTTGGGATTATGCTTAGCAAGGACTGGTTAGACTGAAGGGTCTGTTGCTGTGCTGTATTCCTCGTTACTCTATGTACAGTCCAGGTGGATTAACCATGGGAAATACAGGGTGATATGGTAGGGGGAGGTGGCGTTGAATGAGATGCTCTTTGGAGGGTTGGTGTGGACTTGATGGGCCAAATGGGCTGCTTCCACATTGTAGGGATTCTATGATTCTACAACTGCATGGTGAGGACTCGAAGCTGAAAACTCAAAGTAAGCCATTGGCTTGATGATTAAAGCAGTTCCCATTCTCCAAATTATACCAAGCGTATAATACAATTTAGATACAGCAGAGAAGAATTACTCAGATAAAAAGACATCACAGCAGTTTCACAATCCAGAAAAGGTAGTGAATGTTTCATGGGATAGATTTTTGTGTGAAGCTGGATGCTGGCTTCTTTTTATTCATTGACAAGATGTGAGCATCACTCCTGCCCAAAGGGCCGTTAAAAGTGACCCATATTGCTGTGGGCCTGTAGTCACTTGTCAATCAGACAAGGATGGCAAGTTTGCTTCCCTAAAGTGAACTAAATGAGGTTTTCCAACAATCAGCAAGTCTTTCATGATTATCATTAGACTCTTAATTTTAAGATCCTTTGTTGAATGAAATTTCCATCATCTGTCATGGTGGGTTTGAGGCCAGAACATCACCTGTGTCTAGCAATAATACCTCTCGGCCACTACCTCCCATTTGCATGAGCAATGTGAGGTACAGTGCTGCTTTGAACCTTATCAAGTTTGGGATGATAAAACATTCACAGGGAAGAAATGTTAGATTATGCAGAGCTTTTCTTGAATTTCAGCTTCATTTTTCAGTTGCATTTTCCCTTTACTGGTTCAGAATGAAAATAAAAGCTTTATTTATTTTCAGTTGTCATTAGGGATTTTTTACTTTCTAACGCTTCAAAAAAAGTGCAGCGATGAAAGCACCCACAGTTCCCTGGCCAACCTTGGCAGCGACTGGGATTCTAGTGGCCCCTGTAAAAAAAAAGAAAAACAAATGATAACAACATAACATGTCCTGAATTTATTAATAATCAACGTTTCTTATAATTCTGCTTCCTGTAAGGAGCTTGATACATTCCTCAACTCAAGAAGCTTGATACCATCCAGGACAAAGCAGTCTGCTTGATTGACAAGTCATCCACAAGCATTCACACGCTCCTGCATCAATGCTCAGTAGCATCAGTGTGCACTATTTACAAGATTCACCGCAGAAATTCACCAAAGATCCTCAAACAGCACCTTCCAAACCCACAGCTACTTCCATCTACAAGGACAAGGACAGCAGACATATGGGAACACCACCACCTCCAAGTCTCCCTCCAAGCTACTCACCATCGTGACCTGGAAATATATTGCCGTTCCTTCACTGTCTCTGGGTCAAAATCCTGGAATTCCTTCCCTAATGGCTTTGTGCGTCAACCAACAGCAGGAGGATTGCAGCAGTTCAAGAAGGCAGCTCACCACCACCTTCTCAAGGGCAACTAGGGGTGGGCAAGAAATGCTGGCCAGCCAGTGATGGCTACATCCCACAAATGAATAGAAAAAAATAATATTTTGGAGAAAGATGGAATCAAAAATAAATTTATTAGACAGTTAATTCCTTTACTTGTATTCACAATAAAGCAAACCCATCTATTATTGACACACTGCAAGTTTAAAACATAAGTAGCATTAATATTTATTGCAAAAATGGCGGTTAGCTTTCGTAAAGTCTATACTGAGAGAGGTTTCCAAACCAATAAAATATTATTTGAACCTTATAAATTCAAGGTGTCAGACTTTATCAGCAAGACTTCGAACAAGAAATGCTGAGAAGTATCCATTACTTATCAGGGGATTTTACCGGCAGATTGGAGGACCGCAACCAGACTTCCAGCAGCTACTCCTCCTCCATTGGCAATAGCTGCTGAGGACATCATACTTGCTGCAGTGGAGCCACTTGCTATTCCAGCGCTCGTAAATCCCACAGCTCCCAGAACCACTGGGGCAGCAACCACGGTAACAACTGCAAGATAATATATCCCTATTTCAATATGGCACCATATACAGGAACTTAGTATAGATTAAACTACCAGGGAATCAACTGTGAGAACAACATTCGTCCAATTTAACAGTATTGCTCAAATCCTGCAATTCTAAAGTCAAGTTCATTCCCATCTGCAATTACGGTTTATTTCTTTCACAATATATCAATACAGCAGCATTTTGCAATATCTATTTTGTTTATAATAATCTTACAAATCTAGAACATGATTCAACATTTCCGCTGAAGATGTTTTGCTTGGAATTTCTACTTTAGATCGTCCACTGCAATTTTGGTCCAAAATATTGAGAAATCAGAATAAATGCCAACTTTCGCTACTGCTCCAAGAGTTGGCCTGATTTCCAAAAGTTATTGCATATAATTGGGAGAATGCCCATTGAAATGCCCAGAGTCACACCTGACTCTGCCATAACAGTTACCAACGCCTGTACGTTCTTAATTCATGCTGTGTTGTTATGCACTGAAATTGTAGAGACGGATCTATAATGTTCAAAATATCAAGAGCTCCCAGAAATCTAATAAACCTTCATAGTTAGATAATGCTGTGTGTTATCACATTGAGTATTGCGTGACTGACATGACATTGTTCCTTCATTCTCTGGATGATATCTCTGATGTTATTTGAAAATAACCTGATGAGTTACCATTTCTGATGAAGGGTCTAGGCCCGAAACGTCAGCTTTTGTGCTCCTGAGATGCTGCTTGGCCTGCTGTGTTCATCCAGCTCCACAGCTTGTTGTCTCGGATTGTCCAGCATCTGCAGTTCCCATTGTGTCCGATGAGTTACCATTGTCTGCTTTCAATATATTGGTGGTGATTTTACCCACACCCAGCAGAAATTATGTGCTGCATTCTTAGGTCCTGTTACCAGCAGGAATAGAGGCAAATTTGGAGTGTCTGTCAGTGTACCATTTTGCCAATGACATTGCTGGTGGTAATGAATTTTACCAAAGCAGAGAGAACAGCCATAAGATTCCAGCTAATTTATCAACGAGGCCAATTAACTTGTTAAATAGCTCCTTGAGATCTTGGTGACATAGTGGTAATGTAACAAGGCCAGGAATCCAGGGACCTGGCTAAAGAATTGTGAACATAGCTTTGAGTCCCATCACCACAGATGGTGAAATTTGAATTCAATCAATTAATCTGGAATCAGAATCTAACCTAATCATAATGATCAAACCATTGATAATTATCATAAAAAGAAACCTGGCTCATAATGCCCTTTAGGGAAGAAAATTATCTGCTGAAAATATGATTCCAGAGCCACAGGATTGTGCGTGTCTCTAACATGCCCTTGGAGTAGTATGACCCCAGTAAGACTCTCTATTGTATCAAATTACTACTAAGTCTAAGAAAGGAATGAAACCAGACAGAGTACCCAGCAACATTTGAGTACTGGAAACGACAATAGCGAACCTTGCCTTGTCAAGAGTGCCTGGTGAAAATCCTGGAAGTCTCTTCCTAACAACGTTGTGAGTGTATTTGCAGCACACTGACTGCAGTGCTTCCAGATGACAACTTACATTTATTACAATATTCTTGTGTAATCTAAATGCAACACAAATGAGATACGTTTGTTCCAGTTATTGATGATCTGTGGTGAAATTGTTTACAGCTAAATTAATGTGTGTAGTGCAATGTAATCTCTAGACTTGGCTTTTATCGAAAGACCACTTTCATAATCTACAAGTGTAAACACAAACATTGCATAAGAGCGGAATTAATTATATAGAGATGCATATTGTAAAGTTTACAAGTCCAGAAGTTTAAAATTCATGTACCACTTCACGTTTTGACAACTCTTGCTATGTTGTCACGTTCTGGTAGTGGGGATTTTGTCCTTGGCTGATGTAGGTTTGAGGACATTATCGTGTGTTGATTGTTGTCCTGGTGTTTCGTCTGGGTGTGTTCTTTGGATCCACAACTTGTGTAAATGTTTTCTATTCCTCTTCAGCATTATTCCATTAGGTGCTGCAAATTTCTGAGTCTGCGCTCACTGTTTACTTTCTATATTACTGCAAGAAAGTAGGCTCCCACTGTAGGGTGTGTCCCACATGTCATTGAAGTAGTTCCACAGCTGCACCATTTTTATCCTCCCATACTTGTTGAGAAGTGTGTCCTGCTTCTGGGAGATTTTGGAGAGGTGATGGTTTGGCAAGATTGTTCTCGCTTGCCCTCTATTAAAGCATTTGCAGACTGCATCCTTTGTTTAAAAGGTTTGATATTAGAGCAGATAATCCAAGGCATTTCATTTCATGGTGATGGACTTATTATCCATCCTGCTGTGCTTTGTGTTCAGTACTTATTGTACATTTTCTATTTTTTCGCTTGAAGCTTATTTCAGGGATGATTTGTTATTATAAAAGCAGCCCACCTTTATTGTCATTACTAGAGTTTAGACAAGCATTCCCTTCATTCAATGAGCTTTTCAAAAGGGTGGATTTGAATTAGCTGTCTGCCTGCACCAAACTAACGAACTGAATGTGTATACAGTCTGCAAAATTATCTTATTTTCATCCATTTTCTGTACTGTGGAAACTTCTGCATTATTGTTCTCCCTTGTTTGCTGCTGCTCCTTTTGGTCATCAAGTTTGCAAGGCTGGTTTCTTCTTTGATTTCCTTTATTGAAAATAAATTTCTCCAGATAATAATAATGCATATTATAAAGTTGAAACACAGCCTGTGCATAGAGTTCTACCTTGCAGGCAGCTGGCTGCCCTGTAAGAACAGCCAGAGACATCTTCCCTTGTGCTTGTTATGATTCCAGTTGGTGAAGTGTTGTCCCCTGTTGACTTCCCTTTTGTTTTCCATTATTTAAAGAAAAAGATTGTATGATTGAATCGCACTTACTTGCACCTGTGACCGCAGCTCCCATTCCCATCATAATTGTCTGCTGATGTTTCCCCTGCAAATTGAGTAAAGGTCTCATGTTAAATTCTCGATCCCAAAATCTTTACTGTGGAAGTAAATAATGTAGACATTACACCTGCCCTAACCAGCGTCACATGCAACCACCCCAGACACATATAAACAGAATCACCTTTAATGTGATTGTTCTTTCATTTCAACACATGTCCATGAGTTCAAAATGTTGGTGCCACTGACCGAAAAGGAAGCCTTTTACCTTTACACAATACATTTATGGACATCAGGCATCCCAAAGTGTTGTGTAACTATTCAATTTTTCAATGCAGGAAAGGCAGCAAAGTGTGTGTTGCAGCAACTCCCACAAACATCAATATTTTTGAAGAATTCTTTTACAGGATGTGGGAATGGCTGTGGAAGTAAATAATGTGGACATCATACCTGTCGTAACTAGCATAACTCGTAACCACTCCAAACATATCAACATGACTCACCTTTACCATGATTCTTCTTTCATTCCAACACATGACCATGAATTCAAAATGTTGGTGCCGCTATCTAAAAAGGAAGGCTTTTACATTTCCACAATACATTTACAGACTCAGGCATTCCAAAGTGCTGTGTCACTAATAAATGTTGCAATGCCAGAAAGGCAGCAAAGTGTTTGAGCATAGAACATAGAACAGCACAGCACAGTACAGACCCTTCGGCCCACAATGTTGCACTGAAATTTTACCCTCAACCTAAAGGTCTATCTCACCTTCACCCATACTTTATACCATCATCCATCTGCCTATCTAACAGCCACTTAAATGCCCCTAACGAGGCTGACTCTACTAGCCTCCGACAATGCAATCCACGCCCCGACCACTCTTTGAGTGAAAAACCTGCCTCTGATGTCTCCCCTCTATCTACCTCCACTCACTTTAAAACTATGCCCCCTCGTAACAGCTACCTCTATCAAGTCACCTTCCATCCTTCATCATTCTAGAGAGAAAAGCCCTAGCCCTTTCAACATTTCCTCTTGTGACCTTCTCTCCATTCCAGGTAACATCCTGGTAAATCTCTTCTGCACCTTTTCTAACATTTTCACATCTTTCCTGTAATGAGGCGACCAGAACTGGACACAATACTCCAGATGTGGCCCAACCAGGGTTTTGTATAGCTGGATCATAACTTCACAGCTCTTGAACTCATTCCCTCTATTAATGAAAGCTAACACACCATATGCCTTCTTAACAACTCTATCCACCTGGGTGGCAGCTTTCAGGGAACTGTGGACATGAACCCCAAGATCACTCTGCTCCTCCACACTACCAAGAATCTTTCTGTTAGCCTTGTATTCTGCTTTCAAATTTGTCCTTCCAAAATGAATCACCTCACACTTTTCAGAGTTAAACTCCATCTGCCACTTCTCAGCCCAGCTCTGCATTCTCTCAATGTTCCTTTGTAACCTAGAACAGCCCTCCGCACTATCTATAAGTTGACCCATCTTCGTATCATCTGCGAACTTACTAATCCCCCCTTCCTCTCCTACATCCAAATAATTTACAAAAATCACAAATAAATGAGGACCCAGAACAGATCCTTGTTGTACACCACTCATAACTGAGCACCCTGTTGAATGTTTTCCATCCACTACCACCCTTTGTCTTCTAAGAGTCAGCCAATTCTGCATCCAATCTGCCACATTTCCCCCTATCCCATGCCTCCTTATTTTCTGCATTAGCCTACTATGGGGAACCTTATCAAACGCCTTACTTGAATCCATGTATATCACATCCATTGCTCTACCTTCATCCACGTGTTTGGTCACCTCTTCAAAGAATTCAATAAGGTTTGTGAGGCATGACTTACCCCTCACAAATCCATGCTGATTATCACAAATCAAACTGTGCTTTTCCAAGTGATCATAAATCCTGTCCTCTCAGAGCCCTTTCCAATAATTTGCCCACCACTGAAGTAAGACTAACTGGCCTGTAATTTCCGGGGTTATCCCTGTTCCCTTTTTTGAATAAGGGAATGACGTTTGCCACTCTTCAATCTTCCGGCACTATACCCATGGACAGTGAGGACGAAAAGATCATCAAAGGCCCTGCGATCTCTTCTCTCACTTCCCATAGAATCCTTAGATAACTCCCATCAGGCCCGGGGGACTTATCTATCTTCAAGTTCCTCAAAATTCCTGGTACATCTTCCTTCCTAAAAATCCACCTCCTCTAGCCTAACAGTATGTTTTACACTGTCCTCCCCTACAACTATGAATACCCAAGAAAAGTACTCATTAAGGACCTCTCCTACCTCTTTAGGCTCTGTACACAAATTCCCTTTACAATCCTTTCTCTGGTCATTCTGTTATTCCTCACTTTCATGTAAAAAACCTTGGGGTTTTCCTTGATCCTATCTGCCAAGGTCTCATGCCCCCTTATAGTCCTCCTAAACCCTTTCTTCATCTCCTTCCTAGCTAACTTGTGTCCCTTTACAGCCTTTTTCAATCCATCTTCCCTAAACCTTAAATATGTATCCTTCTTCTTCTTAACTAGTTGTTCCATCTGTCTTGAGAACCAAGGCTCCTTCACTTGGCTGCATCTTCCCTTGTCTGCTAGGGATAAACATATTGATCACATGCAGTATGCATTGCTTAAACTATCTGCACATTTCTATAGTGCTCTACCCTGGCAGCATCTGTTCCCATTTTATGCTACCCAGTTTTTGCCTAACAGGATTGTAATTACCCTTCCCCCAATTATAAATTTTACCCTGCTCTATGTACCTATCCTTTTCCATGACTAGTATAAAAGTAACAGAGTTATGATCGCAACCGCCAAAATGCTGTCCAACCAACAGGTCTGAGGCTTGGCCCGGTTCATTGCCAAGCACCAAATCCAAAGTGGCCTCTCCTCATTTGTTGCAGCAACTCCCATAAACAGCAATATTTTTGAAGAATTCTTTCACAGGATGTGGGAATGGCTGGCTGAGCTAGTATTCATTATCCCTTCCTAAATGCCCTTGAGAAGGTGGGTTGAGAGTTTTGAATCACTGCATTCTTTGGGACACCTGTAATAATGTCCTCATGTCTCAGGTGAGGAGGGTAAGAGGTTGAGAAGGAGGCACCTTCATGGTAACCTCAGCCACTGAGGGAATTGAACCTATGATGTTAGCATCACACTAAATCACAAACGGTCATCCAGTCAGCTGAGCTAACCAATCTTGAGAGTACATCCAGACAACTGTTAGGACGAGAATTCCAGAATTTTGACCCTGCAAAAGTGAAGGAGCAGCAATAAAGATGCAAGTCAGGATTGTATAAGGCTTTTAGGGGAACGTGCAGTTGATGGTGTTCCTATGTATCTGCTACTCTTGACTTTCTGGGCATTAGAAGTTTTGTGTCTGGTTGGTACTATTAAGGTAGCCATATTGAGTTGCTGCATTGGGTCTCGTTGATGATACATTGCTGTTTCTGTGCATCAGTGGTGGGTGGAGTGACTACGTGATTCATTTGCAAGCAGCTTTCTCTGTCCTGGATGGTATTGAGCTTCTTCAGCATTGTTGGAGCTGCACCCATTCAGGAGAGTAGAAAGCATTCTGTCACCCTCTGAACATATATCTGGCTCATGAGTGGATCAGGCTGTGGGCTGCCAGGATGTGATTTACTTGCGTCAGAATGCTCACGCTCTGGCCTGTTCTTGCAGCCACTTTATTTAATTGTGGGTCCAGTTCAGTTTCAGGTCATTACTAAGCCACCAGGATGATGCTTATGGGATTCAGGAATAGCATCCCGCCAAGTCATCTCCCAACTTTCTTTATGGAATGCCAACTGTCCCTATCCCTAAGGCTTTCTGGTTGACACTTTCTAGGTGGTCTTTTATGAGGGAAACCATTATGCACGTGCTCTTTTACTAGCACTGTGATGTTTATCCTGTCGTTTGATGACCAGTCAGGAATCCTTGTTACAGACAATGGTTAAAAACACCTGCATCTCTGAAACTGATTGTCTCTTTCCATGGAGTTTGTGATACAAAGGGGTAATTTTCCCTTGTGTAAAGATGACTTGGTTGGTATCTCATCCTACTCCTGCTTTATTTGAGTCTAGGCTTGAGACTTCCAAGGCTTTGAACATGGCTCCTTTATAATCAGTGCTGATTTGTTTCACAGGTTTATTTTTTGAGGATTGATGTGCCCTGACCTCCCTTATTCTTCTTGTCTCTGGTGTCTATTTCTGTTCCATCTACTTCCTGTTTATCTCTCCCTTGCTGGTAAGCCAATCACACTTGCCTTGGCTTGGCTATTTATATGTTAAACTGTAGTCATTAGGTAGGACAGATGAGTCTTGGACTTTGGAAACCTTTTGTTTCTCTACATGATTTCCAAGGCTGTTGGTCATATGCCTCCAGTACTCATCCATAGGCACTGAGAAAAGCAGCCTATGGTTGATCAGAACTGACAGCTGTATCAGCAGGCAACATGGAGTAGTTCTCATGGGCCTTTCCTACATATTACATCAGGTGTGTCCAAAACTCTACTGGTCATTGTCATTGAGCTGCCTGATTCTCAAAGGTTACAAAGGAAGTTTTAGACGTCTTCCAACTTAAAGGCAATCTGTGAGTGCTTTAGGAAGTCAAAACTTGTCATTGAGGCGAAGATTATTTAAACTAGCTTTAGATAAAGTCATCTTCTCCTTACCTGCTTTAACCTGTAGCAGTTCTCCACTTTCTGTGCACAAAAGCTTGCTTTTCCTTTCCTCTGAAATTCCCTTGCCTCCCTGCCCCTTCCCTTATAGCCTTGCTATCTGTAAGCATCAATAAAATAATACCATCTCACCTACTCCTTAAATTTAGCTCTTTTGCTTCCAGTGCATTGTTAGCCCAAAGTTTACTTAGGAGTCAATCTCACAGCATAATTGATTATTTAGATTTGTTCTGTATGTCGAGGTTCTTTTTAAATGCGGAATGTGTGAGCTGCTAGTGAGGCAGTGAGAGAAACAAGACTTTTAGGACCTAAGTGAACAGGTCATAATGCAGCCCAAGAACCAAGCCAACTGAAGGATTAATTGCACAAACTGTACGAGAGAACTGTAAATTACAGTGAATGAATTCAACATCAAATCAGATGCTGAAAGAGAAATAAAGAAATGGAAATAAATTGAATTCAAAGAGGCAAATTGAAAAGCAACTGAACATTACATCCTACATTTGTAAAACTCTCCAACAACAATTAAAACCTTGATAAAATTAACACTTGACTTCTAATATATAACTCCCAATATTAGATAAGCTGCTCTGCAGTAATTACCCTGATTACAATTTATTATTTGGAAGTTACAAAGGTACAAGTCTTTTTCTTTTTCTGAAGTAGTGTCCTGACCCGAAACGTCAGCTTGCCTGCTCCTCTGATACTGCTTGGCCTGCTGTGTTCATCCAGCTTCACACTGTGTTATCTCAGACTCTCCAGCATCAGCAGTTCCTACTATCTCTCTAACATTGATGTTTCATTTTTGCATAAATATCAGTCAGCGCTACTACCGTCTCATTATTTTGACAGAAAGTTATGACACATTCCTGAGATTCATTCTTACCTCCTTATTGTGTAAATCTCTCCGTGCGAATAAGTGCCTGAAACCTTCAAGTTCCTTTTTTATATCACTCCTATTATTATAAAGTTATCTCCCCGTCCAATTGAAGTCACTTTTCCTATCGGGTTCATAGCTCATTTCCTCCCCTGGAAATGTCACGTCCACTTCTCTGACAGCTGATCCAGTGGTAAACATGTTTCTCTTTCGTGTTTATTGCTCACTTCTTGGGTTTATCACTTCCAGTGTTTCGTAATCTTTGTGAACATTTCAAGCCTAGTCTCTAATTCTATTATTCCTTTGTTTCTATGACTTTTATATGTGTTCACAGTGAATTATAAAGCATCAAATTGTACAGCACTGGAACAGGTCATTCAGCCCGCCTAACTCCCTAAATTCCCTTTGCAGGACCTCATCTCTCTTCCTGCCTATATTGTTCGAACCAAAATAGACTATCACCTTCGGCTGGTCACCACCACACGACACCCCCCCCCCCCGCCAAACACCCCAACCCTCTCAAAGTATGCTGTGCCTGCTCAGAGATAACCTTGACACTGACTGCTGGAGTTTCGTTCATAGCCACCGAAATGTCTGTCTGTGCTACTGACTGTACAGTTCTCTATCAGTATTTAGTTAGAGGCTAAAAAAACTGCACATGCAGGGATCCAAGGTAAACAAACAGGAGGATGGATGAACACACCATTTACAGGAAAGGAGAAGGACCTGGAGAAGGGTAATACCCGAAATGTTGATTTCCTTTTCTCCTGGCTTGTCCTACTACCCTCCTGTTTGTCTGCCCCTCTCAGTGCTGCGTTCCGATACTTTGAGCCTCCCTGCTGCACGGCAGATCCCGAGCCAACTATCGTGCCAATAATCTGGCTGCTGCTGCTTTCCCCTGAGAAGCCATCCCCCCAACAGTATCCAAAATAATTTTGTTGTTTGAGAAGGCAACAGCCACAAGGGACTCCTGCACTGCCTGCCTACTCCAACTGGTGGCCACCCATTTACAATAATAACATCTCTGAACAGGTTTATTCAAGAAATCAAACCTGCATCATTGGTTTCAATTTTACTTTCTCAGACATTAATCGAACGTCATTACCAGCCATCTAACAATACTGTATATGCTTACAGGGTGTGGAAGATATAAAACTTTTAAGCACGTAAGTGTGTTGGAGGGCTGACGCCATAATTAGTCATACTGATTTAAAATGTTGTTGTGGATCAAAAGTTCAATTGAATTGAAAATTTAGCATTTTGAATAGTACAGATTATCCAAACCCTTAAATTTACAAACCAGGTGACATATTGGGGAAGAAGATGTCCCTCCTCTTTAAAGCAACCACCATATTTCTAAATAAATGCACAACACACATACCTGAACACTGATAACACAGAACTTAGATAGGCCAGAAATAATTATGAGTTAACTTAAAGAACACTGTTAATAAAGCACAATAATCCAAAAAGAAATGTAGTGAACGTTTAGTGGCTAGATTTGTGAGAGAAACTGAGTGCTATTGATCTGATGTTTGGGTTTGAGATAAACTGCAGTATAATATTTAAGATATGGATATTGCAGGCTAGGTCAGTATAAACTGCCCTGGAGGCATTGAGCTGCCTTCTTGAAACGCTGTAGCTCATTTGGTGTGAGTACACCTATAATGCTGTTCGGAAGGAGTTCACGCATTATGCCCCAATGACAGGGAAGGAACAGTGACAAATTTCCAAGTCGGGATAATGTGTGACTTGGAATAGACCTTGCAGGTGATGCTGTTCCTATGTATCTGCAACCCTTGTCCTTTGTGGTAGTTGAGATCATGCATTCGGAGGTTACTGTTTAAGGAGCCTTGATGAGTTGTTACAGTGCATCTTTTGGGCAGTACATAGTTGCCATTGTGTGTCAGTCAGTGAGGGATGGAGTGAATGTTGAAGGTGTTAGATCAAGTGCCAATTAAATGGGCTGCTTTGCCCTGGCTGGTCTCAAGCACTTTTAGTATTGTTGGAGTTGCACACTTCCAGGCAGATGTAGAGTATTCCATCGCATTTCTGACTAGTGCCTTGTAGATGGAAGACAGGTTCTGGGGAGTCAGGAGGTGATTTACTCAACTCCCAGTTTTGGACCTGCTCATGCAGAATTAGTATTTATATTAAGGTTCTAAAAGGGGAGGGCGAACAGCCAGAAATCGTGTTACATATTGGCACTAATGATATAGCCAGAAAATGGATGGAGGATATAAAAAGTGATTTCAGGGACTTAGGATGGAAGCTGCAAAGCAGGACGAACAGAGTAGTGTTCTCTAGTTTACTACCGGTGCCACGAGATAGCGAGGCGAGGAACAGGGAGCGGGCGCAGCTTAACACGTGGCTGCGCAGCTGGTGTAGGAGGGAGGGCTTCAGATATGTAGATAATTGGGATGCCTTCTGGGGAAGGTGAGACCTGTACAAGAAGGACGGGTTGCATCTGAACTGGAAGGGGACCAATGTCCTGGGTGGAAGGTTTGCTCGAGTAGTTCGAGGGGGTTTAAACTGGTATGGCAGGGGGGTGGGAACCTGAGCTGTATACCAGAGGTGAGCGTTGATGCAGGTGAGGCAGTAGCAAGAGGTAGACCAGCTAGTGGGAAGGATTTTCCTGGGAAGGAACCAAGGGATCAGTTAAAGTGTGTTTGCTTTAACGCAAGGAGTATCAGGAATAAAAGTGATGAACTTAGAGCATGGATCAGTACCTGGTGCTATGATGTTGTGGCCATAACAGAGACATGGGTTTCTCAGGGGCAGGAATGGTTGCTGGACGTTCCAGGGTTTAGAGCATTTAAAAACAATAGGGAGGGGGGATAAGAGGAGGGGGTGTAGCACTACTAATCAGAGAGGGTATCACAGCTACAGAAGCTTCCATTGTCAAGGAAGATCTGCCTACCGAGTCAGTATGGGTGGAAATTAGGAACAGCAAGGGAATAGTCACCTCGTTAGGGGTTTACTACAGGCCCCCCAATAGCAGCAGAGAGATTGAAGAAAGCATAGGTCAGCAGATTTTGGAAAAGTGTGGACGTAGTAGGGTTGTTGTAATGGGTGACTTTAACTTTCCCAATATTGATTGGAATCTCCTTCAAGCAGAAGCTTTGAATGGAGCTGTTTACATTCTACATAGCTATGGAGAAGGAGAGGATTAGGCAAAATGGGAGGATATTTAGTTGGGGAAGAGGAAACTATGATGTGATTAGACATGAATTAGGAAGCATGGACTGGGAGCAATTGTTCCATGGTAAAGGCACTATAGACATGTGGAGACTGTTTAAGGAACAGTTGTTGCGAGTGATGAATAAATATGTCCCTCTGAGACAGGCAAGAAGCGGTAAGATAAAGGAACCTTGGATGACGAGAGCGGTGGAGCTTCTCGTCAAAAGGAAGAAGGTAGCTTACATAAGGTGGAGGAAGCTAGGGTCAAGGTCAGCTCTAGAGGATTACAGGCAGGCGAGGAAGGAGCTCAAAAATGGTCTGAGGAGAGCCAGGAGGGGGCACGAGAAAGGCTTGGCAGAACGGATTAGGGAGAACACAAAGGCATTTTACACTTATGTGAGGAATAAGAGAATGGTCAAAGAAAGAGTAGGGCTGATCACCAGGTTGAGACCTCCTTCTTAGGAGCTGTTCCTGGCATGTTGTCCTGAAGGCTTCAAAGAACAAGGATGATCCCTGGCTTAATTGTGATGGTGCGACAGGGGATATGTTGGAACATGAGATTGCAGATTGTGTACGTATGTTTCTGTCTGTGTTTTTGAATGAGTGTTTTGTGTGTGTGTGTGGGTTTTTGAGATGGGGTGGGGGCGGGCTTTCGGGTGCAGTGTGTGGTAAGCATCAAGATGTTTCTGTGGCTATGCTTAACCTGATGCCACAAGTTGTCATAGGATCTGCAGTGATTGTTGCGTGCTGTCAGGTCAACTTCTTCCTGACTACATACCACTGTGTCACCACTTTGTCAGGAATTGAGATGGTGATGTCTCGGACATTGTCAGACTCATGGAATCATATCTTACAAACAATTAATATTCTTGAGCGTAACTAGTTGGGCTCGCTGCTTTGTCAGTTCTCCCAATTTTGACACTAGCCAAATGACTGTTAGTGAATGTTGGTACAAAGGACTTTGCTGAGATAAGCTGAGTTCCCAGCACCTAGGTTAATGTCAGGTGGTCTGTCCAGTTTCATTCCTTTCTATTTAGGCTTTTACTGGTTACATAAAACTGAGTCCCTTGCAAGGCCACTTCACAAGGAATTGCTGTGAATCTGGAGTCAAATGTAGGCCAGACAAGGATAGCAAGATTTTCTTTTCTAAAGGGCATTAGTGAACAAGATTGGTTTTTATGACAGCAACTGTATCAGGGTCACCATCAGACTTTTAATTCTGGACTTTTATAAGAAATTTCAAATTTTGCAGTCTGTGGTGGGATTCAAACACCAGACCTTAGAGCATAACCTGCCATGAAGCTTCTAGGGAATCTGGATGAAATAGGGAATCTAGTTCTCTTTATGATAATTTTGACAGTGTCATTACACTTTAAGTTACCTGTATTATTAGAGCTAAACAAACCTTAATAGCATCCTTCCCAAGACGATACATGCTCATGTAAAATAAAGATTGTGTGGTTGCACAGAACTTACCTGCCCCTATTGCTGCAGCTCCAACTCTTCCCAACATTATAGTCTGTGGATATTCACTCTGCAAACTGAATAAAGTCACATGTGAAACTCTCAATCTGATCAATATCACTGTCGAGTAAGTACAGTTGTTATCTCACCTTTTCTGCACACCCTCTGCCCCCACTTACCAGTCACCCTCCACCATGGTTTTTCTGTCATTTTTGACCCATTGCCTTTTGTCCATGATGTTGGTATGATTATCTAGAAAGGAAGACTTGAATTTACATTGTTCCTTTCACATCAACCACAAACGTCCCACGCTGCTAATATTGGAGAGCGGCCACTATTGCAATAAATGGATAAACAGCACCCAGTCTGTGCACAACAAGATCTTGCAAACAACAAGGCAATGATGGCCAGGTAATTTGATTTTATGGTAGTGGCTAAGAGAAATCTATTGACCAAAATGTTGCAAATAACTTTCATGGTCCTCTTCAAAATAATTCTGTGGTAATGGGATCGTTTCCGTACATTTGCCAGTATCATCAGGGCTACTTCTTCATGTGTCATTCAAGAGAAGGTGCCTCTGACTGTTCTAGTAGCATTAGACTCTCAGCTTTGATTTTTCTGAAATGGAACTTGAAAACTCAAATCTCCTGACTGACAGGCAAGAGCTCTATCAACTGAGACCTGGCTAATATCTGTGGCTGAATGATACAGAGCGCTGGATTTCCTCAAAAGCTAAAAGGTTGTGTGTGGGTGGGCAGGAGCCAGACAATCATTGGCTGCTGGAAAATCAGCTGTCCAGCAACTTGAAACAGAGGTGTGTAACACAAGATCAATTTGTGTCAGTGTTTAAGAGTCTCACTGGGGGCCACGATGGCAAGCTCCAGCAAAGGGGGGTGAGGTTGCAGTTTGGCAGGCCATTCGGTTAAGGAGGGTAAACCTTAGGGAAGAGAGTGGGTTCCTTTTCCAAGGCTCTTATGTTCAGTTAAGAAGGATTGCCCAGGCACACAGGGAAACCTGTAAGGCTGATCATTTGTGAGAGCATCATTTGCAACCAGCAAAATCCTGCTGACTTGAGGATGAACATTAATTGCTGATGTAAAGGCATCAATTTGCCTACTGGTGGGCTGAAAGCCTGAAGCCATTGGAATAATTTTGGTAGAGGCAGGGGTTGTTGTATAGCCCTACCTGTCCAGAATGTTAACTGGAGAGGCTACAGCCTAGTGGTATTATCGCTAGATTATCAGTCTAGAAACTCACCTAAAGTTCTGGGGACCTGTGTTCAAAACCCAGCATAGCAGATGGTGGAATTTGAATTAAATAAAGCTATCTGGAAATAAGAATCTAATGATGACCATGACATTTTCAATTATTGGGAAAGCTCATTTGGCTCACTAATCATCATCAGGGACAGAAATCTGCCATCCTCAGTTGGTCTGACCTACGTGTGACTCCAGATGTGGTTGACTCCCAACTCCGAAATGGCCTACCAGGCCACTCTGTTGTGTCAATTGTCATAAAGTCTCATCAAAGGCATGAAACCAGGCAGAGTAACTGGCCCTGACCTAGGCACTGACAAAGGCTACGGCAGAAACAGCCCTGTCAACCCATCAAAGTCCTCCTTACTAATATCTCGGAGCTAGTGATAGATCTAGTTGGATGCTTAAAGATGTAACTGCTAGACTGGGCAGTTAGCAAGGGAAGCAAATGCAAAAAAATATACATGATCTCAATCTGCCGGCTACAGAGGCATCCATCCATGACAGTATCAGTAAGAGTAACCATTGTACAGTTTTTGTGGAGACAATGTCCCACTTTCACATTGAGAATATCCTTCATGGTGTTGGAAAGCACTATCACTGTGCTAAATAGGGCAGACTTCAAACAGATCTAGCAAGTCAAGTCGCAGCATTCATGAGGCGCTGTGGATATCAATAACAGTTGAGTTGTACTCCAGCACAAGCTGTAACCACATGGCCAGGCATTTTCCCCCACTCAACCATTACCATCAAGCCAGGGGATTGACACTGGTTCAATGGAAAGTGCAGGAGAGGACATGCCAGGAGCAGCACCAGGCATACCTAAAGATGAAGTGGCAACCTAGTGAAGCCACCAAACAGGATTACTTACAAGCCAACTGCATAAGCAGCATGTGATCAACAGAGATAATGGGAACTGCAAATGCTGGAGAATCCAAGATAATAAAATGTGAGGCTGGATGAACACAGCAGGCCCAGCAGCATCTCGTGATCAACAGAACTAAGTGATCCCACAACCAACGGATCAGATCTGAGCTGTGCAGTTTCACCTCATCCAGTCATGAATAGCAGTAAATAATTAAACAAGTCAAGGGAGAAGCAGTTTCCAAAACTATCCTCATCCTCAACGATGGAAGAGCCCAAGATATCCATGCAAAGTTAAGGCTGAAGCATTCACAACAATCTTAAGCCAAAGATGCCATGTGCATGATCCACTTTGCCCTCTACCAGTAGTCCCCAGCATCACAGATGCCAGTCTTCAGCCAATTTGATTCATTGTGCGTGATATCAAGACATAGTTGGAAGCACTGAATATTGCAAAGACAATGGACCCTGCCAACATTTTGGCAACAGTACTGAAGACTTGGGCTCCAGAACTTGCTGCTGCTCTCATAGCCAAGCTGTCCCAGAACAGTTACAACATTGGCATCGGCTCCACCAGTATTGCCCACGTGTGTTCTGTAGACAAAAATCCAAACCAGTTAATTACCACTTCATCGGCCTACTCTCAATGATCATTAAAGTGATGGAAGATGTCATCAGTATTATTAAGCAGCACCTGCTCAGCAGTAACCTTTTCAATGATACCCATGTTTGGGCCATAAAAATCAGAGATGGGGATATTTGCTGATGATTACACAATGTTCAGTACAAATCATGGCTCCTCAGACACTGAAACAGTATGAGCTCAAATGGAACAAGTCCTGAACAACATCCAGTCTTGGGCTGACAAATGACAAGTAACATTCATTCCACACAAATGCCAGGCACTGACCATTTCCAGTAAGAAACAATGCAGCTCCTGCTCCTTGACATTTAATGGCATTACCATCGCCAAATTTCCCGCTATCAACAACTTTGGGGTTACCATTGACCAGAAACTGAATTGGACAAGACATATAAATACAGTGACGACAAAAGCACGTCCTGACTCCTCAAAGCCTGACAACCATTTTGAAAGCACAAGTCAGGAGTGCGATGTAGTACTGTCCACTTGCCTGGATAGGTGCAGATCCAACAACACTCAAAACACTTATACCATCCACACCAAAGCAGTCCACTGGATCAGCATCACATCCACAAAAGTCCACTACTGACGCTCAAGAGCAGCAATATATGCTATTCACAAGATGCACTGTAGAATTCACCAAAGGTACTTAGAACTGCACTTTCCAAACCATGGCCACTTGCATCTAAAAGGGCAATAAATACGTGGAAAAGTCACCACCTGCAAGTTCCCTTCTATGCCATTCACCATCCTAATTTGGAAATATATTGCTTCACTGTTGCTGGGTCAAAATCCTGGAATTCCCTCTAACAGCATTGTGGGTCAGCCTACAGCATGCGGAATGCAACAGTTCAAAAAGACAGCTCACCATCACCTTCTCAAGGACAACTAGGGATGAGCAATGAATGCTGGCCAGCTAATGATGCCCACATCCCACAAATGTGACAATGCTGTCACATTAAAAGGTTAGTTTGTCCTTTTGTTTGGACAGAGGTTGTAAGGCAAAGGTGCTGACCTGGCTACTGAAAACAACTTGCAAAACCTTGGGGTTTTATTTTTAAAACAGTTGGTATGGGTGTGGCCAGCTCTCACAGATCCAGATTTTAGGTTTTGTTTCTTTCAGAAACATCAGAAGTTCTTGGGGTCTCAAAAAAACAGTTGGAGCTTCAGTGAATGTCTCCTGGCTGCTATACTCCCTGAATTTTCTCTTGATGTTTTCTTTTGTCCTGGATTGGAAAAATGCATGAGTATCTGTGTCTGAATTTGCTTTTTTGTCAAGGGGTGTGTTTATGGGATGTTACTACATTGGAACAGTTAATTAGTTATTGATACAATATCAATCATTCAGTTAAGTTTTCCAATAGTTATGTTATTCTAAATTCCTGTTTCTTTTGCTTGTATTTCAGCTATAGTGTTTGAATAAATTATGTTTTGCTTAACATCAAGCAATCTGATCAGTCACACTGCATCTGGAACACCTCTTCACATCTAAGTTTAAAATAAGAAAAAGTTAGGGTCTAGGCTACCTTCTTCAAATATTTTGAGGGGGTCCATAACATAAGTGAATTTTAATAAAATGTGTCACCATGGTAATTCCTCAACCTCTGAATCCCAGGCTCAAATTCCATCTGTTCAAAGGTGCAGCATTATATCCCTGGAGAGGTTGATTCAGAACAAAACATATACCACTGCCTGCTGAATTCAACAAAACCCCCCACCATCTCACTCTTCAAATCATCGGCAGGGAAGTGTTAAATTGAGCCCTTAATCCTGACTGGACATCATTTTGAAACAAGAAGTTGTAGAGCTGGATGAACACAGCAGGCCAAGCAGCATCAGGGAGCAGGAAAGATGACGCTTTGGGTCTACACCTTATTGTCTCAGATTCTCCAGCATTAGCAGTTCCTACTATCTGTGGCAATTTTGTTTTGTAAGCAAGGCAGAAATTAAATATAAACAGAATCCAAAAGACTTGTTTTTCTAAGATAAAGGTCCAACAATTCCCTGAATGATGTCATATTGGTTTACTGCATAGTACTAACACAGAAATAACTGTAGTTCTAAATCACAATAGCTTATTTACAGAATATCAAACCTGATGGAGCTTGAGTTTCAGTATTCAGTCAGATGACTCATTCCACAGACTAAACCAATCATAGACAAGAGGAAAGATGGTGAACAGGCTGACTCAATCAAGTACAAATCAATTATCTTTAAACCCAACATCTTCCCCACCTTATTTCCAACTATAATGTTCTAAACATAATTCTGCAAATAAGTATGTGTCAAATCATTTCAGTTCAACTTTCCTGTTACTTCTGTATGCAGAAATACATTGAGCTACAAAGTGTCTCTGATGTTTCCGGTTAGGTGTTTGAAATTGTTGGAGTGTTCTGTGATCACCTTGATGCAGTGGGTGATTGATGTCACTCATAGGAAAAGGAAATGTATCCTCATCATCCTCAAAATATCCTGGTCTCCCTGCTATAGGAAAAATGTTGTGAAACTTGAAAGGGTTTGGAAAAAAATTTACAAGGATGTTGTCAGGGTTGGAGGGTTTGAGTTATAGGGAGAGGCTGAATAGGCTCGGGCTGTTTTCCCTAGACCATCGGAAACTGAGAGGTGACCTTATAGAGTTTATAAAATCATGAAGGGCATGGATAGGGTGAGTAGTTCAGGTTAGGGGAGTCCAAAACTAGAGGAAATAGGTTGAAGTTAAGAGGGGAAAGATTTAAAAGGGACCTGAGGGTCAATATTTTTTCTCAGATGGTGGTGCATGTATGGAATGAACTGCCAGAGGAAGTGGTAGAGGTTCCCACAATTATAACATTTAAAAGGCATCTGGATGGCTATATGAACAGGAAGAGTTCTGATAGATATGGGCCAAAAGCTGGCAAATGGGACGAGTTTAATTTTGGATATCTGATTGGCGTTGACAAGTTGATGTGTAGGGGCTGTTTCTGTGCTGTACATCTCTATGACTCTAAGTTAATTTGTGTCTTTAATGTGGGTTGTAACCTGCTTTTGGATTTGAGGTTGTGAGCCTTTGGTCAGCAACAGCTGCTGTGAATCTCTTACCAAGTGAATTATTGAATCCCTACAGTTCCATTGAGTCCGCACCAACCCTGTGAAAAGCATCCCACTCTATCTCATAACACTGCACTTACCATCACTAACCTACTTACTCTGTATATCCATGGATACCATCGGGCACAGACAAGTTGGATCGAAGGGTCTGTTTCCATGTTGTACTAACCTATCACTCTGTTGATAAAGTTGATACAAGTTCATAGTTGCAATTTGTCCATCTGATTTGAGTCACTCACTATTATTAACTCACATTGCCCTCGCAATGGAACATTTGTCAAATTAGGCTTTTACTTCATCTTGGTGCTTTACAATTGCATCAACTTTCTTTCTGAAATTCTTGTTAACTGGCGTTGATGGCTGGAGAAGGTCTGTGGTATGCAAAAGTTATGACGTATGCTGGGATCAGCTGTTGTCTCCCCATTCAGAGAATTTGGGGTGAATTGACGTGTAACGGTTTTGACGCAGCAAGGATGTTGTAGGTATTCCCAAGTGCACACAAATAATTGTCCATGTCTGGCAGTTTTCTTATCATAAAACTGGAAAATATTCTCCTACTTTCCATATGTCTTTCTATGACTCTTCAGGGAGATATTCATAGAAGTTTTACAAAACAGATCACCTTTGAATGTTTGGTCATTGTTGTGTGAAACCATATTGCTTTTTGAGATTCGTGCACCAGGACACCCAGGTCTCTCTGCACAACAGAATACTGCAGTTTTTCACCATTTAAATAATAGTCCATGTTACTGTTATTCCTACCAAATTGGATGACCCCACATTTACCAACATAGTACTCCATCTGCCAGATCCTTGCCCACTCCTTAACTATCTATATCCTCTGTAGACTTTCAGTGTCCTCTGCACACTTTGCTCTACCACTCACCTTAGTGTCATCTGCAAACTTTGATACACTGCACTTGCCCTCCAATTCTAAATCTTCTATGTAAATTGCAAGCAATTGTGGTCCCAAGACTGATCCCTGAGGCACACCACTAGTGACAGATCACCAGCCATAAAAACATCATTTATCTCCACTCTTTGCTTTCAGATAGTTAACCAATCCTCAATCCATGCTAATACTTTGCCCGTAACACCATGTACCTGTATCTTATGCAGCAGCCTTTTGTGCAGCACCTTGTTGAATGCCGTCTGGAAATCCAGATACACCTCATCCATAAGTTCCCTGTTGTCAACCGCATTCATAATGTTCTCAAAGAATTCTAGTAAATTTGTTAAACATGACCTGTCTTTCATGAACCCATACTGTGCCTGCCCTTTGGCACAATTTCTATCGCTATTTTTTCCTTGAGTAGGGAGTCAAGCATTTTTCCCACTGCAGAAGCCAACAGGCTATTGTTACCTGCCATTTGTCTACCTCCTTTCTTAAATGGTGGCATCATATTTGCTGTTTCCAATTTGTCAGAACTGCCCCAGAGTCCATCCAATTTTGGTAAATTACCACGAGCGCACCTGCTATCTCTTTTAGCACCCTGGGATACATTCCATCAGGGCCAGGAGACCTTTCTACCTTTTGCACAATTAGCTTGCCCAACACTACCTCTTTTATGATAATGATAACCTCCACATCCTCACCTGCCATATCTGCCTTATCATGATTATTGACATGTCATTTGCATTCTCCACGGTGAAGACCGACATAAAATACTAGTACAATGTCTTGGCCATTTCTTCATTTTCCATTAATAAATCCTCCTTCTCAGCCTATAAGGGAACAATGTTTACCATAGTCACTCTTTCTCATTTTATATCTTTATAGAAACTTTTGCTATTTGTTTTTATATTCTGAACTAGTTTACTCTCATAATCCATCTTAATTTTCTTTATAGCTTTTTTTGATGGCTTTCTGTTAACCTTTAAAAGTTTTTCAATCTTCTTGTTTCCACTAATCTTTGCCACTTTGTATGCATTTGCTTTCAATTTGATACCCTCCTTTATTTCTTTAATTGTCCATGGCTGATTTTCCCTTTTTCTACAGTCCTTTCTTCTCACTGGTATATACAGGGGACAACAAAACCAGGGGGCATAGATTTAAGGTGAGAGGGGAGAGATTTAAAAGGTACCTAAAGGGACAACTTTTTGATGCAGAGGGTGGTGCATGTATGGGATGAACTGCTAGAGGAAGTGGTGGACGCTGTGGTACGATTGCAACATTTAAAAAGCATCTGGATAGATATGGATGAATTGGAAGGTCTCGGAGGATATGGACCAAATGCTGGCAAATGGGATTGGATTAATTTAGGATATCTGGTCGGCATGGATGAGTTGGACTAAAGGATCTGCTTCAGTGCTGCGCATCTCTCTGACTCTATGGCTCTACTGTTCTGTTGAATTCTTTTCACCTAACATATATGCTTGAAACAAATGTACAGCATCAACAGACAGATAACTTGCAGTATCATTTATTTAAATAAGTCCTTACCAACATGGAGGATCACTCTACAAATTCCATGCTATATGTGGCGTATTGCACAGTGGTGGTTCCCTTATTGGGATAATAAGGGAGCCACCTTCCCTTTATATAGGATTTTACATCACAGTTAGTCACGTAGGCAAGATACAATTTTTTGTACTTCACCATAGTTATCTGCCTTGCAACAGTGATCATAAGTGACTTAAATCACCTATCTTTGGAAGCAAATTTCAGCTGCCCAAAAACAACGCATATATAGTTCCTCAATTCTCAACTGCCGCTCTAGACAGTTCTGTATCTTTTTAGCTTTAGTTCAATATTTACAGAGAGCGAACGGCGCAGTTTAGCAGCTAATTTCTGACATGCCAGCAGAACCAATATTCACCCTTTAACATTTCACTACCAATAATAATGACAGCTAATCTCAAGGCTTTGAGAAAGCTCTCTTGTTCTTCCTGCACACAAACAATGCTTGAAAGGCAATTAATTGTGAGCCTTAAAAGTGTTAATCCTGGCAGAGAAATACAATTGAGGTGCAGGTCCCCTTTAAAATATTTAAATGAGGAATTCAACTCTTGGGTATGGGTTGTTTGCCTACTCTCTGCCTGGCTTCTGATGAAGCAAGGGTGGGCAAGTTCACCATGAATTGGGCTCATGTTTGCGATTTTAAGATATTTGCATCCTCAAACCTGACGGCTTTTGTGGTTGTAATCTCTCCCCACCCACCACACCCGTCTGGAGTACACACACAGTTTTCTTTACAATACTCCAATTTTGCAGACCACTGACTGTGTGATTGTATCTGAAAGGAATGTGTTTGCTCCATTCAACGTAATTTTGTCTTCTACACAGGATCAATTTATTTATTCTTGGGGTGAAACTTGCAGGAAGCATTGTATTCATGTTGTGTTTATTATGTTAGGCTAAACAAGTCAGAATACAGTTTAAAAGCAATACAATTCCACAATAGTTAACAAATGAAAGAACCTGTGCTAACATTTAATTGTAATTCCTCAGTGAGTGGACATAATGTCCCATAAAATTGGAGAGTTATTGGTCAGAAAAAGATTAGTCAGAAACAGTAACAATTATTCTCTTAGTATTATTCACACAAAGTGTATGAAATTTACAGTGTACTTTATTTGTAATTAAACTGTGCACAACTAATTCCTTTTCCTGCTTGCTGATGTTAGTTTTTTGAGGATGACTTTTTACTTTTTCCACACAAAAAGTATTTATGGAAGTCATATCCAGTTCTAGCTCCAATTGAACCCAAGGTAGGAAGCCCAGCTTTTGCCCCTGTTGAAAGAAAACATAATTACTTCGTCACCAAAAATCATAAGTACAACAAACTCACTGGCCCCTGCCACCCACAAGAGGATTCCTGCACCTCCCCAATCCCGAGTCTGTCCCTGACCCTCCCTCACCATGCACCCGCCGCCATTGACCATGAGGACACGGCCGGAGACCCCACTGATGACATCACATCCGTCTCTGCCGGCCACACCACTTCCGAGACCGCTGCTGCAGTCACCGCCTCCACTTCCAGTTACAACACCTCACACACCACCCTCACCACAGCCGCTGCTGCCCACCCCGCTCCTCCCACCGGCGACGTAACCCCGCCCGCGGCCAACGCCGACGGAACCCCACCCACGGCCGACGCCGACGAGCTCATCACTCCGCCTACAGCCTCCACAGCCAGCAACCCCAGAGAAGACAGCCAGACTGAAACCTGCCGAATCTTCACCATTCCCCCAGACCTCCCACTAACTGAGGACGAATGGTCAGTCCTTAGTAAGGGGCTCACGTTTGTCCCGCTACAACCACACATCAACGAATACCAGTCACGGTTGGACATAGAACAGTTTTTCCGCCGCCTTCGCCTCCACGCCTACTTCTTCAACCGGGAACCTAACCCTCCCTCCACTGACCCCTTCACCCGCTTCCAACACAAGTCCTCCTCCTGGACACTCCCCCCCCCCCCAGGCCTCCTACCTTCCCTCGACCTCTTTATCTCTAACTGCCGTCGAGACATTAACCGCCTCAACCTCTCCACCCCTCTCACCCACTCCAACCTCTCCCCTGCAGAACGGGCAGCCCTCCGCTCCCTCCGCTCCAACCCCAACCTCACCATCAAACCCGCAGACAAGGGTGGCGCAGTGGTAGTATGGCGTACTGACCTCTACATCGCCGAGGCCAGACGCCAACTCTCCGACACCACCTCCTACCGCCTCCTCGATCATGACCCCACACCCGAGCACCAAACCATCATCTCCAACACCATCCATGACCTCATCACCTCAGGGGACCTCCCACCCACAGCCTCCAACCTCATTGTTCCCCAACCCCGCACGGCCCGTTTCTATCTCCTTCCCAAAATCCACAAACCTGCCTGCCCTGGTCGACCCATTGTCTCAGCCTGTTCCTGCCCCACCGAACTCATCTCCACCTATCTGGACTCCATTTTCTCCCCTTTGGTCCAGGAACTCCCTACCTACGTCCGTAACACCACCCACGCCCTCCACCTCCTCCAGGACTTCCAATTCCCTGGCCCCCAACACCTCATTTTCACCATGGACGCCCAGTCCCTAGAAAGCTATCTGATGAAGGGTCTAGGCCCGAAACGTCAGCTTTTGTGCTCCTGGGATGCTGCTTGGCCTGCTGTGTTCATCCAGCCTCACATTTTATTATTTCTTTGTTGCTGGGATATTCCCTAAGGAATTAATGAAACAATTAGGACTTTCTTGCATTCATCATGGGATATGGGCCGCGCAGGTGCGGCTAGCATTTTTGAACCATTGACTGTGGAATCTGCAGTCATGACTCTGGATCACCAGGCTGGATTTTACTGCCTTCCTTTAGGTTTTTTTTAATGTACATAACACGTATTGGATCACCAATGCACCTTTTTCCTGCTCACCCTGAATCATTCCCATTGGTAAAGCACCCACTAGGCCATCCACCCCTATTCCTAGTAGGATCCTTGGATGTCCGTAAGTGGTAGTTAATGGACTAATACATCTCTGCCATGTAATGCTGAACAAAGGAGGCAGGTCAGAATGCAAAGACCATTTCACAAACTGCTTTTTCTGAAAAGAGAGGAAGGATAGAATTATCGTACAATCATCATAGAATCCCTACTTTATTGGAGTGGCACATCAAGTAGGGGTTACCCCATGTTTATTGCCCTCTTCCTGGCATCCAAAGTTTGCCCCACAACCCCATACGTCTGTAGCCACATGACCGTAGAATGTTCAAACCCTTCCTACCCTAAAGTCCTGGAATTTTACACACTCCATTTCCCATCACTTTTCTTCATAGATATTCTTACAATCCCAGATGCCAACTTATGCCTCCACCAATGTCTAATGTTTTTCTTACATGGTTGGGGACAGGGAATGTGACAAGTACCAGCCTCTTTATAAAATCTAGCCCAGTAGATCAGTAACATAACCGTTATGCTATCATACCTGTAAAATGTAAAAGGCACAAGTTTTTTTGTGGGAATTCTCCCATTGTAGCAACAAATGTAAAAAATTGGAGATGAGGAATCTCAGTAATGCATGCCGGTAGTGCAGCATAATTGAAGATTCACACAAAGAATGTATAAGCCAAATTTGGTCCACATAAATTTATATAACTCACCTAGACTTTGAAGTATTGACACCAGACTCCCTGCAGGCACTGATCCACCATTGAGTAATGCAGTGACTTTCATCATTAATGCTCCCACAGATTTCGCTGCTATCCCCTTTGTGGTAAATCCAAGTGCTCCAACAACCGGAGGACCTCCAAACATTGCTGCTCCTATACCAAATGGAAAAATAATACAACATTTAATAAAATTGTGTTGAACTATTTCTCAACAATATGCAAGTTTTATGCTACTGTAGTTATCATGGAATCACTTCAAATTATTTTACCTAAAATTTTCAAAGGAGCATGATGTAATTTTGAGGTTAAACACTACTGCAGATATGATATGATTGTGTGCTATCTATATGTTAGCCCACATAACATAAGCCAGTGAAGAGGGGATTGTTGTATTAACAGCACTAATTACTCACACTGCTATCAGATCTCAGACTTACACATAGTTTGGGTGCTGTGTCTACTGACTACGGGAGCAAATATCTGGCAACGGAATGCAGACTGTTAGCATTATTACCATGGCTGCTAATAGAAATGAAGATGAGAAGGATTTTGGAATATTGTGATGGCATTTTACTGTCTTAGTGGTACATGGCCAGCCTGGACTTGGACCTGTACAACTATATATCATCATAGAATCCCTTCAGTTTGGACACAGAACATCCGCCCAACAATCCCACACCTACCCTCAGGAAATCTCATCCAGACCTATCCCCCTATAACGCACCTAATCTGCACAACCGTGAACACAATAGGCAATTCAGCATAGCTAATTCACCTAGCCTGCACATCATTTGAGGACCCAGAGTAAACCCATGTAGACACAGGGAGAATGTGCAAACTCCCCACAGAGAGTCACCCAAGGTGGAATCGAACCTGGGTCCCTGGTGCTGTGAGGCAGCAGTGGTAACCACTGAGCCACCGTGCCACCCTACCAAAAAAAATTGCCAGTCGTCCTCCTCACATAGACCTTCGTTTTGGTCGGACGCGAAGGGACAGTGGGAAACACCAGTGTTGTGATACATCATTCCTTTTTCTTTTAGATAATGGAACCTATTTCTGATCAACATATTCCAGTTTGAAATGGATATAATATCTGTACATATTAAGATAATGCGTTGGCAGACATACAACATGATTAGATCTATTTGTAGAGACATACAGAATGCAAACAAGCCCTTCGAATCAACTCGCCCATGCTGACCAGTCATGCAAAATGTAAGCAGTTCAATTTGCCTGTGTTTGGTCCACATCTTAAACAGGTATAATGACTTGATTGTATCAGTTCGTTCTTTGGTTTGCTGTCTGTCATCACGGGTGGATGAGTATCATTCATTGTAGGTGTGTTATTGTCAGGTGTGATGTCTTCAGGCAGCAAGTTGCCATTCAGTGTGACAGATAATTGATCATGTACAGTTCATATATGCCGCCTATCCTTTGTAGGAATTGGCCATTGCTTAATACAAAATCTTAACACCTGGAGTAGAAACAATGTTGTAGTATCTTTCCACTTACACCTGGAAGACATGCCTGCTATTGCTACCCCTACCAGTAGCAGTCTTTGTGACCACAGATCACCAACTCGTCCCTCCTTGTAAGGAGCCCAAACCTCCATTGTAGCAGCAAGGAAATATGAACGTGTTTTCAACAGTATATGATATCAAATTAACAACGAACTGATGCCTTCAGATCAATCCTCCCATCAGATGATATGACACCTGGTCCTACCAAGGAGAAGACGCACAGAATATGCCTGTCTCTGAAAGACCAGAAGAACCAGGCTTATTCAAAGATCTGTTATATATATTCAGGCCATCCGCTGATGACATTTTTCAGCTGTTGCAACCAGTCATTGTCTGATGTAGCTTTCTGAATCTCCTCTGCCAAAGTGTATGGTTTTGATGCTGAGGTTGTTTTATAACTCAGACTTATTATTATCTACGTGTGGCTCCAGAGGAATATCTTTACTCTTAGCAGAATTTGAAAGTTGCCTAAGAGCATCAAAATAGTAATGGGGGTTCTGAGGAAGTGTGACCGGACCCAAAACATTAACTCTGTTTTTCCATTCACAGATGCTGCCGGACTTGCTATGCTTTTCCAGCTAATTTGTTTTTGTTCCTGATTTACAGCATCAACAGTTCTTTCAGTTTTTATTTAGTCATTTTGGAACCAAGTTTCTATTGTACTTTTAAATCATACCCTGGATCTTTACAGGGAAGGGGCATACTTGGAAATGATTGATTGAGAGCTATAGACTTAAATTTGTGGTGGACATGAACAATGTTTGCTGAATAGGTTTGTGTGAACTGTTGTTTTGTGAAAACTGGAGAAAGAGCTTCTGTTTTGAAATTGAAATCTTTTGCTTGAGCTACTGGAGGCATCTCAGGGGAAAATATAATAGGTTTGTCATCCTGTTATAGACATGCTCTTACACCTTCTGGAGATGTATCCATTTCCAATTCAGTGAATTTGGAGAATTTCTAATATTGAAGATGATAAAGCATTTTTGAGATTGCAAGAAATGTGCTAATGATCTTCCTGTCACATATATGGAGTGTCTTTGTGGATAATTCCCTCAAAGCAGAGAGAATTTGTTTGCAACATTTGGAAAAAATGGAGAATGAAACTGGAAGAAAATGAGATATCTTCAAGTCTTTTATGTTTTGTAGCGCAGGCATATTCTGTGTGTCTTCTCCTTGGTAGGACCAGATGTCATACCATCTGATGGGAGGATTGATCTGAAGGCATCGGCTCATATACGTTAATTTGATATCATATACTGTTGAAAACACGTTCATATTTCCTCGTGCTACAATGGAGGTCTATGCTCCTTACAAGGAGGGAGGAGGAGGTGGCCTGCGGTCACAAAGACTGCTACTGGTAGGGATAGCAATAACAGAGCCACTGGATTTGTTGTAAGACAGTGAGTTGGAGCACAGGTTGCAGAGAAGCTAAACACTGTGCCTGTTGGAGCTCCAGATTTCTTCATGTTCCTGATGGCTTGAGCTGACACCATGGACTGATGTAACTACACGGATACAACTGTGTGTTGTTCTGCCCTCATGGTTGCTCTCTGTGTGAGATTTGGGTTTTGGAGTTCAGGCCTGCACTCTTTGGCAGCTTGACAGACTTTCCTTACTCTGAGCCTGTTGCATCTCTGTCTCTGCTTTATCCAGAATTGAATACTAACTGGTTTCTAACAAACTCTAAACATCACACATAAACATATGAAATACTGATCCTTGTACTATTGTTCTCACTATAGTTAGTCTATCGTTGCTTCATTAGAATTGTGATAACATGTGACTTCTGATGTTAGGATTCTGTAATTATGTACATCATCATATTATTAGCATATGCATATTCAGTGTATTGGAGTGAAATGCCCATCTGCACATTCCTTTTTGTCACCCCATTGAGGCCCATATCTTACTCTGCAGCAGAACACATCAGCAGCCTCAGCCTAAACATCTGCATATTGAACAATCCTTTTCCACTGGATTGACTGCTGCCTGCCTATCCACAGATGACTCACCACATGCTCACTTAACTCTATACTAGCCTCTAAGGTTCATCTAATGTGAGAATCTGAGCTGGTAGCTGTGATTAGCTGGAGATAATATAGACACACTGAGTGGTGAGCATGAGATTATGTGTATGAGGCAGCACAGTGGCTCAGTGGTTAGCACTACTACCTCAATGTGCTGGAGACCCTGGTTTGACTCTAGCATCGGGAGTGTATCTGTGCAGAGTTTGCACATTCGACCCGTGTCTGTATGAGTTTCCTCTGGGTTCTCCAGTTTCTTCCCACAGTCCAAAGATGAGCAGGTTAGGTGGATTGGCCATGCTAACTTGCTCATAGTGTCCAGGGATGTGTAGGCTAGCTGGATTAACCATGGAAAATACAGGGTTACTGGCATCAGGTGGGGTTGGGTCCGGGTGGCACGATCTTTGGAGGTTTGTGGTGGAGTCGACTTCAACGGACCTTCTTCTGCACTGTAGGCATTGTATGCTACTACCATTGCTGGGTTTGTGAGGCTGAGTACCTTGATGCTAAATTTGAGAAGCACTGTGAAACCCAAGCCTCTCAGAGCAACAGTCTTCAGGAGGGAATTAAGAAGAAAATACTGATAAATAATTGAGAACTTCTGTGTTAACAACAAATTTCCATCACTTCAAACTGCTTTTAGTTCTCTGAAGCATTCATGTTACAGCAGAAAGTTATGTAATTAATTTGCAGCTTCTTTACGAGTGGAATGTATGCATATTTTCCAGGGAAGGAATAGACCCTTTACTTACAAATGTTATCAACAGTCCTCTCAATATTGCTGTGTGAACTCACTACAATGCTTGTGCTGCTCAAGACTGAAAATGAGCAAGTGTGGATTTAATCATGAACCACCAGAGTAAGAAGGGACATGCCAGTTCAGTCCCCACTTCGCAGAGCTTTTGACACCAGACTTCCTCTGTAGAAAAGGACAAATAAAGACAGGTATTTCCCCAGAGCATTTAAAAAAAAGTGTGAAACTTTTTCCTAACCATTTTCATGTGTCTCTTGAAGGTCCACTAAGAAAATGATAGACAACCATCTGGGCAAAATTTCTTGTTCACTGGACCGCAGAATGTGTGTGCTCTGAAATAAAATGGCCTGAGATGAGATGTGTGTACACACAAAAATATTGACACTTCTCCCTAATGAAAGAAACCATATCATATATCAAGCACAATCATTCTATTTTCATGATTGTTACAGATATATCCATTAACATTTTATACAAGGAAGTTAAATACCGAAATTGTAGACCATGTTTTCTTCTCATTAGTTGATAATTCATTGAAGCTGCATGATCAGTTCATGGTACTATCCAATCCCTTTGTCGGATGAATTCTAAATTTAATAGATTTTCAACATGTGTCCTCAATATTATTAATGCAAAATGCTCTGAGTAGGAAAAATTAACTGATTTCCATACCTCCAAAGACAACAATATATGGAAGTGCCTGCATTAATCCACAGGAGTCATCCTCATCTGGTGAAGGATCTGAAGAAGAGGAAATGTTGAAAATTGGTGTAAATGTGTATCTTAGTCTTCCGTTTTCTTTCCTAACTCTCTGGACTTGTGGTTGAATATGAAGCTGCATTTTTGCTACAATAGAAAACCAGGGTTTCACAATTCTATGATGTGCTGATGACTGCCAGCCGCATCAAACTGTGTAATGCACCCACTGATTTCTACATGTTACCTAAATGGCTTTACAATACAATGAAATACAACAGGACACAGCACAGGAACAGACACTTCAGCCCACCAAGCCTGCACCGATTCCTAGTCCTCATTTGGACCCACCACGTATTGCCCATATGTGGTATGTATCCCTCTGTTCACCTCACATTTGTGTGCCCATCAAAATATGCCTTAAAGTTTTGCTAACATGCCAGTTTCCACCATCTCCACTGGCAGAAAATTCCAGGCACCTAGCGCCCTCTGTGCGTAAAATATTCCCTGCACTTCTCCTCTGAACTTTCACCCCTCACCTTGAACCTTTTGGCTTTTTTGTAGTTGACCTTTCCACCCTGGGAAAAAGCCGGATTATTCACCCCATCTATGCCTCTCACAATTCTGTGGGCCTGCGTCTGAATCCACGTTGTCAGTACGAGCACTACATTTGATACTGAGCCAATATAAATGAACCAAATGGCTTTCTAACCCTGCACTGACCTGCTATGTCATTACATGAGAACAAAAAGTGAAGTTTGTTGCAACGTTGAATGAAATTGAGAAATCACTTTGAACTTAGTGATAAAAATGAAATATGCCAACATTCAACATTTGCTTAGATTGGTGAGTTAAGGAAAAGAGGCTAAAGAGATTTGGAAGGAGGGCAAGAAACTGTTTTGAGCTATTTTCTCAGATAAATAGTCATTGCTGGGATTTGTTTCTTATAAGAGGATAATTGCTGGAATTGGAATTGAGGTGTTAGTTATCCCTATTGGAAGGAAGGACATGGGTGTACAAAGAAAATGAAGAAATTTTTTAAAAAAGCCTTTGCTTCTAGTTGACTCAATTTGAATCTAGTTGCAGCTTGGCATCATGAGCAGTGAGTACGAGGTTATAACCAGTACTGGGTTTGTAAGGATGAGAATCTGGATGCTCAATTTGAGAAGCACTTTGAAACCTGTGCCTTTAAGAATTATAGCCTTCAGAAGGGAATCAAGAAGAAAATGCTGATAAATAATTGAAAACTTCAGTTAACAACGAATTTCCTTCACTTCAGTCAACTTTGAGCCCTCTAAAACAGTAATGTTATAACAGAGAATTCTGAAATTAATTTGCAGCATCTTTACAAGTGGAGTGTGTGCATATAAGCATGGGCATTGTTCCCAATTTCCCAGGAAGGAATCTGCCCATTTTTATAAATATTACCAACCATCCTCTCAATATTGTTGCATGAACCGACTTGTTTCCCACTAAAACATTTGTGTCACTCAAGCCTGAAAATGAGCAAGTGTGGATTTAACCACAAACCAGTGTAAGAAGGGATATGTCAGTGCACCACACTCCCCAACAGGCACATTCACCTAGATCACCGAGAGGCTCATGAATAAGAAATAGATTTGAAAACCATACAACCAATCAGGGAAAATAAAATTCTGGGAAATTCCAAGGGCCATCAAAAACAACTTCAGGACCATGGCACATCAAGTGCAGCAGTGATAGGGAACTGACCTATCAATATATATAACACCAGCAGTGTGTGACACAGGAATTATAGGGAAGTATATACAAACCCAATTGTAAAGTTTCTGTATTGGCAATAAGTAGATAAATTAATGTCTCTTTTGGTTAGTTAAGTTGTAATAATGTATCATTTCATGGCAATATATCTACTCACCTGAGGTTGCAAATGTGCTTGAAACTAAGAGGTAGGAAATGAAGAAACCAAATGCTCCACGAAACATACTGAAGTTGGATGGTGGATGATCAAGAATGGATTGTTTATGTTTCACACAATATTTCTACCTGTAAAATACAGCAATCCCCATTATATTGTTCTCATTGAAGTTTTTTTCCCTCATCCCATATTGATTATAGATCCACGGTCTATTTTTCTGCATTACTAGCTTGTGGTTCAGAATAAAACTAGGTTTGAATCTAGTGCAGATCTGATTCTCATTCTGAACAAGTTGGACTGGAATCCTGCATCCTCATCCTACCCTTAAACATGAAAGGTGATGGAAAATCACCACCAGGAGACAAAAACCAGCTTGATTAAAGCTTTCATAGTCAAAACAGAGTTGCTCTTGGCAGAAAATGAATGATTGACTACATTCTGCATATGAGTAGTTGAGATATTTGACATTACAGATTATTGAATGATCAAGACAAAGATGGTCCTCCTTGAGGTCCCTGACACAGACTTACCCCACACTCTTTCCAACAAAAACCATAAACTAGAGATAGAAACTGTGGCTGAATTTTCCATCATAGCTTGAGTCTGTTTAACCACAGAGCCACTAGTGAAGCCTCTCATAAAGATTTTATTATGTACCTATGTATGAAACTTTTTAAATTAAAGCTTCATCCATCTTTTCTTTTGTCAAGAGTTTTATCTTCTGTTAACATGCATTCTGTATAATATCAACTTTTCTCAAGTAAATTGAATTGCTAGGGAGCAGACTGAATTGTACAAAATACACTAGATTTAGTTTCCAATGAGTACAGTCTGACCAAAAGGGAGTGATAAGAGAGATAATATTACAATGTGAATGCTTTACACACATATGGAAATTATGTACATGATGTCAGTCAGTTCATCTCATGGGGGTAATTATATAGCATATCCTGCAGAGATAGAGACTATTCAGCCCAGACAGTTCATGCTGGTGTTTACGCTTCATTTGAGCTTCGTCTCAACATTTCCCATCTAAATCTACCAGCATAATCCTCGACTCCCTTCACGCTGCTCTAATTGTCTGGCCTCCCCTTCCATGAAATCTATCTACTTGCTACAACTGTTCTCTCTGTGGTAGCAGGTTCCAAGTTCTTACCACTAAAGAAGTTAGGAAATTTCTTTTGAATTTCCAGATCTAGTGAGCCTGTATCTTGCATTAATTGTGTCACTCAATGATCACACATCAGCAAGTAAATATTTAACTTCAAACTGATTCAGGCGCTATGTGGGAGTCTAAAACAGGCTAACATGCTAATAAATGGTCTGGATTTACAATTTAAACAAGAACTTGGTTCACTCTGAAAATCACATTAAAACTGTGACCAACTGCCAACCAGGACTTATTGCCATAATCTTACCCCCACTGTTTTATCTCGGATCTTGAATAGAGAGCCAGGTGATTGATCTTGCTCTTCAGTGTGACTGATGAGCTGCCTTTGAGGTTGTAACAAGCCCTTGTAGCTCGTCTAAACAGGTTAGTGGATTAAGCTGGCGTAGCCTTATGTCTGGTCTTTTTAAGATTATGCATGGTGCTCTCCTCTAATCCTTGGACAATTTGTGATTTTGGTGAAATGGGCACTTTGTAAGTAAGTGAATCATGCACAGCTGTTATCACTTTGAGCATTAGTTATCAAGACTAGCTGCCCAATCTTATTTAAGTCCCTTATTTTTTTCTTGGATTACAGTTAAATCCAATTTGATACTTGCATCGCATTCATAGCAACTGAACAATGCAGAGGAGTGAAGACTGCTGCAACGGAATGCTTAAGATAGGAATGAGCTCACCTGAATTTACCCTGAAGATTCTGTAATAACTGTTCTTCAACAGTTCCTTTCATGATCCCATTATATTTAATCCAAAAAAGGATTTATTATTTTTACCAGAAGTTTTAAGAACTTTCCTCTTGTTTGACCTTCTTCTACAAATCACAGCTTCTACAGCCTTTATCTGAGCATTTTGATTTGATTTGATTTATTATTGTCACATGTACCTAGGTACAGTAAAGTGTTTTGTTTTGTGTGCAGTACAGCCAGACCATACCATACAAGGTGCATTTGGGTAACAGAACAGAGCGAGGAATATAGTATTATGATTGCAGGGAAGGTGCATACAGTGTGAGATCAACATTAATTTTAAAATTTGAGAGGTCCATTCAGAAGTCAAATAATAGCAGACAAGAAGCAATCGTTGAATCTGTTAATTTGTTGTTTTTGTTGAAGATGAGTTAGTTTTCTTTAGTATTTAAATCATTTTTATGTCTCAAACCCCACATCTTCTTGGTAGTGGGTGATGGTGATAAGGCAGAAATATTATCCAGTAACTTTATGGACTCACCAAGCAAACTCAAAATGAAGATCAGGGGTATTACTCACGCTCTCATGGAATTACCATTGTATATCACTAAGGTTTGGGTGGGCAAAGGGGACAAAGATTGTAAATTACAGAAAGAGAGTTACAGTGAATAAGATCTAGTCAAGGATTTGGGTCTTGCTGGCACCAATTCAAAAGAAACAAATCACTTCAGTTATTGGGAATTAATCTTGGTTCGAATTTCGATGAAACTTTATCGTAATTGTTACAGTTAAACGATGCAAAATCAAAATGCCAGCTGTCCCTAAGACTAGGCTGAGAAGGAAAGGGTTAACTAATGCAAATAAATGAGGAAAAAACACAGGTCTTGATTTTCGGCTCATGCCAAGTTAATTGCTGTCAACCTCCAAGGCAGCAGAAAAATTACTCGAGACTTTAGCTGCCAACTTCCTTAGAACGTCAGCAGCTTCTGATTCCTCTCTGAATGTAGCAACATCTCCTGGCAAATGTACATGCAGACAAGTGAGAGGATGTGAGCTTTTCCTAACCATGACATAACACAGGTTTTCCTAACACCGCAGGAGAGGGTGCCATTTGCAAACTGTTCTTGTTTCTCAGGTCTTTCTTCACATTTTATTTCTTTTTTCATGCCAAGTGGCATCTAGGCAATAAAACAATGAACTACATTTGCTGGAAATCTAAAACAAAAGCAGAATGTTTTGGTGAAACTCAGAAAGACTAGCAACATCTGTGGAGAGGAAGTCAGAGGATTTTTCAGTCCGTGGACCCTTTGAGAACTGTGAAATGGTATGGATATCATAATGGGCTTCAGTATCTTTTAGTTTGGAAGGTGGGAATCAGACAGGATTTCCAGCCCAGACTCCGACGCAGCACCTTCCCCTGGAAGTTGGGATGGGGCAGATTCCCTCTGTGCATTGCACAGCAGACCTAAGAATTTGCTTTTGAATAACACATTTTGAGACTTTATTACAAATAGTATACAAGTGAAAATCTTATGCTGGATGAGAGTAACATGAGACTGAGTGTATTTAGGTGGTTCAGTGATGCTCACAATCTGAGTTAAAAACAGAGAAAATGGTGCACAACTGATATCTGTCTCATTATAGACCAGAAAAGCATAAGTGGCTTCAAGATACCAGAAGAAAAAAGAACAAAAGTTGTCTGAGAGGAGAAGGAGAGGAAATGCAGAGACAATTTAAAAACCATATTAAAACAATCAACACAAGCATCGGACACTCCTACTTACACTCTGACTGCATTATGAAAATTAGAAGTAACTTTGCTTTTAAATTAGTAGGTTTCATTCTTCATGACCAGTTATTCACAGGTTATAACAAATTCATCACCAAACGTTGGAAGTTACCTTACTGCAATCTCACGGAGAATCTGGTGGAGAATCTGGTGATCTAGTGAAAACAATGTTAAATGACAAACTGGCATCCTGTGGGTTTTTGTATGTAGCAGATCTGGCCTCATTTCAAAAGATTTACATCAGTTTCAATTCCCGAGAACAACTTTAGTTTCAATATAGGTGAAATAGTAACGTTATTTTTGTATGAGACAATGAACAAAAAAATTGAAATGCCTGCCATTCCAAAGGCTCTTTGTTAATCCATTTGACCTGAAAAAAAGTTGCAATTGTTTACATTCATTCAAATAGTTGAAACTTGCAAACAAATTTGAAACAAATAAATTATCAGCAAATTTTCAACTCCTTTTTTTTCATTTGAGTGAAGAAGACCGTTCTGGTTAGATATTGTTTTTCCTTGTTGTTGGAAGAAGAAAGAGCATACAGAATAAAAAGCTCCATTATCTTTTAATAGTTTCTAAGAATGTTATTAAGTTCTGAGCTGAATCAGACTGTTTACAACATAGGTGTCATATTTGTCTCTGTTTTGAGTTTCTCAGCTCCTCATGTCCATATCTACACCGTCTCTATGGATTCCAATTGTCATCGCCATAATATTGCTGAAATTTGTCACTGTTCCTTATTACCTTGCACTATTCCAACATACTGCTGACCACTCTAACATCTTTCAACTTTCACAAATTGGTTCATGGTTTGAATAATATCCCAAATTTAAAATGTACAATGTTTCTGTAGTCATCTCCAACGCTACAACCATATCAGATATCTGTGCTCCTAAATTTAGTGGTCCTGACATTAACCATTGGACCATTGGTAACTGTTTCATCAGCTGTCAAGTCTCTAAGTGATGAAATTCCTTACTGAAATCTCTCTAACCCTCTTACTACTCTTTCCTTGTTCAGGCATGCCTTAAAACCTAACCAGTTCACTGACCTTTTGTTTATTTTTCCTAATGCCTCCTTTTCTGTCTCAGTGTCAAGTTGTGTTTGATAATGCTGCTGTGAACACATTATCATAGAATCCCTATAATGTGGAAACAGGACCTTCGGCCCATCAAGCCCACACTGACCCTCAGAACATTCCACTCAAACCCATCCCCCTATAACCCACCTAATCTACACATCCCTGAACACTATGGGCAATTTAGCCTGGCCAATCCATCTAGCCTGCATACCTTTGGACTGTGGGAGGAAACCGGAGCACCCGGAGGAAACCCACACAGACACGGGGAGAATGTGCAAACTCCACACAGACAGTTGCCCAAGGGCTGGAATCGAACCTGGGTCCCTGGCGCTGTGAGGCAGCAGTGCTAATCACTGAGCCACAATGCTGTCCCATGCTGTTCTTAAAGGTGATACACAAACACATTATTTTTGTTGTTGAATTTCATTACCCTACGTACTTCTAATTCTTCTCAGTTTTATTCCCTTTCCCTGTGTTTTTCATGTTATGACAACAGCTAGTATCTTGTGTTATAAGCAGTGTGTAAGCGTTGCTTGAGGTAGCTCATTGCTACTAATCCTCTGTCAATTTTGTTTTACTTCAAGCCTAGCTAGTGCTAAAGAGGGTTGTAGTGACGGAGGAGATTGCCAAAGTAGTGAGCAGCAAAGCCACGAGTGATATTAAATCAAGGGTGAAAACATTAAAATAGGAGTAGTATGCAGCCAGGAATATGGAAAGGAATTTAGCAGGAGTTAGGAGCATAGTTTAAGACAACTTCACATTCATGATATGGGTTACATCATTGCAGACTATCTGCAGAAGAGACACTGATCTTAGATCACATAATGATATATTTCACTATAATAATAAGTCTAAGTAGGTGTGATGAGAAAGAGAGACGTTATATCTTTTTACCTGCATATGCAGTGTGTCCAGTTGAAAGTTCTCAGCTGTGTCCCTTCATAGCACACTTTTGCACAATGGACTTTAACCAAATGTTTTAGGTACCTGGGTACCCCAGCAGCCGAGTTTACAGAGGCCAGGGGTTACGGTCCAATCAGGATTGGAAGTAGCACAGATCTGGGCTTCTGTTTCCTGTTAGTTAGCCAATCATGGTAAGGTATCATCCAATACCATTAGCTCCTCCCTTGTGCATATAACAATGGATCATAACCCAAAATGTAAGGATATATTGAACTTTGAAGTATCACACTTGCTCTATAAATTAAGGACAGACCAGTGAAAACATAGCTTAGAAAATACATTCAGTGAATGGGTGGATAACGCCATGTCCTGAGGCGAGCCATGTAATGTTGCACCTGACGAAAGTCAAGGGCACTTCATCAAATCATCAAAGGGAGAGATTTCCATTCATAAACCTGAGCTGTGATCCCCTATGATTACAGAGTTTATGAGAGACTGATTACCCCTCTCAGAAAAAAACCATCTCCGGTGTGCGGTGTCCTAGATTGCAAATATGATATGCATTGAAAGATAGGCTGTTCCAGACAAAGGATATGTCTGATTGTCTGATGTCTGATGTCTGATGTCTGATGACCCACTCCAACCTCTCCCCCGCAGAACGGGCAGCCCTCCGCTCTCTCTGCTCCAACCCCAACCTCACCATCAAACCCGCAGACAAGGGCGACGCAGTGGTAGTATGGCGCACTGACCTCTACATCGCCGAGGCCAAACGCCAACTCTCCGACACCACCTCCTACCATCCCCTCGATCATGACCCCACACCCGGGCACCAAACCATCATCTCCAACACCATTCATGACCTCATCATCTCAGGGGACCTCCCACCCACAGCCTCCAACCTCATTGTTCCCCAACCCCGCACGGCCCGTTTCTATCTCCTTCCCAAAATCCACAAACCTGCCTGCCCTGGTCGACCCATCATCTCAGCCTGCTCCTGCCCCACTGAACTCATCTCCACCAATCTGGACTCCGTTTTCTCCCCTTTGGTCCAGGAACTCCCTACCTATGTCTGTGACACCACCTACACCCTCCACCTCCTCCAGGACTTCCAATTCCCTGGCCCCCAACACCTCATTTTCACCATAGACGTCCAGTCCCTATACACCTGTATTCTGCATGCAGATGGCCTCAAGGCCCTCCACTTCTTCCTGTCCCGCAGGCCCGACCAGTCCCCCTCCACCGACACCCTCATCCGCCTAGCCGAACTTGTCCTCACCCTCAACAACTTCTCTTTCGATTCCTCCCACTTCCTACAGACTAAGGGGGTGGCCATGGGCACCCGCTTGGGCCCCAGCTATGCCTGCCTCTTTGTAGGTTACGTGGAACAGTCCCTCTTCCGCACCTACACAGGCCCCAAACCCCACCTCTTCCTCCGTTACATTGATGACTGTATTGGCTCCGCCTCTTGCTCCCCAGAGGAGATCGAACAGTTCATCCACTTCACCAACAACTTCCACCCCAACCTTCAGTTCACCTCGGCCATCTCCAACACATCCCTCACCTTCCTGGGCCTCTCAGTCTCCATCTCAGGCAACCAGCTTGTAACTGATGTCCATTTCAAGCCCACCGACTCCCACAGCTACCTAGAATACACCTCCTCCCACCGACCCTCCTGCAAAAATTCCATCTCCTATTTCCAATTCCTCCGCCTCCGCCGCATCTGCTCCCACAATGAGGCATTCCACTCCCGCACATCCCAGATGTCCAAGTTCTTCAAGGACCGCAACTTTCCCCCCCACAGTGGTCGAGAACGCCCTTGACCGCGTCTCCCGCATTTCCCGCAACATATCCCTCACATCCCGCCCCCGCCACAACCGCCCAAAGAGGATCCCCCTCGTTCTCACACACCACCCCACCAACCTTTGGATACAACACATCATCCTCCGACACTTCCGCCATCTACAATCCGACCCCACCACCCAAGACATTTTTCCATCCCCACCCTTGTCTGCTTTCCGGAGAGACCACCCTCTCCGTGACTCCCTTGTTCGCTCCACACTGCCCTCCAACCCCACCACACCCGGCACCTTCCCCTGCAACCGCAGGAAATGCTACACTTGCCCCCACACCTCCTCCCTCACCCCTATCCCAGGCCCCAAGGTGACTTTCCACATTAAGCAGAGGTTCACCTGCACATCTGCCAATGTGGTATACTGCATCCACTGTACCCGGTGTGGCTTCCTCTACATTGGGGAAACCAAGCGGAGGCTTGGGGACCGCTTTGCAGAACACCTCCGCTTGGTTCGCAATAAACAACTGCCCCTCCCAGTCGCAAACCATTTCCACTCCCCCTCCCATTCTTTAGATGACATGTCCATCATGGGCCTCCTGCAGTGCCACAATGATGCCACCCGAAGGTTGCAGGAACAGCAACTCATATTCCGCCTGGGAACCCTGCAGCCCAATGGTATCAATGTGGACTTCACCAGCTTCAAAATCTCCCCTTCCCCCCCCCACTGCATCCCAAAACCAGCCCAGTTCGTCCTCTCCCCCCACTGCACCACACAACCAGCCCAGCTCTTCCCCTCCACCCACTGCATCCCAAAACCAGTCCAACCTGTCTCTGCCTCCCTATCCTGTTCTTCCTCTCACCCATCCCTTCCTCTCACCCCAAGCCACACCTCCATCTCCTACCTACTAACCTCATCCCATCTCCTTGACCTGTCCGTCTTCCCTGGACTGACCTATCCCCTCCCTACCTCCCCACCTATACTCTCGTCTCCACCTATCTTCTTTTGTCTCCATCTTCGGTCCGCCTCCCCCTCTCTCCCTATTTATTCCAGAACCCTCTCCCCATCCCCCTCTCTGATGAAGGGTCTAGGCCCGAAACGTCAGCTTTTGTGCTCCTGAGATGCTGCTTGGCCTGCTGTGCTCATCCAGCCTCACATTTCATTTTCTGATTCTGAAGAAGGGTCACGGGAAATGAAACGTTAACTTTGCTTTTCCTCCTTGGATCCTGCTGGACCTGCTGACTTTTCCCAGCAATTTATGTTCATATTTTCGTATTCCAGCACCTGCAGCTTTTTTCTTTTTCTCACGTTTGTATTTTACCCTTCCAGGAAAACAAAAGACGGGAGAGAGATAAAATAACTGTAAGCCCTAGTGTGTTAGAGTGATGGACTAAAACAGTTATAGAGTCAAAGAGTCATACAGCATGGAAACAGACTCTTTGGTCCAACCAATCCATGCTGATCATGTTCCTAAACTAAACTGGACCCACTTGCCTTTGTTTGTCCCATATCCCTCCAAACATTGCCTATTCATGTACTATACAAATGTCTTTTAAATGTAGTAACTGTACCTGCGTCCACCACTTTTTCTGGCAGTCCATTTCATACTTAGAGCGTTTTGTGTGTAAAAAGGTTGCCTCTGATTGCCTTTTAAAACCTTTCTCCTCTTGCCCTGGGGTGCAAGAAACATGCTGCATTTCTTTTAAATTCACTCATAGTAAGTGGGCATTGCTGGCTGGGATTCCTCACCCTTGAGGAGGTGATGGTGATCTGCCTTCTTGAACCACAGCAGCCCATGTGCTGTAAGTAGCTGTACAATGCCGTGAGGGAGGGATCAGTGAGGTGCCATGAGTGTTCCAAGAGACTGGCACGTGTTGGATGCCAGTGTCAGTAGACAAGAGGTTCATGCAACTTGTGTCCTCGAGCTTTCCCTAAGACCTTGTTGCTAGGTGTCTGAGATGAGGACCCAGAGGCTCTAGCGGTGAGCTGGAGTCACCTAGCTTCCCGCTCTTACTTCCATATTGGGAACTGTTGGCATCTAGTTTCTTCATGGTAGAACGGGAGTTCCTCATGGGAGTTGTGCGTTTCGGTGCTAATGAGGCTGCTAACTGCTGCCGAGTGAGAATCTTGTCTTGACAGAAAATGTACCTAGTTGCTCCTGACATTGAGACAGGCCTCTCACATAATCCTCTGGGATTTCCCATCATCGCACCTGTCATTCAGACCCCTGTGAGATTCTGCGCAGAATCCCTTTACTGCTTGCTGAAAACTAGTCAAATCAGCAAAGCCACTTTAGGAGGAATCTGGACAAATCCTTTCAGCTAATTGCAAAGCCAAGGGTCTCCAATCTACAAGCTAGCTTCCAAAGTCAGTATTACGGTAATCACCATGTCTCAATCTATTCATCGTAGCCCAGCCGACGACTGATTCAAAAAGACATTTTTTAAACTTTATCTTTTGGACACGCTTCTTGTTTCTAATCTGTGTGTTTTCTTATGCTTTCACATGTTTAAGTAGCTGATAAACTCAATTCTTTTTCAACTTAAGAAAACCGTGTTAAATTGCCTCTTTTTAAAAGATAAACACATTTGGTTTGGGAAAAGGTATCCATGAGGGAAGGGATCCTGCTTTAAATTGACCTGGCTGCTACTAAGCAAGGGAGGTGCTGAATAATGAGACAGTTCATCCCTTGTCACTGGACAGCATCATCACTGGGGGATATCTTTTCTGGAATCGGGATGAATTGGGGACCTTCACCTGGGAATCAATTGTAATACTTTCACGTGGCATCTAATTGAATGCCGTCTGGAAAGTGCACCCAGTGAATGCTATGTAGGCTCTGTGCTGTCGAGAAATGAAGTCCTTCTCTTAAACACCCCTTATCTAGTTAGTGAGGTTAGAGACAATCATGTTACACACCTTGCTCAGCCTCATGGAGAAAAGCCTCCATGAAGTCAGATAAGAATGACACTTAACCCATTTCCAGACAGATTCTGCCTATGGTATTATTGGAAGGCTAAGTATGGTACACCTGATGTCTACCACTGATGCTTCAGACTGCCCAGTAAATCATGGGGTTCAGACATCATATCCCGTTGAGGTAGGTTCTGACTGCCTGCAGTTTAAGACGTGCTCCGATAATGGTACATGACATCTTATTCAAACAGGAAAAGGGATATTGTAATTAATTATAAGATAACAAGGTGTGAAGCTGGATGAACACAGCGGGCCAAGCAGCATCAGAGGAACAAGACATTCGGGTCTGGTCCCTTCTTCAGAAATGGGGGAGGAGAAGGGGACTCTGAAATTAATAGAGAGCGAGAGCAGGGAGGTGATGATAGAAGCTGGATAGAGGAGCAGATAAGTGGAGAGAAGATAGACATGTCAAGGAAGTGGGGATGAAACCAGTAGATGTGAGTGTAGGAAGGAAGTGGTGGTGGGCGTTGGTCAGTGAGGCGGGAGGAGTGGATAGATGGGAGAGAAGATGGACAGATCAAGGAGGCAGGGATGAGAGGGGCCGCTGGTATTGGGATGAGGTCAGGGGCGGGGAGATTTTGAAGCTAGTAAAGTCCACATTGAAACCCATTGGGTTGTAGGGTTCTGAGGTGGAATATGAGGTGCTATTCCTGCAGGTTTCAGGTGGCACCGTTGTGGCACTGGAGGAGGCCCAGGATGGACATGTCGTACAATGAGTGGGAGGGGGAGTTAAAGTGGTTTGCGACTGGGAGGTTTTGTCATTTGTTGCGAACCGAGCGTAAGTTTTCAACAAAGTGGTCTGCAAGCCTCCTTTTGGTTTCCCCGATGTAGAAGGGGCCACAAGGGGAACAGCGGATACAGTATGCCACATTAACAGATGTGCAGGTGAACATATGTTTAATGTGGAAGGTTTTCTTGGGGCCTGGGATGGGGGTGATGGGGGGAGGTGTAGCACTTGCTGCGATTGCAGGGAAAAGTGCCGGGTGTGGTGGGCCTGGTGGAGAGTGGACGAGGGAGTCATGGAGAGGATGGTCCCTCCGGAAAGCAGATAAGGGTTGGGGAGGGAAATATATCCTTGGCAGTGGGGTCAGATTGCAGGTGGCAGAAGTGGCAGAGAATTATTAGATTTATTAGATTGTCAACGAGAACATTAGCACCCTCTTGTGACCATTGCTTTCCTAACCCTGAAATTATGTTTTGCTCAGACAATGGCAGGGAGACAGAACTGGTAGAAAGATTAGCTGTCTGCATTGCACCTCTTCTATTTTTGTTCTCCTGAAATCGATGGCTTTAGAATGGGATGGGGTGATGTAATGGAAGGTTGGCCTGGTGGATCCATTGAATATGAGCTCCCTTACTGGGGCTAATCAGGGAGTCCTCATTGACAGATATAAACAGGAATCTCAGGGATTCTCGACACGCTAGCAACTGGCTCTGAGCTCACTGGCCAGAGCCCATGTGCTGTGCAAGTGTAAGTAAAGGATAACTTGGGTGATGGGATGCCAGGTTCTGTGCAGTTATTTCGGGTTTTGCAAGGGGAAAACCATCTGCTAGCCTCAGCGTTGTATCTTCTCAGAAGATGAAAATGAGCCCTGAATTTAGCAATGGTGTAAACTAGCTTAAACATTGCCTGTCCTGCTAGGAGATATTGCTGGTTTGAATATTGTTGTCATAAATCAGGGAGGACACAATGGAGCTATGTCTGTTCTGCCCTTTTATTTTTCAGGCCTTCTTTTGGGAAATTAGCAATGGGTGTTAAATTTTGGCTTTATCAGTGACAACCTCGTCCTGTGAATGAATATTAAGAAAAGGATATGTTTCCACCTGAAATAGCCCTGTAGTATGTTTATGTGCTCCCAGACCTGCAGAATTATTTAACATTCATTGTGTCTGGGCTAGCATTTATTGCCTTCCTTAATTGCCCTTGAGAAGGCAGTGGTGTGCTGCCTTCATGAGTTGCTGCAACCCATGTGCTGTAGAACAACAGTAGCTAACTAGTGTTGCGTTAGTATTGCAGGCGGTTTACCTGTAGACGTCTGAATTTGAAGAAACCGTTTGGAATGCCACTTGGTTTCGAGTAGTGGATGGAACATGCATTTTCTAACTGTGAATCCATTCTGATGTGTGGATAAGCATTGTGCAGAGCAGCAGTGGGAAAATACATTGCTTGTTTCAAGTGATCAGGCTGTTCCCATGACTGTAGCTCGGAGATAAGCTGTGGTTCAATTGGTAAACAACTTCCAAATGCTGCTCTCATTTTGCTCCAATGCATGCATGTACAATGGTTTCCAATAGGATAATCCATCAGGCAGCTTTCAGGAGCAAACTGAATTTGATTCACATAAAACATTGCCAGGAGCTGAGAGGAGAACATAATTATTATAAGTGAATGAAATCTACAAAACACATTTTTACTTGTTCTAGGGTCGAGGAGCTTCAGTCACATGGATAGGCTGGAGAACCTAGCTCTGATCTCCTTGGAACGAGAAGGTTAAAAAGAGATTTGATAGAGGTGTTCAAGCCCTTAAATGTTCTTGACAGAGTGGACAATGCTTCTGTAGGTGGGAGGATTGAGATCCAGAGGACACCGATTTATAGTGATTGGCAAATTTGCAATGGCAACATAAGGGAGAAACATTTTTACACAGTAAGGTTAGGATCTGAATGCACTGCCTATGAGTCAGATAGAATAGGGTTCGATGTGGATTGCCAAAGAAAATTAGATCATGATTAAGAGAGAGAAAATTTACAGTGCTGCTGGAGAAAAGGTGGAGGAATGGGATTAGGTGAGCTCCTCATGCTGAGAGCTGGCATGGACATGACTGGCTGAATGGTTTCCTTCTATCCTGTAAACATCCCATAATTCTATGATTAACATGAGTGAATGGGCTTTTGAGATATTCCAGATATTAGCTTCCAACTTTCTCAGGTGCAGCGAAATGTTGGCTGAGTGCCACCCATATAATCTGGAATGTTCAATAGTTTCATTGATCTGGGTTTGATTAATTGGTTACGTTTGCTGATTTGGTTATGTCAGTGCTGTGATTTGGAAATTGTTTTTCCAAGTTCTAAGATGCTCCAAGTTCCGTAAATACACTGTTTCGATTTAGAAGATGTAAACTCTACATTGCTTTGAGATAAATCAAATATACAGCAATAGAACATAGAACAGTACAGCACAGAACAGGCCCTTCAGCCCACAATGTTGTGCCGACCATTGATCCTCATGTATGCACCCTCAAATTTCTGTGGACCATATGCATGTCCAGCAGTCTCTTAAATGACCCCAATGACCTTGCTTCCACAACTGCTGCTGGCAACGTATTCCATGCTCTCACAACTCTCTGTGTAAAGAACCCGCCTCTGACATCCCCTCTATACTTTCCTCCAACCACCTTAAAACTATGACCCCTCGTGTTAGCCAATCTGGTGAAAAAATATCACAATCATTCGGTTTACCTCCTTTCCTCCTCTGCAGAAATCGTCATATGATGCGCGTAGTGTGCATAAATATGTCTTTGGCATCTATTTACTCTGAACACATTTTCTAATTGAAGCTAAAAAGACTTTGTGGTTGGCCTAGCTGAATAAAGGTTAAGTTCTTACGTGAGTGGGAAAAGGGTCCAGTTTGTCCGTGCTGTGATTTGGTTGTTGATAATAATACCATAAGCTGACAATCGACTATTGGAGCAAGTGGATAGTTTGTACCATTAGCCACAAGCCAATAAGTGTCAATGACATAGGAGATGAAGAGATGAACAAAATTAAAGAACGTTGGATAAAAAAGACAAATATTAGAGCAAAAATAGTCAGTATTGTAGAAGGGATAACACTGTGTGGAGCTGGATGAACACAGCAGGCCAAGCAGCATCCCAGGAGCACAAAAGCTGACGTTTCGGGCCTAGACCCCTCATCAGAGAGGGGGATGGGGAGAGGGTTCTGGAATAAATAGGGAGAGAGGCGGAGGCGGACCGAAGATGGAGAGAAAAGAAGATAGGTGGAGAGGCGAGTATAGGTGGGGAGGTAGGGAGGGGATAGGTCAGTCCAGGGAAGATGGACAGGTCAAGGAGGTGGGATGAGGTTAGTAGGTAGGAAATGGAGGTGCGGCTTGAGGTGGGAGGATGGGATGGGTGAGAGGAAGAACAGGTTAGGGAGGCAGAGACAGGCTGGTCTGGTTTTGGGATGCAGTCGGTGGAGGGGATGAGCTGGGCTGGTTGTGTGATGCAGTGGGGGGAGGGGACGAACTGGGCTGGTTTTGGGATGCGGTGGGGGAAGGGGAGATTTTGAAGCTGGTGAAGTCCACATTGATACCATTGGGTTGCAGGGTTCCCAAGCGGAATATGAGTTGCTGTTCCTGCAACCTTCGGGTGGCATCGTTGTGGCACTGCAAGAGGCCCATGATGGACATGTCATCTGAAGAATGTGAGGGGAAGTTAAAATGGTTCGCCCCAAGCCACTGCTTGGTTTCCCAAATGTGGAGGAAGCCACACCGGGTACAATGGATACAGTATACCACATTGGCAGATGTGCAGGTGAACCTCTGCTAAATGTGGAAAGTCATCTTGGGGCCTGGGATGGGGGTGAGGGAGGAGGTATGGGGGCAAGTGTGGCACTTCCTGCGGTTGCAGGGGAAGGTGCTGGGTGTGGTGGGGTTGAAGGGCAGTGTGGAGCGAACAAGGAAGTCACGGAGAGAGTGGTCTCTCCGGAAAGCAGACAAGGGTGGGGATGGAAAACTTCCTACAGACCAAGGGGGTGGCCATGGGCACCCGCATGGGCCCCAGCTATGCCTGCCTCTTTGTAGGTTAAGTGGGACAGTCCCTCTTCTGCACCTACACAGGCCCCAAACCCCACCTCTTCCTCCGTTACATTGATGACTGTATCGGTGTCGCCTCTTGCTCCCCAGAGGAACTCGAACAGTTCATCCACTTCACCAACACCTTCCACCCCAACCTCAAGTTCACCTGGGCCATCTCCAACACATCCCTCACCTTCCTGGACCTCTCAGTCTCCATCTCAGGCAACCAGCTTGTAGCTGATGTCCATTTCAAGCCCACTGACTCTCGCAGCTACCTAGAATACACCTCCTCCCACCCACGCTCCTGCAAAAATTCCATCCCCTATTCCCAATTCCTCCGCTTCCGCCGCATCTGCTCCCAGGATGAGGCATTCCACTCCCACACATCCCAGATGTCCCAGTTCTTCAAGGACCGCAACTTTCCACCAGCAGTGGTCGAGAACGCCCTTGACTGCGTCTCCCGCATTTCCCGCAACACATCCCTCACACCCCACCCCCGCCACAACTGCCCCAAGAGGATCCCCCTCGTTCTCACACACCACCCCACCAACCTCCGGATACAACACATCATCCTCCGACACTTCCGCCATCTACAATCCAACCCACCACCCAAGACATTTTTCCATCCCCACCCTTGTCTGCTTTCCGGAGAAACCACTCTCTCCATGACTCCCTTGTTCGCTCCACACTGCCCTCCAACCCCACCACACCCGGCACCTTCCCCTGCAACCGCAGGAAATGCTACACTTGCCCCCACACCTCCTCCCTCACCGCCATCCCAGGCCCCAAGATGACTTTCCACATTTAGCAGAATTTCACCTGCACATCTGCCAATGTGGTATACTGCATCCACTGTACCCGTTGTGGCTTCCTCTACATTGGGGAAACCAAGCGGAGGCTCGGGACGAACCATTTTAACTCCCCCTCACATTCTTTAGATGACATGTCCATCATGGGCCTCCTGCAGTGCCACAACGATGCCATCCGAAGGTTGCAGGAACAGCAACTCATATTCCGCTTGGGAACCCTGCAGCCCAATGGTATCAATGTGGACTTCACCAGCTTCAATATCTCCCCTTCCCCCACCGCATCCCAAAACCAGCCAGTTCGTCCCCTCCCCCCACTGCATCACAAAACCAGCCCAGCTCATCCCCTCCCCCCACTGCATCCCAAAACCAGCCCAGCCTGTCTCTGCCTCCCTAACCTGTTCTTCCTCTCACCCATCCCTTCCTCCCACCCCAAGCCGCACCTCCATCTCCTACCTACTAACCTCATCCCACCTCCTTGACCTGTCCGTCTTCCCTGGACTGACCTATCCCCTCCCTACCTCCCCACCTATACTCTCCTCTCCACCTATCTTCTTTTCGCTCCATCTTCGGTCTGCCTTCCCCTCTCTCCCTATTTATTCCAGAACCCTCACCCCATCCCCCTCTCGGATAAAGGGTCTAGGCCCGAAACGTCAGCTTTTGTGCTCCTGAGATGCTGCTTGGCCTGCTGTGTTCATCCATCTCCACACTTTGTTACCAGGAATTTAATGTAACTTAATAACACAGATCTATACAATAGTTTGATTTACTAAGCATCTTTAATACAACAATACCCCTAAAGTACTTCAGAGATAATGGGAACTGCAGATGCTGGAGAATCCAAGATAACAAAGTGTGGAGCTGGATGAACACAGCAGGCCAAGCAGCATCTCAGGAGCACAAATGCTGACGTTTTGGGATTTGCTGAATTGTCTAGGCCCGAAACGTCAACTTTTGTGCTCCTGAGATGCTGCTTGGCCTGCTGTGTTCATCCAGCTCCACACTTTGTTACCCTTAAAGTACTTCATGGGAGTCCAAAGATTTGTTGAAAACACTTGCTGTGAATAGGGTTGACAGGTGGCGCTCTAGCACAATACACTGGTGCTGTCAATCATGAGCAAATGAATGAAAGGACACGGCTTTGAATCTATTTATGCCCATACCGTTAGCTTCTGATCTCAGGATTTCTATTTTCATGGGGTGGGGTTCTTTGTCCAAAGTGAAAATGAGCAAGGGAAGATAGAGAAAAATGAAACAAATGCTGTTTCTATTTAGAGTCATAGACTTACAGAGTCATACAGCAGGGAAACAGGTGTTTTAGTCCAGCTGGTTCACTCCGACCAGGTTTCAGAAGCTGATCTAGACCCATTTGCCTGCATTTGACCCATATCCCTCTAAAGCTTTCTTGTCCATGTACATGTTCAAATGTCTTGTATATGTTCTCATTATATCCACCTCTACCACTTCCCTGGCAATTCGTTCTACATATGCACCGGCCTCTGTGTGAAAAAGTTAACCTCAGGTCCCTTTTAAATCTTTAATCTCTCACCACAAACCTATGCCTTCTAGTTTTTGACTCCCGTAAACTTGAAAAAAGCCCTTGACTATTCACCCAATCTATTACCCTCGTGACTTAAGAAACCACTATAGTCACCTCTCAGCCTCCTACGCTCCAGGAGAAAACATCCCAGTCTATCCAGCCTATCCTTATAACGCAAACTCTCCAGTCTCAGTAACATCCTCATAAATATTTTTGCACCCTTTCCAGTTTAATAACATCTTTCCTATGGTAGGGCACCCAGAATTGTACACAGTACTCCAAATAAGGCTTACCAATGTTTTTTTACAGCCATAACATGACATCCCAACTCCTGTACTCAGTACTTTGACCAATGAAGGCAAGTGTGCTAAATGTCTTCTTCAACATCCTGTGATGCCATTTTCAAAGCAATATGCACCTGCACCCTTAGGTCACAAAGTGTAGAGCTGGGTGAACACAGCAGGCCAAGTAGCAGCATCTTAGGAGCAGGAAAGCTGACGTTTTGGGCCTAAATCCTTTATTAGAAATGGGGGAGGGGGAAAGGGTTCTGAAATAAATAGGGAGAGAGGGGGAGGCGGATAGAAGATGGATAAAGGAGAAGATAGGTGGAGACTAGACAGACAAGCTAAAGGGACGGGGATGGAACCAGTAGAGGTGAGTGTGGGTGGGGAGGTAGGGAGGGGATAGGTCAGTCTGGGGAGGACGGACAGGTCAAGGGGGGTGGGATGGGTTAGTAGGTAGGAAATGGAGGTGTGGCTTGAGGTAAGAGGAGGGGATAGGTGAGAGGAAGAACAGGTTAGGGAGGCGGGGCGAGCCTGGCTAGTTTTGGGATGCAGTGGGGGGAGGGGAGATTTTGAAGCTTGTGAAATCCACATTGATACCATTGGGCTGCAGGATTCCCAAGCGGAATATGAGTTGCTGTTCCTGCAACCTTTGGGTGGCATCGTTAGCACTGCAGGAGGCCCAGAATGGATATGTCGTCTAAGGAATGGGAGGGGGAGTTGAAATGGTTCGTGACTGGGAGTTGCAGTTGTTTATTGCAAACCGAGTGCCGGTGTTCTGCAAAGCGGTCTCCAAGCCTCCGCTTGGTTTCCCCAATGTAGAGGAAGCCACACCGGGAACAGTGGATGCAGTATACCACGTTGGCAGATGTGCAAGTGAACATCTGCTTGAAGTGGAAAGTCATCTTGGGGCCTGGGATGGGGGTGAGGGAGGAGGTGTGGGGGCAAGTGTAGCACTTCCTGCGGTTGCAGAGAAAAGTGCCGGGTGTGGTGGGGTTGGAGGGCAGTGTGGAGCAGACAAGAGAGTCGCGGAGAGAGTGATTACTCTGGAAAATAGATAAGGGTAGGGAGGGAAAAATGTCTTTGGCAGATGGCGGAAGTGTCAGAGGATGATGTGTTGGATCCGGAGGTTGGTGGGTTGGTACATGAGGACGAGGGTGATTCTGTTTTGGTGGTGATTGCGGTGATGGGGTGTGAGGGATGAGTTGTAGAAAATGTGGGTGACACGGTCGAGGGCATTCTCCACCCGTGAGTGGGGGATGTTGCGGTCCTTGAAAAATGAGGACATCCAAGATGTACAGGAGTGGAATGCTTCATCCTGGGAGCAGATGTGGCGGAGGCAAAGGAATTAGGAATAGGGTCTCTGTTCAATAACACTTCCCAGAGCCTTGCCATTAACTGTGTAAGTCCTGCCCTGGCTTGTATTACCAAAATGCAACATTTCACATCTATCTACATTAAACTCCATCTGTTGTTCCGTGGCCCAATGGACTCTTAGATAGCCTTCTCCACTGACAACTCTAAAACACTTTTGGTAATAATTCGCAAGCTTACAAACCATGTCACCTATTTCTCACGCAAAGCATTTATGACAAACAACAGGAGACCAAACACTGATCTTTGCTGCACACCGTTGATTATAGGCCTCCAGTCTGAACAACTATCTTCTAACACCACCCTCTGTATCCTATCAAGAAGACAATTTTGTATCCAATTGGCTAGTTGTCTTGGATTCTGTGTGACCTAACCTAATTAACCAGTCTACCGTGTGGAACCTTGTCAAAGACCTTGCTAAAGTTCATGTAAACAATGTCCACCATTCTGCCTTCATCTGTCTTCTTAGTTACCTCTTCAAAAAAGTCAAGCAAATTTGTGAGACATGATTTCCCACACACAAAGCCATGTTGGCTATTTCTAAACAATCCTTGCCTTTCCAAATGCTTGTAGATCATGTCTCTCAGAATCCCCTCCAGCAATTACCCACCACTGATGTTTGACTCACCAGTTTGTAGTTCTCTGGCTTTTCCTTGCAGCCTTTCTTAAACATTAGACATCTACAGTCTTCAGGCACTTTACCCGTGGCTGTCTTTTGATAAAAAAATGTTTGCTTAGTGCCCTGCTATTTCTTTCCTAGCTTCCCACAATGCCCTGTGATACACTTGATCACGTCCTGGGGATTTATCTACCTTCATGCATTTTAAGATCTCCAGCACTCCTCTTCTATAATGTGGGCTCTTTTCATGACATCACTATTTATCTCCCATAGTTCCCTAGCTTCTACGTCTTTCTTCATGGTAAAAATTTGATGCAAAATATTCATTTAGGATCTTACCCATTTCCTGTAGTTCCACATGTAGATGGCCATGTTGACCTTTAAGGTGACTTATTGACTTCCTGGTTATCCTTTTGCCCTTAATATAGTTGTAGAATCTCCTTGAATTCTCTTTTACTCTATCTGCCAAATCTATATTACATCCCCTTTTTGCCCTCCTGATTTCCTCCTTAGGTGTACACTCCCTAAGTTCATCAAGGGATTTGTTTGATCCCACTTGTCTATACCTGACATATACCTCCTTCTTTTACTTAATAAGAGCCTCAAAATCTCTAGTGACCCAGTGTTCGCTACACCTGCCAGCCTTGCCCTTCACACTGACAGGAACATGCTGGACCTGATCCCTTTTGAAAGCCTCTCACTTGCCAGAAATCCCTTTACCTGCAAACGGTTTCTCCCAATCGGCTTTTGAAAGTTCCTGTTGAATCAAAACTGGCCTTGTCCCAGAGTAAAAATTTTAACTTTTGGATCAGTCCTCTCATTTTCCACAACTATTTTAAAACTATTAGAAATATAAAATCCCCACTGTGCAGAAGCAGGCTATTCAGCCCATTGAATTCACACTGACCCTTAGAAGAGCATCCCACTCGGACCCACACCATTGCTGTAACCCTGCATTCCCCATGGCCAATCCACCTATCCTGCACATTTTTGGACTGTGAGAGAAAACTGGAGCACTTGGAGGAAGCCCACGCAGAAATGGGGAGGACATGCAAAGTCCACATGGTCAGAAGGGTGGAGTTGAACCTGAGTGTCTAGAGCTATGAGATTAGCAGTGCTAACCACCAAGCCACTATTGCCGTCCCTTCTTTGGTCACTGATCCCAAAGTGCTCCCCAACTAACCCCTCAGTCATTTGCCCTGCCTTATTTCCCAAAAACATGTCTGGTTTTGCCCCTTCTCGAACAGGGCCATCCACATAATTTTTGAGAACGTTTTCTTGAACACACTTAATAAATTCCTGCCCGTCCAAGCCCTTACACTAGCAGTCCCAGTCAATGTTTGAAAAATTAAAATCCTCTATTATTTCAATTCTCGTATTCTTACAGTTATCTGCAATCTCCCTAGACATTTGCTCCTGAATTTCCCTCTGACAAGGTGGGGAGGGGGTGGGGTGGGGTGGGGGCAAGCTATAGTGCATTCCATTCAAAGTGATTATCCCCTTCTTATTTCTCAGTTCCACCCATATCCCTCATGAACATTCTGTCTAAATACTGCCATGTTGTTTTCCCTGGGAGGTGGAGTTGTTTGTTGCGAACTGAGCGTCGGTGTTCCACAAAGTGGTTCCCAAGCCTCCACTTTGTTTCCCTGATGTAGAGGAGGCCACCTCGGGAACAGCGGATACAATATGCCACATTAGCAGATGTGCAGGTGAACATCTGTTTGATGTGGAAGGTCTTCTTAGAGCCTGGGATGGGGGTGGGGGGGAGGTGTAGGTGCAGATGTGACATTTCCTGCGGTTGCAGGAAAAGTGCCGGAGGTGGTGGGGCTGGAGGTGAGTGTGGAGCAGACAAGGGAGTCACGGAGAGAGTGGTCCCTCCGGAAGGCAGGTAAGGGTGGGGAGGGAAAAATGTCTTTAGTGGTGGGGTCAGATTGAAGATGGCGGAAATGTCGGAGGATAATGCGTTGGATTCAGAGGTTGGTGTGGTGGTACATGAGGACGAGGGGGATTCTGTTTTGGTTATTATTGCGGGGAGGGGGTGTGAGGGATGAGTTGCGGGAAATACGAGAGACACAGTCGAGGGAATTCTTGGCCACTGAGGGGAGTAAGCAGTGGTCCTTGAAAAACAAGAACATCTGAGATGTCTGGGAGTGGAATGCTTCATCTCGGGAGCAGATGCGGCAGAGGCGAAGGAATTGGGAATAGGGGATGACCTTTTTGCAGGATGGTGTGTTAGAGAAGGTGTATTCTAGGTAGTGTGGGAGTCGGTAGGCTTGAAATGGATATTGGTTTCCAGGTGAATGCCAGAGATGGAGACAGAGAGGTCCAGGAAGGAGAGAGAGGTATCAGAGACGGCCCAGGTGAACTTCAGGTTGGGGTGGAAGGTATTAGTGAAGTGGATAAACTGTTTCAGCTCCTTGTGGGATCAGGAGGCAGTGCCGATAGAGTCATCAATGTAACGGAAGAAGAGGTGGGGGATAGGGCCAGTGTAACTTTGGAAGAGGGGCTGTTCCAACAAAGAGGCAGGCATAGTTTGGGCCCTTGCAGGTACCCATGGCCACCCCCTTTGTCTGTAGGAAGTGGGAGGAATTGAAAGAGTTGTTGAGGGTGAGGACGGGTTCAGCTAAGCGGATGAGGGTGTCAGTGTAGGGGGACTGGTTGGGCCTGTGGGACAGGAAGAAGCAGAGGGCCTTTAGGCCATCTGTATAGGGAATGCATGTGTATAGGGACTGGATGTCCATGGTAAAGATGAGTGTTGGGGACCAGGGAATTGGAAGTTTTGGAAGAGGTGGAGAGTGTGGGTGGTGTCACGGACATAGGTAGGGAGTTCCTGGACCAAGGGGCAGAAAATGGAGTTCAGATAGGTGGAGATGAGTTCGGTGGGGCAGGAGCAGGCAGAGACAATGTATCGACCAGGTGGGTTAGTGAATAGATAGAAGCGGCTGGTGCGGGGTTGGGGAACAATGAGGTTGGAGGCTGTGGTTGGGAGGTCACCTGAAGTGATGAAGTTGTGGATGGTTTGGGAGATGATGGTTTGGTGATCGGGGATGGGTTCATGAACAAGGGGGCAGTAGGAGGAGGTGTCAGAGAGCTGGCATCTGGCTTCGGCGATGTAGAGGTCAGTGTGCCATACTACAACTGCGCCTCCCTTGTCCATGGGTTTCATGGTGAGGTTGGCATTGGAGCGGAGGGCTGCAAGTTCTGTGGGGGAGAGATTGGAGTGGGTGGAAGGGTGGAGAGGTTGAGGCGATCAATGTCGCGACAGCACCTGGAGATGAATAGGTAGAGGGAGAATAGGAAGCCTTGGGATGGTGACCAAGAGGAGGGGATATGTTGGAGGTGGGAGAAGTCAGGGTCACGATTAAAGAAGTAAGCGTGGAGGATGAGGCAGCGGAAAAGCTGTTCAATGTCCAAACATGAGTTGTAATCGTCGATGTTTGAGTGGAGGGGGACAGAGGTGAGTCCTACACTGAGGACTGACCGTTCACCCTCAGTGAGGGGGAGGTCTGGGGGAATGGTGAAGACTCAGCAGGGCTGGGTGCTGCTGTCTCCTCTGGAGCTGCTGGCTGTGGTGGTGGTGGGCGGAGCGATGTCAGCATCGGTGGTGGGCTGAGTGGCCTAGGCCGGTAAATCTTGGATGTTGGTGGCAGAGGCATCCTCGATGTCTGTGGTGTTGGCCTCAGAAATGGAGGCGGCAGCATCAGCAGCGGTGTCGAAGGCGTTCGCTGTACTGGAAGTGGCGCACTGGGTGATGGTGGATGTGACGTCATCCATGGAATCCGTGGGAGCTCTGAAGATGGCCACATGGCCAATGACGGCGGGGATATGACAGGGAAGGTCCTGGGTAGGGTGGCAGGCACCAGTTAGTTTAATGTACTTTCGGTTTTTAGTGTCCATTAAAGCCGAGCAGAAATGTGAGTTCAGGTTATGGATCCTGCGAAGAATGAAAAACAGAAGAGGTCCTTTGCAGATCTGGGAGAGGGAGGCTCTGAGCTGGGGTAGGATGTGAGCTGGGGTATGCTTAATTGTTGTATCAGGAGATACTGGCGTATTGCTGCCAATGTGTGTTTCAGGAGCCGCAGGGAGAAACACTTTTGAAGGATATCAATGTTCTGAATGGAATGGGTTGTCGCCGTTGTGTCCTCCTCTACATTGGGGAAACCAAGCGGAGGCTTGGGGACCACTTTGTGGAACACCTATGCTCAGTTTGCAACGAACAACTACACCTCCCAGTCGCGAACCATTTCAACTCCCCCTCCCACTCTTTGGACGACATGTCCATCCTGGGCCTCCTGCAGTGCCACAATGATGCCACCTGAAGGCTGCAGGAACAGCAACTCAAATTTTGCTTGGGAACTCTGCAGCCCAAGAGTATCATTGTGGACTTCACAAGCTTCAAAATCTCCCCTCCCCCCACTGCATCCCATAACCAGCCAAGCTCGTCCCCGCCTCCCTTACCATTCGTCCCATTTCAAGGCCCATCCCCATCTCCTACCCACTAGCCTCACCCTGCCCCCTTGATCTGTCCGTCCTCCCTGGACTTACCGCTCGCCTCCCTAACTCCCCACCTGCACTCACCTTTATTGGCTCATCCCCGCCTCTTTGACTGGTCTGTCACCGGTCCACCTATCTTCTCCTCTATCCATCTTCTATCCACCTCTCCCTCACTCCCTATTTATTTCAGAACCCTCTTCCCCTCCCCCATTTCTGATGAAGGGTCTAGGCCCGAAACATCAGCTTTTATGTTCCTCTGATGCTGCTTGGCCTGCTTTGTTCATCCAGCTCTACACCTTGTAATCTCAGATTCTTCAGCATCGGCAGTTCCTACTATCGCTATGGGTCTGGAGTTGGATGTAAGCTAAACTAGTTAAGGATGGCAGTTTCCCTCCCTAAATGGCATTAGTAAATCAGCTGAGTTTTTCTGACAATAGACAGTACTTTTCAGAAATTGGAGATCCATTGCTGTTTGCAGTCATGGAGAAAAGTCACAGGCACATTAAAAAGACTTTTGTTTTGTCCTTTTTGGCTTGGTAACTTTCTTCTGTTCTTCATCCAACCTTGGGCTAGACTTCAACACGCTTTTTTAAATGACGTCTTGAGCAGTAGGCTGTATACGTGAAAAGGCAGCAGAGCTCTCTGCTCTGAGCAGCGCATGAATCCTGAGATCACAGTTACATCACAACATTTAATATTCACTGAACCCTTTCTTTGTAATTTCTTTGAATATTTCCCTTTACCAAATATATAAATATTGAAAGCAGGGTACGAAAGACTGGTTGGCTGGCAGTCAAGCATCATCCAATGGGACGATGCGTCTTTAATTTTTCAAATTGTCATAAGCTAAATTATACAAGACGTTGTCTGGACTACTGTGTGTTGTTCTGGGTGCCACAATATAGGAAGGATGCGAAATTGTTGTCAGAGGCAGTACAGAAGAAGTTTGCAAAAATCGTACCAGAGATGAGAAACTTTAATTGTGAGGATTTATTGAAGAGGTTGGGACTGTGTGCTTTGAAGAGAAGAAGGATAAGAGGAGTTTCAAAATCATGAGAGGGATATATACAGTAAATGGTGAGAAAATATTCCCAATAGTAAAAGGATTGAGAACAAGACGACTCAAATGTAAAGTGATTATCAAAAATAGTATTGATGCTACGGTAAGCGAGATTATATTAGAGCTGAGCAAAGTTTTGAATAGGTCACAGCTGGAATAACATGTGCAGCTCTGGTCACCACATTATAAGAAGAGTGTGTTTGCATTGGACAGGTTGCGAAGGAGATTCCCCAGGACGCTGTCTGGGATGGAGAACTTTAGCTGTGAGAAGATGCTGGACAGGCCTGTTTGAAGCAGAGAAGGCTGAGTGTGAGATATGTTTGAGGTGCGTAAGATTATGACGGTCAGCCACAGTGTGGGTAGAAAACAGTTGTTCCCCTTAGTTGAGGGATCAGTAATGAGGGGACATAATTTTAATGCGAAGGGCATGAGCTTTAGATTTGAGGAAACATTTTTTCACTCAGAGGGTGGTGGGAATTGGAAATACATTGCCTGGGAGGGTGGTGGAAAGTCTCACAAACTTTTAAAAAGTACTTGGATGATACTTGAAATGGCATTACATCTGAGGCTACAGGCAAAGAGTTGGAAGTGGTATTAGTGTAGATAGGTCAATGTGACTTCGATGAGCTGAAAGGCCTTTTCTGTGCTGTATGACCCTATGATGTGAGATAAAAGGATTTTTAGTACAATGAGTGGTTAAGTTCTAAAACACTTTGCCTGGAAGTGTGGTGGAGGCAATCAGCTGAGCCATTCTGGAGGGAATTTGAGGATTAATTGGATAGAAATGATATGCAAGTGGGTGGATAAAAGCCAGGAGGAGGACACTAATTCATAATGTTCATTTTGAGAGCTGATAAAGTCTAGATGGACTGAATGGTCTCGTTCTGAACTATAATACTGCTGTGATCCTGTGAAATAGAAATCTATCTGCTGCGTAAAGTTAAGAATATTATTATGTTGAGTGAAAGAGAGGACTGTAAAATCCATTAAGCAACTAATTGAGCCACAAATGTTTGTAGTCTAAGCTGACACCAGCTGTTCTACAAGTGTTTGTCTTCTCGTTCTTTTAATAGAACGCCAGGCGATTACTCTCAAAACATGATTCCCTTCTGAGCAAGATCACTCCTGAGAGTTCCTGTACAGCCAACAGACGTTGTGATCATATTTTGCAAAACGATTGTAAAATTCACCTGGTTCATTACAGATTGAAACATTGATTATTTGCAATAAATACTGATTGCTTTTAACTGTTTGTGCATTGAACATTATCGCACTGCAATATGAGTAGTAATTTTGGTGTCTCTGCTTCGCATAATATCACTGCCGGGCTCTGAGAACAATGGGAAGTGGAAAGTGAAGCATGGAACCTCTGATTCAAGACTCCACCCCTTTGTGGTTCAGTTTCGTTCTTTCAGGCGAGGGGTGGGACACATAACAAGTGGGAATATTTAAATTGTACATAAATGACGCAGGATTTACGGGAAAATATCTACCCTACACGGTGTTGTGAACACCTGCACAGAAAGCCATCCAAGAGGCAAATGTAATGATCCTGACAATCAATTGGAAATTGTAACCAGGGTCCATTTACAGAGTTATAATAGCACTAGGGTTAGACTATTGCAGATGCTGCTGGAATAGTATTCCAGAAGGACCTGGGCTGAACAGGACGGGAAAATCCAACACACATGCTGGAAATTTAACTGAAGCAGGAGGATGGGTGAGACTAACACGTATAAGTTGAAACTTTCTGCTCCACATTTCTTCAAAGTTGCAAAAGAAAATTGTTACAATGGATGAGAACGTCGCCCAGTTTATATACAGACTTGGCTTACACCACAAATTTGCAGCGTGAATGGTTGGTTAGCCTTGATTGCACCGTCAAAAAGAAGCCCAGACCCTTTCCAACAGAAAGAACAATTTTGAAGGTCAAATCACTCATTAGCCTCACTGTTACGTTGGTTTCAAAAACTTTGAGCATTCTTCTTAGTCATCGCTGATTGGCTTTCAAGGCATTTAAAATTTAAGCAGCAAAAACGGCTGACTCGAAATAGATAGTTAAATAAACATACTTTATGTTGCAGAACATGTTGTATTAGCTTTGCACCTAATTTAAAAAGAATTAAATATTAATCTATTTATGCAGCTGCTCAGCTGATTCAAACACATTTTGTAAACAATGCTTTTTAGTTGCTGACCTTTTCTGAAACATGAGAAATGCTTGTTTTCTCCATGGTGACAAATGAGAGTAATATCTCAAATGAGAGCCAGTAGATAATATTTGAGTGCTTTGAAAGACTCTCATAATGCTTTGGATCGCATTTAGACAGATAACTGAGCATCTGTGTTTTGTTCGTGTTGAATTAACCATTCATTATCATTTCAAATTGCTTTTTTTTCTGTATACCTATTTTCTAAAAGCTACTGCTATTAAAGAATTATATATACGTTGAAATAAATCAATGTGGACGGAACAGAATTGCAAATTGTGTTTTGTTTTCAAAAGATAAGCTATCGAAATAATCTAATCAAAGTTTAGCAAACAAATAGTTTCATGATCAAAATAATCTTCAAACACTGAATGCTCTGTAATTGCGGCAATATAAAAAGATGTATTTGAATTTCAAAATATAAACATCTTTCGCTTCCAAAATCAGACTCTCAGAAACAAACTGCACAGATTCATAGAAGACCTTGCATCTCATCCAAAAGTATGCAAATATTGCTTTGATTACACGCACCAGACTTGGTTTCTTGATAATGGGTTCACAATACAGAGAGAACAATGCTTTTATAATTCCATACAACATAAAACTTGTGATTTCAATGGCTACCTTTATTCAATAGCTTTGCATCAAGTCACACAACCTCCTCCACCACTGCACAAATTCATCACTCATTCATTTTCATTTGCTTATACTCCTTCGTGAGCCCACATATACATCAGCTTCTTAATTATTATGTTGTTGTTGATCACGATCTTCACTGTGACTGTGGATAATCCCCTGCTGCTTTACTGACCTCTTTGGGGAATACTTCTGGAGCTTCTAAATCTTTGTAATGAAAACATTATTTAAAAGCTGTTCCAAACCCCTTTGTTTCTCCAAGTGTCACTTTGCCTGTTTATAATGCAGTCTGCATTTTTCATTTCCCAATTTTTTTATTATTCATTCACAAGGTATGGGCAGTGCTGGCTAGACCAGCACTTACTGCCCAGAGAGCAGTTAAGAATCAACCACGTTTTGCTGTGGGTCACATGTGGGCCAGACCAGGTAAGGATGGCAGTTTCCTTCCCTAAAGGACATGAGTGAACCAGATGGGCTTTTCCCCAACAATCGACAGTGGTGTCATGGTCATCAGTAGATTCTTAATTTCATATTTTTTATTGAATTCAAATTCCACTATCTGCTGTGGCAGGATTTGGAACCCTGTGATATTACTTGTGTCTCTGGATCAACAATCCAGCGATAATACCACTAGGCCATCATAGACTACTAGGCAATAGCTGGAAAAATTGAGGATCATAAAAACAGGTCAATGTCCCTTTATTCCTGAATTTTGTGACTGAAGAAAGAGTGGTGACTGAAGTTAATAATCAAGAAAATTTGCCCCTTAATGAAAAAATTGAGAGAATATTATTACTTCATTGTTGTACCATTTTATAATCCACATTCGTGCTTGCAGAGAATATCTTTTTGAAAAATAAGTTGTGAATAATCTTCAGGTGTACTGCATTAAAGAACAGAGATTAGACCCACCTCCATTTAAAAAGTCTAGTTTGCATTGCAGTTTATGAAAGGCCAATGGCAAACTGTTTCCTCGCAACTGTCTCAAAGTAATAGATCTACAGTAGGTGCAAATAACTGGCAAATGAGCCGGAGGGAAATGGCAAGGTTTTTTTTAGTATAATTAGTAGTTGTGTTGTGCCTTGAAGGATGGTGGAATCAGATTCAGATGTAACTTCCAAAACAGGATTCGATATGTATTTGAAAATATAAAACAAAAATGCAAGATAATGGGGTTTGGACTAACTTGACAGTTCTTTCAAAGAGCCAGCATTGACAATGATGTGCCAAGTGGCCTCTTTTTGGGTAAAAGTCTATAGAGTTATCATTCCATGCTTGGGGCCAAATCACATGATCAATATCTTCCAAAGATGACAATTTGTTGGGGGAGATAAGTAAAATTACTGGATATGAAGGAATAAACCTGGGCTAAAGAAAGCATTATTTACAAACATCAAAGAGCATTTAAAGGATGAAAATACTGTCAGATGAAGATCGACATTTGACGCACTTGATTTATTTAACTGCTTTTTATGTGAGTCTAGTGTACTGGTCCCATAAACCATTTGTTGTGCTTGATGAGCTAATACAACAATCACCTTTTTATTTTTAAGTGGTGCATCGAGAGGTAAATCAGATTTCATTTGGACAAATTAGCTTTCTGGACGCGGGATTAATTTACATTGAACATGTTACTCATGATTCAGTGCCCAGCAGCAACCAACTCCTCTGAGAGTGATGTTTTCAGTGGAATTTTTGGAGGTTTATATATATATTCAAAATAAAATAAGATAAACAGCTTCTGTGCACAACACAGATTGTGTAATCACGTAGCTAATCTCCCTCATTGTGAAATAAAGATGAACAATGTCTCTGATTGCAGCACCAAGAAAAATAATCTTCAAGTCAACATAAGTTTAAGAATAAATTCCTTTGTAAAAACTACTTTTAAAACAACAAGACAACAATAACAGTAATAAGATGAAATATGAATACAATGTGAATTGAACGGTACTACTTTAATAGGATGCACAGATAGTAACACAAATGTAATTTATATAACTTCCTACAAGGCAGTAATATGTTCCATTATGCTGAACATCATCAATATAAAGGACAAAGTTATATTAGGACAAGTGAAGAAAGTTTGGTCATGAGAAGGGCTTCTAAGAGTTTAAGAAAGGCAATGGTTTTTTTTGGGAAGGAATTTCGGGGCTACAGTTTCAGGCAGCTAAAAGCAGGGCTAGCAGTGATCAACTACAAGATACTAGAGTTGGAGGAACACAGAGATTTCAAAGATTGAAAAGGCTCAAAGAGGTAGGGAAGACAAGGCTATGGATGAATTTGAAAACAAGGCGAGGGAATTTCAAAATTGTGTGTTGTCCTCTAAATAGAATATTCCTTCTTCCATAACTTATTAGCTGGATACTTTACAGACTTCCTAAAATAACATTGATGATAATGAGGCAACAGTGCAGAGCAACCAAATCAAAAGTGACCATTTCGCTTTGACTAAAATCTGCGAAGGTTAGTTTGGAACCGGAGAGAACATAATCTCAGTGGAGAGATTTGGCACAATTTCCTTCAAACGTAAGACCAGGTTTAATAAGCCATAAGCTAATGTATATCATACAGTCAAGAAACACATAAACACAGCTGTTAGTCACTACATTTTAATCAACAAAAGTATGTCCCTTAAGTTCAATAAATACTTGATGCACGACACAGTTTGCCTCTCAGGGATGTAAAACTTCAGTCAAGTGGATAGAAAGGAGAGGCTGGTACAAATAAAACAGCTGGAGAGCTGAAACAAAAACAGAAATTGCTGGAGAAACTCAACAGGCCTGGCAACGTCTGTGGCAAGAGAGCAGAGTTAACATTTTGAGTTTGGTTCTGGTAAAGTTAGCTGACTCAAAATGTTGATTCTTTCTCACCACAGTTGCTGCCAGACCTGTTGAGATTCTCTAGCAACTTCTGTTTTTTGTATAAGGAGAAGCTGGTGCTGTCCTTTTTACCTTAGAGAAGCTGAAAGGAAGATTTAATAGAAGCGCTCAACATTACTGAATGGTTTTGATAGGTTACATAATAAGAAACTGTTGATAGAGGCAGAATGGTTTATAACTGGAGGGAACAGATTTCCGGTGAATGAGAAAAGAACCACAAGGCAACAAAGAAGTTTTATTTTGTTGCACAGTAGGCTGTTCTGATCCGAAATACAGAAAAAAGGTGATTGGATGAAGGAAAAAAAAACTCTTGGGCTATATGGAAAGAACAGAAAATATGATTGAATGGATAGCTTTTTCATGATGGTGACCGATGTATAATGGTCTGGATAGCTATGTTGTATCATTCTGTGATTTGTGAAGTCTCTAAGTCAATGTTTGCAAGAACTTCTATTTTGTTGGCTAATGTAGATGACTAGGACAAACACAATGTTTTCTATTGTGTATGTTGCCATTTTAACCAGTGTTTTGGTGTTATCCTTTAATAAATTTCCTCAGTGGACTTTGTCACCTTTTAATCCTTTCTGATAGACCTGATGAAATGGGCCTTTCTATTGTTTTCATCCTTTTGGCTTCTTTAAAAAGAAAATTATTGCTTTATTCTCTCTTCCAAAAGTGATGAGACTCAGTTCTAACCATGTGTTCATCAAAATTACTCTAAGTAATAATCCTGAACAGTATGTCCTCTAGTGTCAAATCTCTCCAGCATCTTGACCAGGATATCATTTTCTCACGGGTCTTCCCTCAGCCACGAGTCTTCATTAGTACAACATGAGCACAAATAAGCTTCAAAACACATATCTCCCTAAGTCCAGTGAAACGTAAGTGTCTTAACCAAGTCCAAGGGAACTTGCACTCTTTTCTCAAAACCGAAAAACAAATTGAACAAAACTAAAAAGAACTTAAACAGCCCATTAGGACACTGTAACTAAAAAGCAAACTGGACAATAAACTGAAGACATTGGATGAGGAACGTAATGCAGTTGAGCACCTCCCAACGCCAAGCTCCCGATGGCCTCTAAAATCTTCAACAGTGCTGTCAGCAACTGTGTGCACCCTCTCCAAGAACACCCAGGCACACACTGAAAAGGGCAGACAGTCAAAAACTACAACCTCCTTGATGGTCCTTAAAGAACCTTATAAACAGACCTCATTCTAGACTGTAAGAGTCCACAAACTACTTAGTTACACTAATCACTCATTACAGTAACATGCTAATAGTCAAGAGCAGTCTAAAGCAGTGACAAGAAACAATGTACATTGCTTTTAGTAGATCTGGATATTTTTAATCAACCTGTTCAGATACGTTGGGACACATCTCTGGAGCAGGTGGGATTTAAACCTGAGTTTTGTAGCTCAGAGGTAGGGACACTATCATCATACCACAAGATTCCATCTAATGCCATTTTACATAATCCAATAAAAAGAAAATCTGGTTTGAATCTTCTCTTGATGCAGTCAGTGACAGACTAATCATTTGTTCTTCAGTTTTGCTACATTCATGTGCCTTGAGAATAGGAAGCATTACTTGAGTTGCTTTTTGATAAAAGTTATAAAGTTAGCTTCAGGGAAGATTTGGCACTCTAGAAGTTTAGAAATGATTCCTCTGTAATGCAACAGTTTAGTGTAAGTCATCAGATAATCGTACTGCAATCTGCTATTCCAGTGCTCTGTATTTTTATTTATGTCTGTCAACCAACGCATATATCTCCTTCCATGGTGCAGTCAAACAGTATTCTTTTCACACGTGAAAAATAGCTAGCCATTAAATATGGTATTTTAAAAACAGTTTTCTGCATAATAAGTATCAAACCTATCATTATCAATATTGTCAATAACATTTATTAAGCCAGTAAAAATGTGAGAAGACAACAACAAGCTGCAAGCATTTAAAATATATGACTGCATTTAAAGTAACAAAAATCACTCAAAAGGCACAGTGAAGCCCATAGAAAATGTATATATGACTTCACAAAATAAATGCATTTTGTTTCTTTGAATAAGAAAATATTTTACAAATTCTGTACTTTCAATGCATGTAAGTTAAATACCTGAGCATTTGTGTTTGAATATAATTTTATTAAAGCTTGTTTGATAATACATAGATGCCACACAGAGTCGTACATCTGATAGTCATTATCTGAAACAGAATAGAATGACACAATCCTAACAATAACACAGTTAAACAAGAGCAGCAAGAGTAAGTAAAGCAATGTTCAACTGTGATTTCATTAGAAGCTAATTAAAAAATACCCTTTAACAAACTATGGAGAGGAGTATTAGCCACTTAAATGCCATATGGATATTGTGAATTTCTCATCCCGTATTAGCATCAAAACTCAAATGACAGGAGGCCTTTAAAAAAAAACACACCTAATAAGTACTGAATTTAGTTGTCACTGCATTTTCCTGATTTCAAAATGTCCTCAACTTATTCTCCCTAGTGGTACATAGGTCATGTTATGCTGTTAATAATGACACGTAAGGTAATGTGATGTGAAGGTGAACAACTTTAGCCTGGAGATCATTCTTATCATAATCAGAAAATTAGCAAATTTACTTGAGAGGAGAAGCTGTCTAAATTCATTTCTGGCCATATATCCCAAAATGTTCTCTATCTAAAAAGAAAAATACGTGTAATGAATCAGGAATAAACATTAGTTTTCTGATTATTTCATTAGATCAATAACTTTTAAATTTTACGCTAGAATATGAGATTTCATTCTACCGCACAATGACCATCATCACAAGCAGGGTGTTTAACTAATTTATCAGTAGAAGGTTAAATAAAATTTTAATTAGAATTGGTAATCCATTAGGTCTGACTTTAATGGAATATTCCAGTATACCCAGCTGAAGCAAGATTGACTTTTTTTTACTGTGGGCACTGTCTTAGTAAGATCAGCGTCACAGAGTAGGCCAACTCTGAGTGAGCAGCCTTTATAAGAACAACCATCAAGGAAGAGGAGGTTGAGACAAGCGCTTTTCAAACTGAATGAACACCTTCTTTTAAATGTACTTACTTGGTAATGAGCCTCTCACAGTGGAAACAACAAAATGGTTGAATGCTTGTTACGCTCATAGCAATACCTCCTGCAGCTTTCAGTTAATCCTCTATGCATGGTGTTATTCTCTTTTAACAATAACAGGAGAATATCTGCAGTTCATCTTAATTACCAACCAGAAACAAAAACACAAAAACGCGAAGTTTCTAGGAATATAATATGATTGTTTCTGGAGAAAAGCAGACACTCTGTTTTCATTAAAAGAGAAATATAACCCATCTTAGACTCTTTGTTCATATTCCATAGATTACTCTAACATTATACAAATATAATTCTGTTTTAATTTTATTAAAGTCCAGCCAAACAAATATTTTATGCTTGAAGCGAACATCACAATACATGGGTTTAAACTGCATATTCACATGGAAGCAGGGTGACCAGCCCTTGCCAGAATTCAAATTCACAACGGTGCTCTGTAATGACAGGGCTGGCAGGAGATATGACAGCAGCTACAACCATTCAAAAATACATTCAACTTTGCTCAGACATTTCTTAAAAGGTCTGTCTAGGAGTGAGTGTGCACAGATTGAATGTCAAAGGCAATAGCAGGTAGAAGCAGAAACTTTTAAGGGTAAGGACAGTAAACACAAAAGCTGCACTGATCAAATCATTCTGTCAATGATCTTGGGAAACATTTGAACTGAGAAGATCATTGCTGATGTAAAGGTAAAATAGAAGTGGATTATAATCTGTTTTTCTTATGCTTTTTAAAAATGAATAGATTGCTTTCTTAGAATATTTGTGGATTAACAGAAGGCTAAATAAAGCTGTAAGAGCTTCTGATGCTGTTATAACTACATGGTTACAGCTCTTGTATTTTCTGTGGAATTCACAACCACACAGTTAATTAATTGAAGCAGAAACTATACAGACACAAAGAATTTGATTACATAGATTGATGATGGACAAGTGCTTGAAGGGATGTGAGAACAAAGTAGGTAAATCTATTTAGAATTATTTACTTACATACATGAAGGGTAAATGCTGACACTGAATAGAGGGATTGAATTGCGTGCATCCATTTGACAACTTCTATATATTTCTATGCACATTTTTACAGAAAAAAAATTAACCCAACTATTTGTTCCAGTTTCAATAATTGTTCAATTTTCATTCATGTTTTGTTTTTTACTTTGAGCTCAGATGGTAAAGACTTGCACTTATTTAGTGCTTTTTGTAACCTCAAGAGGTCCTGAAGCGCTCCATAACTAGTGAGGTACTTTTGAAGTAATATCACCATTGCAAGAACTGTGGTGCCAACTTAGTAGGCTCTCACAAACAGAAAAGTGACAGTAACTAGATTCTTTGTTTTTAGTGATGTTCCTCAAGAGTTAAATATTGGCCAAGAGATCAGGGAGAATTCCCTTGCTCTTCTTCAAAGTGATCTTTTGTATCCCATTAGGAGAGTAGAAATCTGGAATCAGAATGTCAAATGCTGATCTGAAGTGTCCACTTAGATCTTCATGGAATGAGATTTTGACCCATGCTCTTTCTCCTTTAAATGGAAGTGTGACTCCCATTGAGTTATGACTGGAGCACCACCCTGGCTGTTAGTTGCCTTAAAACAAAAGGAACAGCATTCACCTCTGAAGAACCCTTTCATTTAGTTCTGCTGGATCCAAAAATAATTGCTTTCAGAATCTAGATGCTGGTCCATTAAGTGGCAAAGCAGGGTCCCTCAGACGATAATGTAGTCACAATATATAGCTTTTATATTTCCTGCCCCGTCCTGTACTTAAATAATGAAAGGCAAGGCCCGGAAGATTTTTTCCCTGCTATATGAACAACATGTTTAATTACAAAGATTGTTGTTATTTACAAAAACCTATGAAGATTTCAACACTGCAAACTCACTGCACTGAACAGACCTTTTAACTAGATGTTTCACTTCACATTACAATGATTATGTCTATTTAGAACTGGTATATACACTGCATAAGCCTTTTCTGTACAGTTCATCAAGTATTCTCTGATGCAGAGCTGGGGAGATGAGAATTTAAGAGGGAACACATTTTGAATCACACCAAATGCATTTGAGATTGCAAACTATTGATATTAATTTCAATGTTAGAAACACTGATTTCTCTCTTGGATTTGGCCTATGTTCGATTTATATCTATTTCAGATCAGCTGGAAGACAGTGCCCATTTTCCCAGTCATTCTGTGTTGCAAATTGAGAAATCCAGGGCATTACGGTTTGTTAGAATGGACTTAAACATTGAAGAAAATGGTTTAATTTTTCTACACTGCCAGGATGGATATGTTAATCATTTTCTATGTACTCCCTTGGAGACAAAGCATCTATTGAAGATAAATATCCATCCTCCATAATTTGTGGCTTTACTGCTCACTGATGTGAAGTTCTACATCAGATTTGTGGTGTCTATAGCAGTAAGGTATATGGAGACACTTTTACATTTTGATTCTTCAACTACAAAATAAAAATTGCTTTGTTTCTGCCTTTTCTCAGTGATGTGTTTATTTGAAATCTTTGAACTTATTAGTGATGATTCACAGAGAGGAGGAGAGAGAGCTATTCCGCCATTTCAGCATCCCTTTAAGCCATCTTCTACTCTGAGATTCAGTTGGTGGATGCAGAATTAATGATGGCCTCAGCTTCATTAAGTGTAATTGGTCTCTTCAAAAGATCTCCTCAGATTGAATACTGACATGAAAAGGCTTATGCAGTTGTACGCTGATGTCGGAATGAAAATTGACAGAACTGAACATTCAAAGTCTGGTGTGAATCCTTGGCTCCTGCATTTAAAAACTAAAGAGTGCAAAGTGATTAGTCAAAACAAAGGCAGCAATTGTATAAACCACGATCTTCACGGACTCTGTCGTACTTGCAGATCCAATTAAATTTTCTTCCCCATTTAATTTCAGACAAGAACTCGCTGTGGCTGTGCAGCACTCCTGGACACAGGTTGATGAACTGCTACTGGATGAACAGCCAGATGATACCGTGTTGCAAGAGTCATCACAGCTACTTGTCCATGTGGTGGTCGCTGTATTCTTTTCCAGCTGATGAACAGAAGGAGAAACATTGAGAGATGTATGAGACTATATAGTGTAGCAATAAAATCACGGTGATGTTTCTTAAATGATAGAATATTTGTTCATGTTGGAATACAAAGTTCATATATTTGCAAATAGTGGGCAGCATCAGCGGTGGAAGAAGATGGCTCACCACTCCTTCTCAAGGGCACCTAGGGATGGGCACTAGAATGCTGGCCAGCCAACGATGCCCGTATCCCACGAATAAATTAAAAAAGCAATTCTGTCAGATATCATCTGGAAAATTACTTCCAATTACTTCCTTGTGCATCAACTTACATACATGATAGAATTGAATACTGCATTGGTGACTTCCAAAACAACAACAACTTGCATTTCTGTAGTATCATTAATATGATCAAAACATCCCAACTTGCTTCTCCGAATAGTTAGAAAATTAATATGAACACCAAGCCTGTGAAAAAGTCATTAGGACAGTTGGTTAGATTCTTGATAAGCAAGGGGGTGAAAACCTATTGTGTGTAGGTGGGGGTGTAGGGTAATCAGATCAACCATAATCTTTTTGAATGGCAGAGCCAGTCTTTGGGTTAATGTCTACCCCTAATTCATGTGTTTACATGTATATTGGTCAAAAGTCTGACTACGAAGTGTGTTTTAAAGAGTTCTGTCATGATTTGATATGATTTATTATTGTCGCATGTACTCAGATATAATGAAAAGCATTGTTTTGTGTACTATCCAGGTAAATCATACCTTACATTAGTATATCAGGGTAATAGGACAGATGGAGAATATACCGTTACAGTTACAGAGAAGATGCAGAGAAAGATCAAGAGATCCATTCAAGTCTGATAACAGGAGGGAAGAAGCTGTTCTTGAATCAGTTGGTCCGAGATAATGGGAACTGCAGATGCTGGAGAATCCAAGATAATAAAATGTGAGGCTGGATGAACACAGCAGGCCCAGCAGCATCTCAGGAGCACAAAAGCTGACGTTTCGGGCCTAGACCCTGATGAAGGGTCTAGGCCCGAAACGTCAACTTTTGTGCTCCTGAGATACTGCTTGGCCTGCTGTGTTCATTCAGCTCCACACTCTGTTATCTTGAATCTGTTGGTATGTGTTTTCAATCTTCTGTATTTTCTGTCTGATGGATGAGGTTGGAAGACAGTATTAGCGGGTTGGGAGGGGGTGGTGCTCATTGGTTATGTTGGTTGTTTTACCAAAGCAGCAGAAAGCATAGACAAAGACAATGGGTGGAAAGCTGATTTGCCTGATGGATTGAGCTGTGTGAACAACTCTCTGAAATTTCTGTACATTAATGTGCTGTACTAAACTGTCATTTAAATTGGCACCACCGATTTTACAAGGGAAGCATTCCACACCTTACTCAAGTACTGGGAAGGAATGGAGTTGCCACCATATTGGATACATTCCTCAAGTTTCCATGTTCTGATCTCCTATCTCCAGCCGAATCCACACTTACCATTGGTCACCCTACCTGTCCAAAATCATGGGGTATTGCTTTCCAATTTCAACAGAACAGGATTTTTTCCCCCTCTCTATATCATCCTCATTGATCAAGGTTTGCTAAGCATGGCTCATGTGCATAGGACAACGAAGAAAACCTCAGGAACTACCACAGACATTACAGGATTGAACCATGATTTGCTCAATATTCTACAACACACACAAGCCATCTTGATAACCAAGTGTAGCTAAACCCCAGAATGTATATGGACACTTCAGCATCCAATGCAATGACAGATTTTTTTGTCCTTCAATCAAGCAGTCTCTTCCCGTTTCCAACATTTACCAAAGTAGTGAAACAACAACATTCAAACATATTTCATTTTTAGATCCCAAGTTTAATTGCCCCTATGGTTTTTCCCCTGAGCTGCTCATAGCAGTACTCTGCATTGATACCTAGAGACGTCAGGACAACCCTGGGGAATTAGTACCCCCAGGGAGAAAGCAAATAGATTATTTTGGGAGGTGGGGGTGAATGAGGGGCATGACCAAAGACATGAAAATGAGCATTTACTTGGTCCAGTCACACAGCAAATAATATAAAGACTTATGAAGCGGCTATACAAGAGCTACAAGAATGATTCATGGCTTTAATAAATTTTCGCTACTCAGATAGGTTCAAGGAGTTATGAGTATTTGTTTTAGAGATTTATAAAATCATGAAAGAGACAGATTGCATAACTGTTGATAGATTACTCTAATTTGAAAGGCTAGGGGGCGAGGGACACATATTTAAGCTATGCTAAAGGAGGAATAGACCTGATCTTGTGCATGGTGTCCATTTTTCTGGGTATACAGAACTGCTGGAATACTTTGAGTGTTATTGTGGTGAATGAGTCTCAGGATGCCTTCAACAGAGGATACAAAGACAGTTTAGTGATATTGCTAGGGGTATCATGGATCAGCTTTTCTTTTTCTGCTCATCATTTTTTTGAATGTTCATATGATCTCTTCGGAGGAATACAGTTCCTGTGGTTTCAGCAGGAGAGAGAAAATAAGAAAGCATTTGAAAAAGTTCACATTTTTGCCTTCCCTGTTGTGATGGAAAGGTGCACTTGTGTGTTTACAAAAACGAAGTACTGACAACAAAACTGCAAAAGAGATGGACACATATACCTATTGTAAATAAAATTGAATAAGATGTCTTCAAACACCTTAGAAGAGGGGTACCAAATGTGGAGTAAAAGAAAAGTTAGGGGAGGTGACCAAAGATATAAATTCAGAAACAGGGGAGAGGAAGGAGAAGCATGTCAGAGTACAGATCTGCTGACCTAAATGTGAAGAGAGGCTGTGGAGGTTCTGGAGATAGGTGTGAAAATTTCAAAAGTTGACATGCTGATGAATCTTGTGTAGACTATTGCCTGAATTTTCAAATATTTGATTTGATTAGGCTCCACATGCAGGACTTTAAAATATTGGAACTACAGGAATTAATGTGAAATTAGCTATTTGATTGAAAATTAGCTTTGTAATTGAAAATAGATTTCTGATTGGGAGCCAAATGACAGTTAGATTTCATTCTCAATCCCATTTCTAACCTGAACCCTGTTTGGTAATTCCGGGGCAAATAACCATGATATAATAGTGTGCAGTACAGTGGTTTTGAGAAATATGTCTGTGAGGTCATTCTGATTCTATATTGGGTTTTTACATCTGAGCCTGTCACTTTTTGTGCATGTGAAAGACCCCATGCCTACTACGATCGAGCTGTTTATTTTAAATTGGTCAACATCATCGCTGAAATTACAGACAGAGGAATGCTATACAAATTTGTTAAATATTTTCCTTCTACAAATGTCAGTTTTAATATAATGCAGTATCTGTAAACCTCTCACATAGACCTCACCTTGCAGTAATCCTTGCCAACGGGACAGTACATATCTCCCAGATTCTGGCTTTGGTAGCAGTCGTTTCCAACACAGTTGATCACAGCACATTTGTTTCCCTGCAGTTAAAAACACTCTCAGCTTGATACAAATGTTTGCAGCAAAATAGAAATTTTCATGAGCAAGCTCTGAATTTTATCCACACATGCAAATATGAAACCTAACTAGCTACGACTTGGTATCACAGAGCGCTTATGCAGTTTTGCTAAATTGTACTTTAAGTACATAAACAAGTATGCCACAGAACTTTGAGCTAATGAGAACTGCCAGTGCTGGAGTCAGAGATGACAGTGTGGAGCAGGAGGAACACAGCAGGCCAGGCAGCATCATAAGAGCAGGGAAGTTGACATTTCAGGTTGGGGTCCTTCTTGAGAAATGGGGAAGGGGGAAGAGAGCTCAGAAATAAAGAGAGAGAGGGGTGCGGCTGCGGAAGGTAGTTGGGATGGTGATAGGTGAGTGCAGATAAGGAGTGGTGGGGATTGGTCAGTGAGGTGGGAGGAACGGATAGGTGGGAGAGAAGACAGACAGGTTAAGTCACGTCAAGAAGGTGGGGTGTGAGAGGGAGGGCTGGTCATTGGATGTGACCAGCAGTGGGGAGATTTTGAACCTGGTAAAATTCCCACTTAGTCCATTGGGCTGTAGGCTCCTGAGGCAGAATGAGGTGCTGCTCTTCCAGTTTCCTGGTGGCATCGTGTCAGAAATCACAACCACCTTACGCATTACTCCTCGAGTTATGACTTTGTTAAATCAGCTGCTGAATGCAAAGCTTCCACCAACCCTCTATTTGAAATTTGGCCTTTACTGCATTCCTTGTTGCTTCTTCTGATCTTGGAACCTTGATGGTGTGATCAGTACTGTGCTATGTTCAATGATTCAGAACAAGCAAAACATCCAAAAGAGTTGTTGGCATCAGCAAACTCATGATATGCGAGTATTAAGCAGAGGACTTCCTGCCAAAGCCCTGGCCCTACAGCACACTAGAAATGCTAAAATGCTTGGCGGGGTTCTTGGACATTAGGATACCTTTAGTTACTGCCTTATGAAAGCAACTTAGCAATTTTTGCCACCATGATGTGGGTGTTTGAGTGTGTTGGTGGTGTTTCGAACACACAAAGATACCAATTTAACAGAAAGCCTTGATTCAAGTGCAGGAGCTACACATCCATATTTAAATTATATAGTTGACTACACTGAAAACAATTGTCATGGAATTTACCTGACTGACTGAAGCTACATAGCATCAACACTGTGGAAATAATTACATTACACAGGCATGAAAAAGAAGAGGTGAATTAGTGAATCAATAAGGCCACTCTCTTGGTTGAGATCTTGTGATGGACTAATCTCATACAAAAGTTTGGAAATTTGCAAGAAATAAGAATGAACATGCAGAATTCCATTTGTAACATCAACTGAGGCATCCAGCTGTGCACTCACACTGCCTATTGTTGTTGGTCTCGTTGTTGGTTTCGTTGTTGGTTTCGTTGTTGGCGTTGTTGTTGGTGTCGTTGTTGGCGTCGTTGTTGGCGTTGTGGATGGCGTTTCCATAGCAGTGGATTCAGTCATTTCCATAGTAGTTTGTGTAGGTTCATAGGTTGACATTATCATCTCTAGAATGCAAACAAAAAAGGCTTGTTTTATGCAATATTAACTGAATAGAAACCTTCTCACAAGATCTACATGCTTCAGGGGTAATTTCTAAGCAGAATCAGACAAAAAAATGCATTAAAATGAAAATGCAAAGTATTGTCAATAATCAAACTGTATTATTCCTCATGCTGAGTGTTCAGTCTTGGCCAATTGTGGCAACGTAGTTTTGAACATTTGTCAACTTTTCAATAACTTTCACCTGCTTTTCTGGAGACAATGTTGACTAAATGCAACAAGAGGACAACATTCTGGCACAGGCAGCCCATATTTTATTCTATTATAAATTAGCATTGATAAAAACGGTGATGAAAATAAATGTCTATGTTGATTTCAGGGATCTGCTTATGAATATTAATTCTATTATACCGAAAAAATATTGTGAAAGGAATGGCTTTCAACATCAAATCTTTCAATAGTGATGTTACTTTATGCCCAGGTAGAAACTGTCGACTGCGATGCTGAACTTTATGCTGGTAACAGGACGGGTGAAATCGTGCCATTTGTATAGCTGTTTAAAATGAAACATAACTATGCCACTAGAGTCACTCTGAAAGATTGTCAGGATCAACAGTGCAATAACATAGCAGTCCAAAACAAATCATGAACAGAGTGTACAGGCAAGAATTTTCCAAACAGAACCTTGCCATTCCTTGAATTTTGTGCCTATCACTAGCTTACCATTTTATTATCGATCCTGAAAAATGCTGCGTTGATAAACAGCAAATTTATCTATTTTCCAACTTTACCTGACTGGAAAGTTCATTAGAGTCATTTAGTAAGTGCTAATCAAATTCTAGTCTGACATTCAATGGATGAACACAAATTGATCATATGAAAGGATATGAGATTCTATAAAAATCTGAGGGAAATTGCTAATTCCATTTGGCCTTCCTAAAGATAGGCTTTTCCATGATGACCAGAGGGAGCTATATGTGTTTTGTCATAGGTTGATAATGCAAGAGAATTATAGATGGTTATTTTGCTGTATACTGTTCGCTCCAGCTTCACACCCAAAGTAAGTACGTTAGATGGGGTCACTCAAATTATAACTTGTATCTGTGATTTACATGGCATATTTCCAAATAGGAATTCTGTAAATCAATACAAAAGATATCAGTACCAGGTTCGCCAGGTAATTCTTGAATTTCGCCATTCAACATCAGGCACAGAGTTGTATTGCAGCATTCCATCGTACACATATTTAGAGAAGAATTCCTACAAATGTTGCTGGTGCCAACACAGTCATCACTACAACCTGCCCAGTACGAGGTATTGGAGGAACGATAGAGCTGTGTAACAAAATGGACATTAATTAAAAACTGTGCTTGGGAAATACGATGAAAGAGATGTGATTGTTAGCAATACCACACGAAGGATATAAGACAATTTCTTCAACACTGCCAATTAGTACCTCATGCAGCGGTAACGTCATTGGATTAGTAATCCAGAAACCCAGATTAACACTCTGGGGGTCATGGATTCAAATCCCACCATGTCAGCTGGTCATAGAAATCTGTCACAGAATCAGAGAGTTGTTATAGTGCTGAAGGAGGCCATTTAGCCCAGAGTGCCTGTAGTAGTTCTGTCACCTGGTGCCAATCTCCCACCTTTTCACCATATCCCTGCTCAACCATTTCTATGCAAACAATGATTCAATGCCTTCTTGAATGCCTCAGTTGAACCTTCCTCCATTAGATTTCCAGGAATTTCATACCTTAACTATTTGTTGTGTGAAAAAATCTTTTATTTTTCCTTGCTTTGCCTGTACATCACTTTAAATCTATGCCGTCACATTTTTATTTCTTTTATAAGTGGGAATAGCATCTCCCTATCTATCTACCTAACCTACAGACATAAAAATGAAAGCATCTCCCTTATCTATCCTGTCAGAAGAGTAAAACACTAGTACATTTTTGATATGATTGTTCGACATTTCTGTCATCCTACATTCTGACATCTTCTGCCAATTTTTGTCGGAATTATCTAAACATAAATGTCATAATATGAGGATTATTGCAGTTCAACACCCTGTAACCAACAATTAATGAGCAAGTCGCTAGCGAGCAACTAGGAGAGAATTGTTAAATGGCAAAGTGAAATGTTTGAGTCTCCCTTGCAGAAAAGTAATTCTTTGGAAATTTCATTATATAGACTAGAGTGATGATATGACTTTTGAAAGTTACCCTAGCTAAACTGACGTTTTCTATCAAGTTCTGAGGGCCACTGGGCCTGAAACGTTAACTCTTTTTGCCTTCACAGATGCTGCCAGACCTGCTGGGCTTTTCCAGCAACTTTATTTTTGTTTTCAAGCAAAGGATGGGTGCAAGGACTGTGATATACACTAATATACACTTGGGACACATTAGAAGATATCTGAAAAAGCACAGCACCTTTCACAACATTTGTTATTCACAAGTATTTCTGTTTTGTCACACAGATATTGGCAGTCATAATAATCTAAATAAATATTTTGAAACTTCTTCCATTTTTGTTTGAAATTAAGGATTCTGTAAGGATAAGTAAATATTTTGTGATATAACATATTGGTTTGCTGCCTATAATGGACTTTGAAACTATTTTGTATTTGGCTTTCCTTCTTTCCCTTTCAACTTGCCAACACATCCACAAGAGCCAGCAGGTCAGTGATTCAGTACTAAAGAATAGGGTACATTAATATGGCTCAGCCACAGAGATGGCTGGGGAGCTGGTTGGGGAGAGAGGTTGAAGAGTAAAACTCTATATTTCTTATGAAGACTGCGTGCATATTTTCTTCAACTCCACAGCTGAAAAAAAATCAGTTGAACAAGCCCACCTCGCAGTACATGTGAGTCTCGGGGCATTCCTCCCAGTCGTCATAATCCTCATAGCAGTTGTATCCTGAACAGTTAAATGTCTGGCAGGAGAACTGTAAACAATTTAAACAATACAATCTATTAAACACAATCTTTAGTTTCAACCTCATTTGATACATAGCTAATATCTTCCATTGTCATTTTCACTAGAGTAGCACATTATTGGCAGGGATGTGGATCACAAATTTTAATACCTCAACGACTGATCAATTCTGATTGTGGAAATGGGAAAATTTATGCCTCAATTTCACACGGTATTTAAACATACTCATTTCAGTTCTGTAGTGAAATCCCGGCTGTCATCCACTAACTCTACATTTTGGGTGAACTATGAATTGTGTCAAACTGCAGTAGTACAGATTAGCTGTGTACACACAGAGTGAGGGCCTGGAAATTTGTTTTCACTCTGTCCAGTTGAAAGGCATGAAATCAGATGCCTGTGAGATGATTTGATGAATCTCTTGTGTGCTCATTTTGCAGAAATGGGTGTGTACCCGTTGCTGTGCTGACCAAAGCTGAAGTTCAGGCCTTTTGCATCAGCAATTTTAGCACCATTATTTACAATAGAATCCCCTTCACAAATCTGATTACCTGAACTTTCCTAACACCAGGCAAGAAAAGCCCATTCCTGAAGAAGGGTTCTGACCCGAAACATCAGCTTTCCGGCTCCTCTGAGGCTGCTTGGCCTGTTGCGTTCCTCCAGCTCCACACTGTGTAATCTCAGACTCCAGTATAGGTAGTTCTTACTTTCTCCAGACAAATAGGTAAATGTTTTTTTTACAAAAGCAAAGATAATGGCTTTGGGGCACAAGCGCCTCTCCCATCTCCACAGAAGTGCTCACCACCATTTTGCCAGTTCTTGCCTAATCATTGTCAACCAACTCCCTTTTCTCTCTCCCTCAGAATCCACCTGATGGCTACTGCCAGCAACAGGGTGAAAACTAAATTTCCAATTCCTGGCATATTCCCAGGAGTCTCATTTAAATAAAGCATGAGGCCCAGTACTGAATGCGTGTTGATCCTATCCAGCGGAGTTGGCCGTTGTACCAATGTCATGTCTAGAATGTCTAAGGACTATGATCTAAGAGGCATTATATTCAATGCTTTCCACCCTATACCACACGTCCTATTGCAACCAAATACAACAGTACTCTTCCTTTTAATCAGCTCGTTTATATGCCAAATTCTGGACATGTGGGCCCTGAGTTTACTCCATGGAAGGATCATTCTATGCAGGGATGGAGGTCTAGATTAACAATAATTTTGTATGTCAAGATGCCGAGAGATTTTAATTCTCAGATTTCTTTTTATTATTCAGGTCTGAACACCCACCTGAACCTGATAGAAATTAGTATCAAGGCAATTGGATTGCATTGGGCCACTTCCAGAGGCCAAATGGGACTCTCATCAGCAGTCAATATGCAATTCAAGGGGGCATGGCCCAGAAGTGAGCAACAGTAGAACTGATGAATGAAAATGTATTGAACCCATTCTGTTGACATCAATCTGCTTTACAAAGAAGCCATCGAGGCAACGGAGCTAACCCACATCCAGTTACAACCGTTATAAAACTATACATTCCACTATCAGATCATAGCTGGACCACTGCGAACTGTGTTGGACCTTATATCTAAAGAAAGATATACTGGCCATTGGAGGAGGTACAGCAAAGATTCACTTGGTTGATCCTGGGTATGGAGGGATGATCTTTTGAGGAGCGATTGAGTAGTTTCAGCCAATTCTCATTCAAATTTAGATGAATGAAAGGCTATGGGCCATGTGCTGGAAAACTGGAGAGAATAGTTAGGTGCTTGCTTTTGACTAGCACAGATTTGCTGGGCTAAAAGGACTTTTTTCTGTATTGCAGACCACCACGACTCTATGTACACTTCAAAATGGTGGACTAGTATGATTGGTATCTTAATTTCCAAGCATTTCAGTTTTTCTTCATTCCTTCTGCAAAGAGTAATCGTGATTGGTGGCAGAAAGCCTGTTGTAATGATTAATCTGGCTGTCTGCTACAAAGAAATCTACAAACTGTCTCTAAAAGCTGGCCTTACTCAGATTCTACTGTTGCACAATCCTTCCGCCAACAGGAACGGCTGCTGTTCTTTCCCACACAGACTCCCAGTTAAAATAATAGATCAAACCCCTGTGTCATCATCAGAATCCAGAACTGGTTTGGGACAGGAATTCAAATTGCCTGCACTATAAAGTTGTAGCTTTTCAAATTGGGATAGGAAAGGAATGAGTCACTCCCCGTTTCATTTTAACGCTTTCTGCCACATCTTCCATCTCCATACTTCCAATTCCAACCTAGGTTCCACTATGTGTGGGCAAATTTGAAATTAGGCACCTTGTTTGCAAAGGACTGAAGGTAATGTATCTCTTCATGGCATGAATCTCTTCATTGCAATCTGTATTATAGAACATTATGTATGAAAATAACTTACATTAACTGGAAAATCAGTTGTATTCATTGTCATATTTTCATAAGAATCTGTCCATGTCATGTTATAATCAGATGAATTATAAGTCATATTCCAGGAGGACATGTCTAAAGTAAAAGAAAGTAAATATATCCCACTTTAAAGAAATTAGTAAATGTATTGTCTTCTATTTTCCTTTCTTGTATTGCTTCCACTATGATCATATTTACTACTCACATATGCTTTTTATTTATCAATACCATTTGGTTGATCAAGAGAAATACACTTGAATGTCAAGATTGGGGAAGGGTACAGTCAGGTTTGGAATCATGGAATCTGTACAGTGTGGAATTCCCACAGTCCTTCGAGTCCACACTCATCCTGGGGGGTGCATCCCACCCAGACCCATTCCCCTATCCCATACACCTACATTTCCCATGGCTAATCCATGTAACCTGCACATCCCTGGATACCATGGGGCAATTTGACATGGCCAATCCACCTAGCCTGCCTATCCTAGGACCTTTGGAGGAAATTGATGCAGATGCAGGGAGATTGTGCAAAGTCCACACAGCCAGTCACCTGAGGGTGGAAATTGATCCCAGCTCCCTTGTACTGTGAGGCCGCAGTGCTAACCACTGAGCCATCATGCCACCCTGGTTTAGGATCACTAATGGGGTGGGCTAATGTCTAGGACGGGGTGGGGTGGGGAAAATGGGTGTTTAAGGATGGAAACAGATGAGGTTGGTGGATTGGGAGAAAGTCTTTCTGCTCCTCTTTGAACACTGAGAGGTTTCCACCTCCCATTAACTGCTGGAATTCTCCTGTTTGTCTGGAGTGGTTAGGCAAGGGGAAAGGGAGGAGGCTAAACCTAAAACAGGTTGAATCCGAAGCACGCAGTTTTTAATTTTTCCAACAACCAACATGCCTCTGGGAGTTATGGCTTATTGTTCGTCACCAACTTCATCCTGACCTGTCCCTGTTAAAACTGGAAGAGGGTACGTGGTTGGATGCCAAGTTGGGTTTGATTTTGAGAAAGTTTAAATATTCATATCTCACCATTTCTGGTTACACGTGACTCTTTAGGTTTCAATGATGTGAACCATGTCCACTTTTGATCTCTTTTTCCATTGCAAAACATTTCAGCTTGTGACTGTCTTCCCATTGGCTAGATTTTTATATCTGACACACCTGTGTATCTGCACCGAACTGTACTTTAGGCATTGAAAGGCTTTTTGAATGCAAATGCTAACAATGGCACATGCTCCTCATGGAGGAATCAGCTCAGAAGGTGTTTACTGAAGTGAAAGTTCATCAGGTATCAGCATTGTGGGGGATGTTGGACACCAGAGACATTTTGCTAATTTATAGTGCTATTTCACACAGGAAAAGAAAAGATGAGTGAAAAGGCCATCTTTAAATATTTCAAGAACAGCTAGATTCATCTTCTAAATATTTTACCTCCATTGTCCTGATCCATGAATGTCTGTGTGCCCATTGCATTGCTGAATAATACAATGCAAATCACAAGTAAACCTATGGGAGGAAACCACCAAGTCAACACACTAAAAATCATTACAACATATATAAAATTATATCACACACCACAAAGCAATGTCGGTATTACACGATTTTATTTACAGTTCGATTTACAACTAAATCAACCCACTCAAAAGATTTATCCCATCACTTACATGTAAAAGTTTTAGCAAAATGACTCTTAAATAGTTTTGGTTTGGTTTGGCACAAGGAAGTTTGTAATTGCACGAAACAATTAACCTAACTTTTCTAAGGCTGCCTTTGCTGTGGGGGGATGCCAGCACCAGGTATAGAAACACTGGTGAGCACGTGCAGGAATATGGTGTCACATTGTACTGATGTCACTGGTCCCAGCTGTGTATGCACTGGTCACCATCTTATTGGCCATTTTGGTGTCTGGGCAAGGAGCTGGATCACTCCGAGGGGTAGGTAGGGAGGAGCAGGTACAACAGCCAGCCCAGCCTCAAGGCACAGGCCCCTGGCTGTGGGAAGAGATGAGGAAAGTACAGGGTTAGGCACTGGTGGGGCAACTCAGTGGATGAAGGGCAGCTGAGGAGACCCAGTCCATATGTGTGTGCAGTCATGCCCTCTGGCCCTTTTGGATAATCACAAACATAGTCCAAAACAAACGCCCTTCATAAGAAGTTAAAATTTATAAATAGTAGGCATGTGACATCTGGAGAAGTAGTTCTTCCGCACAGAGTATCGCCAGCAAAATTAGAACTGCTTTATGTCCCAGGTCAGTTCCTGCAGCAAACTCAAGCATATACTGTGGCAATTGTTTTGGACTGGAAAACATTTCCGTGTAATAATATTCGTGATTGCCTTTTAATAGCTATTTTTAAGATACTGTATGAGAGCTGTGTTGTATTTGGAAAAAGCAACATTGTTCACCCTTTTAAAAGCAGCTTATCGTGTTCAGTCTTTGAAGTTCACTGGAGCGCATCCTACCACTTAATATCTGCTGTCTAACTGTCTCAGCAATCTGTCATCTAAAGGCATTACAACAAGCTGTAGTGTGACAGCTAATTGTAGCTTCCTGCATTTACAGTGACAAGACCTTTGATCACTGTACCAGGCGAATATCTCCGGAAATACCTCGTCTGCAAGATGAGGTGGAAAATTAATACATGTGCAAAATAAAACTACCCTCAGTAGTGGTGCCATGAAACTTATATCAATTAGCATAGAAACCCATCTGGTTTACCATGTCCTTCAGGGAAGGAAACCTTCTGACCTGCTTTGGTCTGGGTGTAACTCCATACCTGTAACAATGCAGTTCTTTCTTAACCACTCTCTGAAAAGGCTCAGTAAGCCATTGAGTTCAAGATAATTGGGCATGGATGGTAAATGCTGACCTTGTCAGTGACAGTCACATCCAATGAAAGAATAAAAAAAGGAAAATGAAGGCCCTGTTGCACCTTCAAACAGAGGAGAAAGTCTGTATGGCAATATTCAAAGAAGAAGGTGAGTTGGGCCGAAGAATCAGTTTCTGTGCTATATGACTCTGTGACAATAACAGCAGCAACCTTCTCAGTGTCCAGCTGACATTTATCCCTCAAACAATACATAAAATAGATGAGCTGGACATTGATTTAATTCAAGTTTGTGGGACTGTGTGTGCAAATTAACTGCATACCTGACAACCTTACAACAGGAAGAACATTTCAAAAGTTCTTCATCAGTTGTAAAGGAGCTTGAGACATCCTGTACTGGAACTGTGCAGTATAAACGCAAATTTACTTGTTTTCTTTTATATTAGTGAGGAGTAAAAATATTGCACAAATTAAATCATCCAATTTCAAAGTAGAGACTAAAACTCTACGGCAAACAGCCTGCGAGAATGCAATGGTTTAGAGCAGATGCTGATCAGCATACTGCCTGGTTTATAAGGATGTAAATTAGAGCTTCAAACTGAAAAATACTATATTCTAGGACATTTGAAGTGTTAATAAGTCGCAAAGATGCTGTTGACTGCCGATTGTGGCATTCAAAATTTGTCAACAAGCATATATCTGGCTATGGCTATCATAGCACTTGCAGAAAATCAGAGATTTAAGCAAACTGAAACTAGTGTCACAAGCAGCTGTTGCAGTGGACAAACAAATGAAAACCAGTCCTGAAGAAGGGTAATACCCAAAAAGTTGACTGCTCCTTTCCTCCAGGTGCTGCCTGGCCTGCTGTGTTCTCCCAGCCTCCTGTTTGTCTATCTATAAATTAATCCCTGCCTGGGATTTTCTCAGGGGCTTTCCCACAAGAGCGTGAGTATGGAACTTGGATGAATGAGAGAATGCAGTTGAGCTAAATATGCTACTGGAAAAGTTCCATACTTGTTAGACTTTTTAAAATTTGGGTGAACAAGTATAAAATGAAAAATAAAATCAAATGCCGTGCAAAACAGATTTTGAATTCACTATTTCCCATTTTCATGACCCAGCTATATGCTAGTTTTACCCGTTGTGTCTTGTTCATGTCTTGATCCTTTTTCCAAATTTACTTTCAATGTTATGCTATGCGCAGGAGTTTTTACGTTGGCATATTATTTGATTACGTGATGTGAAATTTATCTGGTTACAACTTCAGGAGGAGTGTTAATCCACTTAAATTATTGGCTGTGGTGCAACAGGTAGTTACATATCTTTGTCTCTTTAGCACAGAGACTAAGGCCAAGTATTGATAGGTATGTGATTTTGAAGCAGGAGAAAGACAAGCGCCCTGCTGTCCTTACAGTTTGCGGATTTGGACTTCCGAAGATTACATTCTTTTCTTTCCAGGTACATTTGTTCCACAGAGCCTAACCTGATAAAAAAAAGAGCTTCGCTTGTTTACAGTCAGGGAGCTGTCAAGTGGAGATCCTGCTGCTAATGCAGGATGGAGAGAGGGTGTGATCCTTGGGAGTTCCATAAGACTGAGAAGGAGGGTGCCAGTTCTGAGGGAAGGCGGGCAACCGGGGGAGATCCATGACTTTGACAGAGGTGATGCTTTGGACGCAGGTTAGCCAGGCCCATTGCAAGAAAGCACCTATGTTTGGTACTACAACGATACTGGAAAAGCATGGCACATATCTTCTACAGTCATCACCTAGCATTAGCCTGTTGGCTTCCAAAGCCTGTAAAACCTGATTGACCAGGGATAAACCTGGAAGACAGTAAAATCTGTGTAGCCTCATTACGATATTTACTTGAACATGAGATGGTTGGTTTTCCACCCATCCATTCAAAGTGGGAACAGTCCTGACCGAGGTGGGATGGTTTCGGACTTCTGGTGCCTTTACATTTTCAGAGCTCAACTGACCCTGAGGGCAATTTCACATCTGATTGTCTCCTTTCTGTCTGACACCTTGAACAATGGATCTTCTCATGAAAGCATTGGAGGTGATATTACATTAAACAAGGTCATTAAGACCATAAGATATAGGAGTGGAAGTAAGGCGATTTGGCCCATCAAGTCCACTCCACCTTTTAAATCATGGCAAATCATTGAGGACAGGAATGAGAAATAAGGGTCATGTCTCGTTTAAAAATCAAGTAAAATCTATTTATAATAGAGATGTTTCATTGCTTATCTGCAGCATGACACCTTGCATCTATCCCTATGATTGGGCACTAAGATCTGAGCAAAGCACACAGTGGTCAACATATAAAACATTCATGCCTTATCCACCTGAACTGTGGGAAATAGCTTGTAGAATTTCAAGTTTTTACCTGGATTTTGGGTTTTGCCCATTTTAACTTGGATTTTGTCTGGAGATTATTTTGAATTTGGTAATAGCAACTTTACGTAATAGGACGAAGCACATTGTGCAACGTTACTCAGAGATAGCAAGAACTGCAGTTGTTGGAATAACCGAAAACACCAACTTTCCTGCTCCTCTGATGCTGCCTGACCTGCTGTGTTCCTCCAGCTCCACACTGTGTTGTACAACATGACAATGTTTAAAGTCTTCAGAGGTAGTAGGAACTGCAGATCTGTAAATGCAGATCTGAGGAAGGGTCTAGGCCCAAAACGTCAGCCTTCCTGCACCTCTGATGCTGCTTGGCCTGCAATTTTAAAGTCTGGTGTGATTATGACTCAAAGTAGTTCAGCACAATTATAATAGAAAGGCTTAGGAATTGCACTATTTTCTTATGATTGAATATCAGAAATAAATGCTCTTAAGACATTTTCTATCCTCAAAAAATGCAGAGAATGAAGATACCTATAAAATATTGGACTTTGGTGCTTCTGATCACCATCCTTCACCCCTGAGAAAATTCAGTGGGCCGGTCACCAAGTGAATCTGAAAGAAAGGAAGGAATGAACTTTTTGAGAATAAGAAGCTGACATCAACTTTATTTTTCAAAATACAGAGGAGTCTTCAGAGGTCAGCAGATGGTTTGCTGAGTCAGCAGAAGACCTAGAAGAAATGCAATCATGAATATTCAAAAACAAGCAACTGTAGGAAATGTATAAGCAAAGTCCCTTGATTGCAAACACTCTGATAGGATGCTTCCTTGAAGGAAAGTCTATAGAAGGCTCACTGAATTCAAAACGACAATTTTCGATTTTAAGAAATCATTTTGCATTAATTTGTTTAATAGCCTCTTGCCAGCTTCTCCCGGCCATCTCACTAAGCCGGCTAAACTCAAATTGTTGCTGAGTGGTGAGAAAGTGGATATCATGCTCTCCGCCTGACAGATTAACCCAGCACTCACTGCTAATAGACATGTTCTCATTGATGTACTCCCCTAGTCCCATGATAAATGGTGCATCTGCTGGGAGGGCAATGTACTGCTGTAATAAAGCTGTATTAACTGAGCCAATTAGGGGCTTGCAGTTCACTGGGAGAACAAGGTAATTGTATGTTCACTGAGATTTGCAAGACAGCCACTGAAATTTACAACAAAAATATCATGTGAAAGTTCAGTGCAATTTTTAACCTTGGAAATTGTTGTGCTACACAGGTCTTGCACAAATGATTTTGGCAACTTGTTTATTTTAATATAAAAGGTATTTGAAAAACACTGCCCTTGTGTTTCTCAACAAACTGTGCAAAGATTTGCTCAAATGAGTTGGATTCTATCAATGAACAGTTGTCTGCAACTGGAGAAAGCTGAAGTATAACAGAATCTAAAGCAACTTTCTGATCCAGGTATTAGCTTTGCAGAGACTTGTGCTCAGTTACACAACGTGGAACACAGTTGCACTCAAAGACTGGTACTTAATCTAAACAGTTGCACTCGCTTTTTCAGAGGCTGGAACTCTCTGACACAGAAGTTGCTTCTCAATTATACACAGAGACTGGTATTTATTTATACAGACAGTGGTATTCACTTATGTACAGAGACTTTTACTCACTTATATAGATATATATAACATGGTACTCACTTTTACAGAGACTGCTCTCAACAACGACTGCTCCATCCACATTAAGACTGATACTTAGCCAGCAACTGGTTTTAACACAGAGACTTGTATAAAGCGAGTACTCACTTACACAGAGACTGGTTCTATCACAGAAAGTCTAGTGCTTACACAGAGAGACTGGTGCTTACAGAGAGTCTAATAATTATAAAAGGCTGGCATTCACAGAGACTGGTACTCACTTACACAGAGACTGGTACTTATTTGCACAGAGACTGGTTCTCACTTATAGATGGCCGTCTGATTTTTAAGTTTTAATTTTCATTTCATCTTCATTTTAAAAAGGATGTGCCTCTTCACAAAAGCCACATTGTTCTGGTTTAAACCAGTATATAAAGTTTGGAGCCCTGGATATCTGCTGAAGTCATTCCCAAACTGGCCATTGAACAGTTGATACCTATTCCCTAATCTAAATGATGAGCTCAAGAAGTAGGAAAGGAAGAGAGGCTTGTGCTTATGTAGCACCTTTCTTGAATTCCAAAAGTCCTGAAACATGTTAAAGGCAATGACACACTGCTGAAGTACAATCACTGGAGTGATATTGAAAATGCTGTAGGCAATTTCTGCACAGCAACCTCCCACAAATATCAATGTGAACATGACTAAGTAATATGTTTTTGTGATGTTGATTAGGGAATATTGGGCAGGACACCAGGGATCTCTCCTCTGTTTTTCTTCAAAATAGTGTCATGGGATATTTTACCTCCATCTAAGACAGTTGGTGTCTTGGTTTAATGACTTGTGGCATTACAAACTTTATTCCATTTCCTCAATACTACACTGGAATGTCAGCTTTAATTTTTTTGTGCTCAAGGCCTGGGCTTAGATTTAGCCCCAAAGGTTTTGAGCTCAGAAACAGAAGGGCTACCAACTGAGACATGACTCCCACTATTTATTTAGTCTATGGACAGAGAGTACACAGCCAATATTGCCCCACAACAGTCAGCCAAGGCTGGTACTGGATATATAACGACTAAAAGTTATGAGGAAGCACATCAATACCTCCATTTTCATTCTGGCAGAACAAAGTACAGTAGGCAGCATTTCATACATTACGACAGTGAATATATTAGTATGTTTATCATTCTCTGTGTTAGGGGAACATGGGAAGGGAATCAAAGGTTTTCAAAAGGCATATTGACCATAAAAGGCTGGTCCAGGAGTGATGGGGCCAATCAAAGACTAAAATGAACATTAGCCGGAGGCTGAGGTAGTGACTAAATGTCTTGCCTTTACCAAGGAAGAACCAAAGCTTAAATAAGTGCGGATATTGTATGAGATAAAAATAAAGATGAGGAACCAGAAAGTCCAAAATTTTTTAAGTCACCCAGACCAAGTGCAATGCGTTCTCAGTTGCTGGGCTAAGTGAGAATAGGAGTTGCAGAGATGCTGACCATAATTTTCCCAGCCGCCTTAGCTACAAGACATATGCCAAAGGTCTCAATGATTGCAAATGTTACATCTTTATTCAAAAAAGGGAGAAGGATTAGTTGTGGGATTACAGGCTGGTCAGTTTAATGGGTGCAAGATTTTAGAAACAATATTCTGTGAGAAAATTAACAGCCACTTGAATTAAGATGGACAAATAAAGGAAATCTCGCATGACTTTTTAACGGGTAGATCATGGTTGACAAACGTGTTTGAGGTTTTTGAAACGGTAACAGACAGGGCGAATGAGGGCACTGCTCAGTTGATAGCAAGTACGTAGACTTTCAGAAAGCATTTCATAAAGTATCACATTTTAGCTCTGTTGGCAAACTTGAAGTCAATTTTTAAAAGGTGTGGGAGTTGAAGGAGCCAGAGATCAAATGACCTCCTTCTATACTAGTTTGTGGGTGTGTCAGGTTTATTTTCTCACAGATAATGGGAACTGCAGAAGCTGGAGAATCCAAGATAACAAAGTGTGGGGCTGGATGAACACAGCAGGCCAAGCAGCATCTTAGGAGCACAAAAGCTGATGTAGGTTTATTTTCTCACAGATAATGGGAACTGCAGATGCTGGAGAATCCAAGATAACAAAATGTGAAGCTGGATGAACACAGCAGGCCAAGCAGCATCTTAGGAGCACAAAAGCTGATTCATCGGGCCTAGACCCTTCATCAGATGTTATCTTGGATTCTCCAGCATCTGCAGTTCCCATTATCTGTGAGAAAATAAACCTGACACACCCACATACTAGTAAACAACTCCAGAAACAGAGTACAACCAAGAAATCAATCTATTAGCAGTCATGCAGCTTTTAGTTGGCTGCAGAAAAACCATTCTTCCAATGGACAGTCTCCCTCTCATACTCCATATGCCCCTTCCTTCACCCCCATCCTGGTACACTATGTAACCCAGCCATTAGAACAATACAACTCAGAAGGATGAAGGGTCTAGGCCCGAAACGTCAGCTTTTGTGCTCCTAAGATGCTGCTTGGCCTGCTGTGTTCATCCAGCCCCACACTTTGTTGTATTATTTTCTCACATTCCTCTTTTCCATGTTAGGAAGTTCCAGCTCCATTTCAAACAACTTTATCCTGTCTATTGCAGCATTTTCTTTTAGCCAGACATTGAAGGAAGATAATTGATTCCCTTCAGCATACAACCTGACAGAAGACTGTTTGTGGTGCAGTAGAAGTGCCACTATCTCTGAGTCAGAATGTCCAGGTCCAAGCCCCTCCTGCAGCTAGCCACATTGCTCTCACTGAGATAACAAAGTGTGGAGCTGGATGAACACAGCAGGCCAAGCTGCGTCTTAGGAGCACAAAAGCTGACGTTTCGGGACTAGACCATTTTGATGAAGGGTCTAGGCCCGAAACATCACGTTTTCTGCTTCTAAGATGCTGCTTGGCCTGCTGTGTTCATCTAGCTCCGCACTTTGTTATCTCGGATTCTCCAGCATCTGTAGTTCCCATCATCTCTGATCACATTGCTCTCACTGATAGATTGATTTTTTTTATTGTCATGTGTACCAAAATACAGTGAAAAGCTTTGTTTATGAGCGGTACAGGCAGATCACAACAAGCAAAGGATATATTGATCAAAAAGACTTAGAGGCATGAGGCATGAAGGCTACATTGAAGGTTACATTAGTTAAGGCTAGAGCCCATTCATCAGTCTGATAATGGCCGGAAAGAAGCTGTTCCTGAACCTGCTGGTGCCTGTGTTCAGGCTTCTGTATCTTCCGCCGGTCAAAAGAGGTTGTAGGAGGTTCATTACAGGGGCGCGATGGGTCTTTGATGGTGGTGGCTGCCTTTCTGTGGCAGCGAGCCATGTAAATGGAGTCCAAGGTTAGAAGGTTGGCTTCTGTGATGTTTTGGGCTGTGCACACCACCTTCTGTACTTTCTTACGGTCCTGGGCAGAGCAGTTGCCATACCAGGCTGTTATGCACCTGGACAATATGGTTTCAATGGTGTATCTGTAGAAGTTGGTGAGGGACCTTATGGACATGCTAAATTTCCTGAGCTGCCTGAGGAAGAAGAGGCTTTGTTGCGCCTTCTCAACTGTCGCATTTACATGGGACGTCCAGGGCAGTTTGTCGGTTATCATCATTCTGAGGAATTTGACGTTCTCCACCCTCTCAACCTCAGCTCCGTTGATGTAAATGGGGGTGTGTTCTCCTCCTTTCTTTCTGAACTCAACGGTCAGCTCTTTAATTTTGCTGACAATAAGGGAAGATTGTTTTCATTGCATTATGTCACCAAGCCCTCTCTCTCCCTTCTGTATTTTGATTTGTCACTGTTAGTAATTCGTCCCACAATGGTGATGTGGTCAGTGAACTTGTAAATGGCGTTCATTTGGAATTTGACAACACAGTCATGGGAGTACAGTAGGGGCTGAGGAAGAATCCTTTGAGGGCTCCAGTGCTGAGAGTTGTTGTGGAAGAAGTGCAGTTACCTACCCTCACTGATTGTGGCCTGTGGGTCAGAAAGCTGAGGATCCATTTGCAGAGGGAAGAGCTGAGACCAAGGCCATGGAGTTCTGAGATCAGTCTAAAGAGGAAATGGTGTGGAAGAAGGAGCTGCAGTCAATGAGCAGGAGTCTGATATACGTGTCTTTGTTGTCCAGATGTTCCAGGGATGAGTGCAGGACTAGGGACACGGCATCCTCTGTGGATCTGTTATGTCAGTAGGCAAACTGTTGGGTCTCAAGACAGGCTGGGAGATTGGAGTTGATGTGGGCCATGACCAACCTCTCGAAATACTTCATGATTATTGAAGTCAGAGCCACTGGGCGATTGTCATTAAGGCACACTACATGTGTTTCCTTGGGTATGGATAATGTATTTGATTAAATTGGTTAAAAATATTTGCAACTTGACAGAAGTTGTACTGCATCTATGATATTTGCCCTCCTTGAAACGGTTTTACTAGGCAGGCAGACATCGCTCTACCACAAGTGATATTAAAAAACAGCTGTGTTTTCTGTGCTCCTGAGATGCTGCTTGGCCTGCTGTGTTCATCCAGCCTCACATTTTATCATCTTGGAATCTCCAGCATCTGCAGTTCCCATTATCTCTGTGTTTTCCAACTTGTTTTCTCACTTCTAACTCATCTGTACCATCAGAGGCTTACAAGTTATCAGTCAATACAATTTAGAACCAAAAACATCTCCAGAATCATTCATTTTAGGCCAACAGCTCTAATTTCAAGTTATTATGATTTCTGCATTTTTTTTCTTCATGATGTCACATACTAAAATAAATCACTTAGCATCTTCCCTGGACTTGAATTAAAATGACACCTGTCCCTGATACTTGCCATCTATGTGGCAAGTTACACCCCAGAATTAGGATTTCAGCCTCTTAATGGTACCCTGCCGATTTTCCTCCCATACTCCAGTCAGCTGAAAGACTGATCAGCCTCCCTAGCTCACCTATCAGAGATAAAATAATAAATTATTAACCAGACCATGTCACTCCAAACCGCATCATTTCAAATCAGCCAAAAATATCCCACACAGTTTTGTAAAAAAAATGCATGACACTGCAGGATTCTGAAACCTCTTTAACTTACTTTATTTTGTCAACGTTCATGCACGGCAAGTCCACTTGCCTGAAATGAAATTGGAGCTGCAGATAGTGGCAATTCTGTCTTTATTGGGATGGGTGCTATTGGTCATAGCTTTCTAAATGTTCTTGAAATGTGCTTCAATTAACACTACTTAACATTTATTTATCCATGCAAATATGTAAGTCCTGATAAACCATATCATACACAAGATATTATATAATCTGATGGAAGATTGTAAGGCATACACAAGAGACTAAAAAAAATCGAGACCTACTCTAATGCATAAATATTAAATTCAACACTTAAACGAACTGGTGTCAAAAGTAATTAATAAGGCCCATCGATTTTATAAGTAGAGGATTAGAATACAAGAGGGAGATAGCATTCATACAAAGCTCTCATTAGAGATCAGCAAATTCAAGGAGCAGTTCTGGACTTCACATCAACAAAAACATATATCAGCTGTGGAGGTAGTGCAGGTAAGTCCTATATTTGTCCTCCATGAAACGATTTTACTAGGCAGGGGGACATTGCTCTACCAAGTGTCATATAAAAAAGCAGTTGTGTTTTCCAATTTGCCTTCTCTCTTCTAACTCACCTGGGATGGGCATTATTAATCGTAGCTTTCTAAATGTGCTATTCACTAGAATTTTATTGGTCAAGTGATTACTTTATTCTAGTTTTCAAGACAGTGAGCTGTAGGCAAAGTGAAAGTAAATAAACTATTTTGGTTAACAGAAATAGTAGGAACTGCTGATGCTGGAGAATCTGAGATAACAAGGTGTGAAGCTGGATGAACACAGCAGGCCTAGCAGCATCAGAGGAGCAGGAAAGCTTGACATTTCGGATCGGGACCCTTCTTCAGAACTATTTTGGTGGTTGGGAAGTCGGAAGAGAGCAGAAATGGGATTAGGAAATGGTAGCTTGGAATTCTCTTCCACAAATGGCAATTGATAATAATCACAGTGACTTAAATTCATTTACCACCTTAAGCATTACATAATGTATCAGGATGCTTCATGAGAAGCATAAAACAAGGTTTGATTCTGAAACACAAATAAATTTTAGGGCCAAAAAAGTCAATGAAATTAGCTTTATGGAGCATCCTGTCAGAGGAAAGAGAGGTAGTGAGGTGTGAAGAGGAATTCCAAACTTTAGGCTTTGGTAGCTGAAGATTGTCCTGTTAATTCTGAAACAAGCAACACACGCAAAACCAAAAAAAAAGCAGAATTACAGGAATGCAGAATGTTGTGTGGTCAAAGAAGTTAATGTCAGATCAATTGCTATTTATAAATCTTACGTAGTTAGATTTTCATGAGCTAAAGATAGTGTGGGATATAGGAAGAAAATGGATTTAAAAAATTAGATTGCAGATCAACCATCTTACTCAATGTTGGAGTAGGTGTGAACAGCTAAATGACACACTCCTGTTCCTACATTCCTGTATTCAACTACAATAAATGCAATCTTAAGGTGCATCCCTTTTCTCAAAATCAAATTACTGGGTTCACCCATGGCAGAAAAAAAATGGCCTCTGGGCAGTGTATCAAAGGCTATCAAAGTGATGAAAGATTATTGAGATATGCAGTAGAGTTGAGGTTCAAATCAAGTCAACCACGATCTTATTGAAAGGCAGACCGGCTTGAAGGGCTGAGTGGCATACCCTTATTCATTGTTTATATGTTTGTATGCTGTGTATCCATGTGGAAGTAATTGTCTTTTCACAAGCTACAGACAATGGTAGTTCAGAAAAAAATGGTAATTGTTTGGGGTGAATCTTGCATTATTTGGCAAAGCTCAAGTTGCATTGTGTTTCTTGGAGGGTTAATGCCATGGGGTCTGGTGAGCTCTCTCATCCTCTTAACAAACTCTCCACATTAATTATCTACCACATCCCTTGGCAAGTCTCACAGTTGATTTCCTCCATCTTACCACTCACCTTTGCCAGGACAAATTGTCACTCAGCAGATATTCTGGGATTCACCAGCGCACCTTGTGCCTGAGACATCTGAAAAGCTCATTGTGCACTAGGGCAAGCATTATCAGTCCAGGGCTGCCTTGCGCAGTTCCTTACATTTGCCTGGGTATGTACGACTAGGAAAATTGGTGCCCCACTTTGCAGGCAGGGACCTGGGAAGTGCTGCTGGATGAGGTGATGCCCATCTAGGGCTTCTTTCTCTCCCATGACCATCGGTGAGAGGTCACAGAACTAGGCCATGCCAGCCAGCCTGCTTTGATGTTGTTCCTCACAAAAACTAGCCCCACTTTCCAACAATTGGCCCAAAGACTTGTGTGTTATAACATTTCAGATACATTTTAAGGGTTGTGAATTACCCTCCTAGGCATTGTATTCCAGATACCAACCATCCTTTAGGCATTCTGTAAATGTATCTGAGATGTGCCATGAGGAATGTTCAAAGCTGACGCATATTAGGTGCCAGTGACTGTGGGCATAAGATGCTTGTGACCGGTTACCATAGAGTATGCCCCGAGACATTGGTGACTCGTTTTTAAACATGGAGGTTGTTCAGGGCAGGCAGTGGCCCTAATCCGCCAAGTGCTTGCCCTTGTTTCCTGTCTAGTTCTCCCGATGACAAGCTTTGTAAGATGTGAAACTGGATATTATTGAGAAGAGTTTGGCTGCTAACAGTGTGTTTAGCAAGCAATAATCCCTGTCAATTGGCATCTTGTCACTGCTTAGCAAAAAACTCACCATGCTGCTTGTGAAAAGCCGAAAAGATGGATTAAGATGATCTTGACATTGAGATGAGTCTTACTGAACTACTCGTTACCCCTTCGTTTGGAATCCTCACTCCATCCCTCTGACCACCATTCATTCCCTAGCTATGAAAATGGTTGGTTTGAGTTACGTAGGTTCCTGGTTCATTTTGCCTTCAGGGATTGAAAAAAGATCTGCCTGTGCCCAAGTTGGGTGCTCAGTAAAAACATCCACGTGCTCTCTACCAAGTTAAAAACCCCTTTGGTTAATGGGAGAACATCTGGCAGATTGTACATCATAACTTAAGTTTGTTGAACCCCCAAACCTGCATATTTACTTCCAGGCATGAGATTAAAAATTGAGAACTTTTTCTGACAATTTTGTTAGCAAAACCATTAACATGACTTCTTTTTTTTCTAATTGACAGCAGCTTCAAGACTTTCCAGTGTTATTCTTATCATGACATTATCTATTTCATAACTTACGTGTTCTGGTTTCCTAAAATATAATTAGAAACCTATAACAACCCATAAGACAAATGTGAAAAGAGAATGTTATGGGCTTCCTATACCTGTTTAGCACCTAGATTAGCATTGAGTTGTCCAATACATTAATTACGTGTAGTGAGTTGCATTTCTGATGAATGAAGAAAAAATTGAAAAATGATGAACACATACTGTTGTGTGTGTGACTTCAATACTCGGACTTTTCCCTGTACACACACACATTTTAAGCTATCTGTGTGTGTGACTGAAGAAGAAAAGCATGAGGTATGAGTGTTTCAGCATTGCCCACTCCTTGTGCACTGACTGAAGTCACATGTTTCCTTAGTAGATTTACATGTACTATATTTTTACTGCTATTATCTAAATATACACAACTTTGTTGTCTATATTGTAGTCAAATCAGTCTTTAGTCAGTAATTTCTATTGGGAAGCACTGCTCTAGACCCTTGAACATCTCTTAAGTACAAGCAGAACAGTCAGGAACTTGAGAAGTCCTGTGTACATGCCACCACCAAGTGGCTAAATGCAGCATCTGCATTTCCCAAAACACAACATTCAGTAAGAAGAAAAACCTGCATTTTTATGTCATCTTTCATAGCCTCAGATTTTCCCAAAGTACATCACCAACATTTAAGTACTTCTGATGTGTAGTTAATGCTGTAATGTCAGGAAGTGTGGCATCCAATGTCCGACAATGAAATAAACAAACGTGTAGGACTGGATTTTCTTCATCTGAAGCTGAGCGAAGACACGTCAACAGGTCTAAAGTGGAAGTACACCAGCCCCAATATTAAACATACCACGTCACAAAAATGTGGCTGTGTTCAGGGGCTGATGTGATACTTATGGAAAATGCAACTGGGGCCATTTAGATGCTTGTAGGACTCTGGAGTCCTCTTGTCCCTTCCCTTCTGCAAAATAATGCACTGAGATCTTTTAAATCAATCAGAGACTTTCTCTAATATCAATATGTTAATTAATGCAGGTTGGTTCCTGAAGGCTGTGGAAACTAACTGGATGAGTTTGGTTATGAATCTTTGGGAATCCTGCACTGGAATTGGGACTATTTGACAGGAAAATTTAAAAGGTCTTACCAACTGCAAATGCTACAGTGTGATTTGTATCAGAGATAATAGGAACTGCAGATGCTGGAGAATCTGAGATAACAAGGTGTGGAGCTGGATGAACACAGCAGGCCAAGCAGCATCTTAGGAGCACGAAAGCTGATGTTTGTCTATGCCTTCCACACAGTGATTGATCATAAGGATCCTGTCATTGAATCCCTACAATGTGGAAACAGGACCTTTGGCCCAACAAGTCCACACTGAACCTCAGGACATCCCACCCAAATCCATCCCCCTAATCTTCAAATCCCTGAACACTACAGGCAATTTAACATGACCAATCCACCTAACTATGCACATCTTTGGACTGTGGGAGGAAACCAGAGCACCCGGAGGAAACCCATGCAAACACGGGGAGAACATGCAAACTCCACACAGACAGCCGCATGAGGGTGGAATCGAGCCCTGGTCCCCGGTGCTGTGATGCAGCAGAGCTAACCACTGAACTACGTGCCGCACCTGTCCTTAATAAGTAAGTAACCTTTACACTTACCATCATTGTGTGAGTATTTCACATGCATTAGAAAACTTGGTCCAGTGGGTAAAGTGGTTTTTTTGCATTCAATCATACTAATACTATGATGTGGGGTTAGTTAACTGGATCATTGGCTAACGATGCACAGTGACACCGACAATGAATGTCCCACCATCTCAACCTTTGTCTTTTCCTGAGGCACAGCAACCCCGAGGTTAAACGTCCTTGAGTTTGAAGCGTGAACGTTCCGAGTGAACGGACAAACTTCCAAACATTGGAAACATAACACAGGGAATAACTGACTCCCACTTCCTATCCTGAAGATGCATGTCTTGTCAATATCTGTTTTATCCTTGATGGTTGATGTCTCAGTATTGGTCAGGACTCTGGAGTCCTCTTGTCCCTTCCCTTCTGCAAAATAATGCACTGAGATCTTTTAAATCAATCAGAATAAACAGATTCAACCTCAGTTTAATACCTCATTGTCTGAATATCGATCAATTGTTAATGGTTAGTTGTGGAGGCTACAAGGCTATGGTGTTAGGGCTGGAGAATGGGATTAACTGGGTAGCTCTTTTGGGAGATGGCGCAGTCAAGATTGATAGAGGATCAGAAAAATGCTAATGCTGGATTCAAAACTGTAACAATCTTACTTCATTTAAAGTAACACAGTTGACTGTATATACATTTTCTTCAGTAAAGTCTGAAAATAATATAATTATTTGAGGGAATCCATGTGTATTTTTAAGAAGTTTTGCCAATTCAAAAGCCATGAGGAGCAATTAAACAGTTTACTTTCCATGTGCTGATGTGGGGGGAGTAGGTGGTAGGAGGAGGCAGGAGGAGCTGGGATGCAGTCCACACTTCTAGCTTCTTACAGACATTAAGGATCCCTGAATCTTATTGGTAGTTGACCATCAAATCCTTCTGTACACTTGGGATTTCGCACAAACAGCACCTTCTAGTACTTATAAAAGAAAACTCCCTACTTTACCAGATCAGTCAGGCCACTGGCACAAACCATCCCTCAGAACCTTAATCATAGCCAACAATTTATATAGAAATATTTATTTCCAAGATGAGGAACCCTAGCACCTGGGTACAGACTTGGAATGTATCTTGCCTGATAATGGGTCGGATTCTGATCCACAATTCTATATGCAAGAAACTCAAAGATGATCCAAAGAAAATTAAGTTGAGAACATCACACCCTTCTTCTACGGAAGCAAGCTGGGACCCCTCGCAGAGTGCTGTACAACCTATGGCAACAGGGACTACAACCTCTCACATTTTCTTAACATATCCAAAATGCCAGCCCATCTGGAGAAGTTGAAACAGTGAAATATAGAAAAGTTCGTGACACAGAAGGAGGCTAATGAATTCATGGTTTCCATAATAGTCAATTATCAAGCTTAATCCCACTTTTCAGCCCTTGGTATATGGTCTTGGAGGTTAGGTATGAGAATGCACATGGCAAACCAAGAACTTACTAAATGCATTTAAGTTATTTGGTGTATTGCCCTTTCAGGCATCGAGTTCCAGATTCACGAGTAAATTTCCTCTCCGCCTTCTCTGTTCTGAAGAAAGCAACCACGAATTATCCAGTTTTCCCTCATAACTAAAATTCTCCAGCCTTGTTAACATCCATGCAAATCTGTCCTACAATCTCCCTGGAGTGATAAAATTCTTCACTTAGTGTGGTGATCAGAATTTAATACAGAACTCTAGTTGCAGTCTAACTCGAGCTTACCACCATTTTTATACCCTAACCCTTTGCTAATGAAAGAAAGTACCTTGTATGCCTTCTTGACCACCTTTTCCATCTATCCTGGTACTTTAAGCAATCTATGGTTAGGTACATCAGGGTGTCCCTGTTCATCTACATTTCTCAGATTCCTAACATCTATTGTGCATTCCCTTGCCTTCTTTTTCCTGCCCAAATGTATTATAGCACACTTCCCTTTGCATTATCACTTCCTTCCTTGCCTCACCATGCCATTGACATCATCCTGCAATCTACAACCTCCATCCTCACAATTGACCACATGGGACAATGTTCCTATCAAATGCAAATTGCTTCGTCATAATACCTATATAACAAATCTAAAACATTAATGTGCATCACAAACCACAAGGGATCGCACACTGAGCACTAAGTAAGCTCACTAAAAACTGCCTTCCTGTCACAAAAACATCTATCCTCTGAGTAAATTTTGAATCCAACTTGTTACTCTCTTATTGATCCCTCGAATGTGACCCATCTTCCATGTAGAACCTTGAGAAAAGTTCTGTCAAAATCCAAATAAAAACGAAGAAACTGCGGATGCTGTAAATCAGGAATGAAAACAAAGTTGCTGGAAAGGCTCAGCAGGTCTGGCAGCATCTATAATGGAAAAGACAGAGTTAACGTTTTGGGTCCGGTGACTCTTCCTTAGTTCTGAGGAAGGGTGACCGGACCCAAAACATTAACTCTGTCTATTCCATCACAGATGCTGCCAGACCTGTTGAGATTTTCCAACAACTTTGTTTTCTGTCAAAATCCATATGGATTACAAAAGAACACTCCACTCTCATTGGCCTTCTTTGTTACTGCCTTAAAAATTCATTCATGTCGGTCAGACATGACTTTTCCTCAGCCCATCTGTAATGACTTAATTAATTTATGCCTTTCACATGATGATTCACATCAACTCCTTTCTTGCTGCAGTAAAAAATACCTAACGCCTGAGCAAAGCCAGGTTATTTTCCCTCATCAACGACGCTAAACTGTGGCTTTGAACTAACAAGTCAGATAATTTGAGTGTGAACTAGTTGCTCTGTGCTGCTTCCCAGCATGTGAAGAAGAGAGACTGAGGAAGAATAAATGCTAGCAAGTGAAAAGGATTATCTCGGTGAAACCCGCCTTCCGTTTTTACCCTCCATGCAGAACACCAATGCATTTTGCTGTCTGCCGCATTTGTGTGTGTGTGTGTAAAGGAAGTTTTATTAAGGGGTTAGAATTCTAACTGGTGGAGTTATATGCCGACATTTAACAAATGTTTACCTGTAGCTAGAATCTATTTATTTATTATAAGTAGTAACCATTATTAAGGACTGAAAGACAGTCTATGCTTTCTGTTCACTTGGATGGAAAAGATTTTGACGTAACTTTTTCACTAGGTACTACATGAAAGATGGGTCACATTCAAGGGATCCATTGGAGGTTAACAAGTTGGATTCAAAATTGACTCATTGGATAGATGCTTTTGTGTTCAATGAGTTTCCTTCGGGCTCAATATGAGATCACTTTCTCTTTTAACTACGATGGTAGATTGGAGAATATTGCTTCCTTTAAATTTTGTGACAACTCTGCGGATATCAGGGCTTGATTTCCAGCGCCCTTCCTCAGTGAGGCATGACAAAACATTGATTCAGCTTCAAGGAGAGATAGCAAGAACTGTAGATGCTGGGGTCAGAGATAACATAGTGTGGAGCTGGAGGAACACAGCATCAGAGGAGGAGGAAGGCTGATGTTTCGGGTCGGGACCTTTCTTCAGAAATGGGGGAGGGATGGGAGGACTCTGAAATAAGGAGAGAGAGGAGGGGTGGGGGTGGGGAAGATAGGCGGGATGGTGATAGTTGAGTGCAGATAGGAAGTGGTAGGAACTGGTCAGTACGGTGGGACAGGCGGTATAGGTGGGGGAGAAGATGGGCAGGCTGGGTCAGGTCAAGGAGGCGGGGACGAGAGGGAAGGTTGGTCATGGGATGAGGCTGGGGGTGGGGAGATTCTGAAACTGGTAAAATCCATGTTTAGGCCTTCGGGCTTTAGGCTCCCGAGGTGGAATATGAGGTGCTGCTCCTCCGGTTTGCAGGTGGTTTGTGGCACTGGAGGAGGCTCAGGATGGACATGTCAACCAGGGAGTGGGAGGGGGAGTTGAAATGGTGCGCAACCAGAAGGTGTTGTCGTTTGTTGCGAACAGAGCACAGGTGCTCTACGTTTCGAAGATGTGTACTGGTTCACTGCCATATTGTGCATTTTCACTGCCAACGTTAGCACAATAAAGATCATGGATGACCTGATTTTGTTCTGAGTTCCACATTTCCACCTATCACCAACGACGTTTGATTTACTTGCCGTACGAGAATCTATCTCTGCTCTAAAAAAATTCAATAACACCACTTCAACTGGCTTCTGAGGCAGAGTTTCTATCATAACAATGTGAATGTAATTTTAAAACAATGCTCCCTAGTTATGGAGTCACCCACAAGAGGAAGCATTATTTCCACATTCACCCTGTCACATCCTTTTGGGATCTTATAAACATCAATCAAATCACCCCTTGCTGTTCTGACCTCTTGTGAAAACAAATCAGCCTGTCAGCTTTTTCCTCATAAGATAACTCAAACACTCATTGTAGGCATCCACATAAAGCTCCTCAGAACCACCTCCAACACATTTCTACCCTTCATTAAGTAAGGAGAACAAAGCCGAACACAGTATTCAAGATCTGGTTTCAAATGTACCATGTAAAACTGAAGCATAATATCCTTATCTTTATGTTCACTTCCACTTATCACAAAGTCTAGCGTCTTATTAGCCTTCCTGACTTTCAGTACAGGAACACTAGATCCTTCTGCACTTTGGAATCCTGCAGTTATTCTCAATGTTAGTAATATTGTACTTTCTTTCCAATCTTCCTGACAAAGTGAACAATTTCACATTTTCGACTACTCACTGAGTCTATCTATATTTGCCTGCATCCTTGTTATGTTGCAGCCACAGCATTCTTTTTAAAGTATATCTGTCTCACATGCAAATGCAGCTACCAGGCCTTTAATACGCTAACCCAAATTATTGATACATTTGTCAAATGTTGACCCAGCATAGACCCTATATCAATCCACAAAAGACCCATTTATGCACAATCCGTTATCAGCCAGACAGCCAGTCAGCCAATTTTCTGTTCATGCTAGTATGTTACCCTTTATACCATGAGCTGCTATTTAGCACAATAACCTTTTATGTGGTATCTTGGCAAATTCTTTCTAAGAACAATACATCAATAAGCTCTCTTTTATCCCTGGTGCATATTGTTAATTTCTATTCTCTCCTTTTTAGTTTTAGAAATATCTTTTTAATCATATAATAGTAGAATATTATTCTATTTATGTAGAATATTCAGAATAGATATTCTGAATAATTGAAAATAAATAGAATAGAGCACATTTAGATTTGAATGCGGGGATTATGGGAAAAACCTGAGTGTTGGAGTTTCTTATTCTTGTCTGGAATACTCCCCATCATTTCTCTGCAGCCTCCAAGTTTCTCCCATGCTGTTGCCTGAAAACAAATAAGCCTCGGGTGATCACAAAATCTTGTCACACTCTCTTCATTTATGTTGGTTTGAGAATGTAAAAATTCATTGAATGTGTTGTCCATATTTCCTGAAATTCCCTGTACCTCTCTTACAACAGGGAGAATCCCTATTAAAAATAATGACTAAAAACCTCTGTGACTGCAACCAAGGGGAGTTAATTCCTCTCTGCTCTCTTTCTTTCTCTAGCATTTCTCCTCCATTGACTATCTTAGTAGGATGTTGTCATTTGGATCCTCACTTAACTAACTTACTATTATCAAACTATAGGAAAGGCATCTCCAGCAATAGTTTCACTATCTAACCGCAGATTATCACTTTAGAAATCCCCCAAGGACTTAACTGTGACACCTTACTTTTCTTCATTCGCATTGTGATCCCTGACAAAATCATCTGCAGATCTGGAGTCAACTTTCACTTCCACAATTACAACACCCAGGATTAGTTCTCTGCTGCAGTTTTTCATTTTCTCACTTCATTTCCTTCTTCTGTCAGAATGCTTACCAAATTCTAGTCTTAGAAAAACTGTTCTTTTGCCATTTGAAATTTTAAACATTGGCAAGGCTGAAGTCATACAGATTCATTTCCCAGCAATGACTCAGAAATGAACTAGACTGCTTACAACTTTACAATCTATGCTCTTAAAATGACATTTTGAGCCTATATCCTGTCCATTACAAAGACCCTCAGCAAATTGACCACATCCACTCTGTATCTTGGTTTATCTATCAATGAAACTTTGATTCGAGATTTTTTATTTTTTTAAGTGTATTTTTTCAATATGTTCCTGGTAACCTGCCATGCTTCACCCTCCATAAACTTACTATGATCCTGAATGCTGCAGCTTGTATCCTAAATCTACTTGCCTGGCTCTAACTTTGCTGATGTACATTTGTACACAGATATACAAAGTGGAAAAGAAGCTAATCACTATATTGTAGAGCCTTCACAATGTGTTGTTGGTAAGCCTCAGGATTTTATTTATGTAAATTATAAATGAAAAATATAATCTGATATATTCATCTTCTGAAATTTGTGTCTTGGGCCCTTTTGGGAGTTTGGATGTTTTCCTGTGCTGCATTCGGTACTGAGACTGAGAGCAGCTACCAAGGTGGGTTTGCACAGCTCACTAACTTTAACAATGGCACCCTCACACTGATTAGTCAGTGCAACTTTCTGTATGCTTGATTAATTACTAGAATTCTTCTAGATTCCTTCCTGGCCAGTCAATGCATTTCTTCAAGTATTTCTTATTTTATTGGTCGATTCTGTACCTTCTCTTAATCCAAGTACTCCACGCATTTCCCAGTCTGCAGTAATCTTCAAATTTGCACTCATTTCATTTCCTTTTTGAGTTTTATCCAAGTAACTGTTTTTACTCAGGATCACACTCTTACTTTGAGGTCATAAGTTTCAGGGTTAGCACAGAAACACGGAAATTTATGTTACGGAAGGAAGTCATTTTTCCCATTCTGCATGTGCCCACAACAAAAGACTCTCAGTTTCCAGCTCTTGGTCCACAAATCAAGGCTACTATAAGGCAGAGGAGAATAGATTATTGGTAAGCGAGGGGAAGAAAGGTTATCACGAATAGGTCGGAATGTGGAGTTGAGATTAGAATCAGATTAACAACCTTATTAAATGGTGGTGCAGACTGAAGTGGTCAGATAACCTATTCTTGCCCCAACTCATGTGTTCATGAGAATGTGTAAACTGTAGTACATGAAAATACAAGTGCATATCCATTTTTTAAAAAATGAGAGTTTCTGTCTTCAAGCCAACTTTTCGGGTATTCAGTTCCTGACCCACATCACTTCCTGTTGAAAATATTTTCTTCAAATTCCCTCTAAATTTTCTACCAAGCTTTCTTGATCTCTATCCTAAGCGATAATATTTGTTCCCATTCATTCTATCAAGATCCCTCACAAATGTAAACACGCAAATTAAATTCCGATTGAATCTCCCCAATTCCAGAGAAAATAATTCCAACTGCCCCAAGATTTCCTTAGAGCAAAAATTGTCCCGCTGGATACTCTCCAGCGCAATTATATCCTTCCTGTAATGTACTGATCAGAACTGCACACAGTATTCAAAATTTTGTCTAATCAGTCATTTATAAAATTCAAGGTAAACCTCCCTGTTCTTGCTTTCTGTGTCTCAGCAAATAAACAAAAGTGTTTCTTCATGACCACCTATTCTGTTTCAGACATTTGCGAACATGAAACTCCGCTGTCCCTCTGTTCCTCTACACATCTCAGTATTCTGGCATTTTTTAATAATTTCTTGGTAGTACAGAGCTTAAATGTTGCTAAAAACAAAAATAAAGTTTTAAGCTTCATGTCTTGCAATCATGAGGACTGAAGATCCAATTTTAGAAGCAACAAAAACAAAGAACTTTGGATGCGAGAAATCAGAAATAAAAACAAATTGCTGGAGAAATTCAGCAAGTCTGGTAGCATCCGCAGAGACGAAGCAGAGATAATGTTTTGGGTCCAGTGACTCTTCTTCAGTACTGATTTTAGCTTGGAAAAGGTTGGTATGCTTGCTGAATATAGGGTGGGTTGACTGATCAGATTTTAGTTGGCTTGGAGAAGCAGCAGGACCTTTTAACAGCCTTAGTTTGTTAAAGTTCAAACCAGGCAGGTCAAATCTAATTGGTCAGGGCCTAGACTGATTCTTTATAGGTAATATCGACACATTATCCCCTTCCGACTGAGTAAAGGGCTATGGAGACAACCAAATCGCTTCTGTAACCTTGTGGCAATGTCTTACAAATCAAAGCAAACTTAGTGAGTTTGAAACTAATACTTGAATAAGAGAGTTAACAGTCCCTACTGCTTTCCCATGTTGACCTCAGCCCAACCAGTCATCACCCTCTTCTTAAGCTATAATAAAAGGTTCCTTCGTTTCTAGAGTTAATTTTTTTTTCCTGCATTTAGAGTACAAGATAAAAAATTTTAAGTTCCTGTCTCTTTTTAACAATGTCTAGTTTTTATTTTGTCATTACAGACCTTGTTTAACATCCCCAAATACATTACCTTACGTTGCTTTGAACTGAGTTCCATTTGCCACTTTTATTCCTCATGACGTGTCCATTGATATCTTCTTGTAATCTTTGGCCTTCTTCCTTTCTATTAACCACACAGGCAATTTTTGAGTCACTTGCAAACTTCTTAATTTTGACCATATATTGAAGTCTAAGACATTGGTACATAGTTTCATTGTCCAACTCCAAAGGGTTGTACACATGATTAAGGCTTAATGCAGTGTCACTACTGAGTTCTGCACAGAGGCACCAGCTATTCAATGAGGCAGGAAACTCATCCTCTCAGCTTACTGTAAAAGTTAACATTGCTTGAAGGAATGTGTCTCTCACTGCTGTAGCCAATGTTTATCCATCCAGAAACATTGCTAAAATCTGATTATCTGGACATATATTTGATATTGACATGTGGGATCTTGTAGTGTGCAAATTAAATGTCATGTTTCCTCTGTTACAAAAATGACTTCACTTCTAAATAATTTAGTTGACCAGAAAGTGTTTTAGGGCACCATTGAATGTAAAACAGGCTTTCAAATCACTATTAACCATTTGATGCAGCATAAAATAGTTAATGGTAGGGCCTTGGGTTGTATTGCAGTACACAGGGTCCTAAGGGTTTGGTTACATAATTAGAACATAGAACATAGAACAGTACAGCACAGTACAGGCCCTTCAGCCCACGATGTTGCGCCAAACATTTACCCTAAACCTAAGGTCTATCTAACCTTCACCCCTACCTTATCCTATCATCCATATGTCTATCTAATAGCCACTTAAATGCCTCTAATGAAGCCAACTCCACTACGGTCTCTGGGAATGCATTCCATGCCCCTACCACTCTCTGAGTAAAGAACCTACCTCTGACGTCTCCCCAATATCTACCTCCTTTCACTTTAAAACTATGTCTCCTCGTAAAAGCCACCTCCACCCGAGGAAAAATTCTCTGGCTATCTACTCTATCTATACCTCTGATTGTTTTGTACACCTCTATCAAGTCACCTCTCATCCTTCATTGTTCTAAAGAGCAAAGCCCTGGCTCTCTCAACCCTTCCTTGTAAGACCTTCCCTCCATTCCAGGCAACATCCTGGTAAATCTCCTCTGAACGTTTTCCAACTCTTCCACATCTTTCCTACGATGACGTGACCAGAACTCGACACAATACTCCAAATGTGGCTGAACCAGGGTTTTGTATAGCTAGAGCATAACTTCGCGGCTCTTGGACTCAAGCCCTCTATTAATGAAAGCTAATACACCATACGCCTTCTTAACAATTCTATCCACCTGGGTGGCAGCTCTCAGGGAACTGTGAACATGAACCCCAAGATCCCTCTGCTCCTCCACACTGCCAAGAATCTTTCTGTTAACTCTGCATTCTGCTTTCAAGTTTGTCCTTCCAAAATGAATCACCTCACACTTTTTTCGGGTTAAACTCCATCTGCCACTTCTCAGCTGAGCTCTGCATTCTATCAATGTCCCTTTGTAATGTAGAACAGCCCTCGGCACTGTCCACAATGTGACCCACCTCCATATCATCCACGAACTTGCTAACCTACTCCTTCATCCAAATCATTTACAAAAATCACAAATAGAAGAGGACCCAGAACAGATCCTTGTGGTACACCACTTGAAACTGAGCACAATGTTAAATATTTTCTGTCCACTACCACCCTTTGTCTTCTAAGTGTCAGCCAATTCTGGATCCAATCTGCCACATTTCCCCCATCCTCCTTACCTTCTGCATGAGCTTGCCATAGGGAAACTTATCAAACGCCTTACTTAAATCCATGTATACATCATCCACTGCTCCACCTTCTACATGTGTTTGGTCATCTCTTCAAAGAATTCAATAAGATTTGTGAGGCATGATGTACCCCTCGCAAATCCATGCTGATTGTGCCTTTCCAAGTGATCATAAATCCTGTCTCTCAGAGCCCTTTCCAATAATTTGCCCACCACTGACGTAAGACTAACTGGCCTATAATTTCCGGGGTTATACCTGTTCCCTTTTTTGAACAAGGGAATGACATTTGTCTCTTTCCAATCTTCTGGCCCTATACCCATGGACAGTGAGGATGAAAAGATCATCGCCAAAGGCCCTACAACACGTCCCTTACTTCCCATAGAATCCTTGAATAAATCCCATCAGGCCTGGGGGATTTATCTATCTTCAACTTCTTCAGAATTCCTAACACATCTTCTTTACTAACATCAACCTCCTCTAGCCTACCTGCCTGTTTCACAACATCCTCCTTTACAACTAGGTCCCTGTCAGTTGTGAATACTGAAGAAAAGCATTCATTAAGGACGTCTCCTATCTCTTTAGGCTCTGTGCACAAATTCCCTTTACAATCCTTGATTGGTCCTACCCTTTCTCTGGTCATTCTCTTGTTCTCCACATACGTGTAAAAAACCTTGGGGTTTTCCTTGATCCAATCTGCCAAGGTTTTCTCCTGCCCCCTTATAGCTCTCCTAAGCCCTTTCTTCAGCTCCTTCCTGGTTAACTTGTATCCCTCTACAGCCTTTTCTGTTCCTCTTTTCCTTACAGAAACCTTCTTCTTCCTCATAACCAGTTGTTCAACCTCTCTCAAGAACCAGGGCTCCCTCACTTGACCGCATCTTCTCTGCCTGCTAGGGACAAACATATTGAGCACATGCAGTATGCATACCTTAAACAATCTCCACATTTCTGTGGTGCTCTTCCCTGACAGCATCTGTTCCCAATTTATGTTACCCAGTTCTTGCCTAACTGAATTGTAGTTACCCTTCCCCCAATTGTAAATTTTACCCTGCCATATGTACCTATCCTTATCCATGACTATCGTGAAAGAAACAGAGTTATGCTCACTACTGCCAAAATGCTCTCCTATCAATACATCTAACACTTGGCCCGGTGCGTTGCCAAGCACCAAATCCAAAAGAATTCTTTGAAGTTTCCATCCTAGGTAGAGAGGATGGTTAAAAAGGCTCTTGGCATGCTTGCCTTCATTGCTCATTCCTTTGAGTGTAGGAGTTGGGACGTCACGTTGAGGTTGTACAGGACATTGGTGAGGCCTCTCCTAAAGTTCTGTGTCTAGTTTTCTGATTGCCGAGTTATAGGGAGGGTATTATGAAGCTAGAAAGGGCTCAGAAGAGATTTACTGGGATATTGCCAGATATAGAAGGTTTGAGTTATAAAGAAAGGTTGGCGAGGCTGGGACATTTTACACAGGAATGTAGGGGGTGACCTTACAGAGGTTTATAAAATCATGGGGGGGTGTATAGATACGGTTAATGGTGAGTATCTTTTCCCTTAGGTGGGGGAATTCAAGATTCGGGGGCATATTTTTAAGGTGAGAGGAGGCAGGTTTTAAAAAAAAGGCTTATTTTTTTACACAGAGGGTGGGTTGCATGTGGAATGAACTTCATGAGGAAGGGTGGATGTGGGCACAGTTACAAAGTTTAAAAGACACTTAGATAAGTATATGAATAGGAAAGGTTTGGAGGGATATGGACCAGGAGTAGGCAGGTGAGACTAATTTAGTTTGGGATTACGCTCGGCATGGGCTGGTTGGACTGAAGGGTCTGTTTCCATGCTGTATGATTCAATGACTATACAGAGCTTTGCCAATAAATCATGGAGTACGCCAAGTGCCATTACAGGCACCTCATGGAATCTACCACTTCCATCAATAAAGTCTATTGTAAGTGATGAAAATGGCTTATTGCATGATAGCAAGATGCAAAACCAAATTGCTAGGCAGCCATAATTACTGGGTCTCTCGTGAGCTGTACAGATTACATCTGTTAAGTCTAATAGAGAACTCACAGCCTCCATCCACAGACTGTGCGTGGCATCAGTGGAACATGAACTTAACTCCCTCAAAACCATTACCTTACACAAAATCAAGGCCAAGTGTAGATTAGAGGGCAGGGGATAACGGACTAAAATCTGCTGGCCTTAGATTTTAAATAAGATATGTCTCTGCCGTACATGCTAGGTTGCTAAGAAATGCAAGGTCCTGAGCTGACTGAGGTCCTACAGTGTTTCATTGGTGAGGTATAGCCTCGACAGTGGTTCCTGTTTATCAGAGGTATTAAAAATCTGTATTTAGAATTTATCAGGGGAAACATTGAGAAGCTATGTCAAAAGCATGATTACTGGAAGTAAGATTTTGTATTCAGGAAAGAGTTAATTTTAAGTCCGTGTAATTAATTGCATTCAAAGTGAATTAAAAATCTAACACAAGATTTCAAATATGTTGTAGTCTTTTTGTCCACTATTTCTTTTTCTTCTTCCTTCCGCACGTGAAATAATTGCTTCTACACTAGAGTATGGTTCATAAGTACCATTCATCCTCTGGTCCCTCACCACATGGCCATTTTTCATGTCTGAAACTTGTCGATCTATACACATGAGCATGGATCAAAAGTAGCCCCTCAATCTTGCTCCACTCTTTAGTAAGATGATGGATGATCTGGCTGTGGCCTCAACTCCACGTACAACTGTGGGGTGTGACTTTGTTCTTTTGTTCATAGGAGGCAGGTGCTGCTTGCTAGGCCAGCAATTATTGTGCTATCCACAAGGGTAGAGAGCAGTTAATAGTCAACCACATTGCTGTGAATCCAAAGTAAAAATGGCAGATTTCCTTCCAAAAAACACTTTAGTAAACTAGATGGACTTTTAAAACAATCAACAATATTCAAATGGTAATCATTCCTGATTTTTAAAACTGAATTCAAATTCCACAATTTGCTGTCGTGGGATTCAAACCTATGACCCTAGAACTTCGGCCTGGGGTACTGGATGACTAGTCCAATGGCATTAGCGCGAGGGCATTTCCTCCCTGTTTAAATATTAAACACTTCTGATGATAATCATGCATTTCTGACAAGGTTCAACTTAAATCTCAATCACAAGTGAGAAAAGTATTCCATTCCCTCTTCCCTAGCCTCAATAGTAGGCAATTGTAACACATTACAGTCACTTTGACTGGGTTAGGTTGAGAAGCAAGTTCAACTGTATGGCTCATCTCTTCGTTGGATAAAGTTGTTGAGCCCAATTGGAGTTGCACAGAATACCTTCTAAGCATTTAACCCACACTGAATCAATTTGCTTAACTAAATATTGCGGCTATGTTTGCAGGACTTCTTCAATGAAAGTCTGTCCCTGAGTTCTGGCATAACCACGAGAGGACCATTTAAACGTAATTTCAACAAAATGTTGTATCAATTGGCAGAAATGGGAGCGCCTGATATATTTCCTTAGCCTCTTCAGGCAATTGAGATGGCTGAGAGGCTGATCAATGCTACTGGCTAAATTGTATTTTCACCCAGAACAGCTGATCTGTTACTCCATAATCAGTTTGAGCAAAACATATCGAGTCCATGGATGTGAACCTCAGTTGGTTTGTTAGCCAAGGGATGAACATGGGCACCCTAATCCACCAGAATTCGCAATGATTGCAATTTGAAGTTTGAAAAATGATGCAAAACTGAGGAACAATTAGCCTCACAAATCATCCACAACTACTTATGTTTATTTTATGACAATAATGTTGGATCTATTGGACATCAAAATTTTGAGACATTTAGTTTTACATGGGTAATATAATTCTATAATCAATTAGATCAAAGCTTCTCAAATTTTTCCCTGTTGCATTCTCAAATTTTAAGGCTTGAAAATCGCCTGGGAGAGCAGGGGGTGATATTGGGGGTTGGGAGAGATCTATGACTGCCGTGGTGTGTAGGTGGTGGGGGAGATGTAATGGAGAAAGTGATGTGATGTGAAAGGGGGTGTGGTATAGGGCATGGGGAAGAAACCTCTGCTGGCATTGGGGAATGGTGGGAGAGAGGAGTGGAGAGTTATGGGCAAAGGATTTTTTCCTTAAAAGTACTTATATGTCTACTGAGTTTTTCAGGGAAGCAATCAGGCTGCAAAGATTGTTCATTTAAGTCATGCCCAACATTAAATGAGGGTGAGGATTTAAAGGGGCCTGACAGCTGTCAGCACTTAAGGGTTTCACAGTGTCACAGTAGTAAACACTGTTGACCCACAGCCCCAGGGACTTAGGTTTGATTCCAGCCTGGGGTGACTGTCTGTGTGGAGTTCGCACATTCTCCCTGTGTCTGCTTGGGTTTCCTTTGGGGCCTCCAGTTTCCTCCAACAACCCAAAGATGTGCAGGTCAAGTGGATTGGCCAGGCTAAATTGCCCTGTAGTGTTCAGATATATACAGGCTAGGTAGTAAGTGCAGTAAAATGGGGATAGTGTGTGATGCTCTTCGAAGGGTCTGTGCAGACTCAATGGGACAAATGGCCTCTATCTGCCCTGTAGGGATTCTATGATTCACTTAGTAAAAGATTCACAGCAGCTGTTGCTGGCCAAAGGCTCATGACCTCAACTCCAAAGGCAGGTTACAACCCACATTAAAGACATGAATTAGCTTAGAGTCATAGAGATGTACAGCATAGAAACAGACCCTATGACCAGATATCCTGAAGTAATCTAGTCCTATTTGCCAGGATTTGGCACATGTGCCTATAAACCCTTTCTGTTCATATACCCATCCAGATGGCTTTTGAACGTTGTAATTACACTAACCTCCATGTCTTCCTCTGGCAGTTCATTCCATACACGTACCACCATTTGACAGAAAAAAGTTGCCCTTTAGGTCCTTTTTAAATCTTTCCCGTCTCACCTTAAACCTATTCCCTCCAGTTTCAGACTCTCCTATCCCTCGGGGAAAGACCTTGAATATTCACCCTCTCCAAGCCTCTCATGATATAGCGGAAACCCTCCAACCCTGACAACATTCTTGTAAATCTTTTCAGAACCATTTCAAGTTTCATAACATCTTTCCTATACCAGGAAGACCAGAATTGAACACAGCATTCCAAAAAGTGGCCTAAACAATGTTCTGTACAGCCAGAACATAACCTCCCCACTCCGAGGCTCAGTGCACTGACCAATAAAGGCAAGCATATCAAATATCTTCTTCAAAACCCTGTCTGCCTGCGACTCCATTTCAAGGACCTATGAAACTGCACTACAAGGTCTCTTTGTTCAGCAACACTCCTTACTTAGGACCTTGCCATTAAGTCCATATGCCCTGCCCTAACCTAAATTGCCCTACCAAGTGTAGCACCTCACATTTATCTAGACTAAACTCCATCTGGTACTCCTCAGCCCATTGGCCCATCTTATTAAGGACTTATTGTACTCTTGATTATGGAAAACTCACCTACTTTCAGTCAGGTAAAGCGCACTGTACCTTCTCAGAAAGGTCAATTGCTGAACTGGGCTGAGTTGATTGCTATCAATGTATCAGTGAAAGCAGTAGACTAACACTGGACACTCCTCAATTACATTGGTGGATACAACTTCAGGTATGAGTTTCTGACTGCAGTATGGTAACCAAGGACATTGAGTGAAAACTGGGTGTAATGCAATCCAGTTGAAAATGTGTTAATCCTGACACATTTAGGATAGCAGTGATAATGGGAACTGCAGATGCTGGAGAATCCAAGATAATAAAATGTGAGGCTGGATGAACACTGCAGGCCCAGCAGCATCTCAGGAACACAAAAGCTGATGTTTCGGGCCTAGACCCTTCATCAGAGAGGTTTAGAAACAGAGAGAGACATTTAGGATAGCAGGTCAATTTAGACAGGGGATTAACAAGCCATTGTTTTCCCATGAAATTGTAGCCCCAGATTACCTAGTGTCTTCAAGAGAGGAACCATCAGGGTAGAAGATTGAAGGGGTGGGGACTAATTCATAGAATAATGAACATTAAACCATGTGTCTCATTTAACCAGTTCAATGTACTTTAGTATTGGGTATTTGCAGTGAAGTCGAAGTGTTCTTTATCTCATAATGCATTGGATATGTAAGGTGTTTGTCAATTAAAGATATCAAATGTTGTTTACTTGCTGTACATTAGAATTGCTCAAACCCAGATGGAACTCAAACGCTTTTTTTTCCTTTCTGACTCCTCTGAGAATTTCAGTTGCTGTTAAACTGCTGTGAGTACAATGGACTGAAAAATATGATATCATCACTCACGGCAGCAATAACAGGTCACAGGAGGCATGAGGAGGCTCAGTCACTATGGCAATCCCTTCTGCAGGACTGATAGCCTTTCTTTCCCCTGTGCAGATGTCCGTGTAATCTGATCCAAGACTCAGGCTTGGGAAGTGTCAGTTCCACACCTAGAATTGGTACAAAACTAGTACGGCTGGTTGATGAGAATCCTCCCCCGTTCCAAATTTACTGGTTGCATTTTTAAGCCACTGACTGACTACAAACAGCAAATTATTTAAAAATTGTAATGTTACAATTAACATTTGAGTCTTTAGAATGGGTCTCATTTCTGCTCTGCTTTATTTCTTTATTCCACATCAAACTATGATTAGTAGCATTTGAGGGTTTAATAAATAGTTAAAATACTCTAGGGACTAACAGTTTATGGAAAATAGAACACTAACTGGCAGTCATGGGTAATGTGGCCCCAACAGAAGTGGTTTGTTTTCCATAAACCAGAACTTACATAATATTTCCTATTTTCATATATTTTAAGATATTATGTACTGATATTATTTAAATACATTAACTGTTCTGGCAGTGGAAGGAGTTACCAGTGAGATCCACTGATGTGGCCTTGTTCTTGTCCCAAACATTCATCTAATTCTGGAGTTTGAGTATAAGGATAATACTTTGATAACAAGGTGTAGAGCTGGATGAACACAGCAGGCCAAACAACATCAGTGGAGCAGGAAGGCTGATGTTTCGGGCCTAGACCCTTCTTCAGAAATGGGGGAGGGGAAAGAGGTTCTGAAATAAATAGAGAGGGGGGGAGGTGGATAGAAGATGGATAGAGCAGAAGATAGGCGGAGAGAAGACAGCCAGGTCAAAGAGGATGGATCCTGTAAAGGTGAGTGTAGGTGGGGAGTTAGGGAGGAGATAGGTCAGTAGAGGGAGGACAGACAGGTCAAGGGGGCGGGATGAGGTTGGTAGGTATGAGATGGGGGTGGGGCTTGAGGGGAGAGGAGGGGATAGGTGGGAGGAAGGACAGGTTAGGGAGGTGGGGACCAGCTGGGCTGGTTTTTCCATTTTCATGGGGTGGGGGGTGTGTTGATGGAGGCCGGGAGGGCATTGTTGGGGGTGGGGGGGGGGGGGGCAGTGTTAGAGGAGGTCAATTGATGGATTGGTTTTTGGCACAGATCCCATTTTGTCAGGAACACTATCCTCATTGCACCTGTTGTTTTTGGTACACACGGTGGGCGTATGATTGATTGCGTGATGTTCCTGCACAAGGGAAAATATTCCCCTTGTAGCTGGTAGGAAACCTAAGATACTGGGCGTGGACCATTCCAAAAGTTGCACCCATTGTACAAAGGAAACTGCTCAAAGTAGCTGCTGTTCTCACCAGTGGGAGTGAGTATTTGATATGCACAGAGTCTTGATATTTTCAAAAACTGGTTTTCCGAGAAATCTCCTCTACCAATCCTCATTCAATTCAGATTTATGAACTGGAGATGAAAAGGAACTTTTTTTTTAAACCATGTTTTATTGAACAATTTGTTCAGCAACTTTGATCAGGCCAAAACAGCAAAAGAACTCAGTAATAACAGAATTAAACCTTTTGACCCAGTGGGATATTTAGTAACTTTCTGTGATGGTGTAAAACAAGTAGTAGCATTCTGGCTTTACATGTCGCCTATATTTTTAATCTTCTGGGATTCAATGCATTCATTTAGCTCTCCATTAACAAAGAGCTGTTTGTCACCTTGATCCACTCTCTGATGTCCGGATGTTAACCTCCCTGCCCATAGTTTTAGTCACTACTCGAATGTCTTTCTTCTAACTCAGCCTCTGAGCACTGACATTTTGGTTAAAAAAAATACTTCTTGACACATTGCCAGCTTCGTATTGTCTAGCTCTTTACGTAGGCCTCTCTCCACAGTGACATTTGTAAATGGGACTACAGGTGGTAGGCCCAGATTTACATGCTTAAGGAAATGGGAAACAACCAAGAGACCTTCACACAAGTGACTTTTTTTTAGAAATAATGGGAACTGCAGATGCTGGAGAATCCAAGATAACAAAGTGTGAAGCTGGATGAACGCAGCAGGCCAAGCAGCATCTCAGAAGCACAAAAGCTGATGTTTCTGGCCTAGACCCTTCATCAGATGAAGGGTCTGGGCCCGAAACGTCAGCTTTTGTGCTCCTGAGATGCTGCTTGGCCTGCTGTGTTCATCCAGCTTCACACTTTGTTGACTTTTTTTTTATATGGCTAGTTACCCAGATATGGGAAAATTTCTGAGACTAGCCTTGCTGAATTTCCATAAACTACAATTTTTCATAGTTTACATGTCTGCATGACTCTGTGATGTCAGACAAATTTTAAGCGTACAGTGGGTTTATTTACAAAATGTTTTAAATAATTCTACAATCTTGTACTTATGCCTACAAATTAGCTTCTAGTAACATTTAGTAGCTCCGTTTATTTTAAATTCACTCATCCTCCGGGTTTAACCAATCAAGTACAGTGAGCATGAATTAGTTACCAGACTCTCAAAAGCAAACCAATTAAATCATTTAATCAATACAGTATAAGTGGCTAAATAGCACTCTCAGGGAAAGTAGAAAAATATACTTCTCACTGCAGATGTATGCTCCTTAAAAGGAAAAGAAGACACTTTTTTGCCATCCAATTGGAGACATAGAATGTTCTAAAATCTATTAAGTCTGGTGTTCTGGAAAATAATGTCATTTCAGTAATCACACATGGTTATCTCTGGAGTATTGGCAGACACAGATTTCTCAGCAACTATAATGTTAAAAAATTAATCTTCAGACATCACTCTGAACTCAGCAAGAAGGATTTACTTTCAGAAATGGGAGAGATCAACTAGGCAGCCTTTCCCATCAGAGCTCTTGTCCCACGACTGAAGACAAGAAAAAAACAAGAACCTCTTCTAGCCAGTCACTATTCATACATCCCAAACAGGGTATACAACAATCAAGCAAATTAGTTACCACCAGATTTCCAGGAGGCCTTGTTAGAACAAACTCCAATGTTCTCAGTAGTGTTTCAATGACCTGTTTCAAGATAATATTCAAGGTGTTTCCATAAAACATCATTTGTCAAAACTTACACAATCCAAGTTGCAATTTTGAGTTTAAAATGAATTAGCTATACATAGTGTGGGTAGCTATTCTAGGTATTTAAAGTAATGTTCCTCCAGACCATACAAAAATATCCATCCTGCTACCTCTATTTTTCTGTTCCCCCAAAAAGTGAGAATTGCTTGCTGACCTTCTCCCACTTGCACTGATATTAACAGCGGTGATGCATAAATTCATCTCACTCAATCCTTCCCACGGCAAGAGAAAACTGCCCATACCAGGGCAGAAAGAATCATGTCAGGTAGTGGGCTGCCTGATATTTCAACTGCTCACTCCTTATGATGATAGAATTGTGATGTTGATCACCCCAAACAGCTGACTTACTGCACCAAGACCATGGATTGGTATTGGACGCTGCCCTTGACTTACAATACAGAGAGTCCGAGACTGAAGGCTGTCGGATTTGAGGAGACTTGAGGACTGCCGATGACAATGACAATTGTCCTGTCTTTGTGTGTGTGCTGAATGCTAAGGGATGACTTGGTAGGCTGATAGTGCAGGCTGAAGTGGTAAGGTGCAATGAGTTAGGGCAAGGTAGGGATGCTGTGAGCAAGCAGGTATCTTAAAGTGAGTCAGCCCTAAAAGAGCATGTGAATTACCCTGAGGTGCAGCCTGGTCCATTCTGTGAGCTGGGTGCTTTTCCTAGCATACAAAGTGCCCTTGCAGTAGCATTGCAATGGTAGTTGCTCGTGTGCCACAAAGTGTAGCTTTAAAATGCAGAAAGATACTGTAAGAGGATCAGAGATGTGCTGTGAAGAGGTGGAGAGTTGCAAGTGTCTCATACCCACAGAGAATCCCCTGAAATGCTAGTGTTAGGTGTCCAAGTTGGAGCGCCTTAGGAACGAGTGTTGAACTCGAGTTGCCAGATATCTACTCTGACTATCACGACGGGAACTCCCAGCATCTAATTTAGGGATGGTAAAATGGGAAGCTGCATATCAATGAGGTGAGATGTCCATATGAATGAGGTTGTGAACAAGCAATAATCACTAATAGGCATCTTGTATGAGCCTAGCAAGGATCTCATCACCACACCTAGAATCTAGCTGGAAAACACACCTAGCAACTCCTATCAGTGAGACTGGCCTCACACCAAATTCTGATATGATTTCTCCCAGATTTCTCACCATAGCCCACATTTTTCAGGTCATGGATGCTTGTAGGTCAGTTTGTTTAACATCTGTCATTTGGAAATTGTTAGAGTATTAAAAATGATGAAATTATAAAGAAGTTAGAAATAGATTACATAATGATATATAATCACTGCTTTGTGAAGAGGAATCATATCTAACAAATTTATTGGAATTTTCTGAGGATTAACAATTAGGATAGGTAAAGTAGAACTGGCATTATAGAGTTCCTACTGTGTGGAAGCAGGCCATTCAGCCCATCAATTCCATGGACCCTCTGAAGAGCAGCCCACTCAAATCACCCACCTATTCTATTCCTTTAACCCTGCACTTCCCATGGCTAATCGACCTAGCCTACATATCTTTCGGGGGAAACCAGAGCACCCAGTGGAAACCCACACAGATACAGGGAGAATGTGCAAACTCCACACAGACAGTCGCCTGAGGCTGGAATTGAACCCATACCCCTGAAGCTGTGAGGCAGCCGTGCTAACCACTGAGCCAACGTGATGCCCTCAAGTAGATGCAATAAATCCAAATTTTCAAAAGGTGTTTGTGAGGTACCACGCCATAGCACTGCTTAGTAAGATAAGAGCCCATAGTGGTATATTAGTATGGCTAGAGTATTCGCAAATCAATAGAAGATAAAGAATTGGAATAAAGGGGTCATTTTCAGGAATACGAACCTGTAATGAGTGGGTTGCCACAGGGATAAATGCAGGGACCGCATTATTTGCAAGATATATAAATGATTTGGATGACGGATGTGAATGAACTATTGCCAAGTTTGAGAATGAAAAATGAATTTGTGAAAAGGCAAGTAGTGAGGATGACACAAAGAGTGCCCAGTGCAATTAGGCAGGGTAAGTGAATGGGCGTATCTAAACATTATTCATAGCTGAAAGCTACAGCACAAAGCATTTTGGGAGTCCTTTTACATGAATCATAAAAAGCTAGCATCAAAGTTAATGGGTTACAACAAGTCAAATAGAACATAGAACATAGAACATAGAACAGTACAGCACAGAACAGGCCCTTCAGCCCACAATGTTGTGCCGACCATTGATCCTCATGTATGCACCCTCAAATTTCTGTGACCATATACATGTCCAGCAGTCTCTTAAATGACCCCAATGACCTTGCTTCCACAACTGCTGCTGGCATCGCATTCCATGCTCTCACAACTCTCTGCGTAAAGAACCTGCCTCTGACATCCCCTCTATACTTTCCACCAACCAGCTTAAAACTATGACCCCTCGTGCTAGCCATTTCTGCCCTGGGAAATAGTCTCTGGCTATCAACTCTATCTATGCCTCTCATTATCTTGTATACCTCAATTAGGTCCCCTCTCCTCCTCCTTTTCTCCAATGAAAAGTGACCGAGCTCAGTCAACCTCTCTTCATAAGATAAGCCCTCCAGTCCAGGCAGCATCCTGGTAAACCTCCTCTGAACCCTCTCCAAAGCATCCACATCTTTCCTATAATAGGGTGCCCAGAACTGGACGCAGTATTCCAAGTGCGGTCTAACCAAAGTTTTATAGAGCTGCAACAAGATCTCACGACTCTTAAACTCAATCCCCCTGTTAATGAAAGCCAAAACACCATATGCTTTCTTAACAACCCTGTCCACTTGGGTGGCCATTTTAAGGGATCTATGTATCTGCACACCAAGATCCCTCTGTTCCTCCACGCTGCCAAGAATCCTATCCTTAATCCTGCACTCAGCTTTCAAATTCGACCTTCCAAAATGCATCACCTCGCATTTATCCAGGTTGAACTCCATCTGCCACCTCTCAGCCCATCTCTGCATCCTGTCAATGTCCCGCTGCAGCCTACAACAGCCCTCTACACTGTCAACGACACCTCCGACCTTTGTGTCGTCTGCAAACTTGCTGACCCATCCTTCAATTCCCTCGTCCAAGTCATTAATAAAAATTACAAACAGTAGAGGCCCAAGGACAGAGCCCTGTGGAACTCCACTCACCACTGACTTCCAGGCAGAATATTTTCCTTCTACTACCACTCGCTGTCTTCTGTTGGCCAGCCAATTCTGTATCCAAGCAGCTAAGTTCCCCTGTATCCCATTCCTCCTGACCTTCTGAATGAGCCTACCATGGGGAACCTTATCAAATGCCTTACTGAAGTCCATATACACCACATCCACAGCTCGACCCTCATCAACTTTTCTAGTCACATCCTCAAAAAACTCGATAAGGTTTGTAAGGCATGACCTACCCCTCACAAAGCCGTGTTGACTGTATTTGATCAAGCCATGCTCTTCCAGATGGTCATAAATCTTATCCCTCAGAATCCTTTCTAACACCTTGCAGACGACAGACGTGAGACTTACCGGTCTATAATTGCCGGGGATTTCCCTATTTCCTTTCTTGAAGAGAGGAATTACATTTGCCTCTCTCCAGTCCTCAGGTACGACTCCAGTGGAGAGCGAGGATGCAAAGATCTTCGCAAGTGGCGAAGCAATTGCATTTCTCGCTTCCCAAAGCAGCCGAGGACAAATCTGATCCGGGCCTGGCGACTTGTCAATCTTAATGTTTGACAAAATTTTCAGCACATCAGCTTCGTCTATCTCTATCCATTCCAGCATGCACACCTGCTCTTCAAAGGTTTCATTCACTACAAAGTTGGTTTCTTTCGTAAAGACAGAAGCAAAAAACTCATTTAGGGCTTCCCCTACCTCCTCAGGCTCCACACACAAGTTCCCTATGCTATCCCTGATCGGCCCTACTCTTTCTTTGACCATTCTCTTATTCCTCACATAAGTGTAAAATGCCTTTGTGTTTTCCCGGATTCCTTCTGCCAAGCCTTTCTCGTGCCCCCTCCTGGCTCTCCTCAGACCATTTTTGAGCTCCTTCCTTGCCTGCATGTAATCCTCTCTGGCTGAACTTGACCCTAGCTTCCTCCACCTTATGTAAGCTACCTTCTTCCTTTTCACTAGAAGCTCCACCGCTCTCGCCATCCAAGGTTCCTTAATCTTACCCCTTCTTGCCTGTCTCAGAGGGACATATTTACTCATCACTCCCAACAACTGTTCCTTAAACCGTCTCCACATGTCTATAGTTCCCTTACCATGGAACAACTGCTCCCAGTCCATGCTTCCTAACTCATGTCTAATCGCATCATAGTTTCCTCTTCCCCAATTAAATATCCTCCCATTCTGCCTAATCCTCTCCTTCTCCATAGCTATGTAGAATGTGAGGCAGTTATGGTCACTATCACCAAAATGCTCTCCCACCACAAGATCTGATACCTGCCCCGGCTCGTTTCCGAGCACCAAGTCTAGAATGGCCTCTCCCCTCGTCGGCCTGTCAACGTACTGCGTTAGGAAACCCTCCTGAACACACCTTACAAAAACAGCTCCATTCAAATCTTCTGCTCGAAGGAGGTTCCAATCAATATTAGGAAAATTAAAGTCACCCATTACAACAAACCTACTGCGTGCACACTTTTCCAAAATCTGTCGACCTATGCTTTCTTCAATCTCCCTGCTGCTATTGGGGGGCCTGTAGTAAACCCCTAACGAGGTGACTACTCCCTTGCTGTTCCTAATTTCCACCCATACTGACTCAGTAGGCAGATCTTCCTCGACAAAGGAAGCTTCTGTAGCTGTGATACCCTCTCTGATTAGTAGTGCTACACCCCCTCCCCTTTTTCCCCCCTCCCTATTCTTTTTAAATGTTCTAAACCCTGGAACATCCAGCAACCATTCCTGCCCATGAGAAACCCATGTCTCTGTTATGGCCACAACATCATAGCACCAGGTACTGATCCATGCTCTAAGTTCATCACTTTTATTCCTGTTACTCCTTGCATTAAAGCAAACACACTTTAACCGATCCCTTGGTTCCTTCCCAGGAAAATCCTTCCCACTAGCTGGTCTACCTCTTGCTACTGCCTCACCTGCATCAACGCTCACCTCTGGTATACAGCTCAGGTTCCCACCCCCCTGCCATACTAGTTTAAACCCTCTCGAACTACTCGAGCAAACCTTCCACCCAGGACATTGGTCCCCTTCCAGTTCAGATGCAACCCGTCCTTCTTGTACAGGTCCCACCTTCCCCAGAAGGCATCCCAATTATCTACATATCTGAAGCCCTCCCTCCTACACCAGCTGCGTAGCCACGTGTTCAGCTGCGCCCGCTCCCTGTTCATCTTTATTTCAAATATCTAAAATTATATATAAAAATATAAAATAGTACAAAATTAAGGAGGTCTTGCTGAAATTACACATGATATTAGTGAGACCACACTGGAATACTGTGAGAAGTCTTCTCTCAACAAAGAAAAGATACACTGACATTGGAGGCAGCACAGAGGAAGCTCACCAGGTTGGTTCTGGGTATGAAAGGAGTTTCTAATGAACAGTGGTAGAGTGAGTTGGGCTTGCACTCATTGGGAGTTTTTGAGACTAAAAGAAACCAGCAAGGAGAAATTTGTAGGACAGTTGAATGTGGAAATGGTATAAATGTGTAAAGGTTTCTAATAATGCAAGAGTTAATGTCAGAAGTAGAAGTTCACAATATTAAAATTTGAAAATAAAAGGTTCCATTAACAGACCAGATGGGGTACAAGAAATTGGGATTATTAGAACCAGATTTTTGTTACTAGGAGTGCTCTCTGAGCTCGTATATAGTGCCCACAGTTCATGTATACATTTGTGGAGGCTACTATACCAAGCACATTATTGATTAGTGTGTTGGCATACACATACTGAATGGTGGTAGCAAAGTATGTAAGGCAGGCAAATGACATCCATCAGCATGATTTGCTGCAATTCAGCCCTGTTTCAGCCTCATGACCCTGCACACATGCTTAACAGCAGGAGGAACTCTCCACCAATGCTGTAATGGTTCATTAACTACTTACCAGTTTATTACTGGTTGATTTCTTTCTGCTGTTGCAATGGTTCTGCAAGTGTTTTGCACTTCTTAAACACAATACAAATTTCAGAAGGGACTGGTGTGGCAACTGCTGAAGTTGCTTTTGCTAACTTCAAGGCTTCTACAGAAACTAGTTGCTCCCAGATGTGGGTGACTTCTTTGGCAATCCCCTACTCATCCAGGAAGAGTAGAAGATCAAGCATAGGTTAGACAGAGCAGCTCCAGTTATTAGAAGAGGGAGGAGGAAGAGTGGGGGGGGGGGGGGGGGGGCAAGATTTTTAGCGGGAAGCTACATCTGTCAAAGCAGGCAAATGACATCCATCAGCATGATTTGCTGGAATTCAGCCCTGTTTCAGCCTCATGCCCCTGCACACATGCTTAACATAGCATTCATGGAGCAGTTACCCTACCTGATGCTCAAAGATGAACAGTGTATGACATGTTTGTGCTTCAGTAACTTGACTGAAATTTCTTGACTGAAATCTGTCAATTACCCCAGTCACACTGTAACATCAGAGCATGGCAAGGAATACATCGCCAGTAGCTGTGAAAGTGACCATCGTGGTGAACTTTTGCATATATGGCTTCTTTTCAGATGTAGGTCATTGTAACATTTCACAGTTTGCTGTTGGAAGTGTTGTAGGGCATACTGAAGTTTTCCATTCAGAGTGATTAACTAATCGCACTCACTCCCACCAAAGATAGGCTTTGCCTGGTTCGTAGGCTTCCTCTTAGTACAGGGCACCATTGATTACAAGCACATCATTTGGTGCACATCACAGGTCAATCATACCTTATACTAGAACTGAAAGGTGAGCATCCAGCTGGTGTTTGGCCAGTGACGGTAGATTATGAAATGCCTAGCATGTCATGATACATTCTTTTTTGTGCTAATCCACTGTAACATCAGTATAAACGAAAGGAGAGACTACTGGATGACCTTCTTTCAATGACATGACTGGTGGCTTGCCTGGACATGTGCATGTGCAGTGTGTAGCGTTCATATAACGAGAGTCACATTGCCACAAGAAAAGTGATAAAGCAAACTGTAGGTGTAGTGACTCAAAGCTTCCACTGTCTGAACCTCGCTGCCATATACTACAGAGTAACAAGATTCAGTGGTCTGCTACATACTGCACAACATCAACATCATGAGGGATCTGCTTTTATTGGTCTTATGCTGAGGAGCATGAACAAAATGAATAAGAGCAATGGGAGAAAGCAACCTAGACTATACATTTTGCAGGAACTGGCCTTGATGATCTTATTTAACACAGAAGTTGCTGGAAAAGCTAATCAAGTCTGGCATCATCTGTGAAGAAAAAAATCAGAGTTAATGTTTTGAGTCCAGCGACCCTTCCTCAGAACTGAGCCCAAAACATTAACTCTGATTTTTTTCTTCACAGATGCTTCCACACCTGCTCAGCTTTTCCAGCAACTTCTGTTTTTGTTCCCGAATTACAGCATCCACAGTTCTTTCGAATTTTATTAAGTTCTTATCCAAGTTCCATATCAGATAGCTCAACACTGTTTCCCTATTTATCACCCGTCCCAACTCACTACCTGGCCTTTGCCACTAACAATCACAATGTCTACTTGATTACAGCACAATGGTAAAAATGTTGAATAATGTCCAGCATAATATCTTCCATGTATGTCAGGACATGGAGCCACACCTGGTCCCCTCATCATTGTTTCTGGCTCTGCGCTTTGGTTCCTAATTGACAGGGATTACTAATAGATGAATGATTTGTCATGAACAAATGTGGTTAGTGGTGTCGTTGGTCGGATATGGATTTGACAAAATACTCACTGACTTTGGCTACTCATTTGAGGTCATTGAACTTCATGTGGCATTACATCCAGTTCCTCAGTGTTTGAATTCGGGCATTATCTCCATAGTTACCTGTTTCCATTGCCTTCTGAGTGTGCTTCTTGATCGCATTCAGGCCATTTGTACTTACTGCACTAACTCCTGCCATAGTGTTCCTCTACCTCAAATAGTACATGTCACCTTTAAGTGGTACAAAAAGAAAATCGCTGCTGATGAGTGTATCCTGTCAAATGTGTGGTTCGTGTTAGAAGCACTTATCAATCATTCAGATCGGCAGCGCAGAGTCAGAGTATTACCTGCAATACAGTGAATGGGTGCCAGTTAATCAGGCATTTTGAGTCCCTGCCCATTTTCTGTGATGATCAAATTTAGCCTCCGTGGAGTTTAAAGCTCAGCGCAGGGTTAAAGAACATTATCAAGATGACAGATGATTAAGCCTGATGCAGGGGCAAGGATGGAGAAAAAATATCTGTGATGGAGAACGAATCTTTGTAATAGGATTCAGTCTTGCTAATGTACTTGAGGACTGATGTTGAACAGACATTTTGAAGATTAAAAGTGATGGTAGAGAAATAGAATTTCGTCAAATGGCTGCAGCTGGCCAATTTATTCCTGTGGCAGTGTTATCCTGCTTCAGTCACTAAAAAATAACATGGAAGATAAAACTTAGAACTGTACAGCACAGGAACTGGCCCTTCGGCTCATGATGTAGTGCTGAACATGACATCAAGTTAAGGTAATCCCTTTTGCCTGCCCTTGGTCCACGTCCCTCCTTTCTTTGCATATTCATGTGCTTACTTAAAATTCCCTTAAATGCCCCTATCATATCTGCCTCCACCACCATCCCTGGCACCACGTTCCAGACTCCTACCAGTCTCTGTGTAAAAAACGTGCCCCTCACATCTCCTTTGAACTTTCCCACTCTCACCTTATTGCATGCCCCCGAGTATTCGACATTCTGACCGGCAATCCTAACCACGCATTTCATAATTTTAATGACCTCTATCAAGTCCTCCTTCAGCCTCTGGCACTCAAGGGAAAACAGCCCAAGTTTTTCTGGCCTCTCCTTATATCTCATACCCTCTAATCCAGGCAGCATCCTGGTAAACCTCTTCTGCACTCTCTCCAAAGCCTCCATGTCCCTTCTGTAATGTGGCGACCAGAATTGAAAACAATGCACTAAGTGTAGCCTAACTAAAGTCTTATAAAACTGCAACATGACATCCTGACTCTTGTACTCAATTCCCTGACCAATAAAAGCAAGCATGTCATACGCCTTCTTTACCATCCTACCTACTGGTGTGGCTACTTTTGTGGCGCTATGGATTTGAATCCCAAGATCCCTCTGTACAACAATGATGTTCAGGGTCCTGCCATTAACTGTATACCTTTCCTTAACATTTGATCTCCCAAAATGCACCACCTCACACTCACTCAGACTAAATTCCATCTGCCACTTTTCTGCCTATATCTTCAACTGATCTACATCCTGACAACTTTCTACACGATCCACAACTCCACTGATGCTACAAGTCTCCCAGTTACAGACTGCTGTCCTACCGAAAAGAAGTTAATTTTTTTTTCCTGGGAATATGTGGAGAATGATCATCACCGCTAAACCTGGAATTTAATCAAAAATCTCCTTAGTTACATTCATGTTCATTGTGGCCATTGGCACAGACTAGGTAATGTCATATAGTCTGTGACGAAACATGGGTGCCTGATATTCAATGCCCAATGCTGGCATCACCTGTCTTGCGCCAACATCCAAAGACAATTTTCCACCCACTCATTCACTAAATAAAATGCATGCTCATAAAATGTAATTATTGGTTGATACATTGAGCAGTCTCTTCTTAAAATAAAAAGGTGCATTGGAGCCAACTTAATTTTGTTCACACAATGTCAGTCAAGTTTCTATGTCACACGTGTAAAAGAAAAAAGTCTGTCAATTCTGAATGGAATACACTTAGCTTGAATTACCACAGCATCCACAAAAGTTGACCTTATGAATTCTAAAGCTAGTAGACCTGAAAGTGACAACACCATGCCAGCAAAGTTATACATTATAATGTGTAACAATGTATTTTTTTTTATTCATTCTCAGAACATGGACATAGTTGGCAAGGCCACCATTAAAAGCTCCCATCTGATTGCACTAACAAATGTTGGTGGGTCTTTTTCTTGAATGGTTAGTGTGTTAATGCAGTTGATTGGTGCGTTCATCCACCATGAAGCTGAGTTGAAAGCCAAGCACAACAATCAGGAATAGGAATCAGACAGAGAATAGATTGAGTAACAATGTCAGATTTAAATTCCTAAAGGGCCGTTCTCACACTAGATGTGTGCTTAAAACAGAGGGTCGTGGTCACCTTTATTGATAGTGGCTTTTTTCAAAACAACTATTTACATTCATTGTGAGCAATGTATGGAGATTTTACAATGCACTAAACTCATATAATTTGTAACACAACTAGACAAAATCAATGAACAATCTGGAAGAGAGCAGGTACTTGACTTGTTCATTTGTTAATCATCAGTGCAGTAATGAACCAGTTAAAACAGTGAATTGGTAGCCAAGTGGTGATGAGATCACATCTCAATACAGTAAGTGGTGAAATAATTCAGGAAATCCAGTACATTTATGGTAATGGGAAGAAATGACTGTAAAAACCCAATTGTCCTTTATGTGGACTCAGATGGCTTGGAAAGCAACTTGGGCAGAATAGGAATGGTCAATAACTGAAGTCTTTCTGGTGCTGTTCACATTCAAAGAATAAAAAAAATGAATCTGTAAGAAATCACATCATTAGAACACATTAGGTGAACACAGTGTTCCAGTAATACCCACTAGCACAGAGGAATCACTTTGCTCTTAAATTCTCAACTATTCCCACAGGTTATCCATGCCTATCTCCCAGTTTCCATTCAGTGACAGAGACATGTTGAAATTTTACTTGTTCTTTGGGGCACTGGGAATCAGCCATCTTCAACATACTATCACTCAAAACAATGCTATACCAGGAATATGGAAAGAAAGGCCTGTGTTGCATCAATCACAGCCAACAAACAAATGTAGACATTGTAGCTTTCCTGCTCCTCAGATGCTGCTTGGCCTGCTGTGTTCATCCAGCTCTAACCTTGTTATCTCAACTAACAAATGTATATCTGTTATAATTGTATCAGAGATGACGGAAACTGCAGATGCTGGAGAATCCGAGATAACAAAATGTAGAGCTGGATGAACACAGCAGACCAAGCAGCATCTTAGGAGCAGAAAACGTGATGTTTCGGGCCTAGACCCTTCATTAAAAGGATCTAGGCCTGAAACGTCAGCTTTTCTGCTCCTAAGATGCTGCTTGGCCTGCTGTGTTCATCCAGCTCCACACTTTGTTATATCTGTTACAACACTGGTACCTACCTGGCAAGGAAGAAAATTTCCCATTGCACCCTAGGCAGAACAGATCCAATATGGCCAGTTACTGCCTCATCAGTCTACTCTTGAGCATCAGTTCAAGCGACAGAAGGTGTCATCAACAGTGCTATTGTTCAGCAAAAACTGGCTTGCTGGCACCCAGTTTGGGCTCTGTCAGGGCTACTCAGCTCCTGACATTTTAAAACTCTTTTTATATTTCAAAATTATACTTTGTTCATAAAACAATCCTATTATATATTATGTATATAAAATAGTCACAAATGCAGTTCGCTTCTGTATTGTAGTGTACAAGAAGACAAACTTTAGAATTTGACTCTATCCAACAAACAAATCACAGGCATCTCTTACTTATACAAGCCTATATTTACATGCATTTGAGGCTATCAGGAAGGCCCTATAACAGAATGACCCCCATTTAACTTCAGCAGGAAGAGCTCATTCAGTGGATTTCCCCCACTGCACCTTGGCAGCGGCTGCCACAAGCTTAGGTGTTGTCCCTCGCCGCATAGTCCTGGACCTTGGAATTTGCCAGTCTGCAGCATTCGGTCAGAGTCAACTCCAGACTTCCTTCGCAAAGGGACATTCCAGAAGGAAATGCATGACAGTCTCTAAACCTTCTGCAGCCACTTCAAGAGCAGCATGCTGTGGTGTGGACAGACTAAGTGTACGAGAAATATCTCACAGGTAGTGCCCTGTCACCACCAGCCAAGCCATGTTTTTGTTCTGGTGACGAGGCATTCTGTCAATTGACTTTGCTAGTTTGGTCAGGGAGCCATGCGACGAGATCCACTCCCTCCTTTCCCCGTAAGGTCTCGAAGAAACTGTGCACTGACCACTTCTGATGGGCTTGTGGCCATAGGTGTTTTTATTTGCAAATTTCTCCATGAAGGACAGGCAATATAGAATGGCCCAATTACTTGGAGTGTTCACGTTGCTGAGGCCACTCTCATCCATCGCGACACCGGGAACAGGTAGACCCTCAGTACATAGTCACTCATGATGTTGCTCCTGACCTCATCACAGCCTTGGTTCAAGCATGGACAAAAGAAGTGAATTTCAGACGAGATTTGACAGTGACTACTCATGACATCAGGCCACATTTGACTGAGTGTGGCATCAAGGAGCCCGAGCAAAACGAGAGTCGGTGGGAATCAGAGAAGAGTCAATACTGATTGGAGACATATCTATCACAAAAGACAGTTGCAGGAGGTCAGTGATATCAGTTCCAGGATGTCTCTGCGGGAATTTGTTAGAGTGGTACCCAAGGACCAATCATCCTCAATTGTTGTACCAATGGCCTTCCATCCATCATAAGGCCAGAAGTGGTGATGTCAACTGATGATTGCACAATGATTAACACAATTTGCAACTCTTCAGATACTGAACAGTCCATGTTCAAATATAACAATGCTAAGATAATATCCAGGCTTGAGCTGACAAATGGCAAGTTACATTGTGCTACACAATTTCCAATAAGACAATCTCCAGCAAGACAGAATCAAATCATCCCATCTTGACATTCAATGGCATTACTATTGCTGAATCCCCCAATATCAGCATCATTGACCAGAAACTGAACAGGACTATAAGGGCAGGTTGGTGGCTTGGAATCTTTCAAGGCAACTCATCTCCTGACTCTCCAAAGCCAGTCGACCAACTACAAGGCTTAGGTGAAGAGGAAAATGGAATATTCCCCACTTGCCGGAGTAAGTGCAACTCCAATAACAATCGATCTGATTGATGCCATTGTTCTTGATATATAATGGCATAACCATTACTGAATCTCCAACTATCATCATCTTGAAGATTACCAATGACCAGAAACTGAACAGAACCAGCCCCATGTATATTGTGCCTATAAGATCGGGTCAGAGCTAGGAATCCTGTGGTGAGTAAGTCACCTTCTATCTCCTCAAAACTTGTCCACATGACACAAGTCAGGAGTGTGATGGAATACTCTCCATTTATCTGGATGAGTGCATCTCCAACAACACTCAAGAAGCTTTGCATCATCCTAGACAAAGCAGCAGAATAGATTGGCACCATATCCACAAACATTCATTTTCTCCACCAACAATTTACAGTAATAGAACTGTGCACCATTTACAAAACTCAATGCAGAAATTCACTAATGATCCTTAGACAGCACCTTTCAAACTCATGGCTGCTACCATCGAGAAGGACAAATGTAGCAGATACATGAGAACACCACCACTTCCGTATCACTCATCAGTCTGATGTGGAAATATATTAAAATTTTGCAGGGTCAATATTCTGGAATTCCTTCCCTAACAATGGGTCTACCGACGTAACATGGACTGGAACGGTCAAGGCGGCTCAGCTGGCAGCACTTACATCTTATTAATTCATTAAGAGAAAAATAACATGTGAATCAGGGACAACAGCAGGCTATTCATCCACTCAACCTGCTCCAACATTCAATGAGATCATGGCTGATCAATTAATAACTTCATTCCACATTTCCACCTACCGCTGGTAACCTACAAACCATTACGTAACATTGTCTTTTCTTATTTCTTAGAAAGAGTCATAGAGTCCCTACAGTGTGGAAACAGGCCCTTCAGCCCAACAAGTCCATATCGTCCCTCTGAAGAGCTTCCCACCCAGACCCATCACCCTATAAACCCACCTGATCTACACATTCCTGAACATTATGGGCAATTTAGCATGGCCAATCCACCTAGCCTGTACACCTTTGGGCTGTGGGAGGAAACTGGAGCACCCGGAGGAAACCCACGCAGGCACGGGGAGAATGTGCAACCTCTGTACAGTCACCCGAGGTTGGAATCAAACCTGGATCCCTGGCACTGTGAGGCAGCAGTGCTAACCACTGATCCGCCATGCTGCCCACACAATAAATCATCGGCTATATTCACAAAATGATTCTCAATCGTTTTAATCTTGGTAATGGAGTAGCTGTACTTATTTGGAATAACATGATGGCAGTCAAACAAAGGAACACAGATATCAATATGATAGAAATAGAATTTAGAAAGGGGCTAGAAATATATATCAATAACTTATCAATCATATTGAAAGAAACAGAAAGAATAGACAATGGCAATGCAGTAGATGCAATCTATCTGGATTTTCAAAAGGCATTCAGTAATGTGCCCCATAACTGTCTCATGGATAAGTCATAGATTCTAGAGTGAAGGAACAAATAGCTTCTTAGCTGGCTTCAAACCAAAAAGCAGAGAATAGATTATAATCGATTGTTATTCTGAATGGAATAGAAAGTACCATTCTCCATGCTGGAACTGCTACTATTCACAACGTAGACGAGTGATTTGGATTTTCGATTCAAAAATACATTTTCTATATTTGCAGATGTTACCAAATTGGGGGTATTGAGGAGGGATAATCAGTAACGTGGAGAAATGCAACAAATCATTATCAAGATAATAAAGTGTGAAGCTGGATGAGCACAGCAGGCCAAGCAGCATCTCAGGAGCACAAAAGCTGATGTTTCGGGCCTAGACCCTTCATCAGAGAGCTCTCTGATGAAGGGTCTAGGCCTGAAACGTCAGCTTTTGTGCTCCTGAGATGCTGCTTGGCCTGCTGTGCTCATCCAGCTTCACACTTTAGTATCTTGGATTCTCCAGCATCTGCAGTTCCCAATATCACAAATCATTAGCAAAACAGGAATGAATTTACACCTGGACAAATAATTGGCAAATTAAATATAAAGTAGATAAAGGTGAGATCATTCACTTTGACAGGAAGAATGGAAAGATCAGTTATTACTTGGAAATTGGAAAGTGGAAATTTTGCTGGGGTAGAGAAACAGAGTTATCTGTATACCAATATGGCAACTATGAAGTGGTGCATCCTAGATTAGAAGAGCTAAAAACAAACAAGCACTAGGATTTAATTCTAGACAGATAAAACTGAAAAGTAGGGAAGTTACGTTAACCCTATTTGAAATCATGGTTACAGTACACTTACTGTGTGCAGTTCTAATTAGTATGTCATGAAAAGGAAGCAAAGATACTGGAGAGGATGCAGAGAAAATTTACAAGGTAATACCAGAAATATGTGCTTGTACATATCAGGAAAGGATTAAACTGGCTGGGTCTCTTCCCTTGGAAAAGAAGCTGAGGTGTGACACAATAGGTTTCCTTAAAATTACAGTCTTATAAAAATAGCGAGGATCCAGAGAGAAGTTTCTGCTTATGGAGAAGGGCATAACAAAAATTCTTAAATACAAGATATTCACCAAGAAATTCAAGAGAGAATTCAGAAGAGGCTTCTTTACAAAGGAGTGGTAATGATGTGTAATTCACCACCACAGGGAATGGGTGAAATGAACATGCATTTAAAGAGAACCCACCCAAACAAATGAGGGAGAAAGCAAGAGAAAATCAAATTGGAAGACTTAGAGAACAAAATATGGGACGATGCTCAAGAGAGTATAAAAGTCAGCCGAAGGACCTGTTTCAGTGTCATATACCTTATGTAATTCTTATGCAATCCTAAGTCAAGTAATAACTGATCCAAGAATGTGATCAGAAACAAAATGTCACTTAGAACACTCCACGTCTCCCATGCTATGCCTGGGGTTTGGTGGTGAAGGAACTGTACCTCATTTTCACTCTGCACCATTTCAAAATGCAGTCTAAAACAGACCAATGAAAATTCTCCTGAGTCACTGATCCATGTTGAAATTCTAATTATTATGTATAAATAAAAAAGAAAAACAATCCAGAAAAACATCAAGTAAGACACTGTTACAGACAAATTGACTCAAAATGATGCATTCAGCACCATAAAGGAAAAGAGGAGAACTCCATTTATGTGACGTGCTTTTATGAAAGGGTGACAGAAGCAGATGCAATAGTAACTTTCAAAATGGAATTGGATATATATATGAATCTTTGATTAGCTCTCACTGACCAGACAGGTGGATTACAGGGCACTTGAACACCATTCATAGATGTTGCTTCAAAATGAGAGCATTCGCAATGTGTAAATTTTCACATCAGTCTCTCACATCGAGCCACATCTATTCTGCTTCTAAGAAAAACTGAATTGAAGAATGTTAACCTCAATATCAAAAACAAAGAGTCAAAAACAATTGAACAGTTGATTCATATTCAGATGGGTGGGAGTGAACATACAGTAGACCAAAATGTAATGGCTAAAACAACGGGGAGCCAAACAGATTTGATTCACACTTTCAGGAAACAGTGATTTGTCAAACTCTATTAATTTCTGAGCAACTTAAACTTCCTCTGCTTAGTAAATGAGACATATTTGCAACCAATCAAAATAGACTATTCTTCCTAATCTTTCTGAAATCTAACAAAGAGGAATCAGTTGCAGCTAGTCTCTTGGTTCTTCTCCCCAAACAGCACATATCCTTCTACCTACTGTTCCAGTTATATTTCTAAACTTCAAAACATACAACAATAATAATCAAAAGGGAGAGTCTCTGTCAAAGTGAAATACGATACTCCACCTTCAGCAATTAACATGAAATTCAGCTCAAATGTAGGTCCCCTTCAAGTCAAATTCACATTTGATTTGAAAGCTCTAAAATGCAGACAAAAGAAAGAATTTCATAACCTACTTACCCTGTGCACTTTAAATAAATCAGCAGCTGTAGGTTTCAGTGAAAATCACAATGAAACATTGAAAAAGAGGTAAAGCCTATATCAACTCTTGGCTTGATGCTGCTGTGCGTTGTTGAAGTGGAATGGTTGAGAGTTGTTCAGGTAAATTTTTTCCCCTGTCTCTTTGGTGCCGGGCAAGTGAATCTAATTGAACAGAGCTACAGGAAGTTCTCACCTGTAGCTCATAGCAATTACGCTGCTCCTTCTGATTGGTGCTTACCTGGTATTAGTGAGTGGGATGGTACAAGCACTGCAGCCCACTACTCGCTCAGTTGATTTTGAAAGTTTCAGCTTCAGGAAATAGGAAACAGGGTACAGCCATGAGAAGGTGAAAGTGTATCATCACCAACAATGAAAGTATAATCTGCTATGTCATCTAATAAAGCATATACTGTCCAATTTATAAGCCCATGGGTAACAAATTATAAAGGCCAGCTCGATGAATGGATCATTTTGCATAGCATCCTGGTCTACCGAATGACATAAATATAACCTGAATATTGCAGGATACATGTCATTTCAGAAGGTCAGCAAGCTATGAAGAGGTAAACTGGTGGCTCTGTGAATCAATGATGGCTTCAGCCCAATAGAGAAAAACAACATAAATTCAGGAATCCAGGATGTTGAAGTAACTTGCGTAAAGACAAAAAAAAAATGATAAAGGTAACAATTACTTCTGGGAGTATGGACAGTTTCCTAATGGTGACATCATGGTAGGATAGGGCATAATGGAAGAAATAGATTGTTGGTAAGGTATGGCATTTAGCCTGGGGGATTTTGACTTACATATAGAGTAGGCAAATCAGATGAGCAAAGGTAGCCTAGAATGTTTGCGGGGTGCTTTCTTAGGACAGCACATTCCGTTGCCAACTAGAGAGAAGGGTGTACTAAACCTAATGGTTCAATGAGAGAGGATTAATTAATTACCTCACCGTGAAGGCATGTCTAGGTAACAGTGATCATGATACAATCTAATTTTACATTCAGTGTGAGGGAGAGAAGAGTAGGTACAAGACTAATATTTTAAAACTTAAATATAGTCCACTTTGAGGACATTAAAAACAGAGCTAGCTAAAGTGAGCTAGCAAATTAGATTAAGGGATAGATCAATAGAGATGGGAACAGATATTTAAGGGACTATTTCAGAACAAATTCTAACAAGAAAGAGACATTTTAGGGGAGGACTCAACATTCATGGTTAACTAAAAATGTTAAAAATAGTATCAAAAAAATTGCACAAATTGACTTATAGGTCAGAAGATTGGACAGCAAAGATTGATTAAAAGATTAACAGGGGGAAATTTAGTTTGGGGAAAAAAGCTAGCTCAAAATATAAAAACAAATGGTAAAAGTTTCAATAGACATTTAAAAAACAGAAAAGTTACCACAGTCAACATTGGTAAGTGAGGGAGTGTTAGACAGGCAAAGCTTGTATCTCTTAGAGCTTAGAAGAATAAGAAGCTATTTGATTGAAACATATAAGATCCAGAGGAACCTTGATAGGGTGGATGCAGAAACGATATTTTATTTTGTAGCAGAATCTAGAACTAGAAGACCAATTTTTAAAAATAAGGAGTTGCCCATTTAAGTAAAAGCCAAGGAGATTTTATTTTTCTCTCACAGGGAGATACGAGCTAACTGTCCTCCTGAAATGAGAATGGAATCAGAGTCTTTGAATATTTTTAAGACAAAAATAGATAAACTCTTGATAGCAAGGTGGTAAAAGGTTATGGGGGCAATCAGAAATGTGAAGTAGCCAGGCCAGCCACAGTCTTATTGAATGGTGGTGTAGACTCGAGGGATTGCATGGCTTACTGCATTCCTAATTCAAATGTTTGTATATTCCCTGGCTCCAATGTTACCTGAGGCACTTTCCAATGCTTTGGAATTAGGAGGAGTATTATTTCTTGGGCTCATTGTTCCATCCTTGAAATCTTCCAGCATTAAAAATCAAGTTTGCTGATATTAATCATCACTTTCTAATTGGAACTTTCTAAGAGGATTTGGAAAATGCATTGTAACAGTGGCTACAGCCATAGCCTTTAACACTAAGGACTAGGGCCTTTAGCCTTTGGGTAAGGGTGCAGTACCATTGCGAAGTGTGGTGAGGGCAAGCAACAGGATTTTAAATGGGCCCATACTGTAAAACAAGGCTGGGAAGGGCATAATGAGAGGGGGCTGCTGGACATTCATGGTCAGGTCCATCCTGACTGCTAGGGTGCAGGAGTTGGGAAAGGCAATAACAATTGCAGGCATGGTTTGGAGGAGGACAATCAGGCTGGAGGTGGGCGCTCCAGGCACCTTGGTAGTGCCTTGGCTGGAAACTGCCGAGGGGCCTGTTTGTTCTTCCTCCTCCAGCTGGGTGCCATCCAACACCACCCAGTCTCCTTGTGAGGTGGGCACTCCTAGAACAGGCTAATGGTTCCCTCTTGCCATGTCTTCACTCCTGGCGACCAATGGATGGGACGATGAATGCAAGTGCCTCTCCAGCAGACCCTGAGGGTGTTCAGCCTAGCTCCCGATTACAGCCACTAACCTGACAATCGAAGCAGTCAAACGCTGAGATGATTCAGGAGATGCTGCAGCTTCTGGGCAAGGACAATCACTGTGCCCCAGATGCTTGTCTTCTGCTGTTGCTCCTCACTGTGCATTTGCATGACACCCCCGATTGCTAATGTGATAGTGTCCTCTCTTGGTAAACCCTGAGCAAGTTGCCTGGTGTCTGACAGTCCTCTGAGTATCAGTGGCCTGTGACATTTCTTTGTGAGCCAAGCTGCAATGTGTCAGAGGGATGTGTTCACTGGGTCATGTAGCCTCACTCTCTAACACAATAGTGCCCACCAAGGTGGGCTTGTCACTGGAGGGAGGTGGGGTGGGGAGCGGTTGCAGCAGTTAGCCTTGCTGATACTTCCTCCGAGGTCTCAGTAATCTCCTCAACTGAGAGGATTGGGTGGAGCTGGGTATTTTAAGGATAGGCAAGCCAAAATAGAGAGATGGTGTTTTGGCCGGTGGTTAGAATTAGTGCCCAATGACTGAGTGTGTGACAGTGGGGCACATGGGAGTGTGACAGTAGGGTACACACGAGTGTGGCAGTAGGGTATGTGGGAGTGTGGAGGTGGGGTTTATATGAGTGTTACAGTTGGGTACATAGGAGTGTGACAGCGGGGTACATATGCGTGTGGCAGTAGGGTACATGGGAGTATGACAGTAGGGTACACACGAGTGTGGCAGTAGGGTACATGGAAGTGTGGAGGTGGGGTTAATACAAGTGTTACGGTGGGGTACATGGGATTGTGACAGCGGGGTACATGGGAGTGTAGCAGTGCCAGGCAGAGTGATAGCTACTCACTTGGCAAGATATGGATGTCACAACATCCCTACAGGAGTTGTCCCAGTCTTCTACTGCAGGTGCCAGCATTCTTTCCTCCAATCCTTTGCCTTCTCTCTGCCCTGTTATGGACTATCTTCTCCTGCATTGAGAATACGTGTTTTAGGAAATGGCGTATTTAGTGAGCTAACATTGGGTGGCAGGATTGTTAGTGCTGGTCCATGGGAGGGACAGGTGGTGAACGACTGAGGAGGCAACACATAGGGCAGGCAGGGCTCACTGTGCAGGAGTCTGAAGTGGGACAGTGAGTGAGAGAAGATGTTGTAGGCTGTCATGAGAGTGGTCGGGCATGAGCCTGGGTAGAGGTGGGTGCAGTAGCAGGGGGGCAGCAGAAAGAGTGTGGCACTTGTTTGACACGTTGGAGAAGATAATTGACCTTTTTGTGCTCGTGCTGGCTATTGTTCTACACCCTTAAGATGGTGCAGACCCAGGTGGTGGCCTCAGACCAAGGTGCCAGGGTGAGGTGGCACAGCACCCTCTGCAAGCTCTCCTGGAAGAGCACAGCCTGCCTCTGCATCACCATGTCTGCCAGGATTTCCAGGTCTCTGCAGGTGAATTGTAGGCTTTTCTCACCCCTCTCTGACACCTTGTGTACACGTCTTTCAATGAGCTACGCAACTTGTGAATCCCAATGCTTGTCAGGGTAGACTGCAGCATTTTAAAAGGGGCACAGCTGCAAGGGTTGGTAGCTTTTGGGCAGAATGGTAAGTTGCTGTGTGTGGTGAAATGGAAATGAAATGAAATGGACATGAGAGACACAATTAGAGGAGACAATTAATACAGTGAGTTTGTTAAGATACGGTAAGTGAACTCACTAGGTAGTAAAAGAAAACCTCCAAACAGATGGTACTACCAACAGTTAGCAAGAAAGTATGTAAGAGTCATACCTTAATATATTAATAAAGTAATCATGGTACATTTGTCCTTGTCTCTCTGACTACCCCTTCATTCCTTCATTCTGCTCAAACTTCCTGTTGGGAGCATTTCCAGGTTTAAATTTCTAACCTCAGGAATTTGTAGACCAGCTTCCACCGAGGACACTCAGTTCTGGATCTCATTTCTGTCTTGTCCCTATCATGGATTAAACTGCCGAACTCCAAAGGCGAGGTGACAGTGAGTGCCCTTGACATCAAGATTGCATTGGACTGAGTGTGGCATCAACAGCCCTAGCAAAACTGGAATCAATGAATATCGGGGGCAAACTCTGCACCAGTTTGAGTCACCCCTGACAGATAGGAAGATGATTGTCTGCAGAAGTTTGATGGGGTAATGTCCTATGCTGAACCATTTTCAGCTGTTTCGTCAATTACCTTCCCTCCTTCATACCGGCAGAAATGGGGATGTTTGTCACTGATTGAACAAAGTTCAGCACCATTTGCAACCCCTCAAATCCTGAAGCAGTCCTTGTCCAAATACAGTGCTAGCGTGACCTGGACAACATCTATGCTCAAACCGACAATCAACATGCACACTGCAAAAGTTCTAGGCAGTGACAATTGCAATCAGAGTGAATCTAATCATTGTTCCCTGTTATCACCATTGAATCCTCCACCATCAACACCACTTGACCAGAAACTGAACTGGATTATGTACATAAGTGCAATGGCTACAAGAACAAGTCAGACACTAGGAGTCCTGCATTGACTAACGCACCTCCCTACTTCCCACTATGTCCACTATCTACAAAGCACAAGTCAGTAGTATGTTGGAATATTCTCCAATTGTGGTGCAGCTCCAACAACACTCAAGAAGTTTGATGCCATCCAGGACAAAGAGTCCACTTGATTGGTACCATTTCCAGCAGCTTCCATTCCCTCCATCACTAACACTCAATAGCAGCAGTTTGTACCATGTACAAGATGTACTGCAGAAATTAACCAAAGTACCTTAGACAGCATTTTGTAAACTCATGACCACTTTCATCTAGAAGGACAATGACAGAAAACATATGGGAACACCACCTATTAGTCCTCTGTAAGCCATCCACCACCCTGACTTCAAAACATATTGCTGCTTCTCCAGTGTTGCATGTCAAATCCTGGAATTCCCTCCCTAACAGGAATTACCTACAGCACATGGACTGCAGCAGTTGGAGAAGCCAGCTCGCCACTATCTTCTCAAGAGCTTTTTCAGATGCTCAATTAAAACTAGCTAGCCAACCACCCCCATATCCTGTAAATGAATAAAATAAGATCAAGCTAAGTCATTCCTTGTATTTGCAGTGTTGGACTTTCTAGTTCTAATGTGCTTCTATAAGTGGTTACCTTGTCTTCAAAGTATTATCCCAGCTTCCCTCATTCTGTGAAAGTGTGGTTTATTCTCCATAGCTGACTGAATCTGCCACTACATCGGTAGATTGACACTGCCCCATCTTTCAATAAAATAAACCGTGACCTTCAAAACAAGGGGCCCCTCTGACACACACTTCCATTCCTAAACAAGTCTGATGAATATATTATGATTTTTATTAAGTGTTCTGCGCCTCAAATGCAAACTTAGCAAATTCCAACAAATTCACTTTCGCAATTTGTAATTGTGCAAGACCAACAAGTAAGAAGTCAGCACCAGAAAATACCGGCAGTTCCAGGGGTTACAAACAATTCCATTCCAGAGTCTGTCGCAGATCAATTTCCATAGAAGTCAGAGTACAACGCAGGACAATATAAAGCAGCTGGGTGTAAGTACGGGAAAACTTTGTATGTCGGGTCTTTAAAGTTATATTGGCATATGGGATCGTGTTGGTAAGGAGTGCTGATAAGTCAGATGGATGTTAACCGGGGACCCCGATTAAACTTTAAATGAGGACAGCTGAAATGCAGTTTACAAAAGCAAATTCTCGATTATGCAAATAGAAAAAACGGAAATTTGCTTTTGATCAGTCGAGGAGCTGCTGACATTCATTCAGATTTGGGAGAGATATTGAAGAACTGCAGGTACTGATGAAACAATGACAAGACACAAACATGAAACTTTAGACAATCACATGAAAGCTTCAGCATCTAAAGGATCTTTCACCTTCCCAGAAAAGCCGCCTTACAATTCACCATTGCAATATCCCAACTCTTCAGCAGGCTGGAGCACCCATCAAAGTTCGAAAGAATACACGAAATGTTGTACATTGACAGTACCCTCTTTGTCAAAAAGAACATTGTTCATGATAGGAAATGGCTGTATTGCAGCTTGGAGAGAGGGTCATTCCCCAGGATTGAGCTCTGTGATCTCTACGGTATTTTACATACTTTTATGCCTTGGATTTCAGGGTATAGTATTGAAGTTGGCAGCTAACACAAAACTTAGAAAGTATTGTGAACACTGAGAAAAATGGTAATAGACTACAAGAGTATATAGGTAGCCTGGTGGAATGAGCTGAAATGGGCTGAACCTCAATGCGGCAGGTAAGAAAGGTGAAGAAAGTGTGACTAAGTGGTACAGTTTAAAGGAGGTGCAATAACAAAGAAATCTGAACAACTTGAACACAAGTATTTGATGTGTTTAAAGGTGAGACATAGGCTAGCAAAGCAGCAAAGCACATGGGATCTTGGATATTATAAATGCAAGTATACAGTACAAGGCAGAATGTTATATTGAACCAATATAAAAATCAGATCAGTCCCAGCCAGAGTTATTTGTTGAATTCAAGCAGCCACATGCTTTCAGAATTATATGACATCTTTGAAGAGATTACAGTAGATATTTATTAGAATAGCCTAGGGCTGAGAGACCTCACTTATGTGGATAAATTCGAATAGCAGGGTTTGTTTTAGAGCAAAGCAGTTCAAGAGGAGATTGGGTGATGTATTTAAAATCATGAAGAGTTTAAACGGAAAAGAAAGAAAATTTAATGAGAGAGAACTGATTTAAAGTTATTGACAAAAAAATGGCAACATGAAGAGCAACTAATTTTAGCAAAGCTTCTTTAGGATTTGGAGCAGACTGCAAGATAAAGTAATGATATGTGTTCGATAGCAGCTTTGAAAAGGAAATTGGATAAATGCTGAACAGTCCTGTCTACCTAGAGACGGAAGGAAAAACAAATTACACGCATCTTAGTAAACAGCTTCGGAGTGCGACTACACCAGATTGTTTCATTACAACAGATGCAGACTCAATGAACTGAATGGGGTTCTTCCTGTACTAAACTAATTCATGATTTCATTATTCTATGAAATAGATACTTAACCTTTTTATTACCTTAGGTCAAAAAGTCAGCTTAAAGAAAGCTGAAGTCTTGCATCAGCCTACACATCAAGTAGAGTATGGACCACTAAGTATTGCCTCCTGTGGGTAACTGTCATTCCAGGAATCAGGCTAGCTGTTTCAAGATTCCAATCGAACAGATACGTAACATTCACATTGGGCAAACAACCTCCCAGGTCTTGGGAAAGCCAACAGTTGAAAGGAAGAAAACAGGTTCAGGGAGAGATAAATTGCATTGATTACCCTGTGTGTGGGACAGGAGGAACAGAAATATTGCACACTATCTCCCAGGATCAGGGATCACTCGACACCCATGGCCAGAGTCTGACCTTTCTGGGTTTGGACCCCAGTGTCATTGACCAGACCTAACCAGTCCTGTGGCCTGCTTCAGAGTCCTCTCCATCCGCTGGAAGTTAAACTTATGGAGCAGGCTAACCTTCAGACATGGATCGCTGTCAGAGTCATAAGATACACACTATTTACCTGATATGTCCTGAATGCCTGTGAGCTTCTTGAGTGTCCCAGGTAAGTGGTGAGTATTCCATCAGAGTTCATACAGAGTAGTAAACTGGCCTGCCCATTTTTGACTTCAAATCCCACCATAGCAGCTTTTAAATTCAATTAACAAATCTGAATAAAAGCGAGCATCAGTAATTGATTATTTTAAAAACTCACTTAGTTCATGGATGCCCATCAGGAGAGGAAATGTGCTTCTTATGCAGTTTGGCTGAAACAAGAATCCAAATTCACTTGACTCTTAATTGCCCTCTAAAATGTCCCCAACAAGCCAACTCAACTGTATCAAACTGCAGCAGTAGGGAACATTGCCCATGTGTGTAAGCAATGTAGAATGTATTTCACAAACATGGCTCACCATCATCATTAGAAATATAGATAGATGTGGGTAATAAATACTGCTGTGACTACCTTCATCCCGACCCTAAATTTGAGAATCTTCATGCTTAAAATGATCTCATGCAAAGAATGAATACAGATTAAAATTTTTTTTTTAATTGAGAAATCTGAGTGAAGGACAAAGCTTAAGATATAGGACACTGCAAAGAACAGAGAAAAGGTCAGTCAGGAAATAATGATTAAATTAGGCCAGTTTGTGTTTTCAAAACTAGTAGATTGTAAGCGAGTATGATGTGCAGATTTAAATAAGGTCTTCTCACCAAAATGCAAAGAAATCTGGTCAAGAGAAACCCACAGTGGAAATTGTATCTGTACAGTTGAGATACCATTCATTGACTGGCCAATAACAAATTAAAAGATGATGACATTCTTCTGAAATAACAGGTATTATTGTTCCTTTATTTTGCAGAATCAAAGTAACAATGTAATTAAATCTCTAAGAATATCTGGTAGGACCTCTTGGAATACTTTACAATGATCGCACTGCTGTTACACTGCTAAATTTGGGTATTGCCCAAGAATAATTTAGTTATTTATTGTTTATTTCTATTTAGTCACTTGAGACAAGCTCTTACACATCCTGCTGGGACTCAGAGGAGAAAACCTGACATTGGCAGCAAATAATTTATCACAAGCTTATGAGAAGCCTAATTTAAAATGCAAAGTTGCGTTACAGAGATGCAGAAAAGAAAAACCCACTTGTGGTGTTAAAATATGTTGCTGAATTGTTGTTAGTCGGCAGTAAACTACCAAACAAATGCCAGTTGGTCTCAATTATTTTTCTGGAGGTTACTTTCTCATCTCATGAAGTCTGTCTTTGCCATTTTCCTCTCCCAGCTAGTTCGTGGGAGATCTCCATTCCCAGTACTTTGTCAGGATGGATTAGTAGCAGAATACTAGATTGTGTCTAAATGTATTACACCTTTCATGTGCTCTCCAAAGCTTTATTTCAGTGCAGAGGGTTTTTCATTAATTCAGCTGAATTAATGTGCTCAGCTGGGGTCTCGTTGGCAGCACCAGAAGCTGTTGCTGTTGGGCAGCAGTGGAATGTGTCTGGCTAATCACAATTACAGGAGGGGGGAGCATTTAAAAGTTTGGAGGGCATGGCACCAACCAATAGCTGAGCGAAGACAAGCAATGAGGCGCTGATCTCAGCATCACTGAAATGCAAAGGTAAATGGAATGTTTTCTTGTGCCACACATCCTGATCGAACACTTGTGTTGACAAATACCATGTCACTTGTTATTTCCAAATCAGGGAGGTGCTTAACTTGAAGAAAATTGTAAAGTTATTCCTGTGTAGCTGTTATCCTTGTCCTTCTACGTTTCTTCAGTACTTAAGGAATTGTTGTCAGTCCTGAGCATTGTTCTATCATGTGCAGTTATCCTTATTTCTGGCTTTATGTTGTAGAGAAGATTAGTGATGAAGCAGCTGAAAAAGATTGGCCATGTGACACTATCCTGAAGTACTGTCATAATGATATCATGGAACTGTGATGATTCGTGTCTACAAACATAACCATCTACATTGCTGCCAGTTATCACTCCAGTCAATGAACAAGTTACCCCACTTCTCTTCCACTTCAGTTTTAATAGAATCATAGAATCCCTACAGTGTGGAAACAGGCCATTTAGCCCACGGAGTCTGCAACAAACCTCCAAAGAGCATCCACCCAAATTTCGTCCCTTAGCCTATTCCTGTATTCACCATGACTAACCATCTAGCCTGCACATCCCTGAACAATATGGGGCAACTTTGCATGGCCAATCCACCAAGCTGCACACCTTGGACTGTGGGAGGAAACTTGAGGACCCAAAGGAAACCTACAGAGACTCGGCAAAAAGGTGCAAACTCTAAACAGAGAGTCACCCAAGGCTGGAATCAAACCTGGGTCCCTGGCACTGTTAGGCAGCAGTGCTAACCACTGAGCCACCGTGCTGTAGGTTCCATGGGGCTTCACTTAGTTAGGTGGATGACACCTTGACATCTCTTGAATTCAGCACTTCTATCTACATTTTCGCCAGAGCCAAAATCAGGACACATATAGACAAATCACTGGGGATATGATGACCTACTATTTATTTCTAGAATATTAATCAAGAGACCCAGGTAATAATCTGGAGACCTGGGGTCTGATCCTGCCATGGCAAAATGGTGGAATTTCAATTCAATAAAAATGATAAAATAGACAAGAGTCTAATGATTACCATGAATCCATTGTCCAATGTTGGAACAACCCATCTGGTTCACTGATGTCCTTTAGGGAAGGAAATTACCATCCTTAACTGTTCAGGCCTACACCTGACTTCAGACCATAGCAATGTGGTTGGCTCTTAACTGCCCCCTGAATAATTAGGAATGGGGAATAAATGTTGGCCTAGCCAGCAATGCCCTCAAACCATTAATGATTTAAAAGAAGAGGTTGTATCTAATAGCAATGTCATCTGGCCACATGAATTACGGGAACACACTGAAGTACTCAAATTTCAACTCCACCTCTCATTTAAATAAATCCCTTATGAAACCTACCAGGGACCTGTAATTACTTTATACAACTGGATACAAGAAATGTCATATCACCTTAACAACCCTCTTGAATTATTGCTCTTAAACATCTCATTAATTCTTTAAGAAATATTGTAGCCACAATCAAATAATTGTGTTTTCTCTTAATAGGGTCAAAAGTTGGGATTCTTCCTGAGGCTATTTTGGAACTAAGGGTGGATTTAGTTTCCATAAACGAAATTTAAGAATGAAACAAAAAAGAGTGTACATTACTGAGTACAGAAAGTGGCTAATATTAAATTCAACATTACCTCAGTGTCATTTCTATTCCTGCAGTAACTATCCTTTTCAAAATATTTTATTTGCTTTGTCGTGGGATACCGTCATCATAGGCAAGACCAGCATTTATTCCCTGCTCATAGCCATCCACAAGAAGGTGGTGGCTAGCTGTCTTCTTGATCTGCGCTGTTTATGTGTTGTAGGGACTCACACGCTGTTGTCAGGGAATGCAAGATTTAGAATCGGTAACATTGAAAGATCAACAAATTCATTCCAAGTCAGACAGTATGAAACCTGGAGAGGCCTTTTAGCTTCTGGCTTTTCCAGATGCCTACTGCCTTTGTTTTTTGAGATGGTGGAGGTTACAGACTTGGGACATGGCGATGAAGTAGACCAGGCAAGTTGTTGCAGTGCAGCTTGTTGGTGGCACATACTACAAAGATTGCGCTAATAATACAGGGAGTGAATTAGTTAGAATTGTTAAACCAAATGGACTGCTTTGCCCTGGAATGTATCAGGTTGCTTTACTGCTGTTGGAACTGCTTTGATTCAGACAACTGGCAAGTAATCCACCACACTCCTGACACGTGCCTTGTAGATGGCAGAAAGCAGATAAACAGAAAATGCCGAAAATACACAGTGGGTCGGGAGGAATCCATTAATACTGAGTTAATACTTCAGGCCTGTGACCTTCCTTCAGAAGAATTCTCAGTTTTAATTTACATTTTCAGCACCTGCAATATTTAACTTGTGTGTCCTCAGAGAAGGTTATGGAGTCACACAGTTATATGGTCATACAGCATGGAAACAGACCCTTCTGCCCAACCAGATCATGCTGACCATAATCCCAAACTAAACTACAAATAGTTCTCCTCTAATGCAGTAGTTGTGTTCTTGTATGACCTCACGCTATAGAAAATCGTGGTAAACAAAATAGCCATTGAAAATCGGACTTAAGGAAAATCGCGACAGAAAATCACTATATCTGTACAGCAGAAAGTTTGCATTATCCAAACAGCATCCATTATTCATCAATAAACATATAATTCATAACATAACATTCATTCATAAACACATAAAATAATCAGAGGGTTAGATAGGGTGGATAGGGAGAGCCTTTTTACTCGGATGGTGACGGCGAGCACGAGGGGGCAGAGCTTTAAATTGAGGGGTGAAAGATGTAGGACAGATGTCAGATGTAGTTTCTTTACTCAGAGAGTAGTAAGGGAATGGAACGCTTTGCCTGCAATGGTAGTAGATTCGCCAACTTTAGGTACATTTAAGTCGTCATTGGATAAGCATATGGACGTACATGGAATATTGTAGGTTAGATGGGCTTGAGGTCGGTATGACAGGTCGGCACAACATCGAGGGCCGAAGGGCCTGTACTGTGCTGTAATGTTCTATGTTCTATGTTCTATTTGCATTATAGCCAATTTGCTTAATGAAACACACATTATAACAGAACTGCCTGTAGCCCCATCTGCCTGCTCCTGGCCCATATCATTAGAGTTTAGAAGGCTGAGGGGAGATCTAATAGAAACTTACAGGATAGTGTATGGCTTAGAAAGGGTGGAAGCTGGGAAGTTGTTTCCGTTAGGCGGGGAGACTAGGACCCGTGGGCACAGCCTTAGAATTAGAGGGGGTAAATTTAAAACTGAAATGAGGAGACATTTCTTCAGCCAGAGAGTGGTGGGCTTGTGGAATTCATTGCCACAGAGCACGGTGGAGGCCAGGACATTAAATGTCTTCAAGGCGGAGATTGTTAAATTCTTGATCTCACAATGCATTAAGGGCTATGGGAGAGTGCAGGGAAGTGGAGTTGAAATGCCCATCAGCCATGATTTAATAGCGGAGTGGACTTGATGGGCTGAATTGCCTTACTTCCACTCCTATGTCTTATGGTCTTATATCCCTCCAAACCTTTCCTTTTCAAGTACTTATAAAATGTCTTTTAAACCATTTTTCCTCCCATTGACACATTTCGTCAAGATTCCTTTGTAATCTTAGTTAACCTTCTTCACTGCCTACTATGCCATCAGTTTTGGTGTCATCTGCAAACATACTAACCATACCTTCTATATTCTCATCCAAATCAGTAATATAAATGACAAACAAAAGAAGACCCAGAACTGATCCCTGTGGAACACCACTGGTAACAGGCCTCCAGCCCAAAAGACAACCCTTCACCAACACGCTCTGTCTCCTGCTGTTAAGCCAATTATGTATCCAATTGGCAAGTGTACCCTGAGTCCCATGTGATCTAACTTTATTAATTAGTCAACCATGAGGAACCTTGCATTCTGAGATTTCAGCCTCTCATGACTCATGCACATATTCCATCAGCTGAACACGATGACTTTGAAGGCTGTCCAAGATTTGTACTTAGATTTTTTGTTTCATTCAGGGAATGTGAGCATCATTGACAGGGGCTACATTTATTGCTCACCTTTGATTGCCCTTGAGACAGTGGAGGTGAGCTGCCTTCACTACCATTGCAGTCCAACTAAAAGGAGGAAAGTTCCATGATTTTGACCCAGTCACACTGAAGGAACGGTGATATATTTCCAGGTCAGGTCAGTGAGTGGGTTGGAGGGGAACTTGCAAATAGTGGAGTTCCCAAGTATCTGCTTCCCTTGCCCTTCTAGATGGTAAAGGTTGTGGTTTTGGAAAGCAGTGTCTGAGGGGATTTGATGAATTTCTGCACTGCATCTTCTGGACTATACACATTATTGTCACTGTGCATTGGTGGTAAAGGGAATGAATACATGCAGGTGTGCTGCCAATCATGCAGACTGCTTGATCCTGTATGGGGTTTAGCACTTTCAGTGTATTTGGAATGACACTGACCCAGCCAATGTGGGCAGTATTCCAGCACACTGCTGTCTTGTGCCTTGTAGATGGTGGACATGTTTTGGGGAGTTAGAAAGTGAGTTTTTCGATACAAGATTCCGAGCCTCTGACCTGCTGTCATACATAGTATTTGTATGGCTAATCCATATCAACTTATGGACACCATTAACCATCAGGATGTGTACTGTGGGAGATTCAGTAAAGAAAACAACATTGAATGTCAAGGGATCATGGTTAGATTCTCTGTTATTGGAAATGTTCACCTGGTACTTGTGTGGCGTGAACGTCACATGACACTTGTCAACCCTAGCCTGTATATTGGTTTTGTTGGATTTGGATATGAACTGCATCATTGTAAGAAGAGTCAGAAACACTGCTGAACATTGTGCAATCATCAGCAAACATTCCAGCTTTCAATCTTCTGAAGGAAGGTAAGTCATTCGATGAAGCAGTTGGTTAGACCTAGCACTTTATTCTAATACCTGCAGCGATGCCCCGGAGCTGAGATGACTGACCTCCAGCAACCAAAGTTTCCATCTTTATGGTAGGTATGACTCCAACCAGTGGAGAGATTTCCTCCTTCCCACTTTTTCTCTGTCTAAAGCAGCTATTCCAAATCCTGGAACCAGGCAGATGTCACAGCTGTCTGGACTTATACTCTACTGCTAACAATAGTGTCAATCCTCCTCATTAAGCTGTCCTCTACTACCATTACATCCCTTCTTAGTGTCCCCTTTTTAATAATTTGCTATATTGTATTCCATTGCTAGTCAGCGCATCCATCCTGCAGTTTTTGTTCTCATCTAAATAAGCTGTAGAGTCTCAATCCTGCTGGACAATTACAAATATTGTGCCCTTTATGCTGTTGCTGTCTGGTCCCTTTACTTGCCTCACTCACAGTGATATCCTCCTGCAACCCCCCAAACCCGGACAATTGACTGGATTAGAACACCCTGTCATAACGGGTGTGTAGGTAACTTGCCTTTGCCCTTATTGGCTGTAGTGTCTGCAGCTTGGCCACTTGCTCAGTAGCTGTGAGCTGAAGTTTCTGCAACCACAAGCATTTATTACAGATGGGTTTACTCTTGATCATACGAGCATCCAGAAGCTCCCACATTCCACAATCACAGCACATCACCAGTACTGTCGTCTGATATGTGTAAATTAATTAATAATTGATGATTAATTAATTTATATTCAATGCAGACTGCACCTCCCAAGAAGTTTTAGCCTTGCCAGTAAACTTAACAATATTGTTAAATCAATATAATAATTACCATACTGATGAATCTTATAGTTGTCAATAGTACAAGTTACTTTTTTGCCTTCTCCTTCTACAACTCAAAATTGGCAATCAAATGCTGAGGCCTGGATAAAAGTAGAAGGAAAAAGATGCTTCCCTCCCCCTGACCCCCATCCTTCACTCAATGTACATAGGACAAGGGTAGAGGTTTTTTGTGTGAGGGTTGTGTTAGTGGGTCTGCCTAGTGGCAGAGGGCTTGGGGAGGATTGGTAATAGTGCCCAGTGGGTTTCAAATTAAAAGTAATCTGTACTGGCCCAGATTAACTGAAGAATGTCTGAACCAGAGAATCACAGGCATCCCTGGCAGTTGAGTGTATGGCTTCACATGACATCATCACTTTGTTCTTCTCCTCCTCTTGATCCACTTGATCGGAAAATACAGAACTCTCATTCTCTTCCTCCTTCTGGCATTCCCATCCTCATGTTGTCCATGGATCAGGAAACAGTGAAGAGCCTGGGAATACTGACTAATAAATAATAAGCCCCTTCCCCACACCATTTCTTCCACCCAACCTTCCCAGATTTATCCAGGCATCTGAACCGCATTGTCGGCATTCTGATTGCTTGCTCAAATACAAATCTTGTGCTCATGTAGCTTATACTGTATCTTTCAAAGGTATCATTGCTTGGGCTTCACACAGTTGCTATCTGCCGTGTCTTTAGAGGATTGCTGTTGTCTCCAAGGATCCATTGTTTAGAAGTGTGAATATGTCTGGGAGACCCGACAGGGTGAATGCATATTCCCAGTTCCCTGGATACCTTGTACGGAGTATATGATAGTTTTATGATTACTACTATTCAGCTGAACATTGATGTAGTGGAATCCTTTCAGTTGAGGAATACACCAGGGTGATCTGAGAGTGTTTTAAACGCCACGTGCATGCAATCTATTTCTCCCTGGACCTTTGGGAACCCATCAATGTAAAAAGGCTGTGCTCCTTCTGACTGCTCTTATCAGCAGCAATGTGTACTACTACCCCAGAAAACAATTCCACCTGCTCACCAGTCTTTCAGCCCAACAGCAATAGGCTAGTAAACCTCAGCCCACTATATCTGTTACTCTCTTCCAACCATTTATACCCCTCACTTAATCTGTTACATCATTATTCTTCCTCCAAGCTCCTGCTAACCTCATGCAACACTCTAATTGCAACTTTTCTTATTAAGCATTAATATCGATTCACCATTACATTTGGACTTTTACATTGTCTGACCTCAAAAATGGATCGTTCCCGTGTAGTGAAAGTTTATCTATACTCATAATGGAATAATATCTAAGGAGTGCGTACTATGTGTGTAAGGAGCTATGTTGTGAGTATAATAGATTGTATGGGACTACAGATGGAGAAGAGACAGTGATTTCCTGCTCTACCATGCTTCACTACATTGTTGATAAACAAGAAATATTAGTGGTTAATATCTGCCTTGTATGTCTTGAACTCCTCATGATATTCCTATGTGTGGCAGGCAGTAAGCAGATGATTAGGAACAGCAGTAAGCAACAATAACACGCCTAAAGATAAACCAAGGAGCAGCAAAGAGCAATGAATAAAGGATTTTGACACCAAAGGAAATTGACATCAATTTACAAAGGGAAAATTACAAGAACAAGTAGTATATAGAAGGTCCTACTTGGGTCGGGGCAAAACTCAAACTACTTTTGGGAAATAGGGCAGGTCATGTGGCTGAAGTGACAGTGGGGGAGCACTTTGGGACCAGTGACCACAGTTCTATTCATTTTAAAAATAGTTATGGAGAAGATCAAAATTGGTCCACAGGCTCAAGTTCTAAATTGGGGCAAGGCAAATTTTGATGGAATTAGACAGGAGCTTGCAGGGGTTGATCCGAGTAGTTTGTTTGAAGGCAAAGGCATCTCTAACAAGTAGAGGCCTTTAAAAGTGTGATAGCTAGAGTTCTAGATCTATACGTACCTGTGAGGGTAAACGGCAAGGTTGGCATAAGTTGGGAATACTGGATGACAAGAGATATTAAGGCTTTGACCAGAAAAAAAAAGGAGGCATGGCTCAGGAACAGGCAGCTAGGATAAAGGGAAAACCTGGATGTATACAGGGGATACAGGAGTTTACTAAAAAGGAAACCAGGAGGGCTAAAAGGGGGCACAAGATAACTTTGGCTGAGAAGATTAGGGTGAATCCAAAGAAATTTTTTTAAGCATCTTAAAGGAAAAAGAATAACTAGGGAGAAAAAAGGACCCCTCAATGACTAAAGTGGACATGTATGTGTGGAATTGCAGGAGATGGGTGAGGTCCTGAATGAATATTTTTTTCTCTGTGTTTACGGTGGAGAAAGACATGAAGACTTGGGATATCGGGGATGTTAGTGGCAATATCTTGGGGACAGTCCATATCACAGTAGAGGAGGTGTTGGAGGTATTAGAATGTATGAAATTGGATAAATCTCTTGGTCTTGATAAGATACATCCAAGAACATGCAAGAGGCTAGAGAAGAAATTGCGAGTGCCCTGGCTGATGTATTTGTATCTTCATTGGCCAGGGTGAGGTCCCAGAAGACAGGAGGGTAGCGAATGTTGTGCCCTTATTCGTGAAGGGCTGCAAAGAAAAACCTGGGAATTATAGACCAGTGAGCTTAACATCTGTGGTAGGTGAGTTACTTGAGAACATTCTGAGGGATAAGATACACATGCATTTGGAAAGACAAGGGTTAATTAGGATAGCCAGCATGGCTTTGTGCATGGGAGATCATGCCTCAAAAATTTGTTAGAATTCTTTGATGAAGTGACCAGGAAGGTTGATGAGGCCAGGGAGGTAGACATAGGAGTTCAGTAAGGCCTTTGATAAGGTTCTACATAGCACACTGCTCTGGAAGATTAGATCATTTGGAATCCAAGGAGAATTAGCAAATTGGATGCACAGTTGGCTTCATGATCAGAAGCAGAGAGTAATAGTGGAAGGGTGCTTGTTGGACTGGAGGCCTGTGATTAGTCTTGTGCCAGGGGCCAGTGCTGTGACCATTGCTTATCTAAATAAATGATTTGGATGAGAACGTACAAGGCATGACTAATAAGTTTGAGGATGACACAAAAATAAGCAATATCGTGGACAGTGAGGAAGATGATCAGAAATTGAAGCAGGCTTTTGATAAGCTGGGGAAGTAGGTAGAAAAAGGGCAAATGGAGCTTAGTGTAGATAAGTGTGAGATGTTGTATTTTGGAAAATTAAATCAAGGTAGGAGTTTCATGGCGAATGGTAGGACCTTAAGGAGTGTAGTGGAACAGAGGGACCTTGGAGTTCAGGTACAAAGTTCTCTGAAAGTGGAGGCACAGGTACACAGGGCAGTGAAGAAGGCTTTTGGCACACTGGCCTTCAACACTCAGGGCATTGAGTATAGAAGTTGGAAAGTTATATTGCAGTTGTACAGGACATTGGTAAGGCTGCACTTGGAGTATTTTTCCAGTTTTGGTCACCTTACTCTATGAGGGATGTTATTAAACTGGAAAGAGTGCAGAAGAAATTTACAAGGATGTTGCCAGGACTTGAGGGACTGAGTTATAGGGAGAGGTTGGACAAGCTGGGACTTTTTCCTTAGATTGTAGGAAACTGAGGAAGGTGGCTCTTATAGAAGTGTATAAGATCATGAGAGGCATGGGTAGGATGAATGCACTCAGTCATTTTCCCAGGGTTGGGGAATTGAGGGCTGGAGGGCATAGGTTTAAGGTGAGAGGAGAAAGAATACATGGGAACCTGAGGAGAAACTTTTTTACAGAGAGGGTGGTATGCATATGGGATAAGCTGACAGCAGAAGTGGTTGAGGTGGGTACATGAACAACATTTAAAAGATGTTTGGACAAATACACAGATGGGAAAGATTTAGAAGGATAAGAGCAAGTGCAGGGAAGGGGGACATTTCGGTTGGCACGGACCAGTTTGGGCTGTAGGGCCTGTCTCTGTGCTTTAGGACTCTATGACGCTAACAAATCTGTTGTGTCTGGGCCTGTAAAGTCCTAAAGGTATTGTTAATACTGAGAAGTGTTTTAAGAACAACACAGCACGTTGATGACATATGTTAATGATGTGATAGGGTTAGGTTTAGGGTTAGCTGTCCATTGGGTAAATTAATCACTTTGCTGGTTTAATTAGATAGCTACACATTTGCGACAGCTTGTGAAATTGTGAAGATCACTATTGGTGCACTCTTTCTAAGGGAGTCATGGCAAACCATCTTCATTCCACCTTTTGGACGTTATTCCTCTACAAATCTGCCTTTGGAATCACATCAACACAAAAGATTTTCCAAAAGATGAAGTCCAGCATACTGAAAGGCAGGGATGTTGCTTTGCGACATGTAAATGAGTTCACATCCATGGATCTATTGAAAAACAACATGAGAAAAGAGTATAAGGAATCTTGAAAACAATACAAGATACTCAATTGATACTTACTGCCATGTGTGACACATAATACAATGTTTGGGCCATATCATCCAGGCAACAGTCAGATCTGTAAAAGTCTAGAGAAGGTTCTCAAGGCTACAACCAGGTATAGAGGGATTGTCTTATTAGGAGAGATTGAGTGGGTTAAGCTTTGCTCAGAAGCTTTTGTACTTATTGGACACAAACAAAATTGCTGGAAAAGCTCAGCAGGCCTGGCAGCATCTGTGAATGACAAAACAGGGTTAACGTTTCAGGTCTGGTGACCCTGTCTCAGAATTCCCGCTCTGTCCCTATCACACATTGTACTCAATGGAGTTTAGAACAATGAGAAGTGACCTTACTGAAACATACAAGATTCGCAAGAGACTTGACAGGATATCTGAAGAAAGATTGTTTCTCTTTATGGAAGAATCTTGGACCAGACGGTGTATCCTCAGAATAAGGTGGAACATTTAAGATAGAGATGAAGACCTTTTTTTCTCTCAGTGGCTAAGGATTCCATGGAATTCTTTGCCACAGGGGACTGTTTAGGCTGGTTCATTAAGTATGTTCAGGGCTGAGATCGATAGATTTTTAATCAGTAAGGTAATCAAGTGTTGTAAGGAAAAAGCAGGAAAATGGAGTTGAGGATTATCAGATTAGCCATGGTCTCATTGATTGGCAGTGCAGTCAGTGAGTTGAATGGTCTTATTCTGCTGCAATGTCCTAACATGAAAGTCATCAGGAAATTTCCGCTCTCTGGAAATGTATCAGAATTCCAACAGTTTATGAAAATAGCGAACCATGTGGGAGAATTTTTACCCCAATTAAGCCAAATAAATAAAATTTTGAAGGGAACTTTTGCAATACGACCAGGTATGGTATGGACTGAGCATTAACAGCAATCATTTGACTGAGTCAAAAGGATGGTCATTATCATCCAAGTTCCTCGCACATTATGAACCTGAACCTCCTACTATTGTAGCAACAGAGGCATTATCTATTGGTCTGGGAACAGTCTTATTCAGAAGATGTGATAAGAGGATCTACCTGAGATGCTTCAAGAGCTCTAACTGGAACTGAACAGCACCATACAGTAGTAGAGAAGAACATGCTTGTAGCTACTTGGATATGCAAGCAATTTTCTGAGTACATCTTGGGTCTTACTGTTCAAGATTCAAACTAACCAGAAGCTGATGGTAACTTTCTTGAATACAAAGGAGCAAAGACACCGTCCAGAATCCAATGATTGTGACTAAAGTGATGCGCCAGAACTTCAGAGTCTGTGTAACAACAGTACTAGAGCATGGTCATATTCTACTCAGGTTGCCCAATAATTGCCCCAGGGAAGAATGATGAACCTTTTGTCCAGAAAGCCAAATCCTTCATTGCATGGATGACTCAATGTTTGTCAACAACAGTAAAGAAGTTGAAAGAACTTCAAGAGACTCCATTGCACAATGAAAAACATGTGCCAATTCACATCTCCAGCCCTGATGGCTGGCTAGCAAATGTCCCTGGTAAACCTGTCCTGTGGCAGCATTTTGAACAACATCCTGAGATCCGGATTATCAAAGGCCCTTTGGATTTTGATGAAAATAGGTGGTCCCACAATTTTTAATCTGGATGCCCTTCAGAGGTGCTCTTGGAAGGCACAAGGATTGTGATCCACACAGATCTGTTCTGAAATTGTTAAAGTCAATATTGAGTTCTGAGGGCTGTAAGGTATGAAGTGTTGTTCCTCCAGCTTGTGTTAAGCTTCCCCCATAGCACTGCAGTAGGACTGAAACAGAAAAGTTGGCAAGGGAACAGGGCGGTATGTTGAAGTGGCAGGCAATGGAAGCTTGGAGTCAATTTTAAGGACAGAATGGACATTTTCCGCAAAGCAGTCACCCGGTCTGAGTTTTGTTTCTCCAATGTAGAGAGATTCACTATCTGTGTTTGGCCATTCAAGATGAGGTAGGCACCACATAGATCTTGTACACTCACCTCATCTCCCTGATTGTGATGTAGTTCTGAATTAGTTCTACTCTGAGCTGCTCTGTACAGTCCTGTTGTTTACCTTTGTGCACTGCAAGTGCCAAGTAGCTTTCTGAACAAGTCCAGACCCAGCTTTCCTTTTTAAATGTTAATGCACACTACCATCCTGGATGCATACTGACCTGCCAGAGAGAGGCTGGGTGCATGGAGAAGCATTGGCCTTGTACCAGCTGCTTCAGGCCATTGGCACTACCATCATGTCTATTCAAGGTCTTCACTCATAGAGGGGACAGAGCTGCATGCACAATTGCACTTCATTAAAGCTTTGAATTCCCACAAATGATGGCTAGTAAGCATGCATACGTCACTAGAATTTTGTGTTTTAAATATCTTCCCTTGAAAACAATTTTAAATCTGTTGCTTTTCCAGCCTTATCCTTTTAAGAACCACTTCTACCAATTTGTAAACCTGAATCCTCAAACCTTTTTGTTTTTACCCATTAGTCATTATTCCGTCATTCAAATTATCATAACCACTTGGTTAAAATACACCAGTTTACCTTTATTAACTTTGAATTCCATCTGGCACTTTTTGCTCAATTCAGTACCTCAAAGTTTAGTCACTGGATTTGATAGGTAGATATTCATGTCATTAATGAACAAAATGAACAGAAGCTGACTGAACATCATAACTTCCCCAGTCCCTCTGAGAAACTGCCTGCCCCTCGTATTCTCTGTATCCTTCCTTCCAGACTTTTTAAATCATTATTTAAAACCTTTCCTTAATTCCATGCAGCTAACTATTCTCTACGCTTTTTATATTAGTATTTTGGTAAAGCTGTTTTTAAAGCCCAAAGATAGCACATTCACTGCTTCTAAGCACCCTATACCCCAACGCTGCTGTGACCATCTCTAAATTCAAGGACTCTCAAGCAGAAAACCTGGGCTGTTTGTTTTAAATTATTCTCTTTTTAGCTGGATATTTAGCAACTGCAGCTCTAAATAAAGCGTCCAAACATTCTCAATTACCCAGCGTAGCCTTGCCTCCAAAAGATTTTTATAGAAACGTCTAGAAGAGGAAACATGAAAGCCAGGAGCCTTACAGTGGCATTGGTGGCTCAGCATGAAACTCTATGGTGAAGCCTGGGGCTGGTTGAGCCCATATAAGCACTCCTCTGTCCTTCTGCTTTAAATTTCATTTTTAATGAGTTGGAACAGGACCAACATCATCAATTATAGAATGATATAGCTCAGGACGGAGGCCATTCAGACCATTGTTCTTGTAATAGATTTACCTGATTAGCCTCACTCCCTTATTCATTCTGCTGAGCCCAGCAAATTTTCCATTTCAAGTATTTACTCTATTTTCTTTTAAAAAGGAGAATATTTTCCTTACAAGATGGTGACAGAATAGAACTCCTCAGCTGGAGTATCTCTCAGCTCAGCTGGAGCTTATCTGATCTGTCAGTTTCCTTTTTTCTCTCTTTAGCATTTTATTCTTTCTTCTCAGTGATGTCCCAAACTCCTGCTCTCAGTGTGGATTTGGAGGCTCGGCCACAGTATGGACCCAGCATGGTGGTCTGTCCATGGCCTGGCATGATGCCCACTTGGCCCCGCATGGCTGTATCCCAACCCAGCGTAGCAATCTCTCAGCTCAGCATGGCAGCCTCTCAGCCTGGTGTGACAGTCTCTCAGTGCTCAGCGTGGCGGCCTCTTGGCCTGGAATGGCAGTCTCTCAGTGCTTGGCCCAGTGGCCTCTTGGCCTGGTGTGACAGTCTCTCAGTACACAGTATAGCGACCACTTGGCCTGGAATGGCAGTCTCTCAGTGCTCAGCATAGCGACCTCTTGGTCTGGAATGGCAGTCTCTCAGTGCTCAGCGTATCAACCTCTTGGCCTGGAATGGCAGTCTCTCAGTGCTCGGCCTGGTGACCTCTTGGCCTGGAATGGCAGCCTCTCAGTGCTCAGCCTGGTGGCCTCTCGGCCTGGAATGGCAGCCTCTCAGTGCTCGGCCTGGTGGCCTCTCGGCCCGGAATGGCAGTCTCTCAGCGCTTGGCCTGGTGGCCTCTCGGCCTGGAATGGCAGTCTCTCAGTGCTCAGCGTAGCGACCTCTCGGCCCGGAATGGCAGCCTCTCGGTGCTCAGCGTAGCGACCTCTTGGCCTGGAATGGCAGTCTCACTGTGCTCGGCCTGGTGGCCTCTTGGCCTGGAATGGCAGTCTCTCAGTGCTCAGCCTGGTGGCCTCTCGGCCTGGAATGGCAGCCTCTCAGTGCTCGGCCTGGTGGCCTCTCGGCCTGGAATGGCAGCCTCTCAGTGCTCGGCCTGATGGCCTCTCGGCCTGGAATGGCAGCCTCTCAGTGCTCGGCCTGGTGACCTCTCGGCCTGGAATGGCAGCCTCTCAGTGCTCGGCCTGGTGGCCTCTCGGCCTGGAATGGCCGCCTCTCAGTGCTCGGCCTGGTGGCCTCTTGGCCTGGAATGGCAGCCTCTCAGTGCTCAGCCTGGTGGCCTCTCGGCCTGGAATGACAGTCTCTCAGTGCTCAGCGTAGTGACCTCTTGGCCTGGAATGGCAGCCTCTCAGTGCTCAGCCCGGCGGCCTCTCGACCCGGCATGGCAGTCTCTCAGTGCTCGGCCTGATGGCCTCTCGGCCTGGAATGGCAGCCTCTCAGTGCTCGGCCTGGTGACCTCTCGGCCTGGAATGGCAGCCTCTCAGTGCTCGGCCTGGTGGCCTCTCGGCCTGGAATGGCAGCCTCTCAGTGCTCGGCCTGGTGGCCTCTTGGCCTGGAATGGCAGCCTCTCAGTGCTCAGCCTGGTGGCCTCTCGGCCTGGAATGACAGTCTCTCAGTGCTCAGCGTAGTGACCTCTTGGCCTGGAATGGCAGCCTCTCAGTGCTCAGCCCGGCGGCCTCTCGACCCGGCATGGCAGTCTCTCAGTGCTCGGCCTGATGGCCTCTCGGCCCGACATGGCAGTCTCTCAGTGCTCGGCCTGGTGGCCTCTTGGCCTGGCGTGGCAGTCTGTCAGTGGCAGTACGAGGTTTCCTTTTGGCTTAGAGTGGCTGGCTCTCAACCCGGAGAGGAATTTCATGCTTAAGATGATCCCAGAGCTGTTTCCTGGTTTTGAGAACCTTGAGGTGAAACCTAGTGTGGTCTGGAGTCAAGATCTAGGGAGAATTACAGACTAGGTGCCAGAATGGACAATGTTGGGAGGACTGTTATTCTGAATTCTTTGTTTCTTCATTTTTCAAATTTATTCCTATGAACTGTCATACTATTCTTTATTTTTTCTTTTCTCTAAGAATTTACACTTGAGAATCTGTACCTAGTTGCTATTGTACCTAAAATAGCACTGCAAGTGAACTCTTCACTGTACTCATTTGAGAAATCTAATTCTAATTTCAAATTGCAATTACAAACGAATACTTTATTTACCCAAATGGATTTTGGTTCCTTCCTATAGTAATTCTGAAGGCAGAGCTGTTTGGTCTACCATTGATATTCAATGCATGTGTAGTGCACATTGGAGGAATTAATCTTCAATAAAAGAATAGATTTAGTTTATTTGAACACTTTAAGTATATTAAAGATTGCAAAGTTTGAATGCCACATCATGATGCATTTACTTCAATAATTATGAAGACCTGGCCTATTTTACAGAGTAATTGACTCCTTGATCCCTCAAGGGTTGTCACAAAACCAGCTATCGCCATCATGTCCACAGCTTGCATTAGGTTACAGGTTCACAACAATGGACTTCTCAGTGCCCGACAACTGTCTCTAAACATCAATTGTACACATTTGCCAGAGGGATTTTTCTTTTATAGTTTTGTACAAAGGTGATTCTTAATCAGTTGATTAAGATTAATTTATTTTCATACAAAGCTCCATACTTTTTGCTTGAATGATGTAAGGTAATGCTTGTGTTAGGAATAAAATCAGATCCTGATTTCCATTGTACCCCATCTTATAAGGCATGAACAGGCACTGGAGGGAGCTCAGCAACAATTTTCCAGGGAGGTTGCCAAAGCTTAGTGTTATTTAGAAGTTAGCTATGATGGGAATACTTAAACCTTGGTTACATTTGTTAATAATGTGCACATTATAGGTGGTTCAAATGTTGTATTTAGACAATGAAGGGTAGTTGGAGAAAGAATCTTTCTTCAAGTGGAATAAAGGACCCTGATCAAAAACCAGAAGGAATTCAGTTAGAAAGACAATCTAGGGGGAAAAAAAAGGTCTACCGTGCATGTTTTGTGAAAATGTACAAAGCAGCGTATAAATTAAGGTGTTCAAAAGTGAGATGGTTTCTTATGCTAGAAATACAGATACTTAAAACAATGCAGGCAGATATGATACATAGTGTTAAATGTTTGTAATTGCAAAATGGTCGGATAGTTTCAATGAGTGAATAGATTATTCTTGTCTATAGACCTTTCAGTCATATGAGCAAGGTATTTTAATAGAGAATCGTTCCTCAATATTTATAAAGGGAGAGGCATAAAATCATTATTAATCAAAGCTTACGGTAATTAATGGAAGTTGATTACAAAGTTTTAAATCTTTAACAAACTTTAAACTTTGGAAAGTTTACATATATAAAATCATTTTGTGGAGGAGGAATGTCCACAACTGTGGTCTCTTTCAAAGTTAACATCATCCTGAATGAGGAGAGAAACAGCGTATTAGAGCACTGTACTGTTAAATGCAGCTATCTTGTTTATTCTACAATTGCTGCAAATAAAGCTCAGAGGTAAAAAAGAAGAGCAACAACTTGTTTGTGTGTAAGCACTCACTGAAATTTGCTTTGCTGTGTTTTGCATCATAAGGTCAAGTGTGGTTCCTAGGCAACGCAGAGTCTTATGGAAAAAATATTGCAATGTTGTGTTGGGGGTAGAATTGAAATACTGTTAGTCAAATGTAAAATTGAACGCGTGACATCTGGAGTTTGTAAATGTACAGGAATTGCATTCAAGATTATGAAATATACTCTGGATTTAAATTGCAAGAAGTATTTTTGGTGCAAATGGAAAGGTATTCAAATCTGTGACTGGTCAGCACAGGCTGACCCTTTATATGATCAATGATATATATCTGACAGAAATAGATTGTAATGATTTAGTTTTGCTATTTTACCTGACAGCTGGAACTGTCTTGCTGCTACTACAGACTATACTGATATATCACCTCGTTTGCCAGGATGTAGTACAGAGCACTAATGACCAGTCAGTTTTCCCACTGATTGGGACTATCTGTTGCCACATCATGTATAAAGAATAATAGTGGGTCTCTGCATCTAGGTGGCCTGACTAGTTTGTGGACAGATTCTGTTATGGGCTGGCAGGAAATAGTTCTGTGTCCCCAGAGAGGGCACTTGTTCCCTTTATGGATTTCACCCTGCCATACCATTTGAACAGCCTTGGATTGTTGTGAGGTCTTCTCTGGACCATGAGACATCAGATAGAGCCTCAGCCAGCACACCAACTACAATGTGGTTTTAGATAAGCTTATCTCACAGGGTCTTGGAGTCACAGTGATCTGCTTAATGGAAGGGATCTTTTAAGAAAAACACCATACCTTCTCTCTTGGTTACTGGCTTTGCCACTTAAACATAGCACGGTCAAATACTGTATTATGCCATGGATTGAAATAGGTGTTGAGAGACCCTTTTAATCGTATTTTTCTGTTTCCTATATCCCAAAATGGCAAGAACTGTATCAGCTATGTCACTGATGGTAAATGTTTCATGTTAAACTTTCTAAGGAGAGCTTGCGTAACTATGGCAAGTCACAAGTGTACAGTGTTTTTCCAAACTCATTAGCTCAACTATCCACCTTTTTATTTAAACAATGCATACATTGCAGTTACAATTTACCCAATATGCAACATAGAATGCTGAACATTTAACAGCGCAGTACAAGAATAAGCTCTTTAGCCCATTGTGCCTGCACCAACACATAATGCCATTGTAAACTAATCCCAACTGCCTGCACATAGTCCATACTTCCATTCCTGCTCCTGTTCACATGTTTGTCTTAATTCCTCTTAAACATTGTTATTGTATCTGCTTCTACCACCTTCCTTGGCAGCACTTTCCAGGCAAATGCTATTCTCTGTGTAAAAACTGGCCTCACACATTTCCTTAAAACTCTGCCCCTTTCATCTTAAACCTAGGCACCCTAGTAATTGACATTTCCACCCTGGGAAAAAGACTCCAACTATCCACACTATCTATGCCTCTCATAGTTTTATATGCTTCTATCAGGTCACCCTCAGCCTCCAAAGCTCCAGCAAAAACAATCCAATTTCATCCAACCTCTGCTTTTGTGTAAACACGCCAGAGAGCATCCTGGTCAACCTAAATAAAGACTGAAAAACCGCAGATGCTGTGAATCAGGAACAAAAGTAATAGTTGCTGGAAAAGCTCAGCAGGTCTGCCAGCATCTGTGAAGAAAAATCAGAATTAACGTTTCAGGTCTGGTGATCCTTTCTCAGAGGAGTCCTCTGAGGAAGTGTCACCAGACTTCAAACGTTAATTCTGATTTTTCTTCACAGACACTGCCAGGCCTGCTGAGCTTTTCCAGCAGCTTCTGTTTTTGACCCTGCTAAACTCCTTTTGCACTATCTCCAAAGCCTCTACATCCTTCCTATAGTGTGGTGACCAGAACTGCATACAATACTCCAACTATGGCTGAACTGAAGTTTTATACAGCTGCAGCATAACTTGCCAACTTTGATACTCAGTTCCCTTATCGATGAAGACAAGCATGCCATACACTTTCTTTACCACATTTAATCTTTTGCATTGCCACTTTCAGGGATCTATGGGCTTACACCCTAATATCTGTCTGTATATCAATGCCCCTAAGGGTTGTTTACTGTATACATACCTCTGCATTTGACTTCCCAAAATATATCATCTCACACTTGTCTGGATTAAACTCCACCTGTCAATTCTCTGCACAAATTTCCAATTGGTTTATATCCGACCGTATCCTTCGACAACTTTACTCACTATCCACAAATCCATCAATTTTTGTGTCATCTGCAAATAAACTTTCAGACCACCTATATTTTCACACAATCCATTTGTATATATTACAAATTATATAGGTCCCAACACTGAATGCTGTGGAACAACACTGATCAGAGGTCTCCAGTCAGAAAAGCCCTTCCACAGCTACCCCCTGTCTTCTATGGCCAAGCCAATTTTGTATCCAACTTACCAACTCACTTTGGATCCCATGTAACTTAATCTTCTAGACCAGCCTACCATGAGGGACCTTGTCAATGCTTTAGTAAAGTCCATGCAGACAACATCCACTGCCCTACCCTCATTAAACATCTTCATCACTTCCTCAAAAACTCAATCAAGTTTGTGAGACAAAACCTTCGTGCACAAAACCATGCTGACTATCCCTAATAAGTCGATTCTTTTCCAATGTAAATAAAGTCCCATCTCTGAGCTTCTTTTCCAGTTATTTCCCTAACACTGACGTAAGGCTCAGCAGCAGATATAATCCTGGACTATCTCTATCGCTCTTTTTAAACAAAAGAACAACATTGGTTACTCTCCAGTCTTCCAAGACCTCACCTATGGTTAAAGAGGATGCAAAGGTCTCTGTCAAGGCCCCAATAATCTCTTCCTTGATCTCCCTCAGTATCCTGGAAATGATCCATCAGGCCCTGAGACTTATATACCTTAATGACTTGCAAGGTACCTAACAACTCTTCCTTCATAATGTCAACATGCTCTAGAATATGAATATACTCCTCCCTAATCTTACCAGCATCCACATCCAATGTGAAATATTCATAAAGGACCACATCCACTCCATCTGGCTCCATGCATCAATTTTCTCCTTTGTCCTAGAATGGATCTACTCCTCCCTTAGCTAACCTCCTGCTCCGAGTATATATTTAAAATGCCTTGGGATTCTCTTTAATCTTACTTGCCAAGGAGATTTCATGACACCTTTTAGCTCTGCTAATTTCTTGTCTAAGTTCATTCCTGCTTCCTGCTGAGGCCTCAAAAGCCTTGTCTGATTTCAGTTTCCTCAACCTTACAAATGCTTCCTTTTTCTTTTTGATCAGATTTTCACTACATGGGCCAACAAAGAAAATGTAATTCAGAAGCAAAAGCAGTGTTAATCCTCATCAATCCCTGTATTCATGTTTCGTCTATAATCTCTTGAGGGTTAAAGAATTTAAATGGCCCTTATGTAAGTTGGTCTTGGCAGCTTGTCTGTAATCAGCTCATTCCTGGGATGATGTTCCTTCTCTGGGGAATTTTGTTCCCATGGTGAGTGATTGGTCAGAGCACACTATTCGTCTTTCAGATTCAATGTCTCTACTGGCTGGTGAATTCCAAAGTACATAGAGATGTTGCAGGTGCTTGTTTGATTCAAATGAAAACAGTCTTTTGTTCTGTGCCGTAACACGTAACACACCTCTTCAGCAGTGAGCTGGCATAAAGGATCACACTCAATACACTGAACGAAAACTTTGCTAATTAGTCACAAATCCAATAAATCATTGTGCTATTTTTCACAAAAGTTAGTTACTGTGTATCTGATGAAGGTCTCACCTTATCAGGATCTGAATGAAGTCCTGTAGTTGAAATAAAACAAGTTTAATTATGTCTTTTGCTCCTACAACTTGAGATTCATCTTTTGAGCTCACTGTGACAGTTGCAGTAGATTCTGAATGGGGTCTGCAATAGCTTCTTCCATTGCCTATTCCATCTACACACCCATAAACTCAAAAAAGGAATGAAACCAACGGATCCTGTGGCATCAACATAGACATTGGAAATGACAACAGCAAACTTATTCGGGCCAAGCCAGCAACGTCCTCCTTATTAACATCTTGGGGCTGGTGCTAAGATTGGGAGAGCATTCTCATGGACTAGTCAAACAACAGCTTAACAAAATCATACTCACCAAATCATTCCTTACACACAATGCCCAGACATGAACATCACCATCCCAAGGAATGTCCTCTCCCATTGGCAGGAGACACCCAGCAGAGAGAATGGTACTGTGGCATAGAGTTCGAAGGGAGTTGGTTTGGGAATCCTCAAAATTGACACCAGACTCCATGAAGTCTCAGGTTGTCAAGTCAAACAAGAGCAAGAAATCTTTCTGCTGATTACAACATTCCATTCCCCACCACCAACTGATAAGTCAGTAATCCTTCATGTTGAACACAACTTGGAGGAAGCACTGAAGGTAGCAAGGGCACTGAATTTACTCAGGTTGTGGGCATCAATGCTCACCAACAGTGGCTTGGCAGCACCTCTACTGAACAAGACCTGACAGATTGATTCTGTGGCAGGTGGTGAAAGATTTAACAAAAGGGAAAAACAGACCTGAAATCAACTTCACCAACCTGCCTACCACAGATACATCTGCCCATGGTAGTGTTGGTAAGAGAGACCACTCAACAATCCATATGAAGACAAAGTCTCATCTTCACATTAAAGATACCCTCCCATTGCGTGGTGGGGCACTATCACCATGCTTCGACTGTTCTAGCGACTCAAGATTGGGCATCTATGAGGCACTGTGGGCCATCAGTAGCTGCAGAACTGTAGTCCAACAGTTTCAGCAATTTCATGGGCCTGCAAATCCCCTACTCTACCATTCCCAGGGTCAAACCTTGGATTAAACCTTAGTATGATGATATGCTCAGGAGGGCATGCCAGGAACATCACCTGCTCCTTGCGGTGTCAACCTGGTGAAGCTACTGCACATCACCATGGTGTAGCAAACAACATAAGCAACAAGTAATAGACAGGACAAAGTAACTTCGCAACCAACAGAGCAGACCTAAAGCTCTGCAGTTGTACCAGGTCCAGTTATGAATGGTGGTGGCCAAGAGTGAGGTAAGAGGATCCATAAATATCCCTATCCTCAATGATGCTGGAGCCCAAAACAAGGCCACTTTTGGAATACTGTGTTCAATTCTGTTCTCCCTGCTATAGGAAAGATATTGTGAAAGTTGAAAGGGATCAGAAAAGATTGAAAATGATGTTGCTGAGCTTGGTGGGTTTTAGCTATAGGACAGGCTGAATAGGCTGGGGCTATTTACCGTGGAGCATTGGAGGCTGAAGGGTGATCTTGTGGAAACTTATAAAATCATGACGGGCATGGATGGGATGAATAATCAATGTCTTTTCCCTGGGGTAGGGAAGCCTGAAACTAGGGGGGCATAGGTTTAAGGTGAGGCGGGAAAGATTTAAAAGCAACCTTGAGGGCAACATTTTCACACAGAGGGTGGAGCTCATATGGAATGAGCAACCAGAGGAAGTGGTGGAGGCTGGCATAATTACAACATTTAAAAGGCATCTTGATGGGTATATGAAGGTGAAGTTAGACAAACAAGGAGGCTGGCAGAACACAGCAAGCTAGGCAGCATTGGGAGGAAAAGAACAGTCAATGTTCCTGAAGAAAGGTTATAGGCATATGGGCCAAATGCTGGCAAGTGGGACTTGATTTATTTAGAATATCTGTTGGCATGGATGAGTGGTACCAAAGGGTCTGTTTCGGTGCTGTACATCTCCATGACTCTATGACTCTATCAGTGCAAAAGACTTGGCTGAAGTATTCGCAGCAATCATCAATTGGAAGAGCTGGGTGAATGATTCAGAACCTCCTCTAGATGTTCACAGTATCACAGGTGCCAGGCTTCATCTTATTCAGTTCACACCATGTGGCCTCAAGGTAAGGTTGAAAGCACTGGATACTATAAAGGCTATGGGCCCTGACAACATACCTACAATAGCTCTGAAGACATGTACTCCATCAAAACACTGTCAACTACCCAAAAGCGTAAATGTGTCTTGCACATAGAAAGCATGACAAGTGTGTTCAACCTAGCTAATTACTACTCTGTCAATCGACAGTTGATCATCAATGAAGTAATAGAAGGTATCATCAACAGTGTTATTAAGTGGCCATTGCTTAGCAATAATCTGTTCATTGATAATCAGTTCGAGATCCACCAGAGCCAGTCAGCTCCTACCTCATTAAACGTGGACAAAAGAGCTGAACTCCTGAAGTGAGGTGAGAGCAACTGATCTTGATATCAAGGCTGCATTTGATCAAGTATGGCATCCATCAACTATGGCATCAAGGAGTCTCTGTTAAAGTAGCTTCAAAGGGAATCAGGGGAAAGCTCTCCATAATTAAAGTAACACATTGGAAGATGGTTATGTTTGTTGGAAGACGGACATCTCAGCTCCAGAACATCCCTGCAGGAGTTTCTCAGGATAGTATCCCACACCTAAACATCTTCAACTGCTTCACCAAAGATGTTCCATCCATGATAAGGTCAGAATTGGGGATGTTTGCTAATGATTGTACAATGTTCAGCGCCATCCACAACTCCTTTGAAAAGTGAAACAGTTTATTTCCACATGCAGAAAGACCTAGACAATATCCAGGCTTAGGTTGACATGTGACAGGTACATTCACAGCACACAAGTACCAGGCAATGGCATCTCCAGCAAGAGAGAATCTCACTATCTTGACAATCAATAGCATTGCTGTCACTGAATCCCCCAATATCACCATCAAGGAATTTATCATTGACCAGAAACTGAACAGAACTAGTCATATAAATACTATGGGTACAAGAGTAAGTCTGCAGGAAAACTCACCTCCTGACTCTCCAAAGCCTGGCCACCATCTACAAGACTTCAGTCAGGAGTGTGATTGAATGATTCACACTTACTTAGATTAGTTCAACTCCAACAATACTCAAAAAGCTGGATACTGTTCAGGACAAAGCAGCTTGCTTGATTGGCACAACATTCTCAAATATTCAGTCTCTGCATCGCTGATGCTCAGAGCTGCAGTATGCACCATCTACAAAATGCATTGCAGAAATTTTCTAAGACTCCTGAGACAGTACTTTCCATACTCATGACCACTATCATATTGAGGAACAGGGCAGTAGCTACATTAACCCTGATTTGGAAATGTGTTGCTCTTCTTTCAGTGTTGTTGGGTCAATATCCTTGAAATCTTTCCCTGAAGGCATTGTGGACTCGTGGTCTGCAAAGGTTCAAGAAAGCACAGCCAGCGATACCTACATCCCATGAATGAAAAAAATGAAAACAAAATATGAATTAAGAGCAGAAGTAAGCCATTCATCCCTTTGAGCATGCATCATCATTCATTAAGCTGATCTGATCTTAAGCCCCATCTCCAAACCCAGCATTTCCCATTTCTGTACAGGTGGGATTGGACATAGCTCATGGCCCATATATTGTGTTTCACAGAGGCAGCTAGCCATTTAGCTGATCAAAATTGCCTCCAATCAAATCAGATTTTGAGTCCCTTGTGCCTGGAACCCACATTCTGGAAATGACACCAAGTCAATTCTCAGTGCATCTGTTCTAAGTAGCCAGGCTAACCCTTTGAGAGTTGAGGTACCCCTGTGGATGTATGTCCCTGTTGGCTTGTAGGTAGAGGTTAGGTATCCATTGGTGAACCAAATATACTTCTGGGGATGAATTATCCTTGGGGGTGGATGGGGGTTCAGGAAGAGTCAGGTACCCTTTGGGATTGTTAAATGTGAAATATTTGTGAAAATGATGTATAGATGCCTTGGAATTATCTAGCTTGTCAAGGTCTGTCAAGAATCGTTAAGATCTGTCAAGAGGTATTGACGTATCCAGATAAATTGATTGATCTAGAAATGTCAAGACCTTTAAGAAGGGTCAACATGCAGCTTTATGAAAGAGAGTGTTGATCTCAAAACAGTATAGCCTGCAATGTGGAAATTTAAGCAATAGAACTTTATTTTCCCTTCTGTGAACATGAGATAATTGGCACAGTATGTGAAGGGGTCAAGTATGGAGGGTGCAGTCAATAAGTCAACAAAAGTATTATGAAGTCCCGTGGTAAATAGGGGGAGAGAATTAGGTGGCATGGATGGAGCTTGCAGAATGTGTGGTGATGGGGGAGACTGAGGGAGGTGAGGACAGGAGCAACAGGACATATTTATATTTTTGTAGATTGTGCTGGAGCCTTGAGCCACACCTTCTGCCCAGACCACCTCAAGAACTGGCAGCCTTCTGAGCTCCTCCTGGATCACCTCACCTAAATGCCTACCCTGTCCAATCCTGTGGACTGCAATTAGAAATTGCAAGTGATCTGCTTTGGTGATCAGGCTTGCAGAGCCAGAATTTCTCCTGTCTTTACACTCTCAGTCTGAGTATAAAAATTTGGAAACGAGGCTTAACATGGTTTGATGCCAGATATCTAATTGGTGTCATCTTATTCACTGAGATTTATGGTGTTGGTCAACTTCATGGTCCCAAGGCTCTGTTAGGAATAAGGACGTACCCATTGTTAAAGTTTAAAAAGAGACATATCGGACTCGACATATTCTCTCTCATATTCTCGCTCCACAGATGCTGCCAGACATGCTGGGTTTCTCCAGCACTTCCTATTTTCATTTCAGACATCCACAGAAGATGTGTTTACTCTGAACAGTCTCAATGTCCACATGCTCCTGTTGCTGTAGCCCAGATATGCAACCCATTCTACCATTTCTCAGTCTATTTGATCTTTAATTCATTGTAAAATTTAAATGTAAATGTAAATGTATTTGCTGAATTTGTTCATCATGTTAAAATTTCTGAACCTTGATTCTGCTCCCAGTCAGGCCCATTGAACCAAAATAAAATTATGTTGATAATGCAGTCGTTTCCCCACAGAGTAGAATCCCAATGACATTGCATGTCTTTGAGTGGCAGGGCCCACCATTGTGGATGGTGCAGAGCTAGCTCCCCATGCTATAACACAAGATATGAAGGAAATAAACAACTTGTGATCGGGACATTAACCCCAGAAGAGCAGAGAAACTGATGCCACAAACTGTGTAAATCTTAACTTCCGGCTTTTAGCCTAAATGCAGAAATGTACAGCTTGGTATTTAATGGATTCCATGGAGAGTATTCATTGTGAGTAAATAATATTTTGATTTAGCCAGGCTGTTTACTTAACCAAATGTGTTACTGTTACTGTACTGTAATTACTGTAGATATTCTTTCACTCAGTCCCCTGAGCTTAGGTATGTTAACATCAGTTACATGTGATATAACACAGTGTGAAGCTGGACGAACACAGCAGGCCAAGCAGCATCAGAGGAGCAGGAAAGCTTGACGTTGCAGGTCGGGACCCTTCTTTGGTAACACATGCATAGTTTTATTCCCAACAACCAGTCCAACAAAATTGGAACATTTTAGTTCTGAAGAGCAAATGGTTTATCAGAAATAGTAGACACAGATCAAATCACAGATATAGCTACTCACAAATTACTGAATATTAGTACAAAAAAACTTTTGTTATTGCCTTAAGTTTCAAGAGAATTTTTTTCTCAGTTAATAGGAAAATGCAATGCCTCCCTAAAGGCATTTACAGTGTGGATAATGCTTCCATGGACATCACTGATATTTCTGCAATACAAAACGATAGAACTGCAGATGCTGTAAGTCAGGAACAAAAACAGAAGTTGCTGGAAAAGCGCAACAGGTCTAGCAGCATCTGTGAAAGAAAAAACAGAGTTAACGTTCTGGATCCGGTGACCCTTCCTCAGAGTGATATTTCCGTAGCAGCTTCAGTGAACATCGGATGAAGTCACAATAGAACTGGTCCTCATACATTTGTGGATCTCACCACCCACATTCACATATGAAGAATGCTGACTTGTATGTGTTAGTTATTGTACAGCAATTCAACTCAATTGGTTGCTGTCAGTGTTTCATATGAGCCTGCTCCCATCCTTCTCCATCTAAATGTAACAATATATCCTGCTATTTCTTTCTTTTTCATGTGTTTATCCGGATTTACCTTAAATGTATCAATATTGGTTACCTCAACCGCTTTTAGTGATACTGAGTTCCATATTTCCATCATTGTTTGGATAAAGAAACTCCTCCCAAATTCCTTATTGAATGTTTTAGTGACTGTTGTATTTTTGACTCTAATTCGGCTCTCAATTTCAAATGGAACCATCTCCTCTATTTCCACCTTATTCAAATCTAATAAAGATATCGGCATCCGTCAACTACCTCTTTTCTAGACAAAAAAGTTCTGTATATTTGATTTCAATAGGAATGACCTTTCAATTGTGGTATTATTTTGTTAATTTGTTAGCACTTTCTTCAGTGTTTCTGTATGCTTTTCAAGAGGTACAGAAAATAACTGTTCAGAGTGCTCCCAAGTGTGGTTGAACCAGAGTTCTATACAAGTTTAACCTTTTCTGGCACCTTCTTTCTTTATTCCATATATACATTAGAATTATTAAGGACTCTGCTATCTCATATCTCAATGGAAAATATTCTGTTTACTACCCAGTGGCATATCTGATTCATGATGCTGTAATTGTAATGATGGTGAGGTAATTTTATGGGTCCCAAATCCACCCCAACCTAATGGGAATTGAATTCCATGCTATTGGCTTTGACTGGATCTATATTGGCTGCCCAGCCTATGGAATCAATTGGCCCCTCGAGTAGTTTGATTTGCTATGGTAACATTCACTTTAACCGGTGTGTTGCAGTCAGGAATTTCTTTTCCATCACATGTCTGACCAGGAGCCCCCATCCCACTCATTGGCATACATTAGTAGGATTTGCAGATTGATACTAACCAGTTCGAATGCATTCTGGACACAGCCTTCCTGGCCATCAAATCCTAGGGTGAACTTCTGGTTTAGAAGCAACAATGCAACCTACTGTACCAAAATGAACTCATCCCAATCTAAGATAGCCACTAAAAAAATCAAATAGTAAATTCAGAAGAAATGTCTTTACCCAGAGCGTGAGAAAGTCACACCCATTACAACAGGGAACAGCGAGATAAATAGGATGGAAACATTTAAAGGGAGATTAGATAAACATTTGAAGAAAAAAGAAAATATAGGGTTATGCTATAGAGTAAAATCATTCTGTGCTGGTCTGTCTTGAAAGGGTGCAGAAAATTAATGCAGGACCAGGCTGAATGTAAGGTATTAGTCTTGTTCACTTGCTGTCTCACTGTAGGTAGGAATAGCCAAATTAAAATTAGAGTATGTAATGACATCTGCTGTGCATAACACAGACGGGTTGCAGAAATTTATTTACTGTTATATAGTTCACTGACAATAGAAATATTCAATACCAAAGTCTTTCCTCAGATAGAAAGATAATAATTCTGGGTTTCTAGGATTTTAGACCTATTTTTGAACTCCGTATAGAGGAAAACACACAACAGTTACATTTATCATGTCAGTATACTATTACTGGGAAGGCTTAGTTACCTCATAATTATCTCGAGGGATAATTTCATTTCTTTAGAAACGTTTCCGCCAAACTATATTGGACGTTTCTGTAGCTGTACCTCTGCTGTAACATGCTCCAAAGCAGAACAGCTATCAACATGTGCCTTCAGGCCCATTCATGTAGAATGGTCAATTAGCCCAAGGCCCAGAGAGCTGCAAGGGGACCCATCATATATCAAAGTCTTCCCAAGAGGAGGGGTTAAAACGGGAAAAAAAAACAAGGCAACTAATTCTTGTGGAAAGAAAAACAAATCAGGGTATACGATATTGATGAAAGTGCAATACTGTGGCTGGACAACAGAAATACTGAATACTTCAGTGATAGATTTGTTTCAGCAGCATTAGCCATAATTAAAGTACACAATTATTCCAGTTGAATATTCGAATAGATCACATATAAAACTCGCCATTTATTTACCATTAATTTTGATGCTGTTCTTCTGTAATCCTAATACTGGCTAGAAATTGAGTTTACTGATTTTATTAGGACTTGTATCCTATGCCTGTGTATGTAAATATGTAAAATGTCGAGGAAAGTGGAACAGCAAACTATTGTACTCTTAAAGCACATTTGCTCACATTTAAATAGCTTTTCTCCCCATTTTTGAGATGCCAGAAGATGTGACTGAGTCCTTGTATGAAGAAAACTGCCATTTGCTGTCACAAATAAACTTAACAGTGCTGTTGTTGCAAGTAAGACGTGTCAGTTAATCATAGGCATTCAATTAAGACGTCTCCCTCCCCCCAGGCTCTGCCTACCAACTGCGTCGGCTTCATGTGATTGATCAAATATTTGTTCACTGCAAATATTTGATGTGTGGTCTCAAAGAATAAATTATAGCTTCCATATTTTCTTTCTCTTCTTCATCGAAAGTAGTTACAAAATCAAGAGTGTTCGTCTTTAAGAAGAGTACACGTGATTATTTTATCCAATTTTATTTTATAACATGCAATGTTTTAAAGGTCTACCTCAGTTGTAACACAATGATTCTGAAGATTTTCATATTGTATTTCAATTCATTTATTTAAGAAAGGGTCTGTAGAAAGTGCACAATCAGTAAGCTTCGCACAGTCTGGAAGGAGAGATCACACCCAGAGAGAGACATAGCCCTGAGTGAGTAGATAGTTTGAGGAATTTGACAACATGGAACCTGTGGCAGAAGGGAAAAGGGAGGAACACAGCAGGCCAGACAGCATCAGTGGAGCAGGAAAGTTGACGTTTCAGGTCGGGACCCTAAAGAAGGGTCTGTCAGCTTTCCTGGTCCTTGGATGCTGCCTGGCCTGCTGTGCTCCTCCAACTCCACACTGTGTTATCTCTGACTCCAGCATCGGCAGTTCCTCCTGGGTCGGAAGAGAAAAGGTGCTTTTTGCTTGCCGTTTTAACAGGATACACTGAAGCCCAGAAGCAGGGACCCAGCACAAAAGAATGACATCACAGGTAAACCATAAGTTCATTGGTTGGTGATGGCTACTAAGTTGACTGTTTCTTACAGGTTACTTGCACACTGAAGGTAAATAGGGAAATTATTTACAGGCTACAAACTCAAAGAGGAGTACAAAATTTTTAGAAATCAAAATAGGCCACGACAACTGGATCTTTCCCCTCCCACTACGGGTTCTTCTGCAGCCCAGATGAGATATCCTGAATGCAGGCACCAAGCGGGAAACACAACCTTCGGAACTCTTGATCTTGGCCACAGAGAACAGGGAACTATCCCCGATTACAATTACATTTCTCTTTTCTCCTCCACCTTGAATGACCTCCTGTACCATGCTGCTATGGTCAGTTGGCTCATCCTTTCTACAGCCCCCACTCTCAATCACACAGGGAGCAAAAATCTCAAAACTGTGAGACAAGCTGAAGGGCTGACGATCCTTCAGCACTACCTCCTGGATCCCTCTAGATGCCTGACTCATAGTTGAACCCTCCTGTCGCTGACCACTGATCGAATTTGAGGTCGTTAATCTAAGGTGTGTGACTGCCTCCTGAAACCTTGCATCGAGGCCAGGTGATGTGTAATACCTGCATGATGTGGGAGCTGAGGGACCCCATTGTGGTTCGCAGTGACCACATCTGTAGTAAGTGTTGGTTGCTTGAGGAACTCTGACTCAGAGTTGATGAGCTGGAGCCTGAGCTACGAACCCTGCAACACATCAGGGATGTGGAGAGTTACCTGGATGCTGTGTTTCAGGAGGCAGTCACACTGTGTTTCAGGAGGGGAGAGATCCAGTTGCCATGATCCTAGTCGATACCAACAATATAGGTAGAAAGAGGAAAGAGGTTCTCCGGAAGGTATATGGGCTACTAGGAGTTCAATTAAAAAGCTGAACGATAAAGGTAACAATCTCCGGATTACTACAAGAGCCATGAGCTAATTTGCACATGGTCAACAAGATTAAAAAGGTAAATACATAGCTCAAAGACTTGTGTGAGAGAAGGAGGCTTGAATTCATGGGACATTGCATGAGTGGTGGGGAAAGTGGGAACTGGTCAGCTGGGATGGGCTCCACGTGAATCATGCTGGGACCAGAGTCCTGGCAAATCACCTAACTGGGGCAATGGATAGAACTTTAAACTAAATAATGGGGAAAGGGGCTTGGTTGTTGGGTCCCATTGCATGGAAAATTATGGATAAAGTGGGAGAAGGGCTCAGCAGAGGTTGTTAATGTGTCCAGAACAAGTATTAGGACAGAAAATATGGAAAGTGTCAGGAATCTAACCTCAGGCATCATAGAAAAGGGGCGACAAGAGAAAGCGGGCAGGTGTAGAATCTGTCGCAGCCTCCTGGCTGCTGAACCACAGATAGATTGCCAACTTTGTCAAACAGTAAGGGATGCTGGAAACATTGACCAAGTAAAATTCTGAAGTCGTAAAACCCGTACACCAAACCAACCCAGTGCAAACATAGCAGCCAGGTGCTGATTTTATTTGTAAAATATAAAAGGCAGCCATTATTCTAGACAGAATAATGCCAACAACATAATAATACCAGAATTCTATGCCAACAACAATTCGCCCAATAAACAAAGGAGGATTTGGACAGAAACGCATAGGTCCTGCCACACAAGGAAGCAAACTGTAGCAAGTCATCCAAATGACTGACAATATCTCAAACAATTAAGCGAGTCTCCCTGATTGGCCAGACAATGGAAAGTCCCAAAAACCATCCAAAAGGGGATAAAAACGGGGTTCACCTGCAGATTATTTCTCTTGGATTCTCTTGGACCTTCTGGGAAGACCAGCATGGCCAAAGGTAGAGACCAATGAACCATCCAGAGAGATAGAAGAAGAGAGAAAAGCAGCTTCACAGTCCCACAGAGACAGTGTGGTTGTGTAAATCTACAAGAGACTTGGGAAGTATTGACAGCTTAAGGGGCTGAATAGTATTAAAGATAGTATTGTTTTGTAGTAAAAGCTATTGTGACTTGTTTCCTAATAAAGCTGGGACTGGCTTGTGTTTGTAGTGATTTGACTGCTTTGGTATTGTGGGACACCTGGGCAAATTCATTTATAACTATCTGGTTGGAGTTGCCTAACTTATTTTAAAGAAGAACCAGACAGCAAACCTGTGTGGGTAGAGTTGAGGAACCGCAAAGGAGAAAAGCCCATGATGGGAGTTCGGCACAGGATTCCTAGCAGTATTCAGGATGTGGGAAAGAAAACAAGTCAAGAGATTGAAAAGGCGTGTAAGAAAGGCACTATTACAATAATCATGGGAGATTTCAATATGCAGGTAGACCGAGAAATTAACTTTGATAATGTTATGAAGTTGTGTCAAACACTCATGAGTTGGAAGGCAGGATGTTAGAATTTGTTTGTAAAAATGATTGTGGGGAAAAGCAGTTCATGGTCCCTTTAAAAGATTTTGCTTTATCTGTGCTTGGAAGTTTGCAAGTACTGAACGGAGAGTCCCAAATTGAAACAAGTCTATCAAAAGGCCTTACAGCTGGCAGGTAAAACAGCAGTCCTGTTTTGATGTTTTGGCAACAAGCTGGACTCAGCCAATTTATTTAAACCAAGCAAACGATTGAAGGCCAATTTTAAACTGATAACTTTGACAACCTGAAACCAATCATATTCTAAGAAACTGATGTGACATTATGAGTATATAAGAAGAGACTTTTGAAAATCAGTGTGAAAGCCAACTGCCATTTGAAATGAAATAAACCTGGCACTCACACAAAATCATTAAGCTGTCTTAAAAAAAAATCATCAGATGTACGACGGTACTTCAACCAAAGAATCTTCATAGGGTAACCATCCCGGACAGCAGGATTAGCAGAAGAAAGGCATTTATGACAGGAGAAAAGGCAAAGCATTTCAGCAGACACATTCTGTGTGAACTTTAAGAACCTAAGTTTTATTTTTTCTTCTTACTACTTGGGTTATATAAGTGGGACGTGTGTTTATTGGAACAGCATACCAGTAGAACTTTGTTCAGATAGGGAATAGCTAATAGTTAGAGAGGATTGTTCAGTTTGTTAATAGTTCTATTAATTTGTTCCCTGTTAGGGTTAAATAAATAAACTCATACTTCTAGCTTCTAGATTCTACTTGTTGCTTATAAAGCGAGTATCGGGCATTCCTTTCACTTAACTACTCATTTAACAGATTATGAGGGCCAAGGTCAGCTTCTCTGGTGTTCTGTGTTTAACTATTAGAAGGGACCTTCTACTCACACCACAACAAATTAGGGCTGGTGTTTCGGGTTAGCTATCAGAGGAGTTCGACCTACCCCCCACTTCATAACAGTAGATCTGAAGGAAAGGAATTCCCGGAATGTCTAAGAGATGGCTATTGAAGCAGCTTTTGGTGGAGCCCATGAAGAAATAGGCATTTCTGGATTTGGCCATGTGTAATGAGGCAGACTTGATGGGACCTTAAGGTGAAGGACTATTTCAGGGCCAGTGACCAAAATATGATTGAATTCACCCTGAAGTTTGAGAGGGAGAAGCAGGAATCACAAGAAATAGTATTACAATCATGGACGTGAAGGAGAAGCTAACCAGAATTGATTGGAAGGGGAGCCTAGCTGGGAAAAGAGTGGAGCAACAATGGTAAGAGTTTCTGGGGGTATTTCAGGAGGGACAGTAGAAATTCATCCTAAGGAAGAAGCACACTGTGGGAAGGCTGGGGCAAAGGAGGTCAGTGGCAGCTTAAAAGCAAGACAAAAAACATACAATGTGGTAAAGATTAGTGGGAAGCCAGGAGATTGGGAAGCCTTTAAAAACTGCAGATATCACTAAAAATACAATAAAAGGAGATTTTTTTTCGATACCTGAAAGGTAGGAGAAAGGCAAGAGTTGACATTGGACCACAGGAAAATGAGGCTGAAGAAGTAGTAATGGGGAACAAAGAAATGATGGAGGAACTGAATACGTACTTTGCAACAGTTTTTACACTGGAAGACACCAGCAGCATATCAAAACTTTGAGAGTCAGTGGGCAGAGATGAATGCATTAAGGAGAAGGTCCTGGTGAAGCTAAAAGATCTGAAGGTGAATAACTCACCCACATTAGAGCTCTGAAGGAGATGGCTGAGAAGATTGTGGAGGTATTGGTGGTGAGTTTTCAGGAATCACTGGAGTCTGGGAAGCCCGGAGAGGACCTTGGTGACTCAGTGGTTAGCACTGCTGCCTCATAGCACTAGGGACCTGGGTTCAAATCCACACTCAGACGACTGTCTGCCTGGAGTTTGCACATTCTCCCTGTGACTATGTGCATTTCCTCAAGGTGCTCTGGTTTCCTCCCGCAGTCCAAAGATGTACAGGTCAGGTGGATTAGCCATCAGAAATTTTGGTTACAGAGATGGGGTGAGTCTGGTGGGATATTCTTCGGAGAGCCACTGTGGACCTGTTGGGCCAAATCGCCTGTTTCCACACTGTAGTCGTTGTATGAAAATAGCTTATGTAACACCCTGTTTAAGAATGGAGAGAAGCAGAAGGCAGGAAACTAGAGGCTGGTTATACTGACCTCATTCATTGGTAAGAATTTGAAGTCCATTATTAAGGATGAGATTGCAGAGTGTGTGGAAGTGCATGGTAAAATAGGGTAGAGTCAGCATAGCTTCATCAAGGGGAGATCATGCCTGACAAATCTGTTAGAATCCTTTAAGGACGTAAGGATCAAGTTAGACAAAGGAGAGCTAGTGGACATGATTTATTTGGATTTCCAGAAGACATTTGATAAGGTGCCACACAGGAAACTGCTGAGTAAGGGAAAAACCCATGGAGTTAGGTACATGGTACTAGCATGGATAGAGGATTAGCTGACTGGCAGTGATAATGGGTCCTTTTTTAGGATGGCAGCCAGTGACTAGTGGAGTTCCACATTGGGACCACAACTATTCATACTATATTTCACTGATTTGAACAAAGGAACTGAGGGCATTTTTGCTTAGTGTGCAGATGACATAAAGATGGGTGAAAGGACAGGTGGTGTTAAGGAAGCAGGCAGACTGCGTAAGGACTTGGACTGGCTATGACAGTGGGTAAAGAGATGGTAGATGGAATACAATGCAGGAAAGTATAAAGTTATACAATTGGTAGGAAGAATAGCGGTGTAGACTATTTACTAAATTGGGAAAAGCTTTGAAAATCTGAAGCACAAAGGAACTTGTGAGTCCTTGTTCATGATTGACTTAAAATTAACATGTAGGTTCAGTGAGCAGTTAAGAAGGTTAATGCAGTTTTAGCATTCATTTCAAGAGGACTAGAATGCAATAGCAGAAATGTATTTCAGAGATTGCAGAAAGTGCTGGTCAGACTGCATTTGGAATATTGTGAGTGGTTTGGAGCCCCATATCTAAGGAGAGATGTGTTGGCATGAGGTGGAATCTGATTCAAACTTATAGAATACCGAAAGCCCTGGATAGAGTGGACATGAAGAAGAAAATTTCTTTGATAGGAGAAACTAGAGCTCAAGGGCACAGCCTCAGAGTGAAGCAATAACCCCTTAGAACTGAGATGAGGAGGAATTTCTTCAGCTAAAGGGTGGTTAATCTGTGGAACTCATTGCCACAAGGGCTGTGGAGACCAAGTCATTGAATTATTTAAGTCAGAGATAAACAGGTACCTGACTGGTCGGGTGTTCAAGGATTACAGGGAGAACGCAGGAGAATCGGGTTGACAAACATAACAGCCATAATCAAATGGCGCAGCAGACCTGATGGGCCATTTGGCCTAATACTACTCCTGTATCTTATGGTTTTACAGTCATTCTGTGCTCTTTTTTCTTGATCACTAGCATGCAGCCTTTCTGAAACTCCAAAATAATACTCGACTGCCAGTAATAAAGTAATTAAAATTGAGCCTAATGACTATTAAAATTTTGGGTTGGCTTTGGTGGCAGAGGCTGAAGTGATAACAAAAGCTTGTAATCCGGAATTCCCGAAAATATATAACACACTATGGATAAATGTAAGTATTTCAGTTCTTGCAGGACAGCCCTACTGCAAAACTTAATTTACAGTTTCAGTGCTACAAATGAGCAATCATTTTGATCTGGAACTTCCCTTTCCAGGTGCAAACCCAAGGTATTTCAAGAATTTCTATTCTTCCCTTATCCTGTAAAATTACAGCCTGTCTGAAAAATGTTTCAAGTATTGTTCTGCAGCAATTAATAGAAAATGCTCAAACTAATAAAAAATGCAACCAAAAAATGTTCTACCTCTTCACCGATGAGGAAATATCGGTAAACCTTCACTTACTACTTACAAAATAACCATGCAATAAGGCCAATCAAAACATAAATGCACATGACTAGAGCATTCAAAGCAACTAGCCACGTGAGGGACCTTTGTGACATGACTCATGCTTTCATCCTTTTTTATTATTGGTCCATCACATGGCTTAATTTAGAAATAAAGCAGAAACCCCATTGGGATATTATCAAGTGACTTGTAATATCATTCCACTGAAGGCATGAAATGAACTGATTTTCCATGGATTTAAAAAACTAAGAATGGATACATATCAATAAGTAAGATTTTATTAAAATTATGGAAATAGAAATTAAGATGGATTAATATTTCAAGGGCACTAATTTCCTTGTGGAGATGTGCACTAACAACACAAAGAGATAAAGGAGAAAATGTGAGAATGTGTTCTGGCTCACCAGAAAATAATCCATGGCATATCACTCAACAGATATCTTATTTGTGAATAAACTGTGTCTGATTTCCCAGTCTAATCTGTCAGCACGGGAATCAAGGAAGGACTACGGTTGTAGATCCATTGGGAGAAAAGTAGACCTTTCAGCTATTTAAGCCCATTCCATTTCTCAGTGAGATCTGTACCTCAATTCCATTTGCTCATCTTCAATCCACATAATTCAATTTATTTACTTATTAACTATGCTGACACAATTTAAAATTTTCAAGTGTCTCAGGACCATCACAATTTGGAGGGGAGAATTCAACATTTTCTTTAATGTTTGTGTGGAAAACTGCTCCCTGCTTTTACACTTGAATGATATGGCTCCAATTTTAAGACTATTCACCAGTCTCCCCATAGACCCCTTCCCTTCTGCATTCCACCACCATTGGACATGACAGCTCAAAATTCATCATCAATGAAATGCTGTGAGCCATCAGCAGTGGCAGAAATGCATTCAACCCTGCCACATCCCTCACTTTACCATTATTGATTACCAACACTGATAAAGAATATCGAAAAGAATGCTATAGCCATAACAAGGCATCCTAAAAATGAGCATCAAACCCACTAAACTTGCAGCACAGACCTACATGCATATGATAGACAGACCTAAGCAATCCAATATCCAACAGATGGATTACAGCTCTGTTGTCCTACCACTTTCAGCCTGAATAGAGTTGTGATCCCAGCTGATCCTATTACTGCACAGGTCAGGTACCAAACTGGAATCTGACTTAATAGATCACATAATATGTTTTGGTTTTTAGCAAGGTGGTCCCTCACTGAAATATAAGCACACAATGTTGCAGGTTTGATTTCAGCAATAAAATAGAAGCTTATTACACAAAATAACTGAAAATAAAATAGAATAACCCAAATTATTTACGTGCAGAGCATTTAAATATTTTAAATTGCATCGTGAAAGTACAATCCCATTAATCTAAACACCATCATATTATAGTATACAAACATCAGATAGAAATTATTTCTCTACCCCCCCATAGGGTTTGACTGAACTGTGGCTTCAATTGCTGGTCCTGAGGATTTTGATAGACACTTCCTTGATACATTATATAAACGAGTTCAGACTTTATTAGCTTCTCATACTACCTCCAGGATGTTAACCCAACATGTCTGGTCTAGACCTCATAAATTAAACTATTTCTAACAATTCTAATCTACCTTCTCCCTTCTCAGATTAAAAAAAATTGTGATCAGAGGTAATGTGAACTGCAGATGCTGGAGAATCCAAGATAAGAAAGTGTGAAGCTGGATGAACACAGCAGGCCAAGCAGCATCTCAGGAGCACAAAAGCTGACGTTTCAGGCTCTGATGAAGGGTCTAGGCCCGAAACGTCAGCTTTTGTGCTCCTGAGATACTGTTTGGCCTGCTGTGTTCATCCAGCTTCACACTTTGTTATCTCAGATTTTTAAAAAAACTGCTTTGCATGTCCAGATTCAGCTAAGGATGTCTACAAAACTGCCTTAAACTGAAATTTTAAAAATTGTTTTCTAAGCTATATGTGCTTTTCCTAAGACTACCAAAAATCCAGAATCTTATACCAGTACATTTAATGCACAACACTATTTATTTTGATCATGTGTCAACTCTTCTAATAAGCATAACCCCAGTCCTCCACCAGAAAACTCTTTCTAATACTATGTGTTATGAAATCACTGTGGACACAGAAATATAACTTCATCATAAAACCCCCTTTAGAGAAACTAAGAACTCATATGCCACTAGTTCTAATTCAAAACTGCAAAATCAAAACTAAATTATATGTGTGGGTGTATTGTATCTATACACATATAAACATTGATATATAATTATAATATAAAAGAAGCATTGTGAACATTCTGAATGCAAGCGCAGAAGAGAAGGATGAAGCTGTTTGGAGATGCAGATTTCAAACTCCTATGGAGATTTCTACCATTACTCATCAATAAACTGCTGGCTTTCAATTTAGGTTCAGCCAGAATCACCAAACTCCAGATCCCATTACAACCTAGACTCAAACATGGACAAGTGTGCTGAATTCATGTGGGAATGTGAGAGTGACTGCCCTTTTAGCATCAAAGAGTCCTGGCAAAACAGAAGCCAATGGGAATCAATGGAAAAACTCTCCAGTTGAAGTCAAATCTACCCCAAAGCAGAATGTTTGTGCTTGTTGGATACCAACCATCTCAGTGCTGAATATTCTTAAACAAGATCCTTAGTTACTTCTATCCATTGTAAAATCAGAAGTAGGGGTTTTTGTCAATGTTTGCTCAATGGATATTCCACTGGTGATATCTTAGATACAGAAGCAGTCCGTGTCCATGTGTAACAAGACCCAAAAACCTGCAGGTTTGGGCTGGTAAGTGGCAAGTAACATTTGTGCCAGATAAGTGCAAAGCAATGACCATTTTGAATAAGAGAGAATCTAACCATCCAACTTAAACATTCACTCCCACCAGACAAGTGCACATTGGCAGTCATATGTACTACATGCAAGATGCACTGTAGCAATTCACCAAGGCTCCTCCTGTAATACCTACTGAACCACCTGGAAAATCAAGGTAGCAAATGTATGTGAAACACCACCATTTTGCACATTCTCCTTTAAGTCACAAACTATCTTGACTTGAAATTCTCTCGCTGTTCCTTTGCTATTGCTGGATCAGATTCCTAGAAGTCCCTCTGAAAGCCATTCTACATGTACTCTCACCAAGTGGACAGTAACAGTTCAAGCTGGCTGCTCACTACATCCTCTCAAGAACATTTAGGGATGCGCAACAAATACTGACCTTGTCCACTTCCCCATAAATCAATTGGAAATAACTCTCACATTGGATTCCCAAGTTTGTGTCAAAATTCAGCCTTGTGTCAACTATTACCAGTACGAAATAAGGTTGCAATAATGCTTGATGAAGGAACAGCACCCATTCTGTGAATAGTCTCCAAGAAATTTGACAAAATATTTGTGCATAAATGCTCACTTTAGTATACAACAATTTCAGCTCTCAGAAGGCAAAAGGTTCAAAGGCAGAAAAGTCCAAGTGTTGCACTATGAGAAGTGCTCTCTTACAGATAAGACTTTAGAACGAGACCATGTTTTCCCTTTCAGGTGGACGTAAAATGTCCCATGGCATTATTTTACAGAAGAGCTGGGAGTTGTTCCCATTGTTGTGGTCAAAACTTTCCTTATTACTGGTGTCTGCATTTTAAAAGTGCTTCATTGGTGTAAAGTGCTTTGGGATACACTGGTGGTTCATGTGGTAGTGTCAATGTCCGTATCTCTAATACAGGAGTCCTGGGGTCAAGTTCCACCTATTTCAGAGGTACTTTATACCATCTCTGATCAGTTGGATTAGAAAATGTCAATAAATGTAAGGCTCTTTTTTATTTGGTGGAAGAAGAAAGGACAGCGCTCACTACTTCCTTCGTGGCACCAGATGAGTCAATGTTTCCAGTGTTATTTCTTTAGGGAAGTGATTGATTGGCCTGATCCTACAGCTGCTTCCACTGAAAACGCACAGCACAGACTCAAAGGCTAATCATTGTGGGACTGCATTCTTATATCATTATACAGAGCTCGCAGAGTCAATAACATGCCTACTCTGCGCTGACACAACTTTTGTAATTGTAATAGTGCACACCCCAGAGTCCAACAGTTTTTGGTCAATGGTGCTTTAATTATATCCTTTGCACATCCACTGCCTGCCAGAACAATAAGTCTCAGCATAAATAAATTGCTCAACATTGCAATTTTAAAAGAATAAAAATAAGCCCCACACTTTACAATGAGGCATGTCCATTTTATGAATCTCCCCCACTACAATCAAAAAGTAATTGATCATATGATGCTTTGCTCTCCCTGAGGGTATTTTGGGAGCATTATTACTAGATGAACTGGCTACTGTGCAACTATATCACAACATTTATAAAAATAATGAAATCACCTTCATTATTGACAGAAAACATACCAGCTTCAAACACTGCAATATAAAGTAACATTTTGTACTTTTTTTTCCCCTTGATACCCTGTACGATCTTCCAAAATATATTTATGCTCTTTGTGTGTTAGAAATTCACAGAAGATAGATCTGCTCTGATAGGTTAGTTAGTTAATGAAAGGTTAGTTGCACTGGAACCATGTTATTTTCCTTTTGGACGGTGGGGTTCAATTTAATAGGTGTGACAGTGGGTCTACCACAAACCAGCCAGGCTTTAGGCATTGTAACCTGCACCCACTACGCCCCAAACCGATGGGAGGTTACCAGAGACAGCAGGGTGAGGGTCTTGCAAAGTCATTGCAGGGATCTCAGCTGTCCTGGGGTGGGAAGCCTGGCTTTGACCTTCTCTGTGCCTTACTTAAATCAGTGAGTGGCAGAGCTTTGGGAGGTGATGGGTTTTCCAGATCAAAAACCTCCACACTCACCCTGCCCCAGTATCCCTCAAGCCCAACCATACAGTTAGACATTTGCAGTTGTATTTTATGTTTTACCCTGCTGTGTATTTCTCATTGGATTTCAGATTTCCATGCTTTTTCATGTTTATATTTCATACTCTTGATATGTAAGCATAGTCTATTTCTTCAATTTAAATTTTATTTTCATTTGAAATGAAAAGTTAATGAATAATCTATTACGATGGGCCAGCAATTGCTTCAGTGGAATGCCACATTCTGCAGCTTGAAAAATGTGTTGCAAATTGCTGGAAGTGAAGACTGAGGGGAGAGACCATAAGAAGCGAACGACTGGACCAGCAATCTATCTCCTGAACCCTTAGATCTCCTTAAAGAGATAGAAAAGGAAACACTGCAAACTACAGAAGAAGTAGTGGGATGAATTAGACTCCACAAAGAGAAGGAATTAAAGAATGGAATGTTAAGTTTAGAACATATGTACAAACTAAGAATAGGCCATCCAGCTCCTCCAGCCTGGTTTGCCATTCAATATGAACGGGGCAATTTGATTGGGTCTACAACTCCACATTCTGACAAAATCCTAATCACCACTTGATATGCTTGTAAGTCAAGAATTCACCTACCTCCTTAAAAACTATTCAATGACCTTGTCTCCACTACACTCTGGGGAAAGAAAATTCCAAAATCTTATCACTCCCTATTATGCAAAGTTTCTCCTCACCTCAACTTTACCTGAGCTTATTTTTAAACTGAGTCCTCTAGTTCTAGCTCCCATAAGAAGGAACATCTTTTCATCATTAATCACATCCAGCTTACCATTTACCATTGCGTTCTCCATATTCTGAAACACCCTGCCAAAGCAACTTCATGTACTATTTGTAACAAACCTTACGATATCTGGGTGGTACCATTATTTGGTGAACAGCTATCCATTCTTTGTCTGTGAGGATGTCTCCATTGCTTCATCAGAACTCCATTTCTAACATGATTGCAGGGATGGTCCGGAATTTGATAGGCATGATGATGAATGTGTTCTGTAGAAACTACTGCCATTCACAAATCTCAGAGATTCTCATAAAATAGCAAAGAAATTACTGGGAATATTGCTGCCAGTGCTGTGAAGGTGCTGAATAGTTTGGTACGGGGTAGGGGCATGTTATAGACAATAGTGAGAACCTATTGTGAAGTAGCAGACAGTACAATCTATCCTGGCAGTGCAGAAGTTGTCACTGATCTTCTTTCAACTTTTCTCCAGACCCCAGGCGGTCCATGCTGACCCTGATGGTGACCTTTGAAGATGCTACAGGGTATAACGGTGTGGCATCCTCTGCCAGCACTGGGGAAAAAGACTTCCTTCATCTGTATGTCTGCAACAACCAGAAATGCTAGGATCCCATCTCCAAAGCAGGGCATCAACTTCTCCCACCTGCCAGATCCGGCAAAATGGTCACAAACTGTGCAGGGTAACTCTCGACAGCCAACACTTGACCAGGTGTGCAGTATTTTAAAGACGGTATGGGTGGAAGTTGGATCAGTCAATTCCAGGTTATCTGCTGAGTGACAAGTTGTTATGGCTATGGTTGAGTGGTATGGTCAGGCTATCATTGGACAAAGGGGACACATGGGGAGGTGCAGGTAAAGAGATGAGTTTGGGTCAATATAGTGAGAAATCTTGCCAGGCTTCATGGAGAGAAACCTCTTGTGAAATTTAGCAAAATTGACACAGTCAAAATATTGCAAGATTCACCCCATCGGAACTTTAAAGATATTTTAAAAGTGTTAAATAGGTTAGATACAGGAAAGATGCTTCCCCTGGTAGGCGGGTTTTTGGAGAGTGGAAGAATTTTGAACTATGCACAGTATCAAAATAAGGGTAAGCCATTAAGGGCAGAGATGAGGAGGAATTGCTTCATTAAGTTCAGTGGATCAATGGAATTCCACACTCCAGAGGGCAGTGAAATCTCCGCTATTAAGAATGTTTGAGAGATTGATAGATTTCTAGACATTAATAACATCAAGGTAGATGGGGATAGTGCAGGAAAACATTGTTGACGTAGATGATGAACGATAATCTAGAATAGCAGAACAGGATAAACGGCCTATACCTACTCTTATGTTACTCTCTGGGTTGGAAGTTTATTTCAAGAACGAATTGCCATCCTTCTGAAGGGCCCTTAGGTTGTTAGGCACCAACCCTGACAAGTTTATTTCAGTCGAATAAATTTAACAATTTCTTCAAACTCATAGTAAAGTAAATGGCAAACTCCCACTTTCACGAGGCTAACGAGAGAAAACCTGATTGATGTTTGGTAAATCTTGAGATTTTCTGACACAGTATGTGGAGAAAATTACTATCAATGGCAGAAGGATTGAAAACATGAGTGTTTTGGCAACATAACCAAATGGTGACTGGGGGAGAACTTTTTTTTAAATAGTGATAAATGGTTAATACCCAGAATGCATCTGCTAGAAGGTTGTTTTTGGGAGGTTTGATTGTACTCTACATAGGGAATTAGATTTGCACTTAAAGTGGGGAAAAAAATCTGCAAGGCGATGGGAGATGGGCAAGGGAGTGAGACTAGCTCTTGCAAGGAGTTAGCATGGGTCTGACAGGCTGAGTAAATAGCTGTGGAGTAGCAGGAAGCTATGATGCTATGCTATCACCACAGAGGAATGCAAAATGGCCAGCGATATGCAACGCAGGATGTATTCTTCCCATAAATCACCACATTATTTACACCCAAGCAGAACAACCATTTACCATTATATCAAATTCTGTACCCAGTCAAATCTTGCCCTTTGCTTCAAATAAAATGTTGCCAAAGAAAAAGTTTAAAATCAAATCTGAAGATAATAAAAATCACAATTTTTCTTTATTAAATTTGTGAAGAAAATGTCAAATACAGAAATTTGTGGCAAGGTGACAATAAAAGTACAGTATAACAGAACTTGTTTTTAAACAAAGAATATTGCTTACTTTAAATTATATTGTTCATCAAATTTAAGCCTAATCTTGAATGTCTCATGTCCACTAACAAGAGACCTGTACTACCACCAAGGGTTTCTATTTTCCTAGTCAGCATAGAAATTATCTTCCATACCTATTTTTACAGATATAAAGCAAAATTCACATAATGTTATGAAATACATCACTTTTGCAAAGTTAATGATGCCATCAGAAACAAAATTATGTAAATTTGTCAGGCATCACATTTTTACAGCTTTTTGAGTTCAATAAAGACATTGGCCATTACAAGATACAGTCCTCCTGTTACTGAGAGGGAGGAGAGAACCTAAACAAAGTATCTTTGAATGATAACTACTATTGGAGACATGAAATAAAGTTCATGTTCAATACAGTTTACAGCAACCCTTGTCGTTTCAAATCTTCATAGGTTTTCTTATTAACTACATTTCCACTTGAGTCTTCATATTCTTCCTGTAATGTAAGAATATGAGTAACTAGTTAAAACACTTTTGCTGAAAGCATTCTGCTTTTGTTCTCAAAACATTTAATCGAGATTGCAAGCCAAATTTCACATTTCGGAATCAAATTTATATAATCCTTTAAAAGAAAACAAATACAGGACAATACTATTTCACACCATGAAAGAATCACTGAACCTATAATCACACTCTTAGAATTCGACTCAATTGTTGGCACTAACCAATGTCAAAAGTCAGGAACAAAAACAAAGTTGCTGGAAAAGCTCAGCTGGCCTGGCAGCATCTGTGAAGGGAAAAATCCGAGTTAACGCTTCGGGTCTAGTGTCCCTTCCTCAGAACTGGTGGTGGCTGGGAAAACGTCAATTTATATGCAGAAAAAAGGGGAAGGGAATGGGGTATAGAGTAACCGATAGGACATAGCCTAAAGAGAGAGAAGAGCAGTTGAGCAGACAAAGAGTTGGTAACAATTAGCCTGGAAGGGTGAATAGTTATTAATGGAGACTATTAGTGATTACACACTACCTATCATTAGTCACTAATAGTCCCCATTAACAACTATTCACCCTCCCAATCTGATCGTTATCAACTCTGTCCGTCCCACTGATCTTCTCTCTAGCTTTACTCCCTACCCCATTCCTCTCCCCTTTTTTCTGCATATAAATTAACATCTTCCCAGCCACCATCAGTTCTGAGGAAGGATCACTGTACCTGAAATGTTAACTCCTTTTTTTCCTTCACAGATGCTGTCAGGCCTGCTGAGCTTTTCCAGCAGCTTTACTTTTGTCCTGATTTACAGCATCCACAGTTCTTTCAGTTTTTATTTAGTGCCAAAGGTCAACTCCCACTTTCAATCTATGGCTTCATTACATAACAAATGCTAGCACTTCCTTGATAGCTCACTTTTTCAAGGGTCACTGTTTGGTTAAGATGTCAAATGCAAGAGATGGCACAGCTCGATGTGAGAAAGAGCAAGGCAAACTTTCCTGGTGTCTGGGGGGGCAAACATTTGAATTTCAACCAACATCACAGCCAGACTGACTAGCCATCCACCTAACTGTTCTTTACAAGTGCTGGCAAATTACCTATTTCACTTGTTTATAAATATAAAACGATCAATACTGGAAACATGCCACCTTGACTGTACAGCATTTGGGGACATTCCAAGGACATCAAAAGGAACAATATCAAATGCAAGGCTTTTAAAACTACTTTTTAACTTCACCATATTTTACATTCAAATATAAATAAATGTTTTGACATATTAAGAAACAGGACTTGGTGCAAATGTTAAAAAAAACCTAAGGCTCTGAGTGGGCCACACAGTTGCCCTGTTACCCGAAGCTGGTCAATTCCAATTTCCTAAAGCCCAAGTAAATGCTGGATGAAAGTGGCTGCAGACACAAATACATGTTGGAAAAACACAGATTGTGGTTTAGTTATGAAGCCACAAATGCAAACTTTTTCCACTAGTTTTCTAAGACTCAATCACAGAACTATACAGTGCAGGCAGAGGCTATTTGGCCCATCAAGTCTGCACTGACTCTCTGAAGAACACCCACCCAGACACTCCTCACCCTATCCTCATAAACCCAAATTATCCTTGGCTTATCCACCTAGCTTGCACACCCCTAGACAATATGAGGCAATTTAACACAGCCAATCCACCAAAATTGCACATCTCTGGGCTGTGGAAGGAAACCGGAGACCGTCACCCAAGGCTGGAATCAAATCTAGGTCACTGGCACTGTGAACCACTGTGCGGTCCACTGAGTTGACAGATTGCCAATGAGCAATTCTTGTAAAATTTTCAGAAACTTCTCGTCATAAAAATTAGTGAGGATCAATTCAATTACCAAAGATCAAAAAAAGCGTACATCAGCCCATCTGAATAAAACTGATTGAGTAAAAGTTAGGATCAACTGGCATTTCAAATAGCTCAGGCCATTCAAAAGGTGAGAGCTCCAAATCACAAATACTAATGTAAATTAGAACATGCATGAACAAAGTAGAAAATGGCTCCTATAGCAAATACCAAACATAAAATGGTGAACTAGGTTCAGAAATAAGGTGGGAAGCTAAATAAGTATGAACAGCTGAATTTACTGCAGCTGTGTTCATAACACAACAGGGTTGGAGGATGTGACATTTTCTAGTAAGTGGGTTTTGTAAACAATGACTTCTCAGACTGGTTACTATTCAGAAATTATATTGCCAGGAAATTATAAAAGTGCCTACAGTTTCCTAATTAGTAAAGATAGCTAGAATAGGCTGACACTGATTGCGGTGAAACCGGCCAACCATTGACAACAAGAAATCTCTCAGCTAAAACAGGCATTGTATTGTACATGTTACATGATATTGTGACTATTCTGAATGTTGTTGAGGAAATATTGAGAATTGGGAATTTACATAATTGTATAAAAGAGGCCTTATACAGTGGTAATGTCACTACTTTCAAGTCCCAACTACTGAAAAGATATATAATGTAAACTCAAAAAGTTGATTTGAAAATACTGAGAATTATGAAAAAGTAACTGCCCTTTCTACTATAAGCTAGTTATCAAATGGCAGGCATGATGTTTCACTGAAGGATAAATATAGCTGGTATTCTTTAGTGGAACGTTCAAACGTTGCAACCAAGTCCCCCAAATAAGGACACAAATTATCTGAATAGCTGGTTCACATTCCCCAGCCTCACCTTTCGTCTTTCCTGGAGGGCATCGTACATCAAAATCTAATTATTAGGTCTTAATCCCATTAATTGTTTCATTGTAACAGCAGTTAGGATATCTGTACTAATGTCTTCCGTGTCTGGATTTTGATCTGTGCTACAACGGTCTATCCAATAAAACAAGTAATGACCATGTCTTTTTCAGAAGCTGACTAAAAATGAGTCCTTGTTTTCTGTTGATTTGCTACCTGCGATCTGTGTCCTTGCATGATTAGCCCCAGAACCAATTCCAATTTTTTTTCCAGAGACTTTGAAATACCTCCAAAAGAGCTGGAGTACGTACAGATGTATTCCTCTGCACACGTGTGTATTCACACATATAGTTTCAACTGAACTGTACAATGTGCTCATTGAGAATTAAAAGAAAGAAAAAGGCATCACATCTCCCCAAAACGATATTGTTTACAAAAACCATGCCAAAAAACAAAACCGGAAGAATATAACCTCACTGTTATCTTGTTCTCGGTCTCAATCTCATAGGTCAAACAGTTGTTGGCTGTTAAATATCAGCTCTAACTTCACCTTCATCATCAGATTTACCTATCTTGCTGTCAACATCACAATCATTATGAGCATATCATACTGTATGTAATTTTTTTATCAACTCTTTCTCAGGGTTACTCTATTATATGTATGCACATTCTAATGCTACTTTTAAAAATTCTTTGTTAACTAATATTCCTTTTAGGTATTTAAACATTGATGTGTTTACTAGTGCATATTAATGCTTTTACCACATCATGAGGCAATTGGGTGATCTATTGGATATACAGGAGAAGGCCTTCATGGTATCCACATTTGTTAGCAGAGGGAGATCTGTGGTCCTTCGCTCGTGGATAATGAGGAATGAGTGTACATCATGAATTTCTACTGTACAGTTTTGAGTTCTCCTGGTTGCATGGTTACATGACGCGTTACTGGGCCATCCTCGGCCACTTTGAAAACACAACTAGCAGCAATTAGGATACATTAAGCAATATGCTTCATTCAGGCCTCAAACAGCTCATTTACATAAAATTACCTCTGTGTCTGGCTGCCATCTCTCTGCTGCCTTTGAATGCTTCAGTTTCGCCCACACTAAGTGGAAAGAGAAAGTTATTATTGTTCTTCTCCATATAGGACAATAGCGTGAATTATTTAAGCTAGACCAGTCACAGAAAATACAAATCTGAGTCATAGCTTGTTCAATTACATCCAACCTGTTTGATTTAAAGGTAGAATTAAATATGGTATTGGAGCAGGTAGCACTTTGATTTCAATTAATCACTGGCAAGCAAATAAAATTAGCATTGTTATTGTTTCAGTACAGATTTTCATATTCACCCAAAAACAAACAAATGAATCCACTGTATCAGAAATAATGGGAACTGCAGATGCTGGAGAATCCAAGATAACAAAGTGTGAAGCTGGATGAACACAGCAGGCCAAGCAGAGGATGTGCTCGGCTTGCTGTGTTCATCCAGCTTCACACTTTGTTAAATGAATCCACTGTGTTTACTTAAGGCTGATCCTCTGACTAGCTTTCAACATGGCTGCCCTGATCATGGATCTTCACTGTGAAATTTATGTGTTTTGTACTCTGCCACTGTTTAGGTAGCAGAAATAACGACAGAAAAATGGAGAAGCTGGATTTTAGAACTACATGGCTGATGGTTTGAGAACTAAACGAAATAAGAAATTCTGCAATTTTTTTTGAATGCATGTACCATTCTGCATGTACCAAAGTGAAAAATCAAAATGGCAAATATAAATTAGGATTAGAACACAAGGAGTAAGCATGGAGGGTTAGCATTTCTTTTGAAAAAGACAATGTAATTAACTTTTGAAATCAAACATCAGCCAATGCTCATGAAAAGAATTTAGAAGCGTAGAATATAACTTTTAATACTAGAATCACAAAAATTTCACACAAGACAAGGAAGTTGTTTACGCAGTCACCCTACAAGGAGACTACCTATGAAGAACAACAACAAAGTTGCTGGAAAAGCTCAGCAGATCTGGCAGCATCTGTGGAGGAGGGAAAAAAACAAGTTAACGTTTCAGGTCTGGTGACCCTTCCTCAGAACTGTTCTGAGGAAGGGTCAGCAGACCCAAAACGTTAACTCTTTTTCTTCCTCCTCCACAGATGCTGCCAGACCTGCTGAGCTTTTCCAGCAACTTTGTTTTTGTTGCCTGATTTACAGCATCCGCAGTTCTTTTCGTTCTTACCTACGAAGAATGCCTTTATATGTAAACAATACAAATGAAGAGCAACTTGAAGCTGAAATCACAACCGTCATTTTGCCTCAGAGTGGGCTACCACTGCCAGTTACAAGGTCTCAATCGCTATGATCTGTTAAATCAGCAGAGTATGGATTTAACCATCAACTTTCCTGTTTCAAGAAGCTCAGTACCCATGTTACATAATGCTTACCCCAACAGGGAATACAAGAACTCTAGTGAAATGAATGCTTAAAAAGAAGTGCAGTGAAGCGGAAAGTCTTATGACTGTGCAGCACCATTTCAAAACAGGGCTTACTTTGGTGAGATGCAGTGTCCCACATGAACAAATCTAAGGCGAACATTTCAGTTGTTGCTACTACCATTTAGTGATTTCAGAGACTTTGCATTAATTAGAAAGGGATGTGAACTTTTATCTGTCAATGATGTGCTACATGCAGGAATACAAAATTGCAGAGCAAAAGATATTAGAAATATGGACCACAAATGAACTTTGTCAAAGGGATGAAACTATTTAGTAATTCTTAAAACATACAATTCACCTGTTGCAAATCCTCCAATTTCTCAATTTATTTATTTTCAGAAGTTTAGGATTTAAGATTGAAAACTGATTAGACAGTAAATTTACTTCCCTTAGCATCTAGAGCACATTTTTGAAGTACTATATCATTTTTATATTTTCTAACAAAAGTTTTAAGAAGCTACTTGTCACTTTTTCCCTTCTGGGGTGGTTGAAAAAGCAGAAAATTAAAAATGATGTTTTTAAGAATAAACTTTGCTGTTAGCTATGGGCTTAGACAAATATAAAACATCTTCTCAACAATCTGAAATGATTGTAAAGGGCCAAAGTTCCATTTCTTTCTGAAACTTGTTTTATAACTAATGATACTTGGAAATAGTTGGAAAAAAAAAAAAATCAATAATCGACAGAACAAATGGATAGATGTAATAATAAGCAACGTGAATCATTAACTTGCCTTTTCCTTTTAGATGCTGATGGATCTGCTGCATATTTCCAACATTCCTTTGGTTTAAAATAGACTTCGTGTTTCACAGCTGTATTCTTGCTAAAATTATCTGCCCATTATGGATGTTGGACATTAAAACTATAACTGGCTACAGAAAGTAATAAATCTTATGTAATTGTTAACACAATACAATTTAAAAGGTCTGTTAACTTTGGGTAAAATACTGAACTGCACAAAATCACTAAAACACTCCACACATTTGAAGCAATGCCTCTGTAATGACAAAGGCTCAGTATCATTTGTCTGATATTGGTGGCTATTTAGGATATATACAACTAGTGAAAGTGGTAATGAATGATTATTAATCATTCTAGGAAATGCTTTGGACTAGTGAAGGTTTACATTGTGATTAAACCTGAATTTAATAGAAGAATACTTACAGGATACGGCATCCTCAATTTGGGTGACATTCGCGAAATGTGCTGTGTTAGGGATTCCAAGACACCTCATGCCATGAGCATGGCGCCATTCCTAGAAGTTGTACAAGAAGATCCACATTTACAGTAATAATAGAGGAAACTTAAGCAAACTTAAAACTATCAAATAGCATGCCATTTACTGAACAGCAGCTGGCTGTGATAACAATTTATTCAATCAATCTCAGTATCACTGATACCAGAAATCAGACTGTGCCAATGCACCACAGAGGTACAACATGCCCACATCTTTGTGACCTTTGCAGCCAAGATTTCTTGATCTCAGATTTTTTTTAAAAATTAATTCATGTGAATATGGACATTGTCAGCTGGGCCAGCTCTCAATATCCATCCCCAGTTGCCTTGAGAAGGTGATGGTGGTGAGCTGCCTCCTTGAACTGCTTTGTACGTGTGCTAGGGGTAGGCCCACGAAGCCATGAGGGACAGCACTTCAGATTTTGACCCAGTGACAGTGAAGGAACAGCAACATATTTGCAAGTCGGTACAGAGAACGGTTTGGAAGGGAACTTGCAGCTGGTAGTGTTGCCAAATATCTGCTGCCCTTGTCATTCTAGCTAGACATATTTATGGGTTTGTAAGGTACTGTCTACGGAACCATGGTGAATTTTTAGCGGTGCATATTGTACATGTACACATTGCTGCTGCTGTGCATTGACGTTGTGGATCTCTGCCAATTAAGTGGGCTGCTTTATCTTGGAAAGTGTCAAACTTCGAGTCTCATTGGAGCTGCAATCAGTCAGGCCAGTAGGGAGTATTCCATCACATCCCTTACTTGTATCTTGTAGATGGTGGACAGGCTTTTGGGCATCAAGAGGGGAATTATTCACTGCAGGATTCCTGGCATCTTGCAGCCACGGTCCTTACATAGTTAGCGCAGTTCAATAGTCTTTGGTCAATGGTAGCTCCCAGGTTGCAGTGGGGGGGGGGGGGTTCAGTGTTGGCAATCTCACTGAATGTTAAAGAGTGATGGTTACAATCTCCTTTGTTAGAGACTGTCATTGCTTGATACTGTACAGCATGTTATTTGCCACTTTGTCAGCCCAAAGTTGGATACTGTCCAGGTATTACTACATTTGGAAACCGACTGCTTCAGTGTCTGGAGAGTTGTGAATGATACTGACAATTGTGCAATCGTCAGTGACCTTAGGATGGAGGGAAGGTTATTGATGAAGCAGCTACAGGTGGCTGGGCCTGGGACACTGCTGTAAGCTACAGCAAAACTTTAACAAGGGAATGTTATTTGGCCCTTTGAGCCTACTGTATCATTCAACACGTTTGTGGTCAATCCACTATCTTAAATCGTTATTCCAATTTCTCTCTATATGCCTTGTTGCTTTTAATAATTCTCAGTATCAGCCTAATGAACTTTGCTGCACTCAATGATAATTGTATCAACTATTAGGTAGGGAGACCAAAACTACATACAATACTGTAGGTGTAGTCTCGCCAAGGCCTTGTATAACTGCAATAAACCATCCCTATTCTCGAATCAATCCTCTTAACAGTGAAAGCCAACACTGTCCCTTCCAAATTGCTTGCTACCTGTTCACTTCCATTGACTGGTGTACAAGGACAATGAGATCCATTCGTACATCCATTTTTCCCAATATATCACTAGTCAAATAATACTCCGCCTTTTGGATTTTCACAACAAAAGTGTAAAACTTCACATTTATCCACAGTATACTGCTTGAGCCATTTGTGGCCCACACACTCAAATCGTTTAGATCAACCTGAGGCCTCCTTGTACCATCCTAACAAGTTACAATCTCACTTAGTTTTGTGCCATCAGTAAATTTGGAAACATTGCATTTGGTTCCCTCATCTAAATCATTTACAAGTCAGAAATCACAAGACACCAGATTGTAGTCCAACAGGTTGATTTTAAATCACAAGCTTTCAGAGTGCTGCTTCTTCAGGTAACTGTCACTTCGCCTGACAAAGGAGCAACGCTCCGAAAACATGCAATTTTAAGTAAATGTGTTGGGCTATAACCAGGTGTCATATCTTCTGACTTCGTTCCACCACAACCTAACACCACATTTTCACATCAAATCATTTATGGGTATTGTGAATAGTTGAGATCAAAGCACTGATTCCTCTGGGACATGACAAGACACAGCCTGTCACCCTTCAAAAGACCAATTTATTCTCGCTCTGTTTCAGGTCTGTAACCAATTTTCAATCTGTACTAGCATATTATCCCAACTTGTGTACTGCAGGTTTGTTCCCTAGTCTGTTAATAAATCCAAATACACATCTATGGGTTCTCTGCTTATCCATTCTACTAATTACAGCTCTAGTAGATGTTTTGCCACATTGTTACAGGAAGTGTGGACTGAAATCACTCCCACACAGCTTTAGAACACATGCACAGGGTCTAAAAGCAATTTGTTTTCCCCCTAGACTCTCAGCTCTAAATTGTAACGTTGTTTAAGGAAAGGCATTAAAGGAAAATTACAATTCAGGTAGACTGTCACCTTCAGAATAAAAGCATTAAGATCCTAGATGTGCAATTCACCATTTGATGTGCAACAAGCAGAAGTTTCCCAAGGTGTCAGGGGAAGAGGTCTACATAGGAGTGGCCCAAAATGCCTCAGTATATCACCAGAAGCCAATGAAAAATAATACTAATTAAGAAATCATAATTGTTAGTCCCTTGTCTAGGAATTAGTACACAGTCCAGAAGAAGGAGAATATAACCAGTTTTAAAAATCCCTACAGAGGTATTCACAGAGATTAAAAAGTTTACATATGAAGTTAAAATCATTATTCTTACAGCAAAATGGCGCTGGAATGCTTTGGGTCCTCTGTATGTATAATTTCCACAGATTTCACAATTATAGTTGATGTTCAAACCATGCAGCTTGTACAACCAATATGGAATGGGCTGAAACGGAAAGTATAGAGTCACAACAAAATAAAATGATAGAACTACAATGCAAAATTATACGTAATAAAGGGCCTGTTCTGCGCTGTATTATTCTATGTTCTATTACAGTAATGAATTACAAATTAATTTGCTCTGCCCTCTACTGGTGTTCAATAGCGTTGCTGGGAAATATTTGTTACAACATATTGAAATATCATCGATTTGCCATACTAAACACAAAGAACCACCTTAAACAAAAATACCACAACCTGCTTCAAAACTCACATTACTAATTAAACTCCAGCCTAGACATAAGCAAAGCTACTAGTTTTGATATTTAATTGTTTTCAATACGTCACAATATAGTGACAAAACTAAGCTTTCAAACTATTGGAAAAAAAGTTACATGCAATTTTTAAAGAACTTTATTTCTAGAAGACTACAAGCCAAAGATGTAGAAATTATCCTGCAATTATAGAAAACCCTGGTAAACCCTACTTGGAGTATCAAAAGAAAATCTAGATACCACACCTTAGGAAGGATATACTGGCCTGGAGGGAGTACAATGTATTTTTACAACAATGATACCTGGACTTCAGGGGCTAAATTACAAGGAGAGACTGGTCAAATCAGGCCTGTTTTCTCTAGAACTTGGATCAGATCACCCCTTGACCATCTAAGTCTTCAAGATATTGACAAAAAAGACAATACATAAAGATAAATTATTTCCATTGGATGGGTTTCTAGAACTAGGGGACATAGTCTGAGAATTAGGCCAAGACCGTTCAGTAGGGTGGTTAGGAAGCACTTCTCCATATAAAGGGTGCAAGATGTCTGGAACTAATTTTTGCAAATGGCAGTGGATGCTAGATCAGTTGTTAATTTTAAATCTGAGATAGCTAAGATTTTATTTAGCAAAGGTACTAAGGGACATGGGTCAAAGGCAGATGCATGGAGTTAGGCCACATATCAGCAATGATCTCATTAAATTGTAGAAAAGGTTCAAAAACTGAATGGTCTACTTCTGTTCTCATATTCTTACCTCTAGGACTCAGCCTCGGATATTCTGGTATTCAGACTCCAGCGTTTATTATTTTGAGGAATGCAATACTTGGCCTTTATCTTTTTTTTGACAAAACCTTACATTTCCTTTTGTTTTAGAACCTCGGAAGGTGAAGTAGATTCACCACCACTCAAGGGCATACCGCACTTACAGCACAACTGCTTTGTTGTGCACGGTACTCAATTTTGAGAGTGAGGAAGACTCCTCACCAATCAATGATCACGTCCTATTATGAAACAAAATATATTATGGCTCTGCATATTTACACAGCAATTCACGCTCTTTCCTTTGTGTAATGCTTAACATTTTGGGATATAGATTTGACACAGTGCCAGTTATCAAATTAGAATCATGAAAGTATGCGGAGAGACAAAAAGGCAGCAGAACATGGATTATTAAGAATGCAGATTAAGATGGGGTTCACTGGAACCTCAGCAGTCAAAATTAAAATTCAGATCACACAACACTCGACTGTCTTATTATTTAATCAGCAATTAAAATTACCAGAGAATACAAGTATGATCTGTGACCATTTTTCTTTGAGCTCACCTTGCCATCCCAACCCAACGGCAGATTCTTGGGATTATAGATGATTTCATTTTCCTCATCTTCACTTTCACTCTCACTGACATGCTCCTCTTCCTCCTCCTCTCGTTCCTCACCAGTTCGAGCTTGCTTGCGTTGTACATTTTCTCTGGTGAGCTGTCTCTGTTCCTGTCAAGTGGATTTAAAAATAAAATGAACACTCAAAGAGCCACAGTGATCCTTGAAGTATGCCACTTGTCCCAGTCTGCCAACATGAAAATGAACCATTTATTCCTAATCTTGGTTTTTCATTTGTTCACCAATCACTAATCCATGCCAGTACATTACCTCTTATCCTATGTACTTTAATCTTTCTTTATCAAAAGCCTTTTGAAAATCTAAGCATACATGTCTATCTGCTCTCCTTTACTAATTTTGTTAGTAACATCTTCAAAAAACACCACCCATTCGATTTGTCTCATAAGAAACAGAGAAATATCCCTGAGCCACCAGCAACTCTACAGATCTAGACACTCATATATGCATAATTGAGTTATGACATCTTGCCCTCCAATAATTCTGGCTTAGAACTGCACAAGTCCATCATCACTAGCCACCTTTTATAGGACAAAAAACACTGAAGTACAGCAATGACCATGTGTCCGAATTCTCAGATATTGTAGCAACAATGAGCTAATTATGTGAAGATTTCAACTGATGAATAAACTACAGCTGACTGTGTAGAATTAGCCACTAACCGGTTTTAAGGATTATTTATGGAATATGCAATAGTTTGCAAAAGTATAAATGTAATGCAAGAGGATTGTTACTATTAAGAATAAATGACTGTAAATAACATCTGTGTAACGTAACTCAATTTGTATTATATACTAGTGAATAGCACACAGTAGACTACAGCAATGTGAACATGGGATTTGATAAGGGCAAGAATATTAATCTACATAATTCACAATAATTCTGTTTGAGTGAAGACTTCCCTATTTGAGGTCACAATATCAAACAGTCAATTGGAGAGAGGTGAATTGTCATTTGGACAGCAAATTTTGCACGCTGAAATGTCTTTGCAATTTCAGGCTTAGGTTAAAAACATATTAGAAGCATCTTAGAAAATTGTTTAGTATCAGCAAGATCGTGTGAAATGCTGTTTCAATAAGTTTCTTGTAACTTCCCAGTGGCAGTACTAATGGCAAGTCAAATATTACACTGCTTTGTGTGTTAAGAATGACCAGTGATAAAAACTTGGAAAAATCAATTGCAAAAACCAGTGCTGAGCCATTAAGGGTCAAAAGCTTTCCAGTCGAATATTCATCAGAAACCACTAGAGGAAATTAAAATTGTTATCTTTTTGTGTTAGAGAACATTTTTGCCCACTATGATTCAAAACAATTGTTAGCACTGTTGCATCAGTCAAATCTTTTTACTTTCATCATTTTCAAATTCTCAGTAATTCTCATACAACATGAAGCTGCTATAATTATCTCCTGCTACGTGGGACTCCTCTTTGCATTCCATCTTGTTCCAAAGTAAAAAAATGTATAGTTTACGTTCAGACCACCCCAGAATCCACCAGATGTCAGTTCAGCCTGGTTTCAAATAATTTGGGAATAACAAGGTCAACTACCATTAAAGGCAAACAAAATACATGCCTCAAATTTTGGAAGAAAATTTAACAAACTTGTTTTTAAATTTGCAATGCAAATATACTCATGCCCAATTTGTCCACTTGTACTGTGTCCCCAAGTTTTAAACAAAAGTACTTGGTAACGATTTTCTCGTTGAATTTTACCTTAATTTAAAATTTATATTCTGGCTTGTTTTCAAATCATTTGGAAAAACAAGACCATAAATCTTAAGAAGAGAACAGCCTCCTAAAAGTTACATTTGTGTTAATGCCTATGAACATATCGATGCTCTTTCCCTTGCAGGAACCAAAGAAATGCAGGTACAAACAATGCTGGCAACTCTGTTTAGCTGACAGACTAATGTTTCTTGGAAAAATATCATCTAAAAACTAACTATGCTTTAGAGTAATACTGCTTCTTGCTAAAACATTTTCAGCTTAACTCATTAAATCATTGCGTTTTTAAAAAATTTAACAGATTTTGTTTACAAGTCATTCAGAGTTCACATTTATTGCCTTTTATGAATATGATATTTAATTCACTAAATGCAACTGTAACATAGAATGTGCATATTAAGGAATGTCAGTCCAAGCGCAGCACATTCTTGAAATACAAGTGCTACATTTCAGTGCAACAATTGTGGTGACAGCAGATCCTTTTGCTACAATTCATACGATCTGGTTGTTCCATTAATATGTTAAATTATATCTTTTACACAAGATATACCAAAATAATACTCTACTGGCCTCCTGGAATAAAAGCCAGCATCAGTTCAGACAAAACTAAACAAGTGATCAATTTTAGTTTTAAACAATGCCAGAGTAAATTATATGTCCCACTAATCAAACAGTCAACTGAAAAGCAACAATCTCAGAAAACTCACCCCAAGAATTTCTATATATTCGTACACTTGAGCTTCAAGAAAAGCAATTTCTTTGTTGCGTTCTGAGTCCCTGTAGTGGTAGCGGAGTAAAAAAAAATTAACTGTGTTGAGAGCAGTTTAAAATATATCAATTCAATACAGACAGGCATCACCTTTAGTCTTTCATGCTGCAGAACATACAAGATCTTAAGGAACAGAAGTAAGCTATTCAGTCCATCAAGTCTGCTTGCCACTTAACGAGATTGTGGCTGCTCTGAAAATCTTAAACTCCACTTTCCTGCCTTATCCCAATAAACCTTCAATTCCAGAATAGATAAAAGCTATCCAGCTCAACCTGAAAACACATAACAGCCTAGCCTCAATAGCCCTCTGCAGTAAAGAACTCCACAGAGTGACTATGTTTGGGAGAGAGAAAAAAAACCTTACCTCTGTCTTAAATCGGCAAACCCTTCCACAGGTTAGGACCTTTGGTCCGAGACTCTCCCACAGAGAGAAACAACTTTGTGCCTACACTATCAAACTGCCCAAGAATCTTGAATGTTTCAATAAGGTTGCCCCTCATTGCCCTAAATTCCAATGAGTGCAAAGCTATCCTTTTCTACCTTTCCTCAAAAGAAAATCTCTCCACACCTGGAATGAACCTAGTGAATCTTCTCTGGTTAGATGGGCTTCAGATCAGTACGACAGGTCGGCACAACATCGAGGGCCGAAGGGCCTGTACTGTGCTGTAATGTTCTATGTTCTGTGGACTGCCTCCAATGCCATATATATTGCTTTAGATAAAGGCAACAAAACTGTTCAGAGTATTTCAGCTGTGGACTGACTAATTCCTTGTATAGTTTTGCAAGGCTCCCAACTTTAACATTCCACTCCCTTTGAAATAAAAGCAAACATTCCATTTGCCTTGAGAAAGCAGAGTCAATGCTTTGGGTCCAGTGGCGCTTCTTCAGAGCTCAGTTTTGAACTGACTAACATCCGTTGCTTCAGCCAATACATGAAGGATAGATAGATATATGGACAAGGTACCATACAGAATTATAGCAATGGAACTCAACCCCAGTAACTTCCGATGAAGAGAAGGGGAATAAGTTACAGCAAGATGTAGAGGTTTTTTTTTGAAAAAGAATTTTGTGAAGAGAGTTCTGCTGGATTGATAGAGAAAGGAAAACTGGAAGAATGGGTCTCCTGCACAACTGGACATAATCTACCTGATATATCAAAGGGCAAATACACAATTTTATATTCTACTGACTTCTTAGTGCCTTTAGATTTAGACTTCGCAAACAGAGAAGGGTCCAGTGCCTCCAGGGACTTCCCTTTAGTACTGAACAACCTCTGGGCTCTCTCTTCTAAGGTTCTGAGAAAAAACAAGAAAAAAATGCATTTCACTGTTAATGAAGAGAACATTAAAATATATTCAAAGCCTTCAAACTGCATTTAAAATCAGTAGCCCATTAATTTTAGAGCCTATTACAAACCTACAGGCAGTGAATTTCAGAACATCAGTTTATATCAACTGCTCTTGTATTTTCACATTATTCCACATTTTAATAGTTAGAAATTAAACACTTTTGCAAAGTGGTTTCCAAACATTTACAATTAAAGTGCAAATTTACAAATTAAATTTATTTTCTTTTTCAAAAACCAAATTTCAAACCCAGGGAAAATCTTCCAACCTCCTAAAAACAAGTTTAAAAGTTATTCCAAAAAAAAACTTTTGAAATTCAGTGTTGGGGAAGATATTGGTCTTGGGTAGTGGGGTAAAACAGTGACAGCAATGGAATTAAAACTCCGGCACTGTTTCCAGCAGGGAGATTAACCAATGCTACTTGTTTTGTCCCACTTCCTGTGATGAATTTTTACTCTATAGTGTTTAATTATGTAATTTGTCAATAAGCTGAACACTTACCCACCACATTTCAGACCCAAAGCCATTAAGGCAGATTTCAGTCTGTCCAACCCCAAGGAAGCCAATTCCTGTTGATTCAAAGAGTATTTTTAAATATATAAATGCCCTATGCATTAAAAAACAAACAGAACTGCTCAGTGCATACAGTCGCAAACAGGACTCTCTTAAAACAGTTTTGCAATTGTATCAAAACGAAAAGGGATGTAAACAAAAGATAAATCAAATACAGTCATCAAATCAGAGTCACAACGAGTACACCTAGGGATGGAGTTGATGCAGAGTCTCACAGTGGAACTCACGGCAGCCAGATGCACTTAATCAACAGAAGTTCCATGTCAATCTCCCAATGGCAGGAAACCTATCCTCACTAATTCGAAGAACGGAAGCAAAGACATGGGATATTCAGCTACCAGTGTCAAGACATAATTTACGTTCACTGGTGAACAAAATAACACCTATTGTCTCAGCCCACTGAAACCTACAGCGCCATGAAGATTTATTGGGAAATGATTTATTGGGTTGCCTCTCAATGGCTCCCTTGGCCACTTTGTTTTGGATCGTGGGGCTGATGAATATCAATCCCTTGCCTTTGCCTTTGATCTCCGTGTCCCCCATGCCGAGGCTCATGTCCTCTCCCACTCACCACTGGCCCAGGGTCCAATGACGTTCTTGACCCGGGTGGATACAGTGCCATCGGTAGCCACTGCTCCTGCTAGTGACTGGTACACTGCATGTGGCACTTCTGCAACCAGAAACCTCAACCATAGGGAATGCCCAATGGTGGCCACTTAAGTCTGCAAGGACACCTGATTCCTTAAGACCTCCCACACAGAATTTCTGAAGAAGGGTCTAGACCTGAAATGTCAGCTTTCCTGCTCCTCTGATGCTGCTTGGCCTGCTGTGTTCGTCCAGCTGTACACCTTGCTATCCCACATAGAACTGATGCGAGCTCCCCACTGGCTGTCTGACCATTGGGCACACCCCTGTTGTTCTGACAAAATCCATGCTCCTAACGGTCTGTGTTCCTATCCCTCACAGGCTTATAGATCTTTATAGCACAGAGGGTCCACTCAGTTCATTCTATCCATGCTGGTCTACAAAGATCTGACTTTACTAGTTCTATTTTTCAGCTCTTGGCCAAAAGACAAGGAGACTGTGGTAATTAAGACAAATACCTAAATACTGCTTAAATATTAAGTGAGTTTCTGACTCAACCACCCTTTCAAGCAGTGTGTTTCTGACTCCCACTTTCAGTGAAAAAAAAATACTATGTTCTCAACTATTCTCTTCGATTTAATGTAACAGGGAGAAATCTATGTCCCCTGGTTACTGAACCCTCTAATGGATAAACTGCCTGCCAATCCACCCTGTCTATGCCCCTCAAACTTACACAGCTCTATCAATCCCCTCTTAACCATCACTACTCCAAAGAAAACAACTCCAGCCTATCCAATTTTCCTCATCTCTCAGACCTTCTATTCAGGCAGCGACCTGGTAAATTTCTTCTGCACCTTCTCTAGAAGAATGGTGGTTTGGGGGGGGGTGGGGGTTCTGTTAGTTCACTTAGCTGGTTGGCTGGTTTGTGGTGCAGAGTGCAGTGCATTGGTTAAATTCCAGCTGAGGGCACCATGAAAGATTTTCCTTTTCACTTCCTTCCCTTTCATATGAGAGAGTTAAGATGCCACCCTGAACCACTGAAATCCATGGTACTGTACGTAAACTAACAATTCCAATTTTTTTTTTTGGGGGGGGGGGGGGGGGGCGGTGGGAGAGAATTCCAGGATTTTGACTCAGTTACACTGAAGGATATATTTCCAAGTCAGGATGAGGAGTGACTTGGAGGTAGTGGTGTTCCAGTATATCTGGTGCCCTCGTCTTTCCAGATGAAATTGGTTGTGATGACTCTCGGGTCTCTCTCCAATGACAGCGCAGCCCTGTGGTCCTCTGGGAACAAATCAACTTTACCTTATCCAATAGAATCACATCTACCCCATTGTTTAGTGACTAGATCTACACACAGCATTCCAGTTGTGGTCTAACTACTGTTTTATACAGTCCCAACATAACATTGTTGCTCTTATTTTTCATGCCTCGTCTAAAAGAGGCAAGTATTCCACATACCTACACAACCATTCTATCTCCCACCTTCTGAGATCTATGGATATGATCATCAAAGCCCCTTGATCTTCAGGATTTTCTAGACTCCTAAGATTCGTAGTGTAATCCCTTGATTTGGTAGCCTTCCCAACTGCATTAACTCTATTTTCCCATGCTGAATTCTATTTGTCACTGTTTTGTTCAGCTGACCAGTCCATTGATATCCAGCTGCTATTGAAGGCTATTCTCCTCACTATGTACCACTCCACCAATTTTTGGTGTCATTAACAACTGTCTTGATCATGCTCCCTATATATGTCTAACTCATTAACGTATACCTTCCAAAGCCAATGACTAATTTCATCGAGAAAGACAAGGGCACCAAATATTAGGGAACAGCATTGCCCCTCCAAGTCACTCATCATATTGACTTGGAAATATACTGCTGTTCCTTCAGTGTAACTGGGTTAAATTCCTGGAATTCCCTACCTAATGGCACTGTGAGATTACCTACAGTACCATGGACTTCAGTGGTTCAAGGCAGCATTTTAGCACCATGTTTTCAAGGACTGTTAGGGATGGGCAATAAATGTTGGCCCAGACAGCAATGCCACATCCCATGAATGAATTTTTTTTATAAACTCAAAATTAGCAAGGCTCTCCAGCACAGAGCCCTGCAGAATCTGACTGGAAACAGATTTCCAGTCACAGAAATATCCCTCTACTGCCACCTTCTCCTTGATGCCTCTTGGCTGATTTTGGATCCTCTACCATGAATTGCATAGAGCTTTTACTTTCCAGACCAGTCTGAGGGACTTGACTATTATTCAGTCATTGTTATATTATGCTTGCAAACACTGAGCAAGATGAAGATTGGGGTTGACAGAGAGAAGAGTTCACCGTTTATCATCATTTGAAAATTGGCAACAAGGTATTGGATACACAGGGTGCCCACAATGAAATAGTATAATTTTTATTGTTGATAAAGGAGTGGGAGTAGTGAAACTTTTCACGCCCCAACACAGCATTTTAAAAATATCAGAAGGTTTGCCTCATTCCTGCCTCTTCGCTCGATCCAAACGCACCAATATACAATAAACAAAGAGAATGCAGGAGAAATTCAGCAAGTCTGGCAGCATCTGTGAAGAGAAAAACTGTGAACATTGAGTCCAGTACGAGTCTTTTCAAAGCCACCATTAGACGCCTATTGACGTTAAAAGTTACGTGATGTGTCAAGGACTGCGACTTGATACTACAAAAAAGGTTGAGGGGGCAAGACAGAATGTTTACCATGGTGAAAGTCATGAAGTGAAGTGTGATTATAGCACAAAAGTTTCAATAATATACCACTTCCTGAGCTTTATTCCCACAATGACACAATGGACCAGAATTTGCATTATCTGAACCCCATTGAACTCTAATCCACTTTCTACACTGATTTGGCCAATGGTGATTTTAGAGCAAAAATGATTCAGAATCTCACCAGTGTATTAATTTAAAAACTTGCATGTGACAAACTGAAATCACCACAGACTCTCACAAATACTAGAGAGTAAAAAAACTTGAAAGAATAGAAAGAATAGAGAGAGTATATTTTCCATGTCCCTTTCTTTACCTGATAGTGAAAATAAGAGTTCAAAAAGTTACCAAACTATTATGTACGTACATTAAATACAGCCATTTTAAAAATACATAGTTGTAAAATATTTTCACTTACAAATATAAATAAATACCATTTAAAAAAGCATTTAGGGACACAGAACATTTAACTTTGAGAAATTTTGAGTAAAGATCACCATAAGGTTAAAACTAAACCAGAGAGAATTAAAACAGTAAACAAGTAAAATGACAACCTACTTCCCAGGACGAGAAAGCTGACAGATCTAAATGAGCTCCAGCATGAGTCAGGGCGCTGCTTGTTTCTTTCTGTCAAGAGAAATGACAATTATATTAATTCAGTCAAAATAAATAATTCACATAAGTATTATCAACATGGACAGACTATTCCATGCAATACTACGAGATTTGGTGACATAGCTCAAACCACCAGATTTAGGTTTACCCCAATCAAGTAATCTCTTCACAGCACAGAGGTTTGTTATGAATAGCTACATTCAGAATCACATTTAAATTATAGAGTAGAAAATGTTTTTAATCTGCATTATAGTCCAGTGTTCAATTGTGTGAAAATGTTTTGAGCTGTCTCATCATTAATTGCCGAAATTCCAGAGTTCCTCATATGTGAATCACTCAGACCCGGGGGAAGTTTTAACTTTTCTCCTCCTCACTGTATAAAGGCCAATACTTCATTTTATACAGTCCAGTGACTTGTCACACTACTAACATCTGTTTCTAGGCTAAAGTAAAGCAGATTTCCTTCCCTTAGGACATTAGTAAACCAGATGGATTTTTATAACAATCTTGTAGTTACAGGGATGCCATTGGGCAGCTTTTTACTTTTGATTTTTATCAAATTCAAATGTCACCCTCTACCATGATGGAACCTGAACGAATGTCACCAGGATATTAACATAGGGCTCAAGATTACTTAGTCCAGTGATGCTACCACTCCATCGGGCAAAAGTTGGAAACACATACCAACAGATTAAAGAACAGCTTCTTCCTCACCGTTATCAGACTTATGGACAAATCTCTAAATATACAAGAGTTGATTTTTCTCTACGCCTTCTGTGTAGCTATACCACTATATTCTACATTCTGTTTTATTACCCTGATGTTCTTATGTAAGGTATGATTTGTCTGGTTAGCATGCAATACAATACTTCTCACTGTATCTTGGTAGACGTCTCAACAATAAATCAAATCGTAATCCTCTGCTTGCCATATTTATCTTGCTGATTCTGTGGTTAGAAACTCAATGAGAGCTCTTAGTGAATGTACACACTATAATTCCCCTGAGACCTTTGTGAAGTACAACAGACAACAGATAGTGCTGTCTTGGTTATATCCTAGGGGCTGGAGAGCAGCCTGAACTTGGGAGAAAGAAAAAGAAAGAAGAGAAAAATAAAGAGAAAGACAAAGTGAGAGGAAGAAAAGAGACAAAGAGAAATTCTACTGTTAAAAAAAAGCCTCAACATCAATTCAAAACTCTTTCTAGCAATTCTATAATGCACCTAGAACTGCATCTTTTTAGAACTATTTTATTTGATTCTACTATTTTCTGATATTGTGCCCCACCTCAATCTAAAATAGAATATTTGGCCCTCAGCATGTTAACAACTCCCATTCAGAACACAAAACAGACATAGTGTACAGAATATACAAGAAATAAATGTGTTTTCTTGTATGCTACCACCTTTGTTAAACAAGCAACACTGCAAATATTAAGCAGTATAGTGCGGTATTAAGAACTGCAGATGCTGGAGAATCTGAGATAACAGGGTTACAGCTGGATGAACAAAAGAAGGGTCAAGGCCCGAAACATCAGCTCTCCTGCTCCTCTGATGCTGCTAGGCCTACTGTGTTCATCTAGCTCTACACCTTGCTATCTTATATAAGCAGGAGAGCGATGCTTTTCTGTAGTTTTAATTCTCAGATGCAAAAGATTGATACAGATTGGCTTCACAATGGTCTAGGAATATTGAAAATCACTATAATTTTCGAATAGGAGGAGGAGAGAGGCCAAACCAAGTGAAAATGCCGCTGAATATAAATATTCCAAAGTTATGGTGGTCAAGAAGTTAGTTAGTTTATTTTGACAAGCATGTTTACTCCAACACATTATTACACTAGAATAATTAACACATTACATACTGGCCAGCCAGGAAAGGTGCCATTTTCCCATTTTTTCTCAAAGTCAATTTGTATTTTTCCAAACAGCTCATTCTGATCCAATAATGGCTTCACACGGTCAGTATAATCTTGGAGGTAGTCCAACAACATTTCCAGATACCTAGGAGAATCAAAATATCCAGAGGAAATTAACTTTCCAGTTACGTACTTTCAAGAACAATAACTCCATAGTATATAGTGAAAAAGGTAGTGATTCACATTTGACCCAGTTAAAGCAAACCAAAGCATTGACAAAAAAATGCATTTGTGACTCAAAAGTCTAAATGATGTGAAATGAGAAATTGTAGCCTTTAGTTTTCATTTTTGCGGTAGTTTCTCCTGAATACATAACACTTTTCTTTAATTCATCCATGGGCAATTTAAATTTTTTTTCAAAGAATTTCTTAATTGGAAACCTTTCATAAGTTGTACTCACTTCAGTTTTATCTCTCATTTTCTACCTTACCATGTGACGTGACAGCTGAGAAACTGCAAACCATTTGCAGAACCCATGAAACAATGACAGAGGCAAATAAATAAAATTTCAGTGCAAAATGAGACTAAGTAAGCCAAGTGAAAGCAGAAATATACCAAAATTCAACATCACTACCAGATAAATTATTCAAATTTTACATTTCACAACTGCATTGATATAATGTAAAAAGTTGCAGCAATTGGCCATACAGCCTGTAACATCATTGAATTAGACTATTATTTTCATGTTCTTGGCATTAACTCCAGTTTTCCATCTGATCCCCTAATTCTTGTTTGCTCCATAGTCCAAGTAACTAGCTCAGTCTACAATATTTCAAATGTCCCAGCCTCCGCAGGTCTCTATGTAAATCATTTTAAGAGATCTATGACAGGGAAGAATCTTCTCTTCATCCCCATCTTAAATGGATGAGTTTCTTAATCTCAGCTACAAATCCTAGTTTGTGATTCTTCCTTCAGGGCAAATATCCTCTCTGTAATCAACCCAGTCTATAGGATCAAAAGAACAGGAGTAGACTATGTGGCCACTTAAGCATAATCGGCCATTCAACAGAGTGGTGACTGATCTGACATTCCTGTGTCCACTTTCCATTGTTTCCCCAACAACCCTTGATTTTTCTGCTGATCAAGAATCTATCTCAGCCTTAAATATACACAGGACACTGCCCTCATAGCTCTCCGAGGCTAATGACTCTCGACACTCAGAGAAGAAATTCCTCATCTTAAGTTGGTGTCTCTTCAAACAGATACCATACATTAGACTCTCCCATGAGGAGAACCATCCCCTCAGCATTTACCCTGTCAAACCCCTAAGAATCCTATGTTTCAATCTGATCGCCCGTCATTCTAAGTGAGTAGAGTCACAACCTCTTTAACTTTTGCTCTCAAGACTATCCCTGCATACTAAGGATTATCTTAGTGAACTTTCTCTGAACTGCCTCCAACGAAATGATAATTTTCCTTAAATAAGGGGACCAAAATTGCGCACAGTACTCCAAATGTGGACTCACCAGTAACTTGTACAGTTGCAGTAAAGACTTCTCTACTTTTACTCCAAATCCCTTTAAATAAAGGCCAACATACCATTAATCTTCCTGATTACGTGCTGCATCTGTGTGCTAGCCTCCTGTGTTTCATATACAGGTTCCCCCAGTCCCTTTGTGTTGCAGCTTATTTAGTTTTTTTTCTCCATTTAAATAATACTCCTTTACTCTCCATTCCAAAATTAGCAATTTCATATTTTTCCACATTATAATCCAAATGCCAACATATGCCCACTTTATTAACTTATCAACATTTCTCTGTAAACTGTTTGTTTCCCTCTTGCAAACTGCCTTTCCACCTATTTTTGTGTCATCTGCAAATTTGGTTACAGTACATTCACTTTCTTCCACTGAGTCTTTAATATGTACTGTAATAAGTTGTGATCTCAGCAATAATCCCTGTGGAACCGCACTGTAATGGTTATCAACCTGAAAAGAATGCCTTCAGGATTCTTAATTCTGACCACAGAGAACAGTATCTCTTCCCTGTTTACTGCCTTCTGGATTTTTTTTTCAGTTCTTCTGAAGCCAATGAACACAGGCCCAAATTACCCAAAACTTTCTTCAGAAGACAACCTTTTTATTCCAGGAATCAACCTGATGAAGCTTCTCTGAACTACTGACATAGCAAGTATCTCTCTTCTAAATAAAGAGCACTTCAGACAGGGTCCAACCAACACTTTCTTCAATTTTATTCCATCCTTCATGCAAAACAAAGGCATTCCATTTGTCTTCCTAATTACATGCAGTACACTAACTTTGCATGTTTCATAAAAAGACACCCAGTATTTTTTGTATTGCAACATCTACTTAAGTAATGCACCACTTTTCTATTCTCCTAACTGAAGTGGATAACTTTGTATTTTCCTATATTATGTGCCATCCGCCAAATTTCTTCACACTCAATTTACCTATCTGTATCCCTTTCCAGTTGGTGTGCCCTCAAGATTTGCTTTTCCAATATTTGTATCAGTAGCAAATTTGACTACAATGATTGCTTCATTCAAATGAACAAAAGGTTGTAAACAATTGAGACCAAAGCGTTGATGACTGGCACTCCACTAGCTATCTGGCCAGTTTAATATATCCACTATTAGCTTCTTATTTTCAGTGATAAAATATCACTCTGTGTTTTCCAGCATCTCATATTACTCCTACTCACCCTTTTCCTAATATAATTGTAACAGTTCTTCACTCATTTGGATATCACCTTTTGTGATTTCAGGACACTTCTAATCACTTTATATCCAACAAAGTACTTCTGAAGCATAATCACTGGAATTATGTAGGAAATGTGACAAAGAGATTGCACACAGCAAGCTTCCATAGATGGCAACAGGGTAATGGTTTTTGTGATTTTTATGAGTGATAAATATTAGTCTGGACACTAGGGATTTATCGTCTGCTTCTCTTTGAAATAGTGCCACCAGTATTTTCATTTCCACCTGAGACAGCAGGTGGACTTGTGGTTTAATGTGTCAGCTCAAAAGGGGGCACACTCTCAGTACAACTATCGCTTAGATTTTTGTTCTCAGTGGAACATGAGTCCAGAGTTTGGGCTGCAAATTCCAAAACGGTCCACACTCAGGCTGGTGAAGTATGATCTGTATTTTGCATAAAACAAACATCTAAATTGATACGCCATCTGATTTGATCAGCCAATCACTATGATGTATGGTTCACAAATCTGGCATCACACTGGTGTTAAAATTCATACACAAAGTTGTTTAATTGTGAAGTGGACATCTTTTGAACAGATTTTGTTGTACAGACTACAATGAACCAGCCTGTGCTTGCAAAATTCAAAGAAAACACGGTTGCACGATTGTTCCACAAATAATAGATGCAAGAGACCACAGTTTAACTAACAACAAATTTAAGATAATCAGTTGAATTTGTAATTGGTTTTATACATATTTTTCATACAGTCCCATTTCATTACTTCTCTCCCTGTCAATTTTCAACAGGGGAGGCAAATTAAAAACAGATAAAATTCTGTACACTTAACTCACACGTAGGATAGAACATTTGAAATTAAAAGTAAAATTAAACTTTTGAATGCACGAATACTTGTGTGAGCTATAGCTTTTCTGCAAGGCTGTATTAACTCAAATGGCAAGCACAACCCTGTTGTAACTACATCAATCTGCAAGGTCAGGATAAAGCCATCTAAAATTAAACAACTGGACTTACAGGAGAAGAAAACCCAATGATTCTAATAGCCAAGTACTTAAATTGATACTCATTAATAACTTGGTTATTTAAAGTTGCTTGCCGAAAACAGCTTTTGACATACAGCAAGAATGATGAGCAGCAGCCAACTGAGAAGGAATTTGCAGTCTGAACAGTAAGGGACCAATATATACATGAGAAGTATTTTCACTTACCGTTTATACTCTGCATTTTTTCTCTCTTTTGGAATATCAAAAAGTTGGTCAAATGTAATCAAGTAGGTAATATAATCACATTTCTGTAAAAACAAAACTTGTTGTAAAATCCACTGGAATTTTATAATCCATATGCAAATTCAGACACGAAACAGCTAGAATTAGAATAGAAAAGTTTCTAGACACTAGACACCTTTACTTTCAGTTGGCATCTTTCTCTATAACACGAATGATTAACATGCTGAGGAATTGCAGAATTACATCACTATAGTAACAAAGAAGAGCTCCAAGATCATTGCATCGTCCCTCGCATTACTGAACTTCTAGACAGCCAACTTCCTTTCTTTGCATTGTGACTAACCTCTGAACCCTTCAGGTTGATGTATTTGAGATAACAGTCATGAAGGTCAAGATAACGTCCATATCCTTCTTCATCTGTGAACTCCACTAGATCTTTAAGAAACAAATGGATTTAATTTCCATCTGCACGTATTTCAGTCACAAGCCAGAGCACATCATAGAATCATACAGTCATACAGCATGAAAAAAAAATGCTTTGGTCCAATTAGTCTATGCTGACTGCGCTCCCAAACTAAATTCGTCACACTTGCCCGTGTCTGGCTCATATCCCTCCAAACTTTTCATATTCACATACTTATCCAAATGTCTTTTAAATGCTGTAACTGCACCTGGATTCACCACTTCCTCTGGCAGTTCATTCCGCACATGAACCACTCTGTGTAAGAAGTTGCACGTGTCAATGCGTTTGTTTAGTAGGGTTACGTCATATCTTTTGTTGTTGTAGCAGCAATAAATACTAAATGCAGTTGCCAGCATTTACATAAACATTAAAAAGGTTATAAATAAGTTAGAAGAAAATCTTCAAACTTGAATCAATAGAAATGCTATGCTTGGTCTTAATAACGTATTATGTATCACAATGATTTAGTAATTATACGTTTAATGCAACTGTACATTCAGAACAGATTGGTTACAATCTACTGGGACAAATTTATTTCCATATTTGATCTGCTGCTGAATTAAGGTTACCCAATGATAAAAACAGTGCTTTTTTTTAAAAAAGAAAAGCAGAAAAGGTTAAAAACATGTATGCAGACTTACTCTGTGCCTCCTCACTTGGATTATCCCTGGTCTTCATTAACTCCTCAAATTCTACCGACATTGGAATACTTATCTAGAAGAGGAGAAAGTGCAAAAGTGAACGACACTTTAAAACAGTTTAATTTGAACTTTCTTCAAATATCCAGATGATAAATATAAACCTTAAAGAGAATAAAAATGTTTCAATTATTTTAGATCATATCATATCCAATTTACCAGCTACGAGTAAGTAATGGTGAACTGCACACTGTAGGACATGTAGGTTATGGGGCAAGTGCAAGAGCAAAGCAATAGAGAAATAAACATTACCATATTATCTGCCACTGCGGAGCATTTTGTTTGTATCAGACTTAAATGTTTAGATTCAGGACGTAGGACCACTTAATTAAAAATTCAGTTAAACTTAAACAGTCGAGGACATAAGGAGGATGCAGATATGCTTGGTGAATGGGCAAAAGCCAGGGAGATGAATTATGTGGGAAAATGTGAAGATTTCCCTTTAGCAGGAAGAATTTTTAAAAAAGCAGAATATTACTTCAATGGAAAGTAGCTGTAGATACTGAGCTGAAGAGAAATGTAGGCATTCCAGTTCAAGACTCACAAAACATGAATATGCAGCTACAGCAAGTGATTAAAGAAGGTTAATGGAATGCTATCCTTTAGTACAATAGAAACAGGAAAAAAAAAGTCAGGGTGTATGCTTCTCTTACACAAGGCATTGGTCTGTTCATGTTTTGAATACTGCGTAGCTTTTATTGTCTTACTTAAACAGCGTACACATGTTGGAAGTGTTCAAGCAGGTTGATTAGATTCATCCTTGGAATGAGTGTGTAGATCTTATGGGTTTGTTTCCACCACAGCTTAGAAAAGTGAAAGTAACTTGACTGAGATATACAAGATCCTGAGCTATCTCAAAAAACTGGGCATGGAGAGTGTGTTTCCCCTTGTGGGTGAAACCAGAATTAGGGGTCATGCTTTAAAACTTAGGGAGTCAACCTTTTAGGATAGAAATGAAGAGAAGTTTTTTTTTCTTTCAGGGTTGAGAGACATTGGAACTTTCTGCCTCAGAAAGCAATGGAGGCAGGGCCATTGAATACTTTTAAGGTCGAGGCAGATAAATTATTGTTGAACATGGGAATCAAAAGTTTATCACGGTACATGATACATTTGCAATTCGAGGCACAAACACATCAGCAATGATACTGAATGGCAGAGCAGGTTTGAGAGGCTAAAAGGCTTACTTCTGCTCCAAATTCACATGCACCATTTCCATGAGTATTGTAACCTATTAGGAGATCTTTCACAAAGAAATCAAAAAACATTAATTTTTTTAAATCTCCAGGCAGTTCATGAAAAACTTAGCAAGCAAGCTTTTCCGAAATCCAATATGCTGTCTGTGTCTCCACGTTATTTAAATAAATATCCCAAATGTGTGTAAGTTAATTTATGGGTGAAATCATTTAAGTGGAAAGAATTATCTAAAAAAAAGTCTCATGCTGTCTGTCAGAATTGTATTCAAACATTTCATACAAATGTCAGAATAAAATGCTTCATGTCTGTGGGGGTACCAACCTCATTTGGGTGTTTTCTGTGGAATTCTTTGATCATCTTCAGCCGATTGTAGAATTCTCCGAATTCATTTGGTCCCGAAATGGCATTTAACTCATCCTTTCGCATACTGTCAGCAAAAAAAAAGCCATAACAATGTGGGGAACTGCATTAGGCAACAGGTTACAGTCAAAACAGATAGCAGCAACAAATAAATAAATCTTCAAGGTAACGAATTCTCTCAAGCAGAAAACACATATAGCCAAAGGACTGCGACAGGATGAATATATGCTGAATATTCATCAATATCATAAGAAAATATCTTAGTGTGTTCGCATTTACAAAAGCTGTAACTGAGTTATGTTATTGAATATGGAAGCACCCTTGCTGGTTAAGGTACAAGGAGTACTTCTGGACAGGAATAGGTTTTTGATATTAGATGGCAACACAGTGAAAACTTCACAAGAAAGAAGCATCATAATTATAATTGCTTCATTAACCTGTCATCATGCTATTAAAATGCAGTAGGACATTTTACACGTTTGATTAAGCATCATATTGTTCTAAAATGCTCAGTTGTATATATTTGACAGTAAATACAAAACTTGTTACTATCTGAAATAAAATCAATAACAACACATACCTATCTTTATCTTCATACAAGTCTCTTAGATTTCCTGCCACTTCCATGTACCTCTGAAAGATAAATTAAGGCATCTCAAAACCTAATCCATTTAATATTACTACAGGTGAACAGAAGACAGCAATCAGCATTCACAAGCTTCAAAATGCAGAATACTGCACACTCACTTGACTAAGTTCATTCAGATAAATAACACCAAAAATTGCTGTTCATTCCAGCACAACTTGTAACAATCACTGTAGAACAACTAACATTCCAGCAACAGTCTCACAACTTTAGCAACCTCAAAAACAAAAGTGCACTAGAATTGAAGACTGGGTGTTCACAAATCAGAATAATTCAGCTCTACCAGAAAATATCTCTTAACAGAAAGGTGTTTACTTGCTGTTTGGTGAGGACACTATTTGAATGAACTTTATAAACAGAACACCCTTGTTCAAGAATAATGTATAGGTTCAAGGTTTTGTAGTGTAAAAGCGGAATTATTAAGAGTGAATTTTTTGCCAAAAGGTAGGCGCTGACTTTTACACAAGTAACATCTGGCAGTTTGAAATCCATCCTCTCACATTTCAGTGCTGGCAATACTGATAGCAAGGCACTTTAAAATTACATAATTGTCTTTTGTCACAAAAATTGTTTCTTTTCAAAAACCTGCCACACCATCCAGGACTGCCTTTGAAGTCTTTGGTTGTTCCAGGGTAATGATTTGGATAAGTAAGAAACTGAGAGCCCATTCTGGCACTGTTCCTTAATGTGTTTTGCAACTTTCCTTCTGCTACCATTGCTGGGATTACCTCTGTTTGTACAAGTACGCTGAGGCACTCGTCTCAGCTGTGTCAAGAATTTCCTTCAATCTCTAGCACTCTTATATTTTGAGTCTCCAGTTGCTTTGTAATTACTAAACTGGGATGCAATTTCAGTGACTTTAAAGTCTGATCTGGGCTGCCTATCTACTGTAAGATAATAAAATGTGAGGCTGGATGAACACAGCAGGCCAAGCAGCATCTCAGGAGCACAAAAGCTTTTGTGCTCCTGAGATGCTGCTTGGCCTGCTGTGTTCATCCAGCCTCACATTTTATTATCTTGGAATCTCCAGCATCTGCAGTTCCCATTATCTCTGCCTATCTACTGCCCTTCTTTATGTCATATTGTCATAAAGGTGGGGACTGGCAGAAACTTAGCCCACGCCAGTGAAATGGTATCTATGACAATGCATGGTGACATGCGCAGACAGTGGGATTGGAGCAGCCACCGTCAAAACTATGCTATGCTATGATTCTATGAACAACAAAGTTTACATTAAGGCATGTTTGAGTTTGGCAGTGGTCAGAATTCCAAGAACTAAGCGATTTGGAAGATCCACCAGGGTTGCACTCCCTGGAATTTAAAAGGTTAAGAGTCACTTAATCAGAACATTTAGCATACTGAAAGGAAACAGTGGAAACAGACCCTTCGGTCCAACTCGTCCGTGTGAACCAGATATCCTAAATTAATCCATTCCCATTTGTAGACAGAGATAAGCTTGTTTCTGCTGGTTGGGTTGAAGCTATGACCCAGCCAAAGTTATAGACGGGTCTTTCAGAATGAAAATTAGGAAACACTTTAAAACACAACAGTTGATAAGGTTTGTAACTCTCTTTCACAAACACAAGTTGCAGCAAGGTTAATTGCTATAATTGCTTACATCACAGATCAGTCACTACTGACTTTTTGAACAGGCCCAAAAAACCTATCCTAAATCCACGTCTGCACTGAGTTAACAGATTTCCTCAGAACAGCACAGAAGGTCGGGGCTGAGACAGCACGGCACTGAGTTTCTGATCCTGATAATTATCAATACATCCAATTGTAAATGTGCATGAATATCTTCAATCTTATCCTTCAATAGCACCTTCCAAACCCACAAACTCTACCACCTACGAAAACAAGGGCAGCAAATACATAGAAATACCATCACCTACAAGTCTGACTCCAAGTTGCACATTTTCCTGAGTTGGAACTATATTGTCATTCCTTCATTGTTGCTGGGTTTAAATCCTAGAACAGCCATTCTAACAGCACTGTCGGTGCACACACTCATGACAGATTGCAGCGGTTAAAGAATGCAGCTCACTACCACATTCTGGGTGGCAAATACAGATGGAGAAATAAATACTGGCCTAGCCAACAACACCTACATATACAAAACTAAAATTGAACAGCCTCCCAATATCCCCATACTGCAGCATTATCAATGCACAATAAAATGAATTCAGTTTGAGAATAAAGGAAAACTTATTGGCAACCTGAATTACCATATAGACTATGACATAGGGTAAAAGTCTGTCAATTTAACAGACCTGATGCACAATTCAGAGTCACAACTACTGTACACATTTGATCTAAGCAACAGATATTAATCCAAGCAAGAGTAAATGTAAGCAGTCCTAGAATCACAACCAAGCTCAAAGACCAGGCTACAATGAGTTTACTTACGTCAAGCACTGCTCGGGCCCGATGATCAGAATTGATTTGGTCCCGAAGCTGGAAAACAAGTTTTAAAAGTTAATATGCTTTAAAACAAACAACAAAACTATTTGAAAGTCTAATCCTGGTCTCACTAATTATAACTGATTTCCCTCAGCACCTTCACCACTTGTTAGACCCACAAAAGGAAGCCGAGAACAAAGGGAAATATTTCTTGCTTCAGCAGTAAAACATTAAGAAAACTGACCAGTGAAAAACTTTGTTGAACATTGGACACAGGCAGTGCAATCCATAAATGAAGTGTATGCTTGTGTGGACAGATGTCCTGGCTATATTCTAAGGATGGTTCATACTTCCTGACACTTCCAACTCAACTTCAAGAGATTCAAGATAAAGTGTGGAGCTGGATGAACACAGCAGGCCAAGCAGCATCTCAGGAGCACAAAAGCTGACGTTTCGGGCCTAGACCCTTCATCAGAAAAGGGGGAGGGGGAGAGGGAACTGGAACAAATAGGGAGAGAGGGGGAGCTGGACCGAAGATGGAGAGAAAAGAAGATAGGTAGAGAGGAAAGTATAGGTGAGGAGGTAGGGAGGGTATAGGTCATTCCAGGGAAGATGGACAGGTCAAGGAGGCAGGAAATGGAGGTGCGGCTTGAGGTGGGAGGAAGGGGTGGGTGAGAGGAAGAACAGGTTAGGAAAGCGGAGACAGGCTGGGCTGGTTTTGTGATGCAGTGGGGGGAGGGGAAGAACTGGGCTGGTTTGGGATGCAGTGGGGGAAGGGAAGATTTTGAAGCTTGTGAAGTCCACATTCATACCATTGGGCTGCAGGGTTCCCAAGCGGAATATGAGTTGCTGTTCTTGCAACCTTCGGTGGCATCATTGTGGCACTGCAGGAGGCCCATGATGGACATGTCGTCTGAGGAATGGGAGGGGGAGTTAAAATGGTTTGTGACTGGGCGGTGCAGTTGTTTGTTGCGAACTGAGCGGAGGTGTTCTGCAAAGCGGTCTCCAAGCCTCCGCTTGGTTTCCCCAATGTAGAGGCAGACACACCGGGTACAATGGATACAGTATACCACATTGGCAGATGTGCAGGTGAACATCTGCTTGATATGGAAAATCATTTTGAGGCCTGGGATAGGGGTGAGGGAGGAGGTGTGGGGGCAAGTGTAGCACTTCCTGCGGTTGCAGGGGAAGGTGCCGGGTGTGGTGGGGTTGGAGGGGAGTGTGGAGCGGACAAGGCAGTCATGGAGAGAGTGGTCTCTCCGGAAGGCAGACAAGGGTGGGGATGGAAAAATGGCTTGGGTGGTGGGGTCGGATTGTAGATGGTGCAAGTGTGGGAGGATGATGCGCTGTATCCAGAGGTTGGTGGGGTGGTATGTGAGAACGAGGGGGATCCTCTGGGGGCGGTTGTAGTGGGGGCGGGGTGTGAGGGATGTGTTGCGGGAAATGTGGGAGATGCGGTCAAGTGCGTTCTTGACATTGCGGGGGGGAAAGTTGCGGTCCTGGAAGAACGTGGACATCTGGGATGTGCGGGAGTGGAATGCCTCATCCTGGGAGCAGATGCGGCGGAGGAATTGGAAATAGGGGATGGAATTTTTGCAGGAGTGTGGGTGGGAGGAGGTGTATTCTAGGCAGCTGTGGGAGTCAGTGGGCTTGAAATGGACATCAGTGTCTAGTTGGTTACCCGAGATGGAAACTGAGAAGTCCAGGAAGGTGAGCGATGTGTTGGAGATGTTGGAGGTTGGGGTGGAAGGTGTTGGTGAAGAGGATGAACTGTTCGCGCTCCTCTGGTGAGCAAGAGGCGGCGCCGATACAGTCATCAGTGTAACGGAGGAACAGCCTGTCTCCGCTTCCCTAACCTGTTCTTCGTCTCACCTATCCCTTCCTCCCACGTCAAGCGGCACCTCCATTTCCTACCTACCACCTCATCCCGCCTCCTTGACCTGTCCGTCTTCCCTGGAATGACCTATTCCCTCCCTACCTCCTCACCTATACTCTCCTCTCTACCTATCTTCTTTTCTCTCCGTCTTCGGTTCGCCTCCCCCTCTCTCCCTATTTGTTCCAGTTCCCTCTCCCCATCCCCCGCAACACATCCCTCACACCCCGCCCCTGCCACAACCGCCCAAAGAGGATCCCCCTCGTTCTCACACACCACCCCACCAACCTCCGGATACAACGCATCATCCTCTGACACTTCCGCCATCTACAATCCGACCCCACCACCCAAGACATTTTTCCATCCCCACCCCTGTCTGCTTTCCGGAGAGGCCACTCTCTCCGTGACTCCCTTGTTCGCTCCACACTGCCCTCCAACCCCACCACACCCGGCACCTTCCCCTGCAACCGCAGGAAATGCTACACTTGCCCCCACACCTCCTCCCTCACCCCTATCTCAGGCCCCAAAATGACTTTCCACATTAAGCAGAGGTTCACCTGCACATCTGCCAATGTGGTATACTGCATCCACTGTACCCGTTGTGGCTTCCTCTACATTGGGGAAACCAAGCGGAGGCTTGGGGACCGCTTTGCAGAACACCTCCACTCGGTTCGCAATAAACAACTGCACCTCCCAGTCGCAAACCATTTCCACTCACCCTCCCATTCTTCAGATGACATGTCCATCATGGGCCTCCTGCAGTGCCACAATGATGCCACCCGAAGGTTGCAGGAACAGCAACTCATATTCCGCTTGGGAACCCTGCAGCCCAATGGTATCAATGTGGACTTCACCAGCTTCAAAATCTCCCCTTCCCCCACCGCATCCAAAACCAGCCCAGTTCGTCCCCTCCCCCCACTGCACCACACAACCAGCCCAGCTCTTCCCCCCCACCCACTGCATCCCAAAACCAGTCCAAACTGTCTCTGCCTCCCTAACCTGTTCTTCCTCCCACCCATCCCTTCCTCCCACCCCAAGCTGCTCCTCCATCTCCTACCTACTAACCTCATCCCACCTCCTTGACCTGTCCGTCTTCCCTGGACTGACCTATCCCCTCCCTACCTCCCCACCTATACTCTCCTCTCCACCTATCTTCTTTTCTCTCCATCTTCGGTCCGCCTCCCCCTCTCTCCCTATTTATTTCAGAACCCTCACCCCATCCCCCTCTCTGATGAAGGGTCTAGGCCTGAAACGTCAGCTTTTGTGCTCCTGAGATGCTGCTGGGCCTGCTGTGTTCATCCAGCCTCACATTTCATTATCTCAGTAAAGATCATGTTGATTTGGAAATTTTCAAACTCGTATTCCAAAAATGAAAACATGGACAATATGGACATGAATTCAGGAATGACACTGAGTCCAATGAATCAACCAAAGATTTTAAACACCTGAACAAAACAAAGAATGGCTAAAAATCTGGAAAAAAATGCTGGAAAAACTCAGTTAGCCTTGCAGCAATGGTCGACAGAGAAATAGTCACAGCTTTGAGTCCAGTGTCTGTTCTTCATAACTTCTCTCCATAAACATAAATTGCTGGAAAAGCTCAGCAGATCTGGCAGCACTTACGAAGAAACAAAAAACTAGAGTTCGCGTTTCAGTTCTGGTGACCCTTCCAATTCCGAGGAAGGGTCACCAGACCCTAAACATTAACTCTGACTTTTATCTTCACAGATGCTGCCAAACCTGCTGAGCTTTACCAGCAACTTCTGTTTTTGTTCCTGATTTACAGGTCCACAGTTCTTTCAGTTCTCTGCACAGATGCCGCAAGACCTGCCGAGTTCCTCCAGCAATTCCTGTTTATTTCTTTGAAGCACTTGGCCTGGATTCCCCGCACTACAACATCCATTTCAGGCCAGGTTGGAGAGATTTCTGACCAGCACGAGATAAGGAGTTTATCGAGTATGGCAGGGAAATGGACTGTCAGATAACGATCTCACAGAGTGATGGAGCAAATTACTGCAGATGTTGGAGTCTGTACTAAAAACAAGTGCTGGGGATCAAGGAGTCATCTGGACATGAAATGTTAGCATGTGCGCAATTCCACGGATAACAAAGTGTAGAGCTGGACGAACACAGCAGGCCAAGCAGCATCTTAGGAGCACAAAAGCTGACATTTCAGGCCTAGACCCTTCATCAGAAATGGGAGAGGGGGAGAGGGTTCTGAAATAAATAGGGAGAGAGGGGGAGGTGGATCGAAGTTGGACAGAGGAGAAGATAGGTGGAGAGGAGACTGACAAGTTAAAGAGGCGGGGATGGAGCCAGTAGAGGTGGGGAGGTGATAGGTCAGTCTGAGGAGGACAGACAGGTCAAGGGGGCGGGATGAGGTTAGTAGGAAGGAAATGGAGGTGGGGCTTGAGGTGGGAGGCGGGGGATAGGTGGGAGGAAGAACAGGTTAGGGAGGCGGGGATGAACTGGGCTGGTTTTGGGATGCAGTAGGGGTTAGTTGCAGTTAGTTTTTTGTGAATCCACATTGATAGCATTGGGCTGCAAGGTTCCCAAGAGTTGCTGTTCCTGCAACCTTCAGGTGGCATCGATGTGGGACTGCAGGAGGCCCAGGATGGACATGTCGTCTAAGGAACGGGAGGGGGAGGTGAAATAGTTCATGACTGGGAGGTGCAGTTGTTTATTGCTAACCGAGTGGAGGTATTCTGCAAATTGGTCCTCAAGTCTCCGCCTGGTTTCCCCGATGTGGCAGAGGCCACACCGGGTCCACTGGATACAATATAGCACATTGGCAGATGTGCAGGTGAACATCTGCTTGATGTGGAAAGTCTTCTTGGGACCTGGGATGGGGGTGAGGGAGGAGGGATGGGGGCAGGCGTAGCACTTCCTGTGGTTGCAGGGAAAAGTGCTGGGTGTGGTGGGGTTGGACGGGAGTGTGGAGCGGACAAGGGAGTCACAGAGAGAGTGATCCCTCTGGAAAGTAGACAAGGGTAGGGAGAGAAAAATGAATTTGGTGGTGAGGTGGTCTTTGGCAGATGGCAGAAGTGTCGGAGGTTGATGCGTTGTATCTGGAGGTTGGAGGGATGGTACATGAGGACAAGGGGGATTCTCTTTTGGTGATTATTGCGGGGACGGGGTGTGAGGGATGAGTTGTGGGAAGTGAGGGATGAGTTGTATGAAATGCGGGACACATGGTTGAGGGCATTCTTGACCACTACAGGGGTTTGCAGTCCTTGAAAAATTAGGACATCTGAGATGTACAGGTGTGGAATGCCTCATCCTGGGAGCAGATGTGGAGGAGGCAAAGGAATTGAGAATGGCTTTGGCATTTTTGCAGGAAGGTGGGTGGGAGGGGGTGTATTCTACGTAGCTGTGGGAGTATGTGGGCTTGAAACAGATCTTGGTTTTGAGGTGGTTGCCTGAGATGGAGACAGAGGAGTCAGAAAGGAGAGAGAGAGGTGTTAGAGATGATCCAGGTGAACCTAAGGTTGGGCTGGAAGATGTTGAAGTGGATGAACTGTTCGAGCTCCTCGTGGGAGCAGGAGGCGGTGCCGATATGGTCATCAGTTTAACGGAGGAAGGGATTAGGTTTAGGGCCAGTGTAGTTACGGAAGAGGGATTGTTACACGTAACGTACAAAGAGGCAGGCATAGCTTGGGCCCATGCAGGTACCCATGGCCATCCCCTTTGTCTGCAGGAAGTGGGAGGAATTGAAAGAGTTGTTGAAGGTTAGGATGAGTTCGGATAAGCGGATGAGGGTGTCAGTGGAGGGGGACTGGTCGGATCTGCGGGACAGGAAGAAGCCGAGGGCCTTTCGGCCATCTGTACGGGAATGGAGGTGTATAGGGACTGGACGTCCACGGTGAAAATGAGATGTGGGGGACCGGGGAACTGGAAGTTCGGGAGGAGGTGGAGGGGCGTGGGTGGATGCTGCCTGACCCACTGTAATCGCCAGCTTTTGTGTTCATTGAGTGATGGGTGGATTCGAGGGGCTGAATGGCCTTATTCCACCGATACATTTCACGGTCTAACAGTCTGAGATGCCCTTTTTAAAAACTATGAGCTTTTCTGTGTACGACCCCGGGCCCCCGGGGGGTGGAGGGGCAGGGGTTTCCTACAGCGAGGCTGAGGGGCCCGGCCTCCCGGGGGAGGAGAGGAAGCAGCCGAAAACCTGAACACAACCGCCCTCCCCCGCTCACCGTGGACTTCTTCACCATCATCTCCTTCACCATCACATCCATCAGCCGCTCCTTCTCCTCATGGTAACGGCGCTGCTGCTCCAGAATGGTCTCCATTGCGGCGGGACACGACGACCGTGCTGAAACTGACGGACCCGCTCCCGGATTGGACAGACCGCCGGACGTGACGTGACTTGCCTTCCGGAATTCGGGGTGTTCACGTTCCTGCCTCCGCCGTCAGCGACCGCTGGAGAAACGTTCCCCCCCCCCCCAAAAGAGAGGCAAAACAACCGTGAAAACGCTTCATTTCTGCCAATATATTTTACTGTTGCGTTCATTTGTTTGTGTTTTTACGTCGATTTGTTTCCCTTGTTGGAAATGTATCCCACCATTCCCGTGATTTCTGTTTCTTGTTCAGCAAATAAAATGAGTTGCTGTGGGAAACCCATCTGGGTCTATCAGCTTTGTCCAAAGTGACAGCAGTTCCCAACTCAGTGAGATTCGCACAACATGTTTCACAACTAAGTTACACAGGAGTGTTCAAGGAAACATGTTTCTACTTCATGTTGATGTTTCTGCGAGTTTTATCCTGGTTTGCTCACAGCACAGTCCACGGAGGCTGGAGTGTTGACTTCATGAAATATCTGCATTAACTTGGTCAATAGTCGGAACATTCTTTGTTGCAATCAGGTTCGTTCACAACTCCTGCCTCCATTGCAGTACATTAGTGACTGTGACTATGCTTTCTGCTCTCACTGTTCAGAGCTCACCCAAGACTTTGTCCCACGTAGAGTTGTAGAGATATATAGCACAGAAACAAACAATGCCAGCCAGATATCCTAAATTAATCTCATGCCATTTGCCACTATTTGGCCCGTATTTCTCTAAACACTTCCTATTCAAATACCGTCCAGATGCCTTTGAACTGTTGTAATTGTACCTGCCTCCACCATGTCCTCTGGCAGCTCATTCCATTCATGCAACACCGATGGTAAAGCTACCCCTCAGATCTTTGTTTAAATCTTTGCCCTCTCACTTTAAAAACTATGCCCGCTACTTTTGCATGACTCCCTCCCCCTGCCCCAGGAAACAACCTTGGCTATTCACCCTATCCAGGCCCTGCATGATTTTATAAACCTCTATATGGTCACCCCTTAGTCTCCACCACTCCAGGGAAAAGAGTCCAGCCCCTGCTTATTCAACCTCTCTCTGTAACTCAAAACCCCCTGTCCATGCAAAATCCTTGTAAATATTTTTTACACCCTCTCATGTTTAACAAAATCATGCTGCATAAACAGGTGAGCGGAATTGTAAGCAGTATTCCAAAAGTGGTTTCACCAATGTCCTGTACAGCTGCTGGATGACACCCCAACTCATACACTAAATGCTCTGACCAATGAAAGCAAGCATACAAAATGCTTTCCTCACTACCCTGTCCACCTGCAACTCCACTTTCAAGGAACAATGCACCGATACCCCGAGGTCTCTTTGTTTGGCAACACTCTACAGCGTCCTACCATTAACTGTATATGCCATGTCCCAGTTTTGCATATCGAGGGTCTGACCTTCTCAAAGTAGCACTATTCCACAGTACAGAGTACACTATAGCTTTTTTTTTGTTTATCCAATGTGTACATGTACCTTCCCTGCTCAGGTGCGTCGGTGGTGGGGGACTCAAAGTTTGGACCAGCTGTGACAGCAGCTAACCACCTCCACACACCGTTATGGCCTTGTCAGCACCCACACCACTCCAGCTCTGGTGGACTATGTAACCACCAGACCCGCTCCTCTACCAATGTACCATACGGCAAATTTACCCATCTATTAGTCTGCTGTAGTGTGTGTACTACACACACACACACACACACACACACACACACACACACACACACACACAGAGGTCAGTTGAATTGCTTCATAAGTGATAATGTGTTTTCCTATTTTGGATGGACCAACACTCAGAGCCAGTCACTCTTGACAAGTGAACTATCATTGGTCAATTTATCACTAACATGACACACCCAGGCAATGAATTGGCTGTTGGTTAAAGCTCTGCTGTTTAACTTCTAGTCGCAGTCAAAATAATGCAAGACCATCTGCAGTAAATCTTAAAAACAAACCCTGACCCAACAAAGATTAAAATGATATGAATCCCCTCTCACATCCATTGCAAAACACTAACCCAACCCCTCAATGAAATTCAAAACACCATCAATCACATCACAACCTACCAGAATCCTAGCCAATCACTGTTCTCTTAGCTTTTATGGTATGTTTAAAGATGTTTGAATTTGATTGGGTGATGTTACATTGGATGTGATATCAACATATGGTAATGCTGGAAGATGATGGCAATTGCAGGTTCTTTCCCTGCAGACAAGGGTGTGAATTGCGATGTTTTGGTATTGCATAGATTCCAGGCCAAGGCATGTTGTGCGCCTTCAAGCATCACATCATTCAAATACATGATGTCCCAGTACCTACCAGTTACTTCTGTGTCATGGAGTCAGGGTTGTATGTTCAGCCAATTTGTCATCTGTATAACATATGGGCTAATATCAGAAAGTACAGAACCTGTGCAGTTTCTATGTTTATAATATTACAGCTATGTAAATAATAAATATTGTGAATAAACTTCAATATATCTGTCCCAATAAGAACCCAACCTTTGTGGTAACATAATCTGAGCTAAATTACGGGGCAGCTGTCAGGTCCTATCATAATGGCACTGGTGTTTGACCCAGGAAACAACAACAATGAAACCAAGTTGTATAAAATTATGCGTTTCAGTTCAAAATTATTTAAAAAGCTCGCAGGGTTTTTTTTGCAGCTCCCCAAATCATGCTGCCCAAGGCAAGCATCCAGTTTACCCTGTGGCCGTCCCAACCCCACTCCTTAGCCAGCTTTTTGGCAGCAATAGTTCCAAAGTTTCATTGCACTTTGAGAGAAGAATTGCTTCCCAATCTGCCTATTTTTAATTTTTAAGGGATGTCAGAATTTTATTCCACCAGTTACTTTAATTTTTGCTTTGTGTCTGTGTCAATGATTTCTTCTGTCATTGTACCTTAACATCAAATTTAAGATGCACTTCAACATAACTCAAAATCTGTGTGTAATGTTAATTTTAATTTGCATGATTTTAATATTAAGGATGAATATAATTTCCTTCAGGTTTGGAAAGTATGTCTAAATAAGGAAATACAGGAGTCAGAGATAATAAGAACTGCCAATGTCATAGGCAACACAATGTGGAGCTGGAGGAACACAGCAGGACGGGCAGAATCAGAGGAGTAGGAAAGCTGATGTTACGGGTCAGGACACTTCTTCAGAAAAGCCTATGTCAGCCTCCCTGCTCCTCTGATGCTACCCGGCCTGATGTGTTCCTCCAGCTCCACACTGTATTAGTACAGGAGGTAGTTGTTTTTATATTTTCTAACCAAACCTGGCCAAAGATATTATTAGACAACTCTAGAGCAGGTGTGACTTGAACCTAGGCCTCCTAGCTCAAAGGTAGGGATGCTACAAGTACATTACAAGAAGCGTTCAGGTGTCAGCTTTTGCCTGCATAGTCTGGTATTAACAGGTGACACCCTCATAAAGAGACCAATTGGAAAAGCGAGTGCTTCCAGTTTTTTTGTGGTGGAAGCAGAAAGTGCTGGAAGACCTCAGCACTTCCAGAAATTTCTATCAAAGAATTATAAGTTCATATAAATTCTTCATTTGAACTTTCAGTGAGTCCAACACTTGGGGCTCGTTGCTTCAACAGTGCTTCTTATCCCATCCAGTGTTTGGGTTAATCATTCAATGACCACTAGATGGCACAAAAGGTGCCTTATGGATGGTGAGTACTGAGCTCAGCTTCGGTTTTACCTTCACAAATACTTGAGCTGGAGAACTGCTGCCAGAGGATGTTAGGCCAGTCTCTTGGGTCCAAGTCCAGTAATCATTTCCACCATCATAAGAGTTCTTAAATTTCTTACTAGAAAAAGTTCTAGGCTACAGTCTTGATTCAGCTCCCAATGGATGAGCATCTTTTGGATAAAACTGGTCTCGCCTCGCGTGTTTGCAACTGCTGGACGCAAATTAATACGTGGATGGATGAATATAGGAAGCCAAGGAGTAAAACCTTTCTTTACATTGTTGATTTAATTAGCACCTAACTTCTTTTTTTAAACAGCATGCCAAACAGCATGGTGGAGATCAATTTTGTAGGAGCACTTAGAAGGCTGTTGGGCTAACTAAAAAGGAAAAATGTGCAGTGTTACAGTGAAAAGGTGAGAAATTGGTACTAAGTGAATTGCGCATGCAGAGAACCAATGTAGACGTTGTGAGCTCAATGTTCTCCTTCTGCACTGTGCCTGCTCTGAAATTCTCCATTGAGCCATACAGTATGGAAACAGACCCTTCAATCCAACCAGTCCATGCCGACCATAAGTAAAAACTAAACTAGCCCCTGCATACTTCTGACCCATATCCCTCCAAACCTTTCCTATTCATGTTCTTATCCAAATGTCTTTTAAATGTTGTAATTGTACCCACATCCACCACTTGCTCAGAAAGTTCATTCCTTGCAGGAACCACCCTCTGTGTAAATATCTGTCTCTCATGTCTTTTTTAAATCTCTTCCCTCTCACCTTAAAATGTGCCCCCTAGTCTTGAAACCCCCTATCCTAGGGAAAAGACAATTACCATTAACTCTCTCCATACCCCTCATGATTTTATAAACTTCTATAAGGCCGCCTCTCAGACTCCTATGTTCTAGTGTAAAATGTCTTTATAACTCAAGCCTTCTGTATCTGGCAATATCCTGGTAAATCTCTTCTGAACCCTCTCTAGCTTCATAATATCCTTCCTGTAACTGGACAATCCGATCTGGACACGGTACTTCAGAAGAGGCCTCACCAATATCCTGTACAACGTCAGCATGACGTCCCAAATCCTATACTCAAAAGACTGAAAAATGAAGGCAATGGATGCCAGAACTGAGCTTGTTATTCTTTCTTCATTGAGATAGATCTATTGGCAGGGAAGAAGGGAATATGGAAGCTAAGTTTCTTTTGTCATGGAGGGGAAGGCCCAGTGGTTCTCTGATAGTTTGATGGCTAAATGAAGCAAATCGACAGAATGCTCATCAGCTGCCCTTCATGGACAGGGCAAGAGCTATAATTAGCCTCAAGTCTGCTCAGCTACAGAGGGATGGGGAACAAAATTCCAGTTCCAATTGACTATGCAGGATGTGGTACATGAGAGAGTGTTGGGTATAAACACCGAGTCTGTGGCCATTTGTATGCTGCCTTAGAAAAATACTGCTAATACTCATTGACATCCATGCAGAACGGCTACTTTATGTGGTACCACACACTGACGAAAGGAAAAAAGTTGGAGGGGTAAGAAAGGAATAGAAAGGATAAAACTGGAGTAGGAGCAAGGATGAAGTTGTGAGAAGTTTGTGGAATACATTGTCTTGACCTGTTCCCTAGTTTACTCTGGGCTGGATATATGAATGATGTCGACAAAAGGCCAAAGAGTGAATCATGTGGTAAACCTCCTGGGTGTAGGAGCAAAAAGAGATGAACAAATCTTCAGAGGTAAGCAATCACTATTAGTGAACTTAAGCCAAGAGGTGAAATGTAGTGAAGGCAGATAATTACTGTAATGGTCACAAAGAAGTGGGGTGGGGTGGGGGGGAGGGCTAGTGGGAACAGAGAACACGTATCATTTACAAGAACATCCCACTGTCAAAGTTGCCAGGTAAGTACTGTAAATGTCTGGCAGACCCGATTTGTCTGTTGCTCGTATTTAAACTACAACGCTGCCAAGAATTTCTCCAATGTTTGTCAGCAGGAATTGGGATTTGCAAGTAAGAAATTATTAATGACACCAGACCTGACTCTTCTAATTAACCAGTATTGTAAAATGAGCTGCATGCCTTGGTCTGATTCCCAAAGGCCCTAGTCTATGCCACAAATGTGCTGGGAATTTGCAACAAAAATAAATGCGAGATCAACTAAAATAGACAGATCAAATGAAAGCCTAATCTCCTAGATTTCAGTATTGAATGTTCTTGAGTGAAGTCACTGAAAATGCACACAGCCCAGTTACCAGGTCTGCCTTTTGCCCTGTATGAATGCTGAAATCATACTGTGTTTCTGTAACCCCATAATTTGGGCTGAGTTTGGCATTCTGATAGAGCCACAAGCGTTGCCGTGATTCTGCAGACGGAGGTCTGCTTGAGTTGCAGGGCCTCACTTTTTGATTTTCTCACAAGATTACTGAAACTAGCTGTTTTTTTCCATTGCCTGTTGGATTACATCAAATAATGAAATTCCTTTGTGTTTGCTTCATTGCCTGTCTTCCAGACCTGCCTCAATAAACTCTCAGAACACATCAAAAGTAGTGTGGCTATGTCCATATTTTTAGCCTTTGATTCAGTTTCTGCTTGTCCTAATCAGCTTTGTCGTATTCTTCTCTGCCTGTTGTCACTTTCCAATAACCTTGCAGTCATTTCCAGTCCCATTGTTGTTACTCCCAGTATCGGTATAGCTCTCAAGTCACCTTATCTTCAGTCGCAACATCTTTGTATTCAGTCCTAATTTCTTGTTGCTATTCTTGCTGCGCTTGTGGCAGGAAAATTTCCCAAATAATAATTGGTAAAAGTGATCAGAGATAATGGGAACTGCAGATTCTGAAGGGTCTAGGCCTGAAACGTCAGCTTTTGTGCTCCTGAGATGCTGCTTGGCCTGTTGTGTTCATCCAGCTCCATACTGTGTTATGTTGGTAACAGTGATGTTGGTTCAAGTTAAAGTTTAGCTTTGGCATCAGTTTCAGGTGAATGCTGTCTTAAATTCAGATTTGGGTTGACCCTAAGGCTATGGTTTGGGAGTTATTCAGCTCAGGTGGTCAGAGTGAGATGCTCAATGATAGCAACAGCATAAGTTTAATCTGTGCGCGAACTGTGGTGGTTTATTGAAATCTGACTCACTCCACACTTGCAGTAGAGTGGTGCCTCTCAAACAACAGGGAGAAGATGTTTCTTCTCTTTTGTGGAACAAGACTCAATGCACGGTTAAGATCAAGCTATTTCAAGGTTGACTTTATTCCATTGAAGGAGTCACTGAAGTTCTAAGTCAACGGCTCTCCACTAAATAAAATATACAGAATCTATTATAGGAACAAGTCTACATCATGAAGCTAGCTTTATTGTTGTTATTTTTGGGACACAAAATAATATTCAGAGTTAAGTGTTGCAAAGGCAAAATCAATGGTGAACAAACAGTTGGAAGCAATAAGTGGACCTTCTTGACTAGTTCTGTAATAATTACAGGCACTGGGACCCAAGAGGCTATGTGTTAACTTAAAAAGTCAACTTATTGCTTTTGACTTTTTAAATGAAATTGAACTTACTGTTCTGGCAGCCTTTATCTTTCTGAAGACTTAGCACCACCATACCCCACCTCCTGAGGAGAAAAAAATTAAATGCAACCCCTCCACCCAATGCAGAAAGATCAGGCAGCCCTGATATACAAAATGCACTGCAGCAACTCAGAAAGGCCCCTTTTGACAACACCTTTCAAACACGTCACCTCTATCACCTAGAGGGGGTAGGGCAACAAATGTAGTAGAACAAAACCATGTGCAAGTTGCCGCTGTTCATACACCAAACTACATTGCTATCCCCTCACTTTTGCTGGGCAAACATCCTGAAACTCCTCTCCTAACATCACTGTAGGTGTGGCTATTGGAGTGGTTCAACAAATAGGCTCATTGCCACCTTTACAACGGAAAATAGGGTCTATAATAAATGCAGAACTTTCCAGCAACATCCACATATTGTGAACAAATGATAAAAGAAATTCTGAACCCCCAGCGACATCAGAAAAAAAGCACCACTGACTGTAATCAGAGATAATGGGAACTGCAGATGCTGGAAATTCCAAGATAATAAAATGTGAGGCTGGATGAACACAGCAGGCCAAGCAGCATCTCAGGAGCACAAAAGCTGACGTTTCGGGCCTAGACCCTTCATCAGAGAGGGGGATGGGGGGAGGGAACTGGAATAAATAGGGAGAGAGGGGGAGGCGGACCGAAGATGGAGAGTAAAGAAGATAGGTGGAGAGGGTGTAGGTGGGGAGGTAGGGAGGGGATAGGTCAGTCCAGGGAAGACGGACAGGTCAAAGAGGTGGGATGAGGTTAGTAGGTAGCTGGGGGTGCGGCTTGGGGTGGGAGGAAGGGATGGGTGAGAGGAAGAACCGGTTAGGGAGGCAGAGACAGGTTGGACTGGTTTTGGGATGCAGTGGGTGGGGGGGAAGAGCTGGTAATGATGTGTTGTACATACCGGAAAATGTGAAGTTTGTTTCCAAGTACGTGAAACTAGAAGACTGTCTTTGAACTCTCAGACCCTTAATTAAGGAGTATCTCAATCACACAGACTGAAACAGCTCAAGGAGCTGTCTCCTGATAACTTCTCTGGACAATTAGTGATGAGCAAAAGTAATAGCCTTAGTAATAATTTCGCATCACAAGAATTGCTGGCAGAATAAATATCAATCAGGATTCCTACTACAGATCAGTTCATGGAAAATTACCTTCTGTCAGCATCATGTATGAATTTGTTGAGTTCAGTTACAATGCTGTCTGTAACCAGGCTTAGGCTATCATCAAAAGTTACACATGGTGTTGTTCCTATGCATTTGCTGCCCTTCCCCCTCTGGACGATAGAGGTCGTAAAGTCATACAGATGTACAACATGGAAACAGACCCTTCAGTCCAACTCATCCATGCCAAACAGATATCCTAAATTAATTGAGTCCCATTTGCCAGCATTTGGCCAAAATCCCTCCAAACCCTCCTTTCATATACCCATCCAGATGTCTTTTAAATGCTGTAATTGTACCAGCCTCCACCACTTCCTCTGGCAGCCCATTCCATACACACACCATCCTCTCTGAGAAAAAAAGTTGCCTCTTAGATCCCTTTTAAATCTTTCCCCTCTCATTTTAACCTATGCCGTCTAGTTTTGGACTCCCCTACTCTGGGGAAAGACCTTGGCTATTCACTCTATCCATGCCCCTCACGATTTTATAAACTTCTATAAAGTCACCCTTCAACCTCCAACACTCCAGAGAAAATAGCCCCAGCCTATATAGTCTCTCATTATAGCTCAAACCCTCCAACTCTGCCAACATCCTTGTAAATCTTTTCTGAACCCTTTCAAGTTTCACAAGATCCTTCCTTTAGCAGGGAGAGCAGAACTGAATGTAGTATTCCAAAAGCAGCCTAACCAATGTCCTGTACAGCCTGTACATTACCTTGCAACTCCTACGCTCAGTGCACCAATCAATACCACGTGTTTGAAAGGTATTGTCAAAAGAGCCATGGCAAGTTGCTGTAGAGCATCTTGTACATCAAGGCTGTCCAAACTTGTGCATGGGGTGTACATTTCAATTTTTCTCCTTGTTTGAGGGGTGTCTTCAAATAGGTAAGGGCTGCTAGAACAGTAAATATCGACTTCATGAAAAAAAATCAAAAGCAATAAATTGATACTGTAAGTAGGTAACTAATGCAAGTGGCCATTAATATGTGCAAAGCTGCAAAACTTAATACAATGCCAATTCTTTCATTTTGGGTTAAAAAGTCAAACTAGAGAGAGAAAGAGAATTGGTTCCAATTCATGATCACCAGGGAAGGGGGTAGCAACTGGGAATGAACTAAGGAGTTGTGTTTAACTAATGTTGACCTTGGCTTGCCTCTCTAAACTGGCCTGGTGGGGGATGAAGTGTATTCACTTTCAACCTGGGCTTTCCTCTTCTTGCTGCCTGCTTTGTGGATAGCGTTTTGGGGAGGGCAGAGTGGGGGATATTGGGCGGGTGTCGTTCTCATTCACTCACCCACACTCATTCACTCAATTACTTGTGTGTGTGTGTGTGTGTGTGTGTGTGTGTGTGTGTGTTTAGTAGGTGCTAATCCGACGGAGATTAGCTTGCCTATGTTCATCTGATGCTGTGACACTGTATGAGTCTGGAATCAATGTTAAGGAATCCCTATTTACCATAGTACTGCCACCTCTTGTTTCCAATAAGGTATGGGACATAGCCAGGTTGATGATGGTGCTTGGGTCACTGTCCAACTTTGTGACCCCCAAATCCCTGTCCACGAGCACCAGCACTAAACTCTTCCATGCTGTCTGTTGCTCTCTCCCTTTCCTCATTATCCCTCACTCCCCTCTCCCACAATGGCTCTCAATAACTCTATTCTTTATCATGCCCTCTCCTCCCTCTTTTCCACCTCAGTCTGTCACAGCCTCCTCCTTCCCCTCTCTGTTTCTCTCCCTGTGCACCATGCTGCTATTCTGCTTCTTACTACCCCTTTTCCCCTCCCTGTATTCCTTCTCCCTGTTCCACATTCTTATCCTTCTGTCTTTCTTTCTCACCCTTTTCCCTCTCCCTCTTTCTCACTCCTTACTTCCCTGTCTACCCGCTCCCATCTCTCTTTCAGTATTACTCAGCCCCCTCGAACTTCAAGACTTTGTACTTCCTAAGTGAATGGACACAAGGAGTTCTCCTCTAACTTTCGGAGGGCATAGATGTAACTGTGCCAGCTCTCTAAGGTCCTAGTAATAATGCTTGACCAAATATAGCTGCCGTTATTGCTATTATGCAGTAAACCTTCTTGCTGTCTAGGAGCATCACCTCTTTTGTCAACATTTTGCTTGGAATATTTCCCAATAACTAGATAGGCCCAACACCAAGCATAGATAAAGGGGGATTGGTGGTAGTGAACTACCTCAAACAACTCTTACCCAGTACCTCATCCGTGTCAAAGTGGCAAATACCATAAGATGCCAGCAGCGGCCATCTGGGAAAATACCATAGTCACTATAAGTATATGGGTGCCTGTTGGGAAACTATTCACAGACAGGAGATATATCTGGCCCAGGCGTTCAGTGTAGATCGAGAGAGATAGTAGGAACTGCAGATGCTGGAAAATCTGAGATAACAAGGTGTAGAGCTGGATGAACACAGCAGGCCAAGCAGCATCAGAGGAGCAGGAAAGCTGACGTTTCGGGCCTAGATCCTGAAACATCAGCCTTCCTGCTCCTCTAATGCTGCTTGGCCTGCTGTGTTCATCCAGTTCAGCGTAAATCATTTGGTTTTAAATCAACATGGTAAAGTTATTACCAGCTGAAATTGAAACTGCTGTATGGTAGAGTGTCTAAAAATACACTGTCTGAGGAATACAGTTACTTGGGCCTGATTTTTAACTGACTGAAAACCCATTCACTTATACTGTTAAGGTTTCACCAAATTACATTGGCTCATGTTCATGCTCGAGGCTGTTAACATGGGTAATCAGCAGAGGGCAGCAGTTACTGCCAAACCACAGCCGTTTGCTGGAGGCCTCTTGCTTCCTCTTCTGACAAGGCTGAATTCTTGTGGGAGTAGAATTCCATAGATTCAACTTCACTCTGTTATCTCAACAAGTAGCCAATTGTCATGTTTGAACTTAGTAAGAGTTGGCAGACTGCCGAGTGTGTAACAGTGCAGGCCCAGTTCATCCTCTGCTGAAGTCTTACCCGCAGGAGCCTTTGGCAAATTCTTTCTTCCCTCCAAAGACCAGCAACACTGCCTTCCCAGCTAAGGTTAGCTAACTCAGCACTGCTGTTCTTTTGTATTCTTCATGTTGGTTCTTCAGGCCTTATTGTAAAGTCAGGCCAGACTTCTTAGTGACTGATGAATTTTGTTCACTGTTGCACCATATAAGGCTACACAACAGAGGCTCTGAGCTGTATAGGTTCCCACTTATTGCTGAAATGAATGACTTTTGAAGACTGAGTGATGCCACAGCTTAGCTTTCAACCACATCGACATATTCACTCATTCAATTACTACTCTGCCCTTGATCAAACCTGAAAATCTTCTGGTCTAGAGCAGTACCAAAAGGGGTTGAGCAATGTTTTCAGTCTGGATGACCAGATTTAATTTATGTAGTGTATCCATAAAACCAATAAACCATTACTTTTTACTTGGCTTCCTGGCAGAAACTGGAATACCAACTAGAATTGCAGTCTCAGACGATGGCATAAGCACCAGCCAAGGAATAGCCCTCAAGTGTTGCACTTTTTTGAGTTATTTACATTCCAGCGCAGATGCCAACAGCCTTCCATATTGTTGCCACCAAGTGAGGTTGATGATCAACTCTGCTTTTACTTTTCCTCAAATGGGCATGACAATTTTTTTGGAATATCACACTTTGATTAGAATAAGTGAACCAGATGAAAATGAAGGGAAGCCAATTCTAAGATTTTCTTGCGTGATACAAAGTGGAGATTAATTCCCCATCACAAATGAGAAAATTAAGAAAATAGCATCTGACATATACACTAACTCAGGTAATAAACTGATAAGGAAATAGGGAAGGGATTTGAAAGGCCACTGCACTGAAAAGATTTTAAAGTTATTGAGTGATATGTGGTTCCCAACTGTTCAGCTCGTCTTCTGTTTCTTTAAAAGTGGTGACGTTTGCAGGTAACGTTGATTTCTCGGTGAATTGTGATTTTTCTAAGTTTCTTTTTTGCCGGCTAGTTTCTGAACGTGACAGAGGCTGGGAGAAATAAGAAGGGAAGAGCTTTCATTATCCTTACTCTTATCAATTCATGTTGTTTTCTGTGTACTTGTTCCTCAATGACCACAGGTGATATACAGTTCCTTTGCAGACCCTGAGGTGTGTGTCATGGTTTCATCCCAAGCTGGATATCGAAGGAAACATCTTGTGACTCAGTATGAAAGTGTGCGTAAGACAAGAGCTATCTATTTCTTGACATCTCACCAAGTTTCAGCACCTCTTAATTAAAATTGCAAACATTTTTTGTATTTCAATGTGAATGGCCTGGATTTGTCAGGTGATCACAGTAGCCATTTTAGGTCAGGAATGTCCTTTTTAAAACCATTTTTACTTAATGAAAGTGCCAGGTATTAATGTCATATGCTGGAAGTTAAATATTGGTAGCTCTTTTCCACTATGATAGTTACAAGGTGCACACTCATCAGGCTTATAACTTCTTGCCCAGAAACCTCAATTGACAAAACAGCACAGGCCGAGGCATGCAGAGTTATGGCTATCTATGATGCAAAACTGAAAGACAGAACCACGGGATCAAACTGGCTGATTGACACGTGGCAGGGTTTTGATAATCAATTTGTGATAGGAAAGACAAGTGTTTAAATATCTTTAAACAAATCAGTAAGCATGATGACTGATACCCCATCTATTCATAGACAAAAGAAAGAAAATGGTTATTGACAAAGGTGAAAAGAATTTATCACACACTCAGTCCTCTCATTAAGTGATTACCATCTTCTAAGGGTTAAAATAAAGTGAGTACTTGTGTGCAGAGTTGGAATGCAAGATGCCTGATTTAAGTTTGGGTTTTTCTGAAGTCATAACAATGATGAATGAAGCACAGAATTTGCATTAATGTGAGACAGTGTTCAGATAGGCTCATCCTTAATGTTAAATCCTAATTGCTGGAAATATGAAATAGCCAGTTAACCTTTAAACTGCTGTTGCTGTTCAATGCCAATTAAGACACAGCTTGGTGAGCATTACAGAGCTTAATGTGCGATTTAGCGATGGGACATCTGCCAAAATCATTTATGGTTTCTGGATCTGCTCCAAGGCCTGCTATGGTTTTCTAGGCCTTTTGTTGTTGCTTTTTGAAACAATCAAATCATCCCTCTAAGCACTGAATGCGGCTTCCAATCCACCCACCAAAACTCCGTGGTCCGTGCCCATCATCCCTGTTGCTGAACTGCCTTAGAATCCCTACAGTGCAAAGGTTGGCCATTTGGTCCATCAAGCCCACACCAATCTTCCAAAATGCATCCCACACAGACCCAACCCTTCTCACCTACTCTGCACAATATGGGACAATTCAGCATGGCAAATCCACCTAAACTCACATCTTTGGACTGAGTGTGAAACCCACACAGACACAGGAAGAATGTGCAAACTCCACACAGACAATCGTCCAAGGCTGGAATCAAACCCAGGCCCACAGACAGTCGTCCAAGGCTGGAATTGAACCCCGCTCCCCAGCACTGTGAGGCACCAGCGCTAACCTTTGAGACACCATGTTGCTCTTTGGCTGGAGAAGACTGTAGAAACAGGAAAAAACACGGTGAGATTTAAATACACAGATAAGAATTATATATTTAAGACCTTTACAGGAGTACAGTCAAGACCCACAAAATCCACAAGGATTTTGCCTGTTATAATGAAATACAAATTAAAACCGGAAAAATGTTAAGCATAGATAATAAGGTGAAATTTCTGAAGAAGGGTCTAGGCCCAAAGTGTCAACTTTCCTGCTCCTCTGATGCTGCTTGGCCTGCTGTGTTCATCCAGCTCTACACCTTGTTTTCTCAGATTCTCCCGCATCTGCAGTTCCTACTATCTCTGAAAAAAATGTTAAGCTTGTTTTGTTCAAGCTTATTGGAAATTATTGAGTGTTTTTATAGCGTGTGCTAAAATTATCAAGTTAGGACACAAATGGATAGTAACATTGGGAATCATGAGTCCCTGTCTACCTGTACCTCTGCCAACCCGATTCCCCAGCTGAGGAGGAGGGGCAATACACAAGTCAGAATAAGACGCCCAACATAAACTGACTGAAAGCATGTAAAATTTCAATATAAGTGGGTGGGTTTGAAACCACTTGAGCAAATTGCTCTGGAAAGTTGACTCTGTAATTATTGTACTTACGTAAGTTCTCTTTTCGTCAGATTTTCAGAGCCACTTGAATTTTAACAGTTGAGGGCTGGGTTTGCTGCATCAACCAAGAACGCAGACAGAAGGGGAAAAAGCCGTGCCTATCTGCAGCGGCTACATGAGTTTAACAGCATTACTGATGGTCTAAGAATGCTTTCCCTGGTCCCAGAATCCAACTTGCTGCTTTGATCTGTTTGCCACTCTCTGCAATCAATCAACTCTCACAATATAATTACTCTTATTTGATCATTCCTTCCCTCCTCAATGTTGTGCTCTGAATTGCATCAGAGTATGAGGCATTTTGTCACTTACTGCCAAGGACATACAATAAAAGTGAGGCTTAGAACAAGAATCAGCATTCACTAAAATCAAGGAATTAATGACGGTCGTGCTAGAGCTAAAATATTGTAACAAAGATAGGGAGTTCACCTTGTGAATGCAAATGGATGACATTATATTCAGATTGAGAAAGAGTGCTTAGTCTTTGCTTAGGAATATTTTGATTAATTCTTAATAGTAAGAGAAAAAGTAACAATGGAGACTAACCACAAGTCACTTCAAAGTATTTTACTCAAGCCGCTGTTATCCGCTCCTTAGAGCCTTTTAAAATGTTACTCCTTTTTCAGGGATAAAGGTGTGGCAGACAAATAAAGGAAACAGATGTATATGGCTAACATGCTGTTGAGAGCAACACTCTCCGTGAAGAAACTTAAGGATAAATTGTTTGAAATCTTCTGGACCCACATGAGAAAAAAGACTAAATTTTACCAAAATGTTTGGACGGTTTCATGGAAGGTGTCTGTCTGTGAGCTCTAATGGGTTTTCTCATGTTATCCTTTGCAACTCACTTCTTGAAGCTATATACCACAGATCTCTAGCAACCTGCTCAGCAGTGGAGAAATATTCAGTACTTGTGGAATGAACTTCCTGAGGACATGGTGGATGCAGGTATAGTAACAATGTTTAAAAGACATTTGGATAAATACATGAATAAGAAAGGTTTGTAGGGATATGGGCCAAGTGCATGCAGGTGGGGCTAGTTAAGTTTGGGATTGTGGTCAGCTTGGACTGGTTAGACTAAAACATTGGTTTCTGTCTAACTGGCTCTATTACTCTGTAGCAGAGACCTCCCAAGATTAGCGCTGGAATTCTTTTTAAAACTATGTAAAGTTTTCTTATTAAAGCTGTGTACTCAGCTATATGCTGCCAGTATGGAGCTGCCTTTCTTTGTAATGAAGAATTTCCCTAGAGATGGCTGAGAAAGGGAAGTTAGCTCCTTGCTTTGGTGATAGAGACATGAAAGTCCTGGGGGTAGGATGGTGCAGAGAAAGGATGACCTCTTTTCTTCAAGACTGCCAGAGGAGAGCTCAGCACCAGACCCCACCAACCAGTCTGATATTGCCAATCAGGTCTGTGCAGTGTCTGTAGTCTGGAGAAATGCTCAGCAATGCCACAAGAAGTGTAATGGTGTTCTGCATTCCATGTGCTAAAAGCTTTAATTTCCTCACACTCACTCTACCTTTACTTTCCACCCACCAAGACTCATGATGCACCCATTTCGCTACTGAATGCAATATCTTTCTTCTCCCACTCCAATGCCTCAGACTATAAATCCTGCATGGCCTCTGTGCCTCTTACCCATTTCACCACCGTTTCCCCACCTAACCGCTTCATGCCAGCCAGTTTCATCTCAGTCAATACCTCCCTTGGTCTCATTCCAGGACAAAATAGCTGACAATAGGGCAGAGAGAGCCATGACAAGTGGTCCAATATTCATGTCATCACCTCCACGAAAAGATCTTGACCTTAGTGGAAGAGGATAGAGACCAGATTATGATGCTGGGACCCTCATGTCATGTAATAATCATTGCCAAGTGCTGTGTTTAGGATAGATATATAACGCTGTACACAGTATACTAGCTTGTCATAGACATGTAACCTCTGCAATGACGCAGTCATCGTCTTACAGCAAATTCGTAAAGACATCGTACACACAAGGCTATCATCATGTCAGCTGGAATCAATCATAAATGATCCTCGGCTCTAAACTTCTACTGCTGCCTTTCCTGCTGGATGGCTAACCTGCTTCCCATTCTGGCCAGTTGCCCCACCACCAGCCCCTGGCTCCCACCCTCCCTCCTGGTCAATACTGGGACCTCACTGCTTCCATTAAAAGAGGGGTCTTGAATAAGAAGAGCTTGTTGTAAGTCTAAATACAAGAGATTTAGATGAGATAACAGGAGAAAAATTTTTACACGAAAGGTTAAAAGACTATGAAGTGTACTATCGGAACTGTATCAGGGACCATAGGTGATTGAAAAAAGAGAAAAAGGGTCAGAGGGAGCACATGTGATTAAGAGTAGTTGTAAGAACCACGGAGATTGTTTGGATCAAACAATCTGTTTCCATGTGGTGATTCCTGAGCAATTAAGTATAACTACATTTATGAAAGAATGTTACCTTGCCATGAACAACCACACAAAATCTGCTTGGCAACTTGAGAAACTAGCTCATATTTCAGCAAAAACCACAATTGACATCATGCTCCTGTAAATTCACAAGCCCACTTGAACCACAGGGAACTGTGCTCCCCCCTCTAGAGAAATGATCTAATAATGTTTGGAAATTGTTATTAAATGATCTCATCAGGATTGTTAACACTGTTTTTACCTTTGCCCAATTGCCAGTTTCTCATGACTCCCATAAATCGTGAATGGCACAAGAGAAAGCAGTTACAATGATCTAGCATAGGAAGGTGATGTTCATAATTCCCGAACTCAAAAGAAACAGCATCAATTGCTTTACACCAATGAAGTATTATCAAGTCGAGTCATTGTCATTATGATTGTGGCTACCCAAATTGCAACAGGAGAAATGCCCAAATCACCTGTGTTGGATGCTGCTTGTGAGATAACGTTGGTGAGGAAACTGGACCAACACGTCTGGTCTTCTTGGAAAAATTGCCATAGAATCTTTTGCAGTCTGCCTGGAAGGTCCGATGATTGAATGGCTCATCTGAAAGATAGCATTTCTTGCAGTGTAGTATTTGCACTACCATTGTACTGAAGCATTAGCCCAAATTTATGGACAAGTATCTGCACTGGACTTGAACCCACAAACTGCTGACATGTTTCAAGATGGTTTCCACACCATTAATATCCAACGAGTGAATATTATGGTCACCAGCAATGGTCAACTTTCAGGTAATTACTGTGTTTCTTTGTGAGAATCGTCAAGCAGCTCACTGTCATCCTTTAAACCTTCACATGTGAGAAACTTGACTGAATGATAATAAAGACTATATAATGCACATATGGCTTTTCAGGGAGATTACAGGGGCAGACTATGGCTTTGCAACTTCAGCAGAACTTCCAAACTGATTCACAGAGAGAAAATATATTTGATCATTAAATAAAAGGCATATTTAGCACATCTCATGTTTGAACAACATAAGGAATCCATTATTAGTCCATATGTGAAAATGTTCTGGTTGATAATTTGGTGAATTTAGCTCAACCAGAATTAACCAATTATAAAAATGACTTCAGAAATTACACTTTACAGTGAAATTGTTTTGTTTTTAATTAGGGAGTGCTTTTGCGATATTTAAGGAGAGTTAAGTGTCAGCAATTATGTTCTCAGAAACATCGCAACTTTAACAAAATCTGTAAATACTTATTTAATGTGCCCCTTTGTACTCCACCATTTGCTTTGTGGATTTCTAGATACACATTGTATAATAAAGACTCAGGCAATAGCTTGTGAAGCAAGATATGGTCGGCAGCAAATAGACAATAAATGGTTGTGTGCTAGAGGGCAGATTCGTTATCAGGGCATCCAGGCAATGATGTGAAATGGACAAGCATCCAACTGTGATATTAGAACCTTGAACACATCGTGACAATGATTTACAAAAGAAACTGCACCAAGATCTGCCACTGTTCTGCTCTCACCAATTTCTATGTTTTAATAAATTTTAGGTTAGAATAAGTTTACCAAACATTTTGTTATCTATGCAAGAGTTTACAGGATAAGGTATTTCAGCTACCTTTGAAGACCAGTGCCTCATTTAGTCCTGTGACTTGCCTATTCTGCTCCTACATATTGCAATTCTATTGATAAGTGATTATTTCTCTTGTCACCTGCTTTTCCAGGTCACACCTTCAATTTTAAAACATTTAGACCAAAATGGGAGAAGCTGCTTTGGGCTATTTTTTGGTGCTTGACTAGAATCCACATTCTAGTTCCTAAATACTGCACATGGATCAACAGCTAGTACATCAACACAAGTGCTCAAGAAACTTAGTTGATCGGGCAGAATCTGTGCAGAGACAAACTGTGTTAGTGTCTCAAACCCAAATTGACACTTCATTGTCTCTATTAGGTTCCCTACAGTATGGAAACAGGCCCTTCGGCCCAACAAGTCCACAAATCCCTTTGAAGCATCCCACCCAGACCCATCCCCCTATAACCCACAGACCCCTGTACACTATGGGCAATTTAGCATGGCCAATCCACCTAACCTGCACATCTTTGGACTGTGGGAAGAAACCGGAGCACCCGGAGGAAACCCCACGCAGACACAGGGAGAATGTGCAAACTCCATAGAGACAGTCGCCTGAGGCGGGAATTGAACCCGGGTCCCTGACGCTGTGAGGCTGCAGTGCTAACCACTGAGCCACCGTGCCAAGCATCTAGATGATATAAATTTAATATGTACAACCCAGTTTGTTGTGGATCTATGTCCTGGACAATTGACATAACTTTGCAGAATGTTCATTCATTCTGCTGTTACCTTTAAGAACTTCACTCTTATTTAAAGGAAATTAAATGAGAGCTTTTGGATACATGTTGATTTTTAATTCTGAATATAGCTGGCGTTACTTCCTAAGGAAAGATTACATACTGCCCTGAATTGTGACAAACTGTTCTTCTATCCAAAAAAGCCAAAGAACGCCAGCATCCACTGGTCATCTACAATACCAAAGTAGTTGATTAAAAGTATGCCTTGTGGTCAGTGCATCAGTATCCTTTTAAGAGACATGGTCATGATATCATCACAGTATCAGAGCATGTGACCTGAGTGTATAAAAGGTCCCAAATACCATCTTAATTGGGTCACTTGAGGTAAGACATACTGAGGAAAGCAAACTGCTATTTGTAACCAAATAGCCTAATATTAGCTCAAACACTTCAGTGTCTTTGAATCTGATTTTGTGTATCATAATGTGCTGCAGTAAATGTTTTGTTAGTTTCTTCAATACCATTTTATCTGCATCTGGTTCTGATGTTATGGAAGACAACATAAGTCTTGCTGCATTAGGTACAAATACACTGCTGGAGGCAAAAAATTACATCATGGAGAGCAGCTGTGGCTGCTTACAAAGAAGATTTTAAAGTCTCAGTGGCAGATATTTTGAAAATTTACTTGAAGATCAATTTGATAATAGCCCTAAAAAATCAAAGAATTCAGACAATCAGTATTATCCATTTCTCTAAGTGCAGAAGACCGAGCTAGCATTTTTTTCTGATTGAAGTCTAAGTTCTTTAATGCTTGAATAAACTTCTAATAGAGAAGTTACAAATAAAAGCAAGGTTGACAGTTTCAGTGCTGCACTGAGGCAGTGAATACTGTCTCTCTAGATCACTGTTGCTCATTTTATTCAAGGATCTGTGTATCTGCAGTCCGAAACTGAAAACAAACGCAGTTTGATGCTCCTCACAGCACAGCTGTAATGTTTTCTTGAAAGAGAATACAGCTATCAGGAACACTTAAACGTAGTTTTCCACAAAAATAAACATTACCTGCCTGTAACGGTCAGTTAGTTTGGCCACTTTGCCAATCCAATTTGCAGCAAAACGAGAGGAAAGAGCCTATGCTGAGATCATTTCTTCTATGGCATGAACCACGAGTGACGGAAACCTGAAAGTACTCACCTGCAATTGAACAGCAAGGCTGTACTTCTCCAAACAACTTTCACAAAGGAGTCACAACCAAGGTGGCAACAGACTTCTTCAATATGCACAAGGAAAGTACATCCTTGAGATTGGTCACTTCTCTGAATTTCCCGTTGTTCGATGACTTAGCGACAGAACGTTGTTTGCGAACCCAATTGTTTCAATATAACAGTGAGCTGTAAAAGCTAGATTCTTCAATATCCTGTTACCGATGTCTAATCCTTATGTTATGGAGACAATGTAACCAATGCATACCAGGTACGGATGCCCTGCTGGAGGCAAAATGCATATTAGCCTGAATTCTTTGTTGCAGTCCCCACTACAATGCAGGTCAGCTTTACCATTTCTATGACTTTCTACAATTGCATTTATACCATGGTGGATAGCCCTAGCTTAAAGTTGATGGATGTGCTCAGAAGTTTTTTTGTTGATTTCATTGACCTTTTTGTATCAGATTCCCTCACCCCCACTAGTCTATTAGGAAATATACCTGAGACCCAGGCATGGTTCTCAGTTACTGTGCTAAGATAACTGATTACAAGGATAGCAGTTGGAGAAATGTAGTTGGTCCTGAATATCTAGGATTACCAGCCTACTCCTGATAACAATAAGATTTCTTTTAGCATGCATGTATGTGTTAGGTCAAGGCTAATTCAGTTGTGATAACCACTGTGGCTAAATAGCATGTTGACACTTAAAATGATGGAAAGGTTTATATTTATATAATTCTTTCCAATCTTTCAGGCATCTCCAGAGATCTTTTGAGTCAGGAATGTGCTTTTTAAAGTATGTATAATCACCCATGGTTACTTTCCCATGGAACCAAAACATTTATTTTGCACATAGCAGGTTCCCACAAGCTGGCAACATGATAATCTGGTTTGAGACGTTGATTGAGAGATTATTATTGGCCATAACAACAAGGGTCTATAGCCTAGTCATCTTTGAAATCATGTTTTGGGATCCTTCAGAGCAGGTGGGCTCTTATTAGTGTCTCATATGAGAGGCTGCATCTTTGGCAATGCAATTTTTCCTCACTCTGCATTGTCAATGATGATTGGCCATTTAGATAAGATACCCATTACAGCAAGATCTTCACTTGGAATTACAGAAACGATTTGAGTGGAGAAATTTGTGAAAGATAATAACAGAATGGGTGATAATTCCAGAAAATTACACCAATTCTCCAGAATAATCCATGATCATGTTTGTAGATGCTGATCTGTGAGAAGCATTCAAGAAGCAGGCAGATGACCTCAGTCAACCACAAACATAGTATGAAGTAACTTCCTCCAGCTTTTTCTTAAAGGTGATTAAAATTGAAAGTAAACTAGTTAACTAGAGCGGCAATCACTTATCAACAGGATTTCATGGCTAAGGAACTAGAGAGAAGGGTCACTGGGCTGAATGAGGCACTTCAAAGGCAGCTGAATGATATTGCTTGTGTTTATTACAAAGAGCTGGGTGGACTTTCATTCTTTGAAAGGGAACACCTCACAGTTTAGCAGGGTGTTTTTTTGCTGTGAAAGTACGCATTGTATGGGCAGTCACTGAAGGGAGAGCTTATATAAAAACAAAGTGAGGAACTCAGCAAGGTCTGCAGCATCTGTGGAAAATAAAACAGAGTTAATTTTTTGAATTTTAAACATATATTCTTCTTCAGAGTCAATTGCACTACCATCCCCACCACACCATTTCCCCCTGCCCAGCACCGACCATTGGTATCCATTAGCTACACCAGCACAAATCCAAACAGAAAGGATTATTTCTTCAAATTTTATCATTTATTGCTTATACTTAGGTCTTACTCTCCAAAGATCATTTTTTTAGAATCTGGGAGCAAAGAATCGTAGTGCCCAACATTGGAAAAATAAATCTGTTATTTTAATATTCAAGTCAAAGTACAGCAGCATCGCTCCTGAAATATTTATAAAAGCTATTCAATCATTTCATTCAGGCAGCAAGTTAATATTTGACAATACAGTTCATTGAAAAGTCCCAGATCTAATCAGTAAAAGCATACTGTATTTTTATAATTCATGACACATCATAATGTGACACTGGATTTGATGACGGAGAGGACTTCATATTTTACTTGTTCTGACAGAGAAGGCTGATATCAGACTTGCTCAAACAACTGAACCACTGCCTGTCCTGCTCCTGCTTTACTAAAGCAACAATGACTGCATTTGGAAGAAAAAAATCCCATGCAAAGAAACTCTTTAAAACGATATTAAACTGATTCATTTAACCAAAAAAGGATTTACAGACAGCTGTTGCTCCCAATTTAAAGTGGCATTATCACCCTTGTATGATGCCTTGTTTAGAATGAGAGAAGGCATTTAATCACCCATATTTTTATATGTACATAAAATATATTTTTTTAATATAATTTATTTTAGGTTTGGGTTTTGAATTTTTAGTTAGTAACGTATGGTTTTCTGTGTGTCTGAAGTTAGTAATTAACTTGTAAGTATTTCTGTAGCCATAGTGATTTCTTTTAAAACAGTTTGTGAGTGCTACTTTAGTAGCCTAATAGGTTCTTGTTTACTTTAGGATTTTACAACCTAGCAAGATAGACAATCATGTCTCAAGATTTTTGTTAGGTGTTTCTGGACTGGAAGATCTTTTTATTAAGGAAAGCTTAAGAGAAACATTTGTATTAGAGAAAGAGAGAATTTTGTTTCAGTTTTACTTTGAGTGGGCTATGAAGTGCTGGTGTGGATATACATGTATAGAGCAGAACTCCTGAGAAAGAAAGAATATTATAAAACTTGATTATCCTAGAGTAAGGAGTTAGTGATAGTCCCAAGCCAGACATAAAAGAATAAAAACCCTGAAGAATCTATTTAAAGTTGAAAATGTTTAAGCTCCAGGACGAAGCAATCACTGCTTCCAATCTAGCTGTTAAAGTCACATTTACCTTAAATCTATTGAGTAGGTTTTGTTAAAAGAAAACAAAGGATTCTGGTATGAGTGTTATGCAAGGTTGCTGTTGGGTACTATACAGGGACTTTTTAAAATTTGTAAAGGAATACTTTGGGAGGAATGGGATTATAGTTTTACCATGTGTTTAAAACTCTTTGAATTTGTATTACTCCTTTATTCCAGTTCATCTTCATTTATTTTACTTAAGAAACTCCTGTTTTACTGTTAGTGCAACAATGCATGTTTTTTTTTCATTATCAGAGGCTATCTCATTAAAACGAATACAAAACAAACTATAGTCCTTCAAGCCATTTTTTATGTATGGGATTTGACCTTTCCAGTAATAACATCAGCTGGAGTCATAACAATATCCTAGCCGAAGCCCAAGGCCCCTTATAGCTAATAAAGTGATCTTCAGTCACTTTGTACTGTTGGAAACGTTTCAACTTGTCCATGCACAGCAAGCTCCTATAAATAACAAGAAAATAAATGTCTAGATTTTTGTCATTAGGTATTGAATAAGGGTTAGGTATCAATGTGAAGACTGAGAGAACTACCTTGCTGTTCTAGTGTCATAGAATCTTTCACATCCACCTGAGGGGACAGACAAGATCATCGTTTACCATCTCATCGATGTGACACCAAGCATAGACTATATTAGAGGCTCAAATCTCTGGAGTGGGACTTGAACCCATGACTTGCTGAAACAGAACTGAAAGCACAACCACCCAGTTAAATCTGACAATTAAAGAAGAGGAGAACATTGATTTGAAAAGGTGAGATTGATTTCACTTAAAGTGCTTTTAAAGGAGTTTTAGCAAAAGAAAAATCAGATTCGTGCAGATGGTGTACAAAGATGGTGCAACAGCCTCACGAATCTCCTTTCAAGAGAAACTTTACAAGAAAAACAAAGAAGTCAACACCAAGTTCTAAAATTTGCGCAATATAAAAATTGGGAGCAAAGAAGTTGCTGAACTTTATTAGCAACAGTTGCCAGGTGTTCTTCTAGGAAACAGGAAGTAGCAAGTTGTTGCGTAGTGACGAGAGCAGATGATCACATGTTCGCTTTTGGCTGTTGGTGGTGTATTTCTCAATTCTTAGAGTAAAAAAAACATTGCGAGTTCAAAGAATCCAATCAGTTATAAGCAACAGGTTTTACTGAGTAAATATTTATTACAAGCAATAGATTTAGCCATTTTTCTGAACTGTCAAGAATGTTCTTGTGTACTACACTTAGGTGACTGAAAATTAACAGACTTTTCTGATCATAAAAATATACCAGCAATGGGAAGTGAGGGCTCCTCTAATATCCTAGAGACATTGTACCACTTCCATGTGATCTGATATTGTAATGACCTAACTCATTAGGCACATACCCATTAGTATTTTCAAAGAGAAGGCGCAGTAAACCCTTCACTCCATTGCTCAATTCAAGTTCACTCTTCCCACAAACTAACTACTTCATTGACTATTTACACAACCTGCAAACTCCATCCTTCACCCTTTTGGAAATGCTTCAGAACCCTGGAGAAACCTTGAATCTGCACATCGTTCTTTTTAACAGTGTGGCAGAGTTGCTTCCTGATTGACAACTTTAAGGAATAGTTGAGAGCTATGCAGGCTCCCTGCTGTGCAGTGAATATGGATAACCTACGGCATTCCAACAGTATCTTTGTGTCTTAGCATTGCTTGAAGCTGACTTTTGACCTTCAGCCTGATTCCTTTTGGGCCTTGTAGTTGGAAAAAGATGAAGATGTTCCGGTCAGCTTACAAAGCTATTCAAGGCTGCCTGACAAAACAGTGACTCCAGCCTCTGTTGGTGATTTAAAATGTGCGCTGTATTCACTGATAGCACTGTTAATATTCCAATAGTGACAATCCTGGTCTGTGACATTCCCAACAAAAAAAATTGTTCTGCAGCTTTGCCTTCAAAGTTGGTGAAAAGGTTGGCATTTTGCTGAATATGAATTTCTGTAATAAAAGGGGACTGCAGGTACTGGAACTATGGTTTTCTGTAGTGGAGATGGGACCTTCCTCCCACAACTTGACCTTCTTCAGGCCATCCCAGGGAGTTTGCAAAAGGCCTTCTCCACATGTTTTCCATGTTGCTCATGTGATGTGCATTGGGTTCTGCACCCACTGTAGCACCCCAGGCCTGGTACAGCCCTGTAACGCCCAAAATGTTTTTGTGTGCATTCAGGCAGAATTCACTGCTCATTCCAGTTAAAATCTGTCTCCTGTATTGCTCTCTGTGTGGGTGTGGTTTAGAATCCTTGTCGCAGTCCACTCTATTGCTCTGCACTCCCCTTTGGGATTCTGTCTCTCTTCCACAATCAGATTTGCTGGCTAGGTTTCTTCCTTCACTACTTAAACAGTACTGTCTTGAGCTTCACTTTGGCTCGGTGAGACTATCACTGTTGATACCAGATCAGGTGGTTCAGCATTAACAGGTTTTATTAAACACAGCTATATAACAGGATCATAAGAAAGGGCATTGCTGGAACCTGATAGACTTAGGTCTCAGCTCCATGTGATCTGATGTTACTATAATGTAGTTCCTTAAGCACAAGCTCAGTTGCCAGAATTAGACTGAAGGTATTATTGACCCGTTACTCCACAGTGCGGCATTTCACCAATTTAAGCCAACTTAAGGGCTGCACCCTGCTGTGGTTATCAGCCTAAGGATTGGTGCGTGGCTGGTCAGACTGGGCAACATGAAAATCCAGGCAGGGTTACTTGCAGGCTCCTGAATGGGCTGGGGCTACTATTTCAAAGGTACTCAGTAATCAGGGGACACAACCCCAGGACTGGGTCCTGCTGAGAAAATCCTTTCTGACAGCACCTACCCTCACCTTGATATCCAACTTTTCCTTCTCAACGCCGCCCCCCCCCCCCCAACCATTATATTCATTCCTCATGTAGAATCCGGTGGTGGGTGGGCCTCAGATAGATGTCTACTGGCAGATATCACTGCCAGCCTAGAATCACTATCATTCAATTGGATAGCCAAGATTCAATTGGCCACTAGCGTTGGAGCATGTCATTTCCACTGCTAAAGTTCTTAGTTCTATCAACAAACCCACTGCTGTCCTCTGAAGTGCCTAAGTGGAGCAAAATGCAAGGAGCCTTCCTGGAAAGAGGTGAGGTGAGGTGTTTGCCAGCTCTTTATCCAGAGATCAATATTCAAAAAAATTTCACCCGGTGATTTTGAAACACAAGATAGACAAAACATTGAAGCAGTATAAACTTTTTGTCTGATGAGTCTACTTCACCAGTCAATATGATCATAGTTGATTTTCTACTCAACTTCATGTCCTCGCATTTTATCTTAACCTTGACAGGATGAGTATTAGAGGGATACCTAAGAATGGATGAGAAATTTTCAAAGAATATATGATAGCAGATACTTGTGGAGAATGTATGGCTGACCTAATCCAACATCTTTCCAATTTTGCTCTTGACAAAGATAACAGTGAGAAACATCTACAAGATGCACTCCTGCAACTCTCCAATGCTCTTCCTATAGCAATTTCTAAACCTCTCCCATCTATAAAGATAAAAGCAGCAGGCACATGGGGAAAACACCACACCATGTCACACACCAACTTGAGTTGGGAATATATTGCTGTTCCACCAGTATCACCAGATCCAAATCCTAGAGCTCCATCCACAACAGCAATACAGATATACCTGCACCACATGGGCTGTGATTGTTCAAGAAGACATCTCAATATCAGCTTCTTAAGATCAGTTAGAAATGGGCATTCATTGCTGAATGAATAAATTCCAGAAAATGAAAATATATACTTCTGTGATCACTCTAACTAGAAGGACAAGGCAGCAAATGTATGAGAACACAACCATCTACAATTTTCCTTCTAAGTCATACACCATCTTAATATGATTACATTTTTGTTCCTTCAATGCTTCTATATCAAATAATGGAACTCTGTCCCTAACAGCCATGTGGGTGTATCTATACTAGGGCCTGAGACAGAGAATACACTACAGCTCATGAACTGTAGCCTAGAGGCTGGGGCTATCAGTGAGACCTTGCTCCATTTGAGTCAGGAGTTAGTCCACAGTTCTTGGGTTGGGGAGCATTGTCTCTGGTCAGGTGCAGCATTGGAACTCTTGATTTCTGTCCTTGCCCCTGCCTACGTATGGATATAAAGATTGAAGAAGATGGTTAACGCACCTCTTATTTCCTTTTCAGTAATACTTACATGCCAACAACAGATAAATGAAACTCTTAAACTTGTATAGGTGGTACTTAATCAACCCAACATGGTCTTGTCCACTGGGCACAGAAGTGACCATGAGATGGTCCAACAATAAGTGTTTTTTCAGTTAAATAGTCACTGTCAGTCAGTCTTTGCCAGGATCTGGTAGCATGCTCCAGATCTTAACTATGTGCTGTGTGAAGAAATTTCTCCTGGTTTCCTCTCTAACGCTTTTCCCAATTATTTTGGATCTATGACTTCTTTACTGTGGGAACAGTTATTCCATACTGTCTCAAGCAAAAGCCTTCATCATTCTGATATATTTATTCCATCTCCCCTTGACCTTGTCAGCTGTTAGGAGAAAAATTGCTACTTCTACCATATTTATGCAGACAGATTCACCCATCCTTGGTATTACTTTGTTGAATCTCATTTGTAACTTCTTCAGGACCAAGATATCCTTCCTGAAAAGTATGGTGCCAAGAATTGTACACAATGATCCAGCTGAAGGCTAACTAGTGATTTATAAAAGTAAAAGTTTGGCAAGACTTTCTTGCTATTCAATGCTTCTATTTAAAAAGTCAACTTCCTAGCCATTTCTTAACTTCCTTGTCAACTTGCTGTGCCCACACTCTCATCCCACTCTCATCCCTTGTTCTAGCAGCTTTCGCAGCTGTCATTCTTGGGGGAGTTATTGGCCTAGTGGTATTACTGATGGTCTGTTAATCCAAAGACTGAGATAATTGTCTAGGGACCTGGGTTCAAATCCCACCAAGGTGATGGTAGAATTTGAATTCAGTGAAATATCTGGAATTAAGAATCTAATGATAACCTTGCATCCATTATTGATTGACAGGAAAAATGCATCTGATTTACTAATGTTTTTTAGAGAAGGAAACTGCCATCCTCACCTGGTCTAGCCTACATGTGACTCCAGGCCCACCACAACGTTGCTGACCCTCAACTGCCCAATGGGCAATAAATGCTGCCTGGCCAGTGATGCCATCACCTAATGAATGAAAAAAAAATCAGTGGGTAAATTGGAGCAGTGTGAGACTGGAACACCTTTTGAGGTTAAATAGTAAAAATGGTGAGACTGCATCTTAAATCAAAACAGAGAATACTAGAGAAACTCAACAGATTTGGCAGCCAGAAAGAAACAGAGTTCATGTTTCAATTCCAATATGACTCCATTTTGGAACTGAAGGGGGCTGGAAAGCTAATGGTGGCTATGCCGTAAGACAGTTGGGGAGGATAAGCAGATGAAAAAGATGGGAAATGCTGATGTCTCCCATCAGCAAAGGCTTGTAGCTCTGTGAGGGGAGCTAATGAAGGCTGATGTCTTGAACAGTGCGTGAACAGACATTGGGCAGCCACTCCAATCTGAGTAATGGCACCATCATTGTGTCCTTTTCACTTCAGCTATACTCCCCTCAACAGTACTCTTAGTGCACACATGGTGAAGGATATTGACCACCCTTGCAATGGGCATACTGATTCAGTCTCAACGTCAGAGGTGCGTTCTTAGTTGATCACCTTCCAAACAATGAAACTAATTTGTGACGATGAGGCTGGGCCTCGGAAATGGCCCCAATGGCTTAAAATTTCCTAACTCCAGCAAATTTTGTCCAGTAACTCTGTTGCTTTCTCTGCAGTTACTGTTGAATATTTCCCTGTTTTTATTGGAATTCCATAGTAATTAGCATCTGTAGTAATTTACTTTTAATTTGGAATATATAGCTTTTCCAAGGTTTATCTTCCAGTGAGCATCACTTTATGTTTTACCACATTACCGAGATGAAGAGAAATTTCTTCATCCAGAGAGTGGTGAGCCTGCGGAATTTCCTACCACAACATGTGGTTGAGGCTAAAACATTGAATGTCTTCAAGGAGGAGTTAGATATTGTTCTTACTGGTAAAGAGATCAAAAGGTACGTGAAGAACATAGGAACATGGTGCTGACTTAGATAATCAGCCATGATCATCTTGAATGGTAGAACAGGCTTGAAGGGTTGAATGACCTCCTTCTGTTTCCATTTTACTATGTTTCTATTACATCAGATCTGTCATCAATGTGTTCATTTCACAAATCTACGTCCCTCTACCAATCTGTCTGCTACCAATCACTATTAACCATGTTGCCAAGTTGTATCACCCACACTGATAAAAACTGTATTCCCTAGATTCCAATCTGTCATTATATTGCATTACATGGAATTTCTAATTAGGAAAAGCTTGCCAGTTTATGAAGTCTCTGTCAGAAATCCATCCTATTACAGAGGAATGCTTTCTGTAAGGGTTATAGGTGTAAAAAGACATGCATACAGAGTGAAAAAAAATCCACAGCAAGAACAATGTAAATTTGTTAACAACTCTAACTTAGTATCTTTGACAACCAGAGCCAAGATCGAATGGTGTTTCCATTCTAAAGCTCCCTGATGAGTTTTATTTCATATGGTCAGATTCGGAACAATATTTTATGCAAACTGCAGCATCATATTTTGGGAAGGGAGTAGCTTTTAACCTTTGGTGCAAAGAGACGCTGTTGTGATCATGGAAGACATGCCCACTGACAGAAAATAACATCAAAGAAATGTACATATTTGGTCAAATTAATACAATCAAGATTGATGACCAGCTAAAGATTAAATGGTACTCGAATGAGAAGAGTGAAGTGCTTTGTACTGTTTACGAAGTGAGAGCCTATCAGACTTGCATTGAGTTCCTGAATCTTGGAAGTGTTTTCGGGATGGTTGGCATAGATCTTTGTTTCCGAAAGGACCATTCTCCCAGGACAATTATGGTGTATGCTGTTTATCTACTGTTTGGTCATTTCTTTTCCCCAATCGTAATTTTTTCCTCTCCTCCTGAAGTCACGAAATTTTCCTTGGATGTAATTCTGTAGACCTGGCAGCTGGCTAGCACTTACACAAATGTTCATTCTTCATCTGGCATGGAGGCACTGACTGCTTAACCACAGAAGTCAATTTTGCCAATTCAGTATCCTGTCCTCATCCAACCTCCGTGTACACAGACTAGCGTGCGTCACTGGACAGCAACCAGGATGAGAAACTCTTGCTGATGTTTCCCTACACAAGGTGTACCAAGTCTGAAACAAACCTAACTCCTGTTTTAGGAGTTTTGGGAGTGCTCTGTTTTAGCTGACTGACAATGCACTGTTTGAGGCCCTTCATACTGTGTGGCGAATTATTGAGCACTCCAGGCAGTGAAAATGCCCACTCAGTGATCAGGGTTTTAAATGACTCCACAGATTCCCTGAGACTTAAGCTATTTCTTCTCTAAATTCTTCAAAACCTGCCAAATCCTGTTATCAATGTGACCAAAGCTGCATATAGCATTCCAAAGCAAGTTCAAAAATGAATCTGAAAAGTATTAAACATGGCTTGTTTTAACTATTTGTTCCCATGATGCATCTCTGTTCTATATGAGCCTTGTCAATAGCAGACCTACATTGAGTCATATTATTAAATGACGATGGATGACCATACAAATCATTTGCTTTTTCTTCTCATGCTTATTAATTGGATCCAGGCTCTGCAGACCTGTTTATTATATTAAAGTAAGTTATCTTAAACCTGCCAGAATTCAGTTTCCCACTTTGTATTTAAACCATCTATTTAGTCCCGTTCCCTTGAATGTTATCAATATTTTATGTGCCAGACACCTGCCTGAATACTCCTCCAGTACATTGGTTATAATTTTAAAAAGTAGCAGAGAACCTAGAATGGGCCCCTGTGGAAGATAAGATGTTAGTCTATTTGATATTATGACTGGCTTGATTTCTTTCTTTACTTTCTTATTTTTAACATACTGCTTCCATATTTGGGCAAATGTGGCAATTACATACAGCCTACAAAAAAAAAGTCATTCAGCCCAAACATCTCTGTCAGTGCTTTTTTCTGTTAATTCTAGGAACATAGGCTTTGCTGGCTTGCCAGCATTTATTTCCCGTCCCTTGTTGTCCTTTAGAAGGTGATGGTGAGCTGTCTCCTTGAAACACTGCAGTCCATGTGCTGCAGATATACCCACAATGCCCTAAGGGAGGGAATTCCAGGATATTGACCCTGTGACAGTGAAGCAATAACAATATATTTCCAAGTTGGGGTGGTGAGTGGCTTGGAGGGGAATGTGTAGGTGGTGGTGTTCCCAGGTATCTGCTAACCTTCTCTTTCACGGTGGAAGTTGTCATGGGTTTGGAAGGCCCTGTTTAATTTCAGTCCTGGCAGTCAGCTTGGTTAACAGCAATGGAATGGCTTTGGAAAGATTGGCCAATGGTGTGTCATGGGTCGAGGTGATCTTACTGGTGATGCACAGAGACATGGTAACATAGGAATCAGGGATTTCAACAGGGCCAAAGGTCAGATCTTGCAATCGAGTTAGGGTTAGGTTTGGTTCAATATGAACCTCATGGTGGGTAGGGGAGAGTTTGATCACCAGCAGGATGGGGGGCACTTAGTCCTGCCCTGCCTGGTCCATAACCACAGCTGAAAAAATAACCTTTTCCACACAGCAAAATTCACTTCCCACAGGCTTTGGAATCCCAGCTGGCCAGCACTGATGCTAAAATACAAGCAAAACTTGATCTACAAACCATAGTAACATGTTGTAATAAGGGACTGACCTCTTCGGTGTGGTTTTGCTTTTAAATCCCTGCCCCCTCAGTTAAAATTGAAAGTGGGTGGTTCATTGATGGGTCACTACATATTTTAAATTTTGACTATTTTAATTTCCCAAACAAATGTGTTTAGAGAAGTTAAAATGACTCCTTTAAAAGCTTTTCACCCTTTCGACATAGATATAATTTTTGCTTTGAATGTGTGTTTTGAACTTCTGACATACCTGAGAGCTTCGTTTTAGTTCTGACCTTAAGTATGACAGTAAATGTAACTTCAATTGGTAACCAAAGTACAAAAATTCTCCCAGCTACTGACTGGAAATAATTATCAAACAGAAAATCTCACCCAGTACACCTTGAAAGGTAACAGGGAGCACACAATAAAAATGGAACAAATCTCAAGGAGGGAATCACAAAACTTCAGTTTTTGATTCAGCATTCATGATATTTTGCAAATAGCATTACTCAGTCTCACAGACACAAAACCAGTCTGTTATCAATGGACTTTTCCCTAATTAATGTTGTGTTTTTAATTTCAAACTTGGTTATTTATACATGACATAATCTTTTTGTAAGTGTTGATAGACTGCCTTGTAAAGCACATTTTTAGCCTCTGATCTCAGCCTATTGATGATTTAGTCATAAAGCTCACAACTCTTTCTTTGTGAATACATAAAACAGCAAAACATGCAATGACCTGCTACTGACATTTTGCTCAAAATTTGAATGGTGGCATTGAAATAATGAATAGCTAAACGCAGGCGGTCACACACTTTAATACTGCTGCAATTCATTTCAAGTGATGTCAACAATTTTTCTTTATCATGCTCTCCAATTGCAGGCATATGTCTCATGAAAGAATATATTTGGGTGTACAGTTGAAGGCAGGGTTGAAGAGAAGGACTTCAAGGAGATTTTTGAAAATGTAGTGAGGAAGCAAAGCAGAGCGTATAAGCAAAAGAGGCCTGTTGAAACAGCACTGTAAAGGCACAATTGGATGAAATCACCAAAGTAACTTGAGGTTAGGTTGTGTCAGAATTCAAAGCTGAGAATCTACGTTATTAAGCCAAATCATTAGGGCATGAATGGCTACTATTGTCGTCAGATTAGCAATGTCAGTGTGGGACTTTATATGAGTGACAATGGAGGTTGCATTATTTTGATTGAGTTGTAACCTGAGGAGGTTTGAAGTAAACAGTTTGGAGATCATTCCAATCCATTTCATTCTGCCTATCTTGGTCTTGAACTGACTCATATTTACCGTACGTGCAAATGATGCCTTTGGTTGGATCAACTCCAAGCTCTTGGTTTTGGAGTTTGAGCAACACCTAGAGGTGCTATGGTGCATTCACAAAGCTGAAAGTGTTCATGGAAGAGATAGTAGGAACTGCAGATGCTGGAGAATCTGAGATAAAGTGTAGAGCTGGATGAACACAGTAGGCCAATCAGTATCAGACGACCAGGAAAGGCCTAGACATGGACGGCAAGTTTCAGAACATGGCCACCCAACATCGTGTCAAAGTGCAGGCGGAGTGGGGATGAGTGACCACCAGACTGTAGAAGAGGACCAGACATTTATTGAAGGATACGCCTGAGTGTCAATCACTTGCAAACTGTTTTATGGTCTTGGAAAGCTGGGAGAATGATGATTTCTCTGTGGAGGTCAATCAGATCCAAGGCCAGTTGGGTTGTTCAACTGGTCGGGGGCTGAGGAACATGTGTGGAAGGATAATAATGGTAAGGTATTCTTTAGCAAGGTGAACAGGCAAGTACTTCTGTGGTTGCACACTTAACTCCACGATTATACATTGCTTGCTTGGTGCCAGGGTCAAAGATTTCATGGAATGGTTGCAGGCCATTCTGAAAGGGAGGGTGAAGAGCAAGAAGTTGTGGTCTATGATCAATGACAGAGGAAGAAAGAGCAATGAACGTCCTGGAAGCAGACTTTAGGGAGTTACACAGAAAATCGAAAAAATGGGACTTCAAAGGATAATAATCTTTGAAGTACTCCCAGTGCTGCTGCAGTGAGTGTAAGAACAGAGCAGCTGAATGGAGAACTGGTCCAGAAAGAAGGACTTCAAATTCCAAGGCATTGTGATTGTTTCTGAGAGAGACGACATCTGTACACATTAAACAAGATTACATCTGAACAGGAACAGGGCCAACCTCCTTACAAGGAAATATATCAATGCTGGTGGAGCAGATATATATTAAATTGGCAAAGGTATGTGATTCTTTTCTTAATTCATTCATGGGAAGAGGGCATCGCTGACTAGGCCAGCATTATTACCCAGAGGGCAGTTGGGAGTCACATGTAGGCCAGACCAGTTAAGGATGGCAGTTTCCTTCCTTAAAGATCATTAGTCAGTCAGATGGGTTTCTCCCCAACAATTGACAATGGATTATGGTCATCATGGTCATCAAAACTGTGTGCAGTTTTGGTCTGAGATAATGGGAACTGCAGATGCTGGAGAATCCGAGATAACAAAGTGTGGTGCTGGATGAACACAGCAGGCCAAGCAACATCTCAGGAGCACAAAAGCTGACGTTTCGGGCCTAGACCCTTCATAAGAAATTCCTTTTCTGATGAAGGGTCTAGGCCTGAAACATCAGCTTTTGTGCTCCTGAGATGCTGCTGGGCCTACTGTGTTCATCCAGCTCCACACTTTGTTATCTTGCAGTTTTGGTCTCCTTACCTGAAAAGAGATATACTACCACTGGAGGGGGTGCAGAGGAAATTCACTTGGTTGATTCCAGAGTTGAGAGGGTTGGATTATGAGGAGAGACTGAGTAGACTAGGATTATACTCTCTGGAATTCAGAAGAATGAGAGGAGATCTTACAGAAACATATAAGATTATGAAGGGAATAGATAAGGTGGAGGCAGGGAGGTTGTTTCCGCTAGCAGGTGAAACTAGGATTAGAGGGCATTGTCTCAAAATAAAGGGAAGCAGATGTAGGACTGAGGTCAGGAGGAACTTCTTCACCCAAAGGGTTGTGAATCTGTGAAATTCCCTGCCCAGTGAAGCAGTTGAAGCTACCTCTCGGTGTTTGAGGCAAGGCTAAATTTTTGAACAGTAAAGGAATTAAGGGTTATGGTGAGTGGGCGGGTAATTGGACCTGAGTCTCAAAAAGATCAGCCATGATCTTATTAAATGACAGGGCAGACTTGAGGTGCTGGATGGCCTACTCCTGCTCCTAGTTCTTGTCATTAATCTCTTAATCCCAGAATTTTATTGAATTCAAATACCACCATCTGGCATGGCAGGATTTGAATCCTGGTCCCCAGAACGTTATGTGGTTTTCTGGATTAGCTGTCCAGCAGTAGTTATGATAATACCACTAGGCCATCACCTCCCCCTGACAAGGAGATTAGAGGTAAAAGAATCTGAGATGGAATTAAGCGTTAAATTGTGAGTGAGATCGTGAAGGCAGAGGAAACTTAGAATAGATTTTTAAAAAAATGAGTCTAGCAAGAATAAATAAATGTATTTCAATTCACTGGTTCCTACAGAATAAGATAGACAAGGTGTTTGGAGATTGAATTCATACCTTTGAGCAAGACTTAGCTTAAGGATAGGTGAGATTTTATTTGAGAATATTTTTCTTCATTTGTGGAATGAGGGCATTGCTGGCTCGCCAACTTTGATTACCCATCCCTTGTTGCCTTTGAGAAGTGAGTTGTCTTCTTGAATCACAGGGAATTCCAGGGTTTTGACCGAGAGACTGTGAAGGAACTGCAACATATTTCCAAATCAGGATGGTGAGTGGCTTGAAGGGGAACTTGCAAGGGATGGTGTTCCCATGTATCTGCTGCCCTTGAACTCCTAGGTGGAAGTGTTTCAGGGTTTGGAAAAAGCTGTCTAAAGATCTTTGGTGAATTTATTGTTGATCTTGTAGATGGTATATACTGCTGCTACCGAGCGTCAGTCGTAGATGGCATGAATGTTTGTGGATGCGGTGCCAATCTAGCGGGATGCTTTATCTTGAAAAGTGTCCAGCTTCTTGAGTTTTGTTGGAGCTGTACCCATCCAGGCAAGTGGAGAGTATTCCACTAGACTCCTGACTTGTGCCTTGTAGATGATGGACAGGCTTTTGGAATCAAGAACATTTTGAAGTATTGTACTTGGGGACTGCTAACAAGGCAAAGAGTAACATTGTGAATGGTCGGGTCCTTGAAATTAGAGGGACCTTGGTTTGTGTATATATAGATCCAACCAGTAACAGGACAGGAGATAAAATGGTTAAGAAGATATATGGAATATTGCTTTTATTAGATGAGGCAAAGAATCCAAGAATATGAGGCTGTGCTGGAATTGTATAAAATGCTGGTTAGAACACAACTGAATTATTGTGCACAGTTCTGGTCATCACACTATAGGAAATATGATTGCACTAGAGAAGGTACAGGGGAGATTTAACAGGATGCTGCTTGGGCTGGAGGTCTGAGCTACGACAAAAGATTGAATAGGTTAAGCTTCTTTTCGTTACAGCAGGAAAGTTTGAGAGGGGCGGCATGGTGGCTCAGTGATTAGCACTGCAGCCTCACAGCACCAGGGACCCGGGTTCAATTCCAGCCTTGGGTAACTGTCTGTGCAGAGTTTGCACATTCTCCCCCTGTCTGTATGGGTTTCCTCTGGGTGCTCCAATTTCCTCCCACAGTCCAAAGATGTGCAGGCTAGGTGGATTGGCCATGCTAAATTACCCATAGTGTTCAGGGGTCTGTGGGTTATAGGGGGATGGGTCTGGGTGGGATGCTTCAAGGGACAGTGTGGACTTGCTGGGCCGAAGGGCCTGTTTCCACACTTAGGGAATCTAATCTAATCTATGTGAGTGAATAACCAGGGGGCATAAATTCAGGATAAGGAGTTGAGGACTTTTTTTCACTCAAAAGTTTGTTTTAGTTTGGAGCTCAACCTTGAAACAGTGACCAGAAAGGGTAAGACAGAAACTATCATAATGTTTAAGCAGTTGTTATGATATTCTATTCCACTCCTGTAAACTGTAGGCTACAGTTCAAAAGCTGGAAAATAGGACTTCTGTTGACCAATATGGACACAATGGGCTAAAAGACCTCATTCTGTGCTGTAGACCTCTGTGAATCTTTAAGTAATGATGAACATGGGAAGCTAATAAAAAGCACCACTCTCAGCCATGACAGACCCCAGCACTAGGATGAAAAGTACAAAGCTGAAATGTTTGCAAGTGTCTTCAGCCAAATGTGTGTACTGAATGATCCAGGCCTTCTGTCAAGGTTGTTTTTACCGCCGATGTCAGTGCTCAGTCAAGTTGGTTCACTCCACATGCCACTAAGAAGCAGCTGCAGACACAGGAATGCCAACATGTCTTGGCAAACATCACGACAGCAACCAAACACAAAATATGGTCTCATCAGCATTGCCGGATACCAAGAGCAAACTTTACAAAAATGTGCACTTGGATAAATCTTTAATTAATTTTGATAGTTGTTTTATTTTGGGACAAAATAGTTCCTTAATGACAAATTGCTTTCTTTTCTTCAAATTGAGTTTTGTTCCATCAAAAATGTGGCAAAACTGTGGTCGGGAAGAGGCTAAATCAGCAGCAATTAAACCAAAACACTGAAGAAAGCTTGTGCTTCATATGATTTGTTTTTCTTGGTAAAGGAAAGGGTTCTTCATACGTAAAAGTTCAGTTCTGTATATCCATATAAATCAATGCACAGTTTGGCACCTACAGCATAAAACAGAGCCAAAATTCAGAACTAATCTGCACTTGGATGGTTCAGTTGGGCTCCGATGGTTCAGCCAGGAATGATGTCGTTTCCCTGAAAGAAATATTAAAGACAAAGAACTTTCCAATAAAAGCAATGTAAAACAAAACAGGCACAACTTCCCCTGCTGCCTTGAGGACATTTTGATTACATTGGCCTCTCAAAGGCAACAATATGCTTTTTTATCTGACTGTTGTAAGACAGTAGTAATAAAATATCTGCATATAACTTTTAAAAAAAAGTGACACAAGACAGAATTCACATACTTCAACTTCTGACAGCTTTAAGAAAACTTAATAATGAAAAGATTACAAGACGGATTTCACTTTTAAAGTGCCTTGAGCACAAAATGGCCTTGCATGTCGTTCAACTGACATTGCCCCCTAATTCTTGAAGCAAAGCAGAAATTTTCCCTTTTGAATGCATTTCTTTCACCAGCTGCCCCACCTTGGATTGCATAAAGTAATGGTTTTGAAAGGGTTAATGCTCATATTACCTTGGCTCCACTCATTCTACTGATGGCAGACACAGAGTCTGTAGATAGAGACCAGGAGCTCTACTCCTGCTGTCAGAGGGAGTAGATGCATCTATATCAGCTCTCAAACATCCTTGTAATTATGCCTGACCAATTCTATTTGTATTTATTATTATCTTGAAATAAACCTTATTATCCAAAACAGTGCCTGTTCTGAACATCGTCTACAATAATGTATCTTTACCACAAATTGTTAGGTAGGCCCCAAGTCAAAGATAAGACAAAAGAGGATTGATGATAATATGTTCCCTTAAACAAGCCAGTCCAGTCCAGATAGAGTTGTAAATACCATGAGGTACCAGGTGTGCTTGCTTGGGTAATACCAGACAGCTCATATCTTCCCATTTAATCACCTGAAGTTGAACTTTGCTTACTTCGCCTGAAATCACTCAAAAACTAACCTTAACGTTTGAGGAATTTCATGCCAGTGCTGCCCTGAGTGAAAATGGAGCTTCCTCAGCATTTTATGCCAGTTTAAAAACCATTGCACTCGGAGCACATAAAACTGACCATACCTCAGATTGCTGTGAACAGAACAGAAATCCCAAGGGTTTATATATGCACATCAATTGCAAAAGGATGAGCAGACCAATTAGATACAATAAAGGAGATTTACACGTAGAGGCAAAAAGCATGGCTGAAGTATTAAATGAATACTTTGTATCTGTCTTTTCCAAAAAGGCAGAAGCTACGCATATCAATGTGACAGAGGAAAAAACTCAATCACTAGAAGAGTTTAAAATTGATGGGGAGGGGTGTTGCAAAATCTGTTTGTGCTGGAAGTTGATAAGACACCAGATAATGTGGGGTCAGATGAGTCACATCTAAGCATTTCAAGGAATTGAGAGGAAGTGTAGGAGCATTGGCAATAATCTTTCAATCTTCCCTAGGTCCAGCACAGATGTAGAAGGATTGGACAATTGCAAATAGCAAATTGCAAACCTTGTTCAGAAAATGTTCCGAATATAGGCCCAACAATCGCAGACCTATCAGTCTAATTTTGGTGGCCGGAAACCTGTTGAAACAAATATTCAAAATAGAATTAATAACCACATGCAAACATGTGCATTAATTGAGAAGATTCTGCATGGATCATGTTAACTAACTTGCTGGAGCTTTTTGAGAAGTAACAGAGAATGTTGATGCGATCAAGGTGGTGCCGTGGTATACATGGCATTTCAAAAAAGTATTTGATGGAGTCCCACAAGAGACTTGGGAGGAAAGTGATAAGTCATGGAATAAAAGAGACAATAGTAACTTGGATACAAAATTGGTTGCATGATAGGAAACAGATAGTTGTTAATGGTTTTTTTTGTGCTAGGGAAAGTTTTGTAGTGCAGCCCCCAGGGTTTGGTATTTTCCTGATATATATATTATATATATATAAGTGATCCAGATCTTGTTGGGCAAGCAACAATTCCAAAGTTTGTGAGCAATACTAAAGTTAGGAGAATTGTAAACTATGAGGGGGATAGTGTCTGTAGACCTTGACAAGTTGCTGGAGTGGGCAGATACATCGCAAATAGAGTGCAATGTGGAGAAGTATGAGGTAATACACTTTGGGACAAAGATGATGATGTGAAGGCATAAAATGAAGTGTATCATTTTAAAAGACGTACAGCAGAAGAGCGACCTGGTGTATATGTGATGAGTTACTAAAGGCGGCAGGACAGGTAGAGAGAGCTATCAGTAAAGCATACAGCATCCCAGGGTCCATTAATGAGAGCTTAAATTAGAGCAGAGAGGTTATGCTGAACCTGTATAATACACTGGTTAGATCTCAGCTGGAGTATTGAGTTCTTTTCTGGGCACCACACTACAGGAAGGATGTGAATACTTCAGGGAAAATGCAGAAAGAGTCTTATGAATGTAGTTCCAGGGACAAGAAACGTTAGATATAATGAATGATTTGAGAAACTGGGACTGCTTTCCGTGGAGAGAAGAAGGCTGAGGGGGAATTTAGTTGAACATTTCAACATCATAAAGGGTCCAGACAAAGTAGGCAGAGAGAAGCTGTTTGCACTCCTAAAAGGATTGAGGACCAAAAGACTCCGTTTGAAGGTGTCTTGCAAAAGAAGCAAATGAAAAGTGAGAAAAGTCTTTTTAACACAGAGTGTGCTTTGGTAGGACTGTACTTCCCAGAAGTGTGTTGGAGGCAAACGCAATTAATGCATTCCTAGATCATTATTTAAATTGAAAAATATACAAGTTGATGGGGAAAATGCAGGATTATGGCAATAAGTCAAAATGCTCACAGGGAACTGGTGTGGACAAGATGGGCTGAATGGCCTCCTTTTGCACCATAACAATTCTGTAAATTTATTAACTTGGACAACTTCCATAATTTTCTGGTTACTTATTGAAGCTTGAGGTAGATTTTTAGGAACAAAGAACAGGGGATTTCTACTTAGTGGGTTAGTTAGCTCCATTGGCTGGATGGTTGTTTTGCAATACAGAGTGATACTAACAGCATCCGTTCAATTCCCACACCAGCTGATGTTGGCATAAAATGTCCTCCTTCTCAATCTCTCCCCATGCCTGATGACCCTCAAGTTAATCCACCACCAGTCATCTCTTTTAATGAGAGAACAGTCCCATGTTGACTTTACCTACAGACACAATCTAATAGAATTTAAATCATTAAGAAGTTAACTAATGTACACAAATGAAACCAATGAATAGGAAAACTATTCTCAGCTATATATGAGTTTATGTCCAGATATTGAACACAGCATTCTTACTTAAAATGTTTTGGTTTTGTGATAAACCCAGCGGCAGTTGCAATGATGAAGCTACAATTTTAAATATATCAAGAATTTTTTTTAACAGAATGGGGTTGAGGTAATATTGCATTATGCTGCTTTGGCTCATGGAGGATTTTACTTGTCGGATTATGAAAAGAGTTTGAGCAAAAACTTGAGTTGTGGTTTTACCTCAGAAAACTAGTATAATTTCCAGAGATAACACAGTGTGGAGTTGGAGGAACACAGCAGGTCAGGCAGCATCAGAAGAGCAGGAAAGCTGACGTTTTGGCTGGGACCCTTCATCAGAAAAGTTTTTGCATCCAAGTTGCCAACTGCACCCAAATTGGAAGCTCTATTCCATGGGTCATTGGATCCAGTTCAAAATTTTATTTCGAATTTGTTTTTTCACAAAGTAATGTATTACTGACAAAGCAGGCACTGTTGTCCACCTTTAATTGCTCCTGAAGTTTCTGGTTTGCTTCCATAAAAGGCATTTAAGCTTCAAACACATTGCTATGGATCTGGAGCTATATAGAGGCTAGGCTGAGTAAGGATGTCAGATTTCCTTCCCTAAAGGCCATTACAGAGTCAAATGGAACTTTGACTACAATCAATGATACTTTCATCATTGCTCGTGCGGAGATTAGTTTTTAATGCTATGGTTGAATTAGGAAGCTATATTCCTAGTTTGATAGTTTACTAGTTCAATGGCATTACACCAAATCACCAATATCTGTGAACTGCAGCCCTACTGAAATGGGCTGAATCTGCCATAGAGAAGATATAGAATATATCCTGCTGGACAATCTTGTCACCTGCAATGCTTCATTTGACCACGGCTCTACCAGTTCAAAATGTTGATTCCTGCCTGATTTTCTTCCTTGATGGTCTTCTTGCTCAGGAGGGCAGCTATCTTTGGGCAAAAATTCACTGACAGGCTCAGATTGGACATCAGTTATTTGTCAACAAACCCCCAGAGCTCTTTGGGAGATAACCTTCAGAGCAGAATGAGGAACAAAGAGAGTTAGAGCAGAGACAGGGAATAGTTGAAGTTGAGCAATGAGCGGGAAGGATGAGACCAGGCCCAACCTCCCACCCATGTGCGGCAGCAGCAACAAAGGTAATTGGTGGACCATTCCTGACGAGGAGTCTGACTGAGACTCCAGGCTAGGGCTAGGACCCAGGAGATAAGAACTTAAAATCTCTACATTTTCTTTTTTTTGGATAGAGGCTTTAAGATTTGGTCATTTTCCTTTTTCTTTTGGCTCTGTTTCTTTTATTTCCTCTTTTGCATTTTTAAAAAAAATTCTGGTTTTGTATTTTAAGATGGCACCAGAGAAGGGTGACTTTGTATACTTCTTACGGTACTCCTGTATTTGTGTACTTAAGTATATGTGACAATAAAGAAATCTAATTCTAATTTTAAATCAACTTTCCACACCATGCTTTGAGCCTCATATATTAATTAGTCTAAGTGAAGGTCAGTCTTTGCTCTGACCATCATCAATCAGGGAGTATACCACTGAGAATTGAAATGACAATTCATTCCATGACACCATATCCTCAAATCAGTTGGAAACACCATATAATCTTTAACGGATTGCATTGGACCCCTGATTGTTTCACTCTCGTTCAATAACAAAATTCTCAGGTCTGAAAGAAGTATTGAATGTTACTTGGGTTCTTTGTTGTAGTAGTATCCCTACACCTGAGCTGGGAGGCCCAGTTACAAATCCTGCCTGCTCCAGAGGTATGTGATAACATCTTTGGACAGGTTGATTCGAAAACGTAGTATGCTGCTTGGGCCACAGCATATAACAAGGCACTGACCTGATGCTGTTGCTGATTCAGATGAAGTTGCTGATTCAGATGTAGTTCCATATCTGTGTCTTTTATACGTCCTTTCTAAGTGCCAGTGCCAGTCAACTTCATTTAAAGATTTTGGAAAAGGCAGAGACTGCTGAACTGATGCAAGACAGATTATCATTATGGAATATTTACCTCACTTCACCTCAAATCTTCGGGTAAGCTGTCTAGTCACTGTTTTCAGGAAATCTTCTAAGGGCCATCTTACCTTGCAATATAACCTTGCCTTCTGCTTGCTTGATCTTGACTTGTGGTTGCTCACATTAATCTAAGAAAGCAACATGTCCTACCTTAAATTGATGCTTCCATATTGAATTGAGTGCTAATGTAGGTTCCTTAGGTCTTCATACAAGTTCAGGTCAGACTTTTTACCGACTGTTAAAAAACATTTATTATCTTCATTCACAAGGCGTGAGTGGACATACCAATATTTGACTCCTGGATTCCCACTAATATCACAGCTTGCCTCCAGAACACATCTATATATATTCAACTCTATCCCTACGCCGGCCTCCCAAAAACATAAAGTCCAATGTTGTGTAATGGGTAACTCAAGATCTGCTTGTTTGAGCAAGATAACATTCATGAAATAGTAAGGTGTAGAGCTGAATGAACACAGCAGGCTGAGCAGCATCAGAGGAGCAGGAAAGCTGACGTTTCAGGCCTAGAGCCTTCTTCAGAAAGACACTTCTAGACCTGAAACATCAGCTTTCCTGCTCCTCTGATGCTGCTTGGCCTGCTGTGTTCATCCAGCCCTACACCTTGTTATCTCAGAATCTCCAGAATCGGCAGTTCCGACTATCTCTGAAACATTCATGAAATCCTTCTTTTCTCAGGACTACTTTCATTTGGACACTTTTCCTTTCAATCTTACTGCGAGATGAGTGCCCAGGACAGTGGTTGAAATGGCTTTGCCTGCACCCTCATCACTTCATGGCTATTTCCTGAGAGAAGGTATGAAGATGCTCCCCTCTGCATATCGATGGTCTCCTTGTGCTTCCTAATGGGCTGTGGGATAGACTTTTGACAGATGAAGCAAATGATTTTTTTGTCAGTGCAAAAGTTTTAATTTATAGCAGACAAATAAAGTATATATGGAGTAATAACAGGCATTGCGTGTTTTCAGTGAAATGCCATCACACCTCATAATTCAAAGAAGTTATATGACATCCATGTGGCCCAAAGTAGAGACTTTTTAATTGAAGGAATTGCTGGAATGCTCCCCCTTAGTGGTTTCCTGCAGCACCATCAATTTTACATTAACTTTTATATATCATGCTTCTTCTTTAAAAATAGAATTGAATGTAGAGTTACTATTACTGCAGAGTTACATTAACAGCATAATAGTACAGATGAATAGCTCAGAGGGATGCTTATGAGCTTATGGCAAAGATAAAGAGAGAGTTAGTCATATAAATTGACTCCTCTAAGAAAAACACTGAATAAATGTAAATAAAAATGGACCAATTTAAACACAGGCTGTTGCGGCAGGGTCTAGACTTCAGTGTTTTTGGGATACGACAACATTCAATAGCAGTGTCCAGGGATTTCCCTATTACTACACCAATACAGGGGAGATTTATGTTAATTTACTTGTGAAGTTGAATTTCTACCCCTATGAGAAATCGCTGCTTTGATCAAAAGCCAATGTCTGGTCGAAAGGAAATCGCTCTCCTTTCCTGAAAGTAGAAAAACCCATGGTGGAATAAGACAGTACGAGCATCACTGTATTCGGTTTTACTAGAACTTCGCCTCTTTCAGGCTCGTAACCAACAATGGGCTTTAAGCAATGTGGTGCATTTCTGAATTTGCATCTGCAGGAAAAGCCTCAATTTCCTGGGGTTTGGTAACATGGAGTTGGGGGTTGGGAGACGTGCCATGCAGACCACAGTATCCAGTGCCAATGGATAAAGCATCTCTTGAGGAGTGTAAATTTAAACAATTACTCCCAATAAGTATTCCTTAAATAAGGAGTCAATTTTATACAAGAACAAAAACAAAGTTCAAATCATTCATTGCCAGAGAAGCAGAATTTGTTTAATACAAGTCTTCTTTTCTTCATTCCTCATCCCTAATTGTTCCTGATAAGAAAGTGGTGATCAGTCTTTAACAATCACAGTTGGTAAGAGTGCTCACACAATGTTATTGGACACAGAGTTTCAGGACTTTGAGGATGAAGGAGCAATCTAATTTCTCAAGGTCATTTTAGTGGGTGGCTTGGTGGGAAACTTGGAGGTATTGGCACTCCCATTCACTTATTACATTTGTTCTTCTCAATGGAAGAGGCCAGGGATGTGGGAGGTACTTTTCAAGAAACATTGGTGTATTGCCGTTATGTATCTCACATAATTCACAATGCAGCAAGGATGTGTTTGTTCAAATTGGTGTGGTGGGGTGAGGGGTGATGGATGGAGGAGGCGATGCTAATCAAGTGGGCAGCTTTGTCCTACAAAGTACCAAACTTTTTTTGCGTATTGTTAGAACTAATCTCATTCAGACAGTTGGAATGTATTCCATCACATTCCTGACGTGTGTCTTATGGATAGTTAAAAGGTGTTGGGAAATCATAAAGTGAGCAACTTGCTGTTTTCAGGAATTACAGTATGGTCCACGAATGAGTTTGCTCAAGGTGACTTTAAGGATATTGATGATGGTAACGCGATGCTGGTTAAAGTCATTGTGTGTGAAAGGTGGTGGTTAAACTCTGATTTTGAGGATGAACATTGTATGCCCCTTCATTTAGTGAATGTGACTTGCCACTTATCAGCCCAAGACTGGATCTTGTACCAATCTTGCCGCATGTGGGTGCAGGCAGCTTCATTATCTACGCAAGTGTGAATGGATCTAAATATTGTGCAATCATCAGTGAACATCCACATTTTTGGCCTTAAATGAAGGGAAAGCCACTGATAAATTGGCTGAGGATGGTTGGGCCGAAACACTACCCTGAGGAGCTCAGGTCTCCAACCAGTGGATATTTTTATTCTTAATCCCTACTGATTACAATTTTGTTCAGGGCTCCTTCATGCTGCCCTTATATCAAAGGAAGGCATATTAAAGGCATGTAACTTTACAGGTCATAATGTCAGGATGGGTTGCCTGATTAGTTGTAGATTGAGAGAAATGAGTTAAATTAATGGCATTTTTTTCCCCGACTGGATTTTCACGTAAAAGGAAGTCGAGTGTTGAGTAATTTCCATATCTGTTGATCCTGCCTGTTTCCCTGGGATCAGCCTAAGTAGCATTTTGAAGGGGAAACTATGAAGGAGAAACTTGGGATTTGGAGGGCACTTCATTTATGAGTGGAAGCCTGTTTGTAAGCTCATAGCAGAATTAATGAAGCAGTTATTGAAATCATATTGTGAAGCGAAGGAAGAAGAAAATTACTCTATGTCTAATTCTAGTTACAGAGCATAAAGATGCTGGAAATTTGGAATAAAAATTAAAGATGCTGGAGAAACTCAACGGTTCTGACAGTGTATGTGGAGTTAGAGAAAGAAACTTAACATTTCTTTGAAAGAAAACTTATGTTGGCCTCACTCATTTGCCTCTAATCTGTTCCCGAAGAGTTCTCATGAATGCACCACCACAACAGAGACTTGGGTTTTATTCTCCAGACCAGTACAATAACCTCATGATCTGTGCTAAATCTGATTAATCATGTAAAGCTATTGTGAAAGTGTTATTATTAGCCTTAACATCCCAGGGCAAAGGAAAGAACGAACTAAATGCCGACAGATTCTGGAGTACTCCGAAGCCAGAAGAGGAGTTAGGTAAGGTAAAATGGGAGCAAAGACTTTATGGTGAGTCAATTCAGGAATGGTGGATGACTTTGAAAATGATTTTTCACAGTGCTCAGCAGAAGTATATTCCAATGATAAGGAAGAACTGTAAGAAAAGAAATAGTTAACCATGGATGTCGAAGGAAATAAAGGAAAGTATCAGATTTAAAAGATTTTTTGCTATCTCAGTGGTCAAAATACATGCCTGGTTTCATTTTGGCTGGAATAGTAGATGCAAAAACATTGAGAGCATCAAGTGTTGCCTTGGTTCAGAGGCAGTAATCTTCACCCCAATGAGAAGATTGTGAATTAAAGTCCATGCCAAGATTTGAACATACAATCTAGTTAACCACTAAATACAGGACTAAGAGGGTGTTGCAATATCACTGGTGCTGTTTTTAGGTAAGATGAGGAGCAGATACCTGTTGCAATCTGTATAGATATTTTCTTTTCAAACTCTTTGGAGATGTTATTACGTGGCTTTGGAGCAGGTGGGACTTGAGCTCAGGCCTCCTGGCTCAGTGGTAGGGATGTATTTATTGAGGTACAAATGAGTCCCAACTTCATTTACGTACAGTTATGCACAATTTATGTACAACCAATTGGTCCCTCTACTGGTTGCACATAAAGAATTCCTTGGCACTTTATAAGGAAGTGGGGTTAGCCTCCACAATGTATCCCACCAAACACATGAATAGTTGTTTGTGACAACTTGCTGTGTGGAAATGTGTAAGCCACCTTTCCCACTACAAAAACAACAACACTTCAAAAGTGAACCATTGGCTTTGAGGAACTTTGGATCAACTTAAAGATAAAAATACTGTTAGTACAATGCACATTCTTTCTTTATCTGTGAAATCAATGGAATGGGATTTGTCAATGGTTAAGTTGTTGAAAAATACCAAGAGAACAGCTTTCAGATTCAGCTGGATATGATTTACATTTACATTTCAAGAGGAAGTCTGACATTTTTCATGCTTTTTTTACAGACCTTTGACCACATTGGATTTTGTTTTTATGATCCTAACAAAACAAATGTTTTTGGTTTCTTTTTGACTTCCAAACAAAGGTTTATTGCTATCACATTATATCCAGTCATAGATTGTAAATAACTTAATTCCTCAGGATCAGAGTTACACAAATTATGGTACACAATGTAAAATCAATCCACTGTTCCTCTCGTGATACCATAGATTATTCCTCATGTTTATGAATGTTACTAGTCTAAATGTTATAGATTGCTATAATTATCAAACTTTCAGTTATTAATTCTGCTGAACATAAATGTGTCAAACTTTCATCTTTGAAGTAGACTCTTGATTTATGGGACTGTACTTCTACACAGACATACCATTGCTTCAACACCTACCTGCTGATATCTATGATACAACTGACCATGTTGCATATTGTGGATGGGAATCCTCACAAGAATAGAAGTTTTCTGCCTAGTATACAGCCCTTTCAATCATTTTAGATGGGCGAGCAAGTGGAATACCACAGATATACTCAAGGAAAATGATTCGAGGGGAAGAGAGATGAAAGGTAACAAAGGCACTCATGTCAGGTGGAGAGGAGAATATGACATGTCAGGAAACTGCTTAGAAGGCTGGCAAAAAAAAAGGAAAGAGTACCTTGTAGCATCTTGGCAAGGGGACTGCAAGAAGACAGCAGCAGTACTTGGCCTGTGGAAGAGAGATGAGTCAGGCGGAAATTGGAAGAAGCAATACTTAGAGGAAGGAGGAAAGTTAATAAACAGTAACCTTTGAAGAAAAGGGCAGAAACTATGTCCAGGTAGTGCACTGCAACTCAAAAGCCTTTGCTTGTTCCTTCATTTAGTGAGCTTAAACAACCAACTGTGAAGTTTTGAAGTGATGTAATTTAATGAGAATGCGCCATTCACAATGTAAAAGTTCAAGATTTTGGAGAAATATCCCAGGAAACCCCTAGAAGTACACAATGTAATTAACTTTCCTTTTGAATGTTATCATTATTCTTCAAGGCCGTGTTGCAATTGTCAATTGTTTAAGCACTAGTGGTAGCTTTCCAGGCTTTCCAGGGTAATACTCAGAGAATGTGATGCAATTGGCACTTCCTTTTAGCTAATGAGCTTGTATCGTTTTACTAAATCTACAGTGCTGGGCTGTAATCGATCACAGTTCCAGGGAGCCAATTGTACCAGTCGCGATCAGTTGAGGATGAGGATCGTTCTTAAAAATGGAAGTTGGAATCTTACTGGACTCTGAGAAGTTAAACTATTGCAAAATAATTGGTGGAATCATGCAACGAAGCCAATCCTGAAGATTATCTTGCTACATCTTGTTCAATTTTCTCAAGCAGTGTGGTGAGATTCTCATTAATCAGTAATGCATTCCAAATTGTGGATCATGATTGTTTGCTGAACAGCTCATTAACAACCCAATTCACCACTGGTTGTCACCCTACCAAACTCACCCTGCAAAAAGCAAGTAGCCAAACTCGACAGGGAGATCAGAGTGGGTTCTTTGCAAGTTCAGTTGCCACTTGCTCCAAAAGACCTCCAGCTTGCCGCTGGACAAACTGCAAAGCAGGGCACAATCCACCAGCATCAGCCACATGTAATCTTCCACCACTGGCATTGGCACTCCATTTCCAGGGAGCAATTGCCACCATACAGGTATCCTTCAGTGCCTGGCAGTGCACACAGCAAGGACAGATGGGTGTGGGAAAATACACCGGCAACCAGTAACTGTATCAGCTGTGTTACCACACAGGGAAGGGAGCCCACTACATGGTGTGGATCAGGCCGCCTGCTGGGGTTCCTTTGCTCTCTCAGCATGGATCCACCTTGTGCCAACTGGCATGCCCTCCTGAATGCATGCATACCTTCCCTGTAATGCCTTGTTTTGGCAACTGGCTCAGTCACACAACCAGACAGGTGACTATGCTACGCAGCAGTCCTCAATCTAGGCCACTCATTTGTGCCATGTCAATGCAGCATTAGGACCACATAGCCAGTGTTCCTAACAGACACACAGCATCTGCAACAAGTAGAACATGCCTGAGAGTCTTAGGGCTGGGGATTCTATGCGGATACTGGTCAGTCATCCAGGCTCTGCACAATGAATCAAGGGCTCGATCCCATACCTGCCTCAGGCTTTGGTCAAGACAGGCAACTCGTTGGAGTCGCGTTGCACAGGAAGACCATGTCTGCATGCTGCAGGGAGTAGGTTACAGTCAGTGCTCAGAGACACCAGCCCAGTGGAGAAGACAGTCACATTCAAGGGCATATGTATGCCCTAGGGAGAAGTCTGCATTGGTGACGCCTAGTATGAGCAGGTCTGGTCACTCGAGGGGTGAACCACAGGTGTCCTAACATCTCCATTGACAGAAATTATGGTGGAAGTGTTAGGGGAAGGGAGACTGGGGAAGTAGGGGCATCGGTAGTCATTTGTAGTTGCATGTGGGCAAAGATCTGGAGAAGTGTGAATGCTGTGGGGTTGATAGAATGAGCATCTTGAAAGGAGAACCTGATGCTGAGGATTTGATTGGTGGGTTAACATTGGGGCTAAAAACCACTGGTAGAAGCTGACTCATTGACATTCCAAATGTGCAGCACATGGATAGTATGCAACGTTGAGAAAAATGGCTGAGAGGGGACTCACTATGGGAAGAATAAGTGAGTCAACCTGTGAAGGAGAGGGATGCAACCTCAACCAATATGAGAGGGAAACAACATTGTTCTGTGATCCTGGAAACTCAGGCATGCAACATCCCCACTCCCTGACCACGCTGCAGCATTAACCATCTCAGCTGTACCATCTTGGCCCTATCACTGCTAGAAACTCTGAAATTTCCTCAGATGCACAGTCCTGCACACCCAGCCAGCTGAATAATAGGCCATGATGGGGTAGATGGGGCCTAAGGTTTTGGAATGAGTGAATGCCATGCACACACATTTGTTGCCCCTACTCCTACAATATGTAATTGTCAGTCATCATACAGCCCTGACCATTGTGCTTTGACCCTGGCACCGCAGAATGTTACCAAGTGTCAACAGATAAAGCAAAGACAGGGACACCACTAGAATGGTGAAACACAAGAGTTTATGAAATGTGAAAACCATTGACAAAAAATGCTTTGAAATCAAAACTTCAAAACATTGCATTGTTTACAAAACAAACTACATTGCATAACAAAAACGCAAAGTGCTAGAGAAACACAGCAGGTCTGGCAGCTTCTGTGGAAACAGAAACAGAGTTAACATTTAGAGTCTATGGATCTTCTTTAGAGCTAAGAGGTGTTTAAGATTATTAATACATTCAATAGAGTGGATAAAGGGAAACCATTCCTTCTGGAGCTTAAAATTAGAAATATGTTATTTTGGGCTGATGTCAGGAGTTATTTCTTCAGATAAAGGGCACAGGAACTCTCCATAAATGATCATAAAAGACTAGGGCAATTGAACATTTCAAAGCTAAGTTTGATAAATTGTGATTAATTTAAGCTGTTTAGCTGGAAGCAGTCAAGATACAGATCAGTCATGAGCCACCTGAATCAAGAGGCATATTAACCTGTTTCTATAGTCCAAGGTGCCCATGATGGAAAGTCCATGTTTAATGCATGCACTGCATTGGCAAAATTTTGTTAATTATTCCAAACACAGTAAAAGTAGACCATAAATGAAATGGGAATTTTAGTGCCAAGATGTGAAAGACAGAAGGTTTCTATTTGGTGGTATGAGTGTCTTAGTGGAATGTTGTATGCATGAATAAAACACACAATGAGCAAGGCCTCTCCCTGGCATCTTTCCACATGGAACAATTTGCTCTTTATCAAATTTTCTGCTGAACATCTTGATTGGTTTGGCCAGTCAGTTGGAGTGCAGTGGTCTAGCGCATTTAAGTGCAGAGTGACAAGAAACAGACGACAGCTTGAAATTCCACATCATAGTGGGTTTTCTGTGTCTTGGGTCGTTAGGAAGACATTGACGTTTCTTCTCTGCAAAGAATAAGATGAAGGTTGCAGAAAACAGAACCAAAACCAGTTTTGGACACTTTGCTGTTGCTGCTATCACACAACAAAGGAAGTAGCCTGGGAAAAGGTTTCAACTGTCCATTGTTTAGGCAACTGAGCCAGCTTTAGCTTTCTTTCACTAACCTAACCTAAATGAATATAATACAATTAGAATTCCTTCTCAATTGATGAAGCCCACAGCCTTTTAAGTCTACATTGAATACAATAGTGTGAATGTTATGCTTCATTTATACCAAGCACTAATGAAACTAAACCTGGAGTACTGTGTACAGTATTGGTCTCCTTATTTAACAAAGAATGTTCAAAGAAATGACACCAGATTAACACTAGGAATGGATGGGTCGCCTCATGAGGAGAGATTGGACAAGCTAGGCCTATGGGCTGGATGACTTGATTGGAATATATATGGTGCTGAGGGGGCTTGACAGGGAAGGATGTGGAGAGGATGTTTCCCCTGATGAGATAATCTAAAACTTGAGAGCTGTTGGTTTTGAATAAAAAAACATCATCCATTTAAGATGGATGAAGAGAAATTTTGTCTCTCCATAGGCTATCATCCTTGGAACTCTCTTCTTCAAATTAGTCTTTGAATATTTTCAAGGCAGAGGAGGATAGATTTTGGTAAATAAAGAGGTGAAAGTTTAGCAGGAGTAAATGGCAACATGGAGTTGATGTCACAATTAGGACAGCCGTGACCTTATTAAATGAAGGAACAGTCTTTGATGCTCAAATGGCCTACACTTCTTCTGAAAATGTATGTTCATGTAACTAGCCTACGGTCAACTCGGGGCTGGTGAATTGACATTGAAGAATTATTATTGGAGAATGATAAGTTAAAGGTGAGAAATAGCTGAGCAGGCTCACAACATGGGTGCAATGAGGAAATTTGCACTGACCTAACCCTCTCAGAAGATGAAGCACATTATAGTCAGCATAGCTCCACACAGAAATGACTTGTCTCACAAAATTGATTTTTTCAGAAGTCATGAGGATGACTAATGACGGTAGGACAGTGAATGTTGTTTACTTGGACTTTACAAAAGCATATGGCAAGGTCCCTCGTGGTAGGCTGGTACAGAAGATTAAGTCACAAAGGTTGCTTGATAAGTTGGCAGGTTGGCTTCAAAATTAACTTGATCATCGAAGACTGAAGGGAGTTGTGGAAGGGTGTTTTTCTAATTGGAGGTCTTTAATCAGTTGTGTTCCTCAAGGATCAGTGCTGGGACCTCTATTGTTTGTAATATATATGTTTTATATATAAATGATATGGATGAAAATGTAGATGTTCTTGTAATAGTAAGTTTGCAGACGACATGAAAATTGATGGAATTGTTGATAGAGAGGAAAAGTACAGCAGGATATAGATCAGTTGGAAAGATGGGCAGAGAAATGGCAGATGGAGTTTAACCTGGACAGTGAAGTGATGCATTTTGGGAGGTCAAATGCAAGAGGAAAGAATACAATAAACAGCAGGACCCTTCGGCTCATTGATATACATAGGAATCTTGGGGTGCAAGCTTAACGTTCCCTGAAACTGACAACACAAGTGGATAAAGTGGTAAAGAAGGCATACGGCATAGTTGCCTTCATCCATCAGGGCATTAAGTATAAAAGTTGACAAGTTATATCGCAGCTGTATAAGTCTTCAGTTAGGCCACATTTGCAGTGTTGGGTGTAGTTCAGGTCACCACAATATAGGAGGAATGTTGCAAAAGACATTTACAGGAATGTTGCCTGGATTGGAGGATATTAACAATAAGGAGAGATTGGACAAACTTGGATCCTTTCTGTCAGAGCATCAGAGGCTGAGGGTAACCTGATAGAAATCTATAAAATTATGAGGCATGGATAAGGTGAATAGGTGACCTTGTTTTCCTGAGCATGGAAATGTCAAATGCTAGGGGTCATAGATTTAATGTGAGAGAGGTAAAGTTTAAAAGAATGTGCAAGGAAATTTTACACAGAGGGTGATATGTACCTGGAACGCGCTACCTTGCGAGGTGATAGGAGCAAATGTATTACCAAAGTTTATAGAGCATTTAGACAGACACAGGAACAGACAAGGAATAGAAGATTACAGATCGTATGTAGGCTGATGGGATTAGTTTAGAATGGCACAGACATGGTGGGCCAAATGGCCTGGTCCTGTGCTATACTGTTCTATGTTCTATCTGCTGATTCATCCACTTCCTGTAATTCAAACCCAATGCTTCTTTAATTTCACACTATCTTACTAAACATTTTCCATCATACCGTGTCGCTGAGATCCCCTCAACTTTCGGCAACACCCAGTCTTCTTTCCATCTACATACATCAGGATTTTGATGAGTGTCGGCAGTGGACGTTACCTTCCAAAACCTTCCCATATGCAGCAAATGTTGCAAGACATTCACAGGATAGTTCTTCAGGGGGGCTTATTTCTTTTGTATGGCTCCATCACAGACAGGTACTAACACAGACACATTACAGCCCAGGACAAGTGGGAGTTTAATCTGGACTGTCTGATCCAGATTTAGGGATGCTACTGAGCCTCAAGATTCTATGCAACACCATTAATACTTTGAAGTAGTTAAATAGATGTTAATTAGATATTCCTCTGGTGAGTCACACACCAACAAGTCAACAGGAATGCAAAATGCAACCAGATGGCATTGATGAGAAGGAAAATGTTAGACATAGCAATAAATTAACAGATCATCATCAGAGTGAAAAGGATAGGGGTATGGTAGAATCTCATTCAATTGCTTATCGATTGGTGTTGATAAGATTTATGACATGCCACGGAGAGACAGTCAGCCTTAATGGAGGTTGAAATAAATGAATCAAATAAAGCCAGGTTGGCAGTTACTACTGCTGTTGAGAATTTGGATGCCAATTTAAATAGGATGGCAGATGCTGATGTAATATGGGAGCAAATCACTGATGCTGGAAGATGCTGCAGATTATTGCAGATGCTGGAATCTATACTAAAAACAACAAATGCTGCAGATCACAGGGGGTCAGGCAGCTGCCATGAAGAGAGAGCAAGCTCTGACGAAGAGTCATTTCGACCTGCTTTCTCTTCATGGATGCTGTCTGACCTGCTATGATTTGCAACATTTGTTGGTTTCAGTACTGATGTAGTGTTGCTTTCTATATGCTAGAGTGTGTAACACACGATGTTGAGTTGTGTTTTCACAACTCAACCCTCACTATATTCCTTGTAGAGAACAGGCTTCCTTTTATTCAATGCATCACTAATGATCTGGCATGTTGGTCTCTTGACCCAGTGAGGTGGTTTCTTGGCCCGGTGAGGTGGTCTCTTGGCCCAGTGAGGTCATTTCCTGGCCCGGTGAGGTGATCTTGTGGCCTAGCGAGGTGGTTTCTTGGACTGGTGAGCTGGTCTGTTGGTCTGATGAGGTGGTCTCTTGGCCCTGTGAGGTGGCCTCGTGGCCCAGTGAGGTGGTCTCTTAGCCTGGTGAGGCGGTCTCTTGGCCCAGTGAGGTGGATTTTTGGACCAGCGTGGTGTGCTTTCGGCGGTACGTGGCAGTCTCTTGGTCCAGAGTTGCCTCGGTGTGGGTGCCTGGTCTCAAGGTGATTCTTTGAAGCACAGTCCTAGCATGGCTAAGGAAGTCTGTAATATTTGAACTTTCAGCTTTATTTATTTTCTGATTAAACCTAAGAAGGTCTGCAATGTGTAACTTTTATTTCGTATGTTTGATGCTAATTATGCAATATTTAACTTTTAACTTTGTTCTTCCACCGTGTTTGTAAGATTCTGTTCTTAGGTACTTGTATCTAAGGTAGCACCTTGTGTGGTGACACTTTTCCCTGAACACCTTTGGTTTTGTACTTAAGTGCACATGACAATAAATTCAAAATCAAGTCACATCAAATCAAATCAAATGAAAACAATGGGCCAGGAGACACAAAACTTGCTGTGATGGGGAATTCCAAAGCTGCAGTCTGCCTCTTGTCACTCTGCACTTCAATGTACCAGATCACTGCTCTCTCACCGACTGCCCAATTTAGAACATAGAACATAGAAAAGTACAGCACAGTACAAGCCCTTTGGCCCACGATGTTATGCTGTGGAAGAAACCAATCCAAAAATTCAATTCACTGCTGTCCATGTGCATGTCCAGAAGTCGCTTAAATGTCACTAATGACTCTGCTTCCATGACTACCACTGGCAAACTATTCCATGCGCTCACAACTCTCTGCGTGAAGAACCTCCCTCTGATGTCTCCTCTATACCTTCCTCCTAACACCTTAAAACTATGACCCCTCGTGGCAGTCAATCCTGCCCTGAGTAAAGTCTCTGGCTATCGACTCTATCCATGCCTCTCATTACCTTGTACACCTCGATCAGGTCACCTCTCTTCCTCCTTCTCTCCAGAGAGAAAAGTCCGAGCTCAGTCAACCTCTCCTCGTAAGACAAGCCCTCCAGTCCAGGCAGCATCCTGGTAAACCTCCTTTGCACCCTCTCCAAAGCCTCCACATCTTTCCTATAATAGGGCGACCAGAACTGGACACAATATTCCAAGTGTGGTCTCACCAGGGTTTTGTAGAGCTGCAGCATAACCTCGCGGCTCTTAAACTCGATCCCCCTGTTAATGAAAGCCAAAACACCATATGCTTTCTTAACAACCTTATCCACCTGGGTGGCAACTTTGAGGGAGCACTTGAACACTTGAACACCAAGATCCCGCTGTTCCTACACACTGCCGAGAACCCTGCCTTTAATCCTATATTCAGCATTTAAGTTCGACCTTCCAAAATGCATCACTTCGCATTTATCCAGGTTGAACTCCATCTGCCATTTCTCAGCCCAGCTCTGCATACTGTCAATGTCTCGCTGAAGCCTGCAAAAGCCGTCGATACTATCAATGGCACCTCCAACCTTTATGTCATCAGCAAACATACTAACCCACCCCTCAACCTCCTCATCCAAGTCATTTATAAAAACTGCAAAGAGCAGAGGCCCAAGAACAGAGCCCTGCGGGACACCACACAGCACTGACCTCCAGGCAGAATACTTACCACCTACAACCACTCTCTGCCTCCTGTCAGCCAACCAATTCTGAATCCAGACAGCCAAATCACCCTGTATCCCATACCTCCTGACTTTATGAATGAGCCTGCTGTGGGGAACCTTATCAAATGCCTTGCTGAAGTCTATGTACACCACATCCACTGCTTGACCCTCGTCAACCTGTCTTGTGACTTCCTCAAAAAACTCAATAAGATTTGAGGCATGACCTGCCCCTCACAAAGCCATGCTGACTCCCTTTAATCATGCTATGCTTTTCCAAATAGTCATAAATCCTATCCCTCAGAATTCTTTCCAAAACATTGCTGACCACATATGTAAGACTGACTGGTCTTTAATTTCCAGGGATTTCCCTATTCCCTTTCTTGAAAAGAGGAACAACATTTGCCTCCCTCCAATCTTCCAGTACAACTCCCATGGAGAGTGAGGAAGCAAAGATCTTCGCCAGCGGCTTAGCAACCTCCTTTCTTGCTTCCCGGAGCAACCTAGGAGAAATCCGGTCTGGCCCTGGGGACTTATCAATCTTAATGTTTGCCAAAATTTCCAGCACATCAACTTCCTCAATCTTGATCTGTTCAAGCCTGTTTTACTGTTCCGCAAAGTTCTCATTCACAACAAGGTCCCTTTCCTTAGTGAAAACCAAAGCAAAAAACTCATTTAGCGCTTCCCCATCTGCTCAGACTCCATGCACAAATTCCCTACGCTATCCCTGATCGGCCCTACCTTCTCCCTGATCATTCTCTTATTCCTCACGTATGAGTAAAATGCCTTTGGGTTCTCCCTAATCCTTCCTGCCAAGCCTTTTTCGTGCCCCCTCCTGGCCCTCCTCAGCCCAGTTTTGAGCTCCTTCTGAGCAAGCCTGTAAACCTCTAAAGCTGAGCTAGACCCTTGCTTCCTCCACCTTACGTACGCTGCCTTTTTCTTTTTGACAAGAAGCACCTCTGTACCCGTCATCCAAGGCTCCTTAATCTTACCCCTGCTTACCTGTTTCAGAGGAACAAATTTATACATCACTAGCAACAACTGCTCCTTAAACAGCCTCCACATGTCTGCTGTGCCCTTTCTGTGGAACAATTGCTCCCAATCTGTACTTCCCAACTCCTGTCTGATAGCGTCATAGTTTCCTTTACCCCAGTTAAATATGTTCCCCTGGTAACTGCTCCTTTCCCTTTCCATGGCTATGGCAAATGTGAGGCTGTTGTGGTCACTGTTGCCAAAGTGTTATCCCACCACAAGATCTGACACCTGCCTTGGCTCATTGCCAAGCACCAAATCCAAAATGGCCTCTCCCCTCGTTGGCCTGTCCACACACTGAGTAAGGAAACCCTCCCGAACACACCTGACAAAAACGGCTCCATCCAAACCATCTGCACTAAGGAGGTTCCAATCTATTTTGGGAAAGTTGAAGTCACCCATAACAACAACCCTGCTACGTTTGCACTTTTCAACAATCTGCCGGCCTATGAGTTCTTTGATCTCCCTACTGCTATTAGGGGGGTCTGTAGAAAACCCCCCAGTGAGGTGACTGCTCCCTTGCTGTTCCCAACTTCCACCATACTGACTCAGTCAATAAACCTTACTCGGCAACCTCAGCCCATGGACAGAGTTGCAGCAGAAAACTTAATAAAGAGCAAATTGTTCCCTCTGGAAAGATAGTGGGGAGAGGCCTTACACATTGAGTAATTTATACATGTATACAAATTAGACACACACAACACCAAATGGAAACGCCAGTCTTTCGTATAATATCTGGTTTCATTACGTGGCTTTTGCTGTGTTTGGCATAACATACAAAATTTTGCCAATGGTACAAGCAATGCATTCATTAAACATGGACTTTCCACCTCATCACTTTGGGATATTATCTACTCCTCTTTGAGGGATCTTTGTGAGTTCACAGACTCAGAGGGAGTAGGTCAAAAGCACTTCAGAAATCAGGAAAAAGAACTGAACAGCCTGACTCTACCTCTGCAGTGGCCATATGGTATGAACCATGTGAAAATGGTAGGAAACCTAAGTTGCAAAAGTTTAAACTTAACAAGGGGTTATGCACAACAGGTTTTTAAAATATAAATAAGATACTATTCCTTTGTATTTAGGATCCCACATCAAATTAATGATTCATACCACTTTTACATCTTGCCCATAATTTTCCCCTTGGTAAAGACATCTTTTCATTTGTTCCATGATGAATTGCCATACATGAAGAGACAAAGGATTTGGACATGCATTGGATAAATGAGTGGCTGAAGGACTGTCAAGGGTGAGAGGTATTTGTGTTTGTGGCAAGAGTGTGGACAGGCTGCAGAATTTCCATTGTTATTGGGTGAACCTTTGAGTTATCCAACTCCTCCTGCACCAGTATAAGTGACTGGTCGGATGATGGAAGATGCAGCTTAATCCTTCTCCTCCTGCTGCTCCTCTTCCGTGTTCACCTCACCTAAAGCTGAATGATGGCTCCTCTGGTCTCATTCATTGGTCAACCTCTCTCTCCTGCGCATGTGGTCATCCCACCACACTATGTAGTTGCTGCATGGAACATTGATGGCTCTTGTCTCCTGAGGTGCTATCAGCCACACGTATTTGCACAGATGTAGTTTTGAGATAAAGAGCAGTAGGTTTCGAAGATACTTAAGGATGGTTTTTCAGCCAGAGTGTTATGGGTTGTGCCTGAGGTGTTGATGGAGGTGAAAACCCTCTAGAAATTCAAGGATTATTTAGAAGAATTCTTGAAACGGCATACTATACGAGGTTACCGGTCAAATGGGAATGGAATAGATAGATGCTTGATGACCTGTGTAAACACAATGAGTCAAAGAGCACGTTTCCTTGCTGTAAAACTCTATGACTTTATAAGTTTTCTTTGCCAATCACTTGCCAGAGGGAAGAGAGACAGCAATTGCAATAAGTGCAGTTCTATTCCGATAGGAGAAAGGCACATCTTCACCAGAAATATTTTGTTTTCCTACATAGTTTCTGAATGTTTGAGAAACATGGCAAACCCAAGTATAACTGGGAACCAAATTAAATCAATGAAAGACAGACTTTATTAGCATCTGTTAAGGACTTGAATTGTATCACTAAGTACCTGTTAACATCCAATTAAAAAATACTTGTCTGTACAAATAGGTTTTCATTGGCATCAAAATGTACTTCATTAAGCCTTGAGGTGTGCAGATTGGACTGAGTTGTGCTCTCTCAGTCAAGATTAATTGTTTCTCTAGCCCATGCCCAACCAACCTATTTTCAGTGGTTGAATTTCCCACATCCCTACTCCTCTATATTGGGGAGAGCTGTACTGTAATAATTGTGAGGAATTGACAGGGAAGGTAAGGCTAGGCATTTCATTTCACAGAAGTAAGAGACAGAAAAGCTGGCTGTGTAAGGTAAAACACAGATGAACCTGTGAAGATAGGGAAAGAGAAATATTGAAGACAAAGTGCAATTGAAGGTGATTATATCCAACATATATACATAACTGCTAAGAATTATACCAGGAAAATTTGAAGAGTCTGTTATTCAGTGCTCGCTCTAATTTATCATGCACAATATACTTTTCCATAGTAAAATAAATTATATCAATTGGATGAAATTGTTTAAAAGTATCATTATATTTGGCAAATCCTTTTCTCGTCTGCTTACGAAAATGTGATGCAATGAACATCAATCATTTCAAAACATCATTGCAACACAGGACCAGCTCGACACAAGAATATTTCACCATTTCTAAGTTCCATCATTAAATGGAGAAAGATTAATCATACGTCTTTGCACAAGTGCAGTGTATCTGAGTTAATAGTATACCCAAAGCAGCAGATGTTTATATACAAAAGGAAGAAAACCTGCTCTACATCTTAAACAGTGCAAAAGACATAGCCATCTTTGAGCAAAGGTGGGGTAATGCTATCTTTTACTGTTAGTGGAAAGTTAGAAAAATGACGATAACAACTTGAGTTTAGATCGTGCCTCTAGCATCATAGAACATTGCCAGATACTTTGCAGGAGGGTAATACAGCATAATTCGACACCAAACCACATAAACAGCTGTTTCACCATATCAAAAACTAGGATCAAAGGACGTTTTGGAAGCTTATTACAGGAGGACAGAGGGTGAAAACATATGGGGATAAACTTCCAGTGCTCTTGACCGTGGCAGTTGAAATTGTGATCACTAACTACAGTCCGAAAGGACAGAATTCAAAGAGTGCAAATATTTCAGTGATAATGGGAACTGCAGATGCTGGAGAATCCAAGATAACAAAGTGTGGGGCTGGATGAACACAGGAGGCCAAGCAGCATCTTAGGAGCACTAAAGCTGACGTTTCAGACCTAGACCCTTCATCAGAAAAAAAAATTTCTGATGAAGGGTCTAGACCCGAAACGTCAGCTTTTGTGCTCCTAAGATGCTGCTTGGCCTGCTGTGTTCATCCAGCCCCACACTTTGTTATCTCAAATATTTCAGAGGGTTGTCAGGCTGGAGGAAATGACAAAGCTACTGAGGGCAAGGTCATGGAGAACGTTGAAAACAAGGATGGGAATTTTCAAATCAAGGCATTGCTGGAAGCAGGTTAGGTCAGTGTGCACAAGGGGCTGGACAGGACTTGAAGCAAGTTAGAATACAGGCACTCAGAGCATGAATGACTTCAAGGTGGCAGAGGGAAAAATGTGGAGAGTGATCGTGCATGTGTTGGAACAGTCAAGCCTAGAGTAGATAAAGGAGGGAAAAGGCAGAGCACAATACTGGATTGATTACCCACAACAATCCTCTCTGGATTCTCATTTCTATTGAAATCATTGAAGGTGGAGATCTGATATCACTAGATTCGACTTTCACCAAAATTTATGTAAATAGCTTTTATTATGCCCATGACAGTCTAAACCTTAGCTAGCGTATATCATAATGTCTGCAACTCAAACCAACTTTTAGACCAACAACAGTTCAAAGCTGCAAGGTGTAATTGTTCCGAAGGTTTCCTTTGGGTTTTGAATGTAAACTTTGATGAATCATGGCTGTTGTGCAATAACAGTGGCTGGGCCAGCAGTGAGAGATCAGATTGCTATCTGCTTTTCCCCATATGGTACTGAATCTCTGTTTAGACAATTTAAAGGAAAGGTCAGATCAGGGGCTGACCTCCATGTTCTCACTTATGTTCCTGTCATTTATTTTCCTCTCTTTTTCTTTTAAAGTTGCTGTTTGTGGTGGTGATATAGAAGGCTCCAAACTGTTTAGTACTAGATTTGGCGAAACAGGGACAAAGTTTAAAATTGTTGCCACTCTGTCCTCAGACGTCGGAGCCTAATACTTTATTTCCATTACACAACCAAATCATTTTGAGTTACACTCACCTGCTGCCTAATTCAATCTGTCTGCCATTGCAGGGGCACCAAAAAACTCCAAACTCCAGCTCTGCCTTTTTAACGATATTTATTATTACTTACGATGTGCTAGTCAGAAGACTGGGAGCTCAAAATCCCATTTCAGCAACTTCCACACCAATTTTAGACCTACATCTCAAAGAGGGAGTGTGGTGGTGCTTGACTTTCAGGTGATCCATTAAACTGAGGCTGTTAGGCAGAGAGTAGTACAAAGAACATCCCTAGAGCAGTATTCAGAGATGACCAGAGGAATTCTGTGCAGTGTCCTTGCTATTTTCCTTCGAAACTATTATTAAAACAAGTTGTCTCATCATTAATGTGTTGATGATTCGGGGACCTTGCTGTGCATTAATTCTGCCACACACACTCGTACCCACTTCCTACATGGCAACTTCAAGGATATTCATTGGCTGGAAAACACAGTGGGATCACCTAAAGCCTTAAAAAGTTGTCTTTCAGATTGTGAATCAACAGACAAATCAGCCAGGTTTCCACCTCCACTCAACATCCAGTATACTTATCAACAGTAAGATAAAACAAAGAACAGCTGAAGCTGGAGATTGGAAATAAAAACAGTAATTGCTGACGAAAACCAACATGTCTGGCAGCATCTGTGGAACGAAAGCAGAATCAACTGACGAGCCAATGGACTTAAAACATTAACCCTGCGTTCTTCCTGCTGACGCTGCCAGGCCTGCTGAGTTTTGCCATCAATTTGTTTTTGCATTTATCAACAAGAAATTACCAAGAATTAATTAGAACTGGGAAATCTTAGCATCATGAAGTCATACAGCACAAAATAGACCCTTCAAGTCCAACCAGTCCATGCCAAACATAATCCCAAACTAAACCAGTCTCACCTGCCTTTCCTATTCATGTACTGATCCAAATGTCTTTTAAACATTGTAATTGTACCCTCATCCACCACTTCCTCAGGAAGTTCATTCCACATGCAAACTACCTTCTGTGTAAAAAATTGCGCCTTTTTTTTCATAAATTTCTCCCTTCTCAACTTAAAAATGTGCCGGCTGGTCTTGAAATCCCCTATCCTCGGGAAAAGATGATTACCATTAACACTATCTCTACTCCTCTTGATTTTATAAACTTCTATAAGATTGCCTTTCAATCCCATATGCTCCAGTGGAAAAATAGTCCCGGTTTGTCCAGCTTCTCAAACGTAGTTCACAGTTCAATCCGACAGGCCAAATCTTCATTCTCCACTTTCTAAAATTAGTTATCAAAGACCATCAGTTGAATTAGGGGCCTTCTAGTCTGCACCAGAGAACTGGAAATTCCAGGCAGTCTCAGGTTTTTCAGGGCTAATGAGAAGAAAACCAGGATTGCCACAACTGATAGTTATCCACAGCAAACTTCCCAATACCCAGAATAGAACTGGTACCAATACAATTGGTAAGACCTGACAAGTTGGATGAAAAGTAATGTTTGAGTTGAGGGTGTACTTTTGGGCAGAACTTATGTTTTTTATGGATAAATCAGAGTTGCATTGAGTTTTTTTTGTGAATTTGTTGCTGCAAGGCCTGGCAGGTTTCTTGCCTTGTCTTATAAAGCATGTCTCAATAATTATTCACCATGCCCATTTGTCATCTCTCAGTTCTGATTTCTGTCCCATCTTACCACGTACCATCCCTACATCAACTCACTGCTCATGGTTGTGCCCTGAAAGATTGATATACCTTGTCATCCATGTCATTTTTAAAAGCCCATGGTGCGCCCACCCATGAACGGTCAGTCTGGAGCTTTCCTGCATGGTTCCTGATGTTTGCCCTAGGCATGGAAGATAGGGGTATGTCTGCCCCTGTCTGGACCTCCTGCTGAATGGGGTGGTACTGATGTGGGACTTCATCCATGCCCAGGCCCACCAGCGAAGATCACCACACCAGACGATGCCAGGTGGGTCTAAGGTCACAACTCAGGCTAAAGCAGTCTGAGCTATCTAAAGAAATATCAGACACTTTAGGAACAAGGTCAATGACCCTATCCAGTGGCTCAGTGGTTAGCACTGCTACCTCATAGAACCAGGGATCTGTGTTAGATCTCACCATCGGGTGACTGTCAGTGTGGAGTTTGCACATTCCCCCTGTGTCTGCTTGGGTTTCCTCTGGATGCTCCAGTTTCCTCCCTCAGTCCAAAGATGTACAGGGTAGATGGATTGGCCAGGCTAAATTGCCCATAGTGCCCAGAGATGTTTAGGTTAGGTGGGTTAGACATGGGGAATCAAGGGTAGGATAATAGGTCTGGGTGGGATGCTCTCTGGGGGGGCAGTGTGGACTTGTTGGGCCAAATGGCCTGTTTCCACACTGTAGGGATTCTATGATTCTCTCCAATAATTCACACTCACTTTATGCAAGAAGTACAGCAAGGCCTTTCTTGATGTCGAGAGCAAATCCCACCACCTTTCATGCTTTTCATAAACAAGGTGGTAATATTCTTTCTAGAAAGCAACAAATTGGCAATTGGCAGTGATTAGTGTTGGTTAAATCTCAATTCAGCTCATTTCTCAGCCTCACATCTTACCAAACACGCTTGACGATGGGAAAACTCAGCAAGGAAACTAGAGCAAAAAGAAAGGAAACTGCAGCAAGGATTCTGCATATTTAGCTACTATTTATCTCATAAAACCTCCATGTTGGACATCAGGCACTGACATCTCAGGGCATGCTCCATGGCAATGGTCACATACACCTCACTGATACTGGCATCCAACATGTGCTGACCTCTAACCCTCAAGGCACTTCTTCAATCCACTTACAGAATGCTTCTGCACTTCAGTGCTTCAGTTCAGGCAGCACCGATGGTTATCATTGTAATGCAACAGCAAGGACACTTTGTGCTTAGCTACACGTACCCAGCTGATGGATTGGACCCGGCTGCACCTCTACATTCCTAGTGCTCACTCACTCTCCACTTACGAGGGTGCTCACAGCCTTATATTGCCTTACCTTGCTATTTTGCACTTTAGTCCCTCAGCCAGAGATACCAGATCCATATTACTGCTGCACTATCTCGTCAGTTAATGCAGATACAAAAGCAAGAAGCTTGTTATAGTTGTCAGCACACCACAGTCAAGTCAAGGGGCATAGCTCAGGGGTTCCCAGCATCATCAGTCAAGGACAGCCTCTGGTAACAGCCCAGGACCTACATGGGGCAGTCAGAATCAGGTTCCTCACCACATAAAGGATTAAGGAGGGAAAAGCCAGGAACAACACCACTTATTGGAGCTCTCCTGCTCTATTATGGGATGTCTTCCTGCTGGAATGAGAAAAGCAGTTATTACGGGAGGTGAGTGCAGGTCGGGCAGCCGTTCTGTTTGTGCAGGTAGGGAGCTGTCTCGAGTGAGTAAGTGGGCAGTGCAGAGGGCATGTAGGACTAGTGGTAAGGGAGTTGGGCTGGGTGGCAGTGGGTGGGGGCATGAGCAAGAGTGGTAGACCATGAGCCATAGCCCACATCATTCAGACTGGAGTAAGATTCCACCTAATGATTCTGATGAGAAATATTATGGACAGCAAGGCCAGAGGACCTGTAGGCTTTTCCGCCTCTAGATTTTTTATGCCATCAACCAGCCTGGCCCAGGCTAAATGCATTTCTTCCTTCTAACTATTCAGTGTGCCCCAATTGATATATTATGAGTTTTTGTTCTGTACCCTGTACATGCCATACGTCAGCCCGTTCAACAGTCTGGTCACAGAAATACACAGTTATAGTGTTAAATAATTATTTGTGTTTTGCAGAGTTAAAGACTCATGGTTTCATAAGAGAAGAGGGATTTGAGAGGATGGTCTAATTAGCATTTATGATGACAGCATGATCTTAGATTTGGAAATTCAGATAAGATTGTGGGCTCAGACAGATCTTATAATTCCTAATAGCTTGTATATTGAATGATATTTTCTTAACAACCTATGGACTTCATACTTTTCTGAGAGCAATCTAATGCCACATCAAGTGAAACCTCACACTGATTTAGTTAATCACCTGTTCCAATGAAATTAAGGGAATAGATTGAGGGTATACATTGTGGTGAATCTATGGAACTCATTGGCACATGAAGCTGTGGAGGACAAATCATTGAATGTATTTAGGACAGAGATAGATTGGTAAGGGAATCAACAGTTATAGGAGTAGGCAGGAAAATGGGGTTGCGAAACATATCAGCCCATGATCGAATGGCAGAATAGAATTGATTGATCGAATAGCCTAATTCTGCTTCTATATCTTAAGATTTTATGGAGTTAGATTTTAAATAATCCTAAAATAACTATTGGGATCAGAATTCAATTTTATCGAATTGACCCTTCAAATAAACATCTAAACTGGGAAGAATTTAAATAGCATAACAAAGAATCATCCATTTTATAAAAACAGATAGTTTCCCATCTGGCCTAAGTGGTTTTTAAGTTGATTTCAGTGCACTAATCTTTCTAGCACAAGGCTGCTCAGAGTCATCATGAGTCATTATTGCATGACATTGCATAATCCATATACTTCCCAAGCAATTCACTATTGTAAATGTAAAGGTTCATAGCAAAATCGTTTGAACCGAACAGATGCATCTGGTAAACATACAGATCCATTTTAAGCCCAATCATTGGGAAGCAATATCATGACTAAGGTAAAATAATTGTGGATTGCAATCTCCATTTAATAGCCAGACCGAGAGACAGACTAAGGCTTGGAAACAAGGGATAAATGATATTTTAAGAACTGCTTAAAAAAATGAAATGAAGCTGGATGGGTTATCTGATATAAATGTAGGGACCAGAAAAGAATGCAGCAGAAACAGCCATGTCGACCTGGCAAAGTCCTCCTTACTAACATCTGGGGGCTAATGACAAAATTGGGTTTGCTGTCTAATACACCAGACAAACAAAAGCCTTACATAGTCATATTCACAGAATCACACCTTACAGACAATGTCAAAGACACCACCATATCCATCCTACATATGTCCTGTCCCACCAAAAGGTGGTAGCAAAGTTAGTATGATGTTGCCGCTGGAGTCCTCAATATTAACTGTGGACTCCATGAAGTCTCATGGCCTCAGGCTAAACATCTTGCTGATTACCATGAACTCTCCTACCTCCTGGGGCAGCATGGTGGGTCAGTGGTTACAGCACCAGGGGCCCAGGGTACAGTTCCATCCTTAGGCAAGTGTCTATTGGGAGTTTGTGCATTCTGCCCACGTCTGCATGGGTTTCCCCCGGCTGCTCCGGTTTCCTCCCGCAGTCCAAAGATGAGCAGGTTAGGGATATTGGACATGCTAAATTTCCCAATTGTGTCCAAGAATGTGCAGGCTAAGTGGATGATCCATATAAAATGCAAGATTACAGGGAGGGTAGGAGATGTGGGTCTGGGCCCGATGGGCTGAATGGCCTGCTTCCACACTGTGGGAATTCTATGATTCTATGATTCCCAGCTGATGAATCAGTACTCCAGTTTGAAAATCATTTTAGAGGAAGCACTAACATTAGCAAGGATGCAAAATTTAGTCTGGGTGGGGCATTTCAATGTACACCATTCACAAGTGGCTCAACAGCAGCACTACTAATTGAGCTGGTCAGGTCCTAAAGGACATAACTGGTGGACTGGGTCTGCGGCAGGTGGTGAGGGAACCAACAAGAGGGAAAAACATGCTTGACCTCATCCTTACCAATCTGCCAGCTGCAGACGCATCTGTCCATGACAGTTTCCGTAAGAGTGACCACTGCACAGTCCTTGTCTAGCCAAAGTCCATAAACATATAAGTATACATTAAGTATATCCTCCATCAAGTAGTACGGCACTATCACCAAGCTAAATGTGACAGTCATCGAACAGATCTAGCAATTCAAGACTGGGCATCTATGAGGCACTGTGGACTATCAATGGCAACAGAATTGTACTCCATGCAACCTACAACTTCATGGCCTGGCATATCCCCAAAAGGGATCATCCCTGGTTCAGTGGAGAATGCAGGAGGGTATGCCAGGAACAGCATTAGGCATCCTAAATATGAATTGTCAATGTGATGAAGCTAACAAACAGCACTACTAATGCTAAACTACATATGCAGCAATTCAGGTTGGATTTAAATCCCTTGAAGGTCAGTTATAGGAGGTTTATGAGATTGACATCTGGAATGAATGAACCATCTAATAGGGATAGTTCAGACAGCCTGGGCTTGTTTCCACAGAAGTTTAGAAATTTGAGGTGTAGCTTAATTGGAGTGTTTAAGATCCTGAAAGGTCTTGACAAATTGGCTGTGGAAAGGATGTTTTCTTTTGTGGATGAATCCAGAACTAGGTGGGGGCATTGTTTTAAACTTGGGAATCACCCACTCAGGACAAAAATGATGAAAACTTTTTCTGTCAGAAGATTATGCAGTTTTGGACGACACTGTCTCAGAAGGCAGTTTTAAGACGGTGTGGAGAAATTCTTGTTAGATAGGAAAATCAAGGTTTACTAGGGGAGGTGGGAATGTGGAATTCAGAAATGTGAACAAGTCAGCCTTGTTTAATGGCAGAGAAGACTCGAGATGCCCAGCAGGCCGTATCTGCTCATATTTCTCATGCACATCCACCGCACAATGTTTCAGGTTACTAGAAAAAGCCTGAACTGGTTATGTCTGTGGGATCGTGTTGAATAATGACCGAGATTGGTGAGTGGTGAAAATACCCTCTTTATTCGGCACTCACAGTGATGCAGTTCAAAGCAGCGAAGGAATCCAAAGTTTAGTTTTACAATTGACTCTATTATACACAGTTTTTAAACACATTAAAATGTTAGCACTGTGGTGTCACATAGTTGTATCTATTGTACACAAGTTTGCGTGATATCTGTCCTGGGGAAGCAAGAGATGGTTTAAGCATTTGCTAAATGTTGGCTGTTGCTCCTGATAGGGTTAGAATGTCTGCCTGGTCTGAATTTGCATAATTAAGAAGTGTTAGCCTTTTTGCCTTTAAAGTTAGTAATGTTACCAGAAATACTTGGCTAAATAAGCAAGAAATTATACGTGTACTAAGTAAAAGTTTAGAGGTTGTTAAACTGATCTCCTGCAGCTGGGTCAGAAGATTTCATCTACTATTGCCAGTTTTTGACAGTTCCTAAATATTCATTCATGCAGTTTCATGGAAGCGTTGTTTTGATAGTAAAATTCTTAAAGCGGGTAGCAGCCCTATTTAATGTGTATTTACAAAAGTATAAATCCGTACCTTAGTACACGTATGTCATCTAAATAAAAATTAGAAATAGGTAGTACAGTGTTATAGAAATAGGCAGTGTACAAAGAAATTTCAAAGAGTTTAAAAAGCAGCATATTGTAGGGTCATGCTGGTGGAGGAAACTTTGATGTCCTGCAGCCTAGGTCCCGAGTGATGGCTATGAAAGGTTAATTAATATTATAATCTTTCCATAGTTTCAAGTGAGTTATGGAGACACAATGGTAGGGATGGCATTGTTCTGAGTAGGTTACAGTATTAACACTTATTCAGGAGTAGCCTTTGATATAGAAATAGGTCTGAACATTGCTTGCAGCATGGAGCTAATAGGAATTGAAAGGTGTAATGAAACAGTAATGGGTTGGCAGCCTGGGAAGGGATGTTTAATTTAGTTTATCTTGTAAGAGCAAAATGCACTACAAGGACTTGGTTTCATGAATGAATGGATGGAAATATGGTATAGCAAACATAGATCACTTGTGAGTGAGTTAGTAAAGAGAATCATAAAACAATATCTCACTTGTCCAACACTGATACCAACAGGAACTTCTCTACATTCACACTCTGCACTCACAGCCCGGATCAGTTAATTAAAGCACTGGCAGAAGATTGAAATCCAGCATTGTTTGACTCTGAGAACTCAGTATGAATTACTCAATGATCTTTCAACAGAACACTTGTATATCTGGCAAATCACTGTACTCCAGGATAATCCAATGTACAGGAGGCAATCTTAGAGATTTGCTGAATAAATACAAGTCTATCTCAGAATTGTCCACAGTCCCACAATCTCAACAGAAGGACGGGATGTTTAAACATTTGCATGGGATGTGGGCATTACTCAATGTCCAGCATTTATTGACTGCTGCTAACTGCCCTTGAACTGAGTGGCTTGCTGGGCAGAGGGCAGTTAAGAGTCAACCACATTGCTGTGGTTCTAAGGTCACATGTACGCCAAACCACATACAGGTGGCAGATTTTCTTCCAAGAAGAATATAAGTGAGGTTTTGTGTCGTTAGGTTAGCTTTTAAATTCCAGATCATTTTGAATTTAAATGTCACCATCGACCATGATGGCATTCAAACTAGCGTCCCTAGAATATTAACCAGGGGTTCTTGGTTTCGCATCTACTGACATTAGCACTAATCCATTCCCTCCCCAATTGTGATGCCTCCGTTGAACAACATGCAATATTTAAGATGCATTACCACTATCCCTTCACCACCAACACAAGCCTCCCCAAGCAGGTGCTCCACTCTCAGCCCCAAAACAACTGGTGAGTGCCAGATAGTCAGAGGAAGCACTTCAGTGATACCCTCAAGATCTCACTTCCAACGTGTAGCATTCCCATAGGCACCTGGGAATCACTAGCCCAAAATCATCCAAAGTGAAGGAGGAGCATTCAGGAAGGCATCGAGCACCTTGAGATTTACCATTGGGAAAAAATGTCCCACCCACCTCTTCCCATGACCACCACATGGCCCAAGTGTAACGGAGCCTGTGGTAGCCGCACTGGCCTGTACAGTCACCTATGGACTCAACCTGAGAGTGGAAGACAATCTTCCTCATCTGCAAAGGACTGCCAATGTACTGTTAGCAACTCATCAGGCAAAATTGGCAGCCGTTCAAATTTCATTCCATTTATTTAAACGCACTGCTTACCCCATACAAACACTTAATTCAACATTGAAATTTGCTCTCTAAAATGCCATGCTGGTCTAATCTAGGAAATTTAGTTTTTATTAACTTTTTTTTCACAATGTATTTCAAAGGTTTGAGGCAAAAATGCAATTCAAACCAGATGGATAAAATCCAGCCACCTCCAGCTCCTTAGTTTTCTCCTCCCTCTCCTCATCTTCATCTCACCCCACCCCCCTTCCCCTACTGAAGCAGCTCACTTTCAAATCTTCTCCATATATGGAATAGCAGACTGCAGTGTGATCACATCAGTGTTTGTTCTGATTGTGCCTGACCCATATCTGCAAGGTTGGTGCCCTTTTTGAGGAACAGGGGACCAGTGCTAAAGTACAAAGCTAAGCATAAGCATAAAATGTTTATATACCTAATTACAAGATAAACTTATGTTAAACATTCTTCCAGATCTGATCAGAGTGGTCAGGAAGAGAGACAGAGAATGTGATGAAACTAAAATAAAAATTCAAATTTATTTCCAAACACTTCCTAAGGGATGATTCTTTTTTTTCTTTACAAGTGCTTCAATCTCCTGTAATTGTCACAATCTATAAATTTGCTGAAGTAACTTCGGTTCTTTACATCTGTTAATGGGAAAAACAGATTCTGGAGACTGTCATCCAATCTGTGCAGCCGAAAGGATTGACTTGGATGGCATCACAAAACACCCACATCAAAATCTGAGCAATTATCAGCTTAATCCCACTGCTGGATCCCAGCCATTAATTGGTTTCCTGTGATTTTGTATTTTATTATTAAAACTGCTTGTAGATCTGCCGTCACTCAGACTGAGCCAAGGAATGAATTGTTTTATAGCGTGTGTGTTAATACTCAATGTGATATTTAATAAATAGTTGATCTCCGAATAAAAAGAAAACGTGGCTTTCCTTTATCCTCATTGTTTCCTGTTTTCTCTTATGAGTGGCACTATGACTGTACCCCTAAAGAAAGAACATTATTTATTTGCATAGTGGTGGGATGCAGTAGCATTCTGGTTATGCTGCTGGGCTTGTAATTCAGAGTTTTGTGCTAATAATGTAAAATTCATGAGTTAAATTCCCATCTGAGCAGTGGGGAGGACATCACCCATTACTGGGCAAAGTGAGCCCCTACAGGTGGACTATGTTCAACATTAGACTCCTCACCACGTGTAACAAGGGAATTTGAACCCTTAGAGAAGAAAACTGGGAGTATTGCTGCAGGGGTACCGCAAAGTCCATGTCCCATTGACCAAATTCCACTCTTTATTCCACTGCAAGTCATACAATAACCCGACCGTCAATGTCATCCTTTGCACGTCACTTCAAACTACTGACTGTCATGTTTTTCTCTCTCTATTGGCCTGCTGGCACTTCTGGGATGTCGCCACCTCCACAGAAAAACGGCCAGTTCTGCCAGAAACTACTTCCTTGACTCCAACAATGAAAGGCCTCAAAGAAAGCATTGTCCGCACTGCCTCCTGCATTTCGCACCAGCTCAGATACTGACACTGTGGTGTGGACATCAGCTTTAGAAAATATGGGAGAGCAATCTGGTGGGTTCCTCATTGTGACAGCTCTAAGGCTAGTCAAAGAAGGAATGCCCAGGCACTTGGCACTTGGAGGACTGTTAGAGAACTGGACCTGCTCAACCCCAGGCAGGAGATGAAGCCATGGTGTTGGCAATCAGGGAAGGAACAGAAGCAGCAGACAGATATGTTGACACAGTAGCCCTTATTACACTGAAACTGCAGTAGCTCGAAGGTGGCTTACTGGTTAACACTGCTGCCTCACAGCACCAGGGACCTGGGTTCAATTCCAGTCTTGGGTGACTGTCTGTGTGGAGTTTGCACATTATTCCCTCTGGGTGCTCTGGTTTCCTCCCACTGTCCAAAGATTGCAAGGTAGGTGGATTGGCCATGCTAAATTGCCTATAGTACCCATGGATGTTTAGGTTAGCTGGGCTAGACATGGGAAATCATGGGTAGGGAATGGGTCTGGGTGGGGTGCTCTTTGGAGGGGCAGTGTGGACTTGTTGGGCTGAATGACCTGTTTCCACTCTATAGGGATTCTATGATTCTATGACTGTCTGGCTGGACAAGTTGGCAGTTGTCATGGAGACCCAGGTCCAGCATCCTCGGGGCTGCTGGATAGGGGTACACGCCTACATTCTGTGCCCCACCATTGGTCATCAGGACTGAAGGCAATCATGACTGGAGGACACAGAACCTGGCACACAGTCCAAGCACCCCTGCCTCACAAGGAGACAGGGCAGTGCCAGGAGGCACCCAGTCTCCGATGGAATCACACACAACATTTTTGGAAATCTCAATTCAGGATAGTGCTGAAGTGGCCAGAACCTAGGAAGTGCAAGATGATTTGTTTCTAGTAAGCAAATCCTTGGCATGTCTGGAGCGTCCAGATCCAAGAGTACTAGCAGTTGCCCAATCAAACCACCAGGGCCAATGGGCTCCAGTATGAGCAGGCTCCCTCCACTCAGTTGTGGAACTAGGGAATATATTAACATGTAGCGAGTGGGAAAGAAAGAGGAAAATTTATTGTAGGTACTTTGTGGCACAGGTAACAATGTTTGCATGTTATTTGGTACCTGTCTATAAATTTCTATTCTTTCACATTATATTTGTTTGTTTGTCTCAGTGTGTAGCACTGACTGTAATTGCTCCAGCATGAAGTATAATTTTCATACCACGCATATGTACCATGCATCAATGCCCTGTGCTAAGAGCTGCTGTATCATCTGGAAGGAAAATGGCCATATGACCAAAAGAAAGGAATGAGAGTAAGCCTTTTAGCTCCTCAGGCCTGCTTCACTGTTCAATAGGATCATGACTGATGCAACATTCCTCACATCCACCTTCCTGCCTTTTCCCAAACACACTTTATTCCCTTACTGACCAAGAATCTAAATATACACAAGGACTCTGTCCCCACAGCTGTCTGTGGCAAGGAGTTCCAAACACTCTCAACTCCCAGAGATGAAATCCCTCTTCATCTCAGCCTTAAATTGGCATTCCTTTACTCTGAAACTGTTTACTCTGGTTCTAGGCACTACCACGAGGGGAAACATCCTCTCAGCATTTAACCTGTCAAGTCCCTCTAGAAGCCAACATGTTTCAATGAAATAACCCAGGTTGGAGCATGAGGAACTACAGCAGGCCAGGCAGCATCAGACAAGCAAGAAAGCTGACATTTCTGGTCCCGACCCGAAACATCAGCTTTCCTGCTCCTCTGATGCTGCCTGGCCTGCTGCGTTCCTCCTGCTCCACACTGTGTTATCTCTGGCTCCAGCATTGGCAGTTCTTACTATCTCTGAGATGTTTCAATGAAATTTCTCATTCTTCTAAACTATAGTGAGTAAAGTCGCAACCTGCTTATCCTTTGCTCCTGAGACAATCCCTCCACACTGGGGGATCATTCTAATAAGACTTCTCTGAACAGCCTCCAATGAAATGATATCTGTCCTTAAAGAAAGGGACCAAAACTGCTCACAGTATTCCAGATGTGGTCTCACCAGCACCTTGTACAGTTGTAGTAAGACTTTCCTACTCTTATACTCCAAATGCTTTGAAATAGGGGCCAACATTCCATTCGCTTTTCTAATTACCTGCTGTATTTGTCAGCTAGCTTTCTGCATTTCATACGCAAGTCTCCACAAGTCCCTTTGTGTTGCAGCTTTCTGCAGCTACAGGAACAGGCATGTACAGCACAATGGTTGCTGCTGGCACCCCATGGTCCTCATCCTACAACATCCCTTTCCTTTCCTTGCCTTCTGTCCCCAAAAGTGTTGGTGCAAATGAAGTGATCAATGATTTATGGGGCAGAGAGATGTGTATCATTTAAGGGGACAATGCATTTGGGTGGCCAGTGATGGTGATAGTTAGTGCATCTCAATGAGTAATACAGCCTCCACCTCTATGTGTCAGTGATGCTCCAAACCAGCTTTTTATAGTGTTTTCAATAGACCTCATAGGCTTCACACTACACCTAGATCCCCATCCAACCCATCTACATAAGCCTATATTTCCTACAATTGCCCCTCAACCCTGGTATATCAGGCGACCATGCCATGCGGTCATACTCTGCTCCTTACTTGAAAACAAGGCCAGGCCCTCTCTGTGTGACCCCCTTTCCTTCCATCCTTTGCAATAGCCTGCCCAGCCAAATCCTGCAGGTACTGTTGCCTCCTTTATCAGTTGGCATCTTTCCTTCCACTGAGCTGGCAGTCACCAGTCTCAAACATACCTTGCCACTTCTGCTTTCCATGGCAGCAGTTATCTTGCCCTTTCCCCTTAGTATCAGTGGACGGACCTGGCAGACAGAACATGGCTCACCTTCTTAAGCGGCTGAACTAGAAAGCCCCAAATGAAAAGTGCCCAGACTGATGTTTGAATGACCACGTTAGCTCTATCATCCTCAAGAACACACCACCCTAACCCATTGACTGGCCACCAAAGAGTCACAGGGCATAATGTGACCCATTCCCTGATGGAAAAGGCTCCAACACCCTAACCAACCTCTAACCAATCTCTGCTTGATGGGTTTCTCCATTGACTTCAGTGAAGACAAATTCGCCAAAGTATAAACTGCTGGCACATGGTGCAGTTGTGAGATTGATTTAGCGCACTGCCACGCAGCAAGATGTACAACCCTTTTACTGAGAACTATGTGGGCAGCATGGTCGTTCAGTAATTAGCACTGCTGCCTTACAGAACGAGTAACTCAAGTTTGATTCCACCCTTGGGCGACAGGAGTTTGCATGTTCTCCCTGTGTCTGCATGGGTTTCCTCTAGATGCTCCAGCTTCGTCCCAGAGTCCAAGAATGTTCATATTAAGTGGACTGGCTATGGTAATTGCCCACAGTGTCCAAGGATGTGCAGGCTAGGTGGATTAGTCATTAGAAATGCAGGGTTACAGATATAAGGTGGGGGGGATGGGACTGGATACGATGCTGTTTGGAGGGTCAGTGTGGATTCGATGGGCCGAATGGCTTGCTTCCCCCCCACTGTAAGGATTCTGCAATTCTTTGACTGCTGACTAGCAAGGCAAGCTGCCTGGTTCTCTGACTGGCATTTTACAACATGACAAGGCAACACATGGATGCTGTGACCACAGAAGTAAACATTAAGTGAGTGAGTGCTAAGAGAGCAAGTGAGCAGTCCTGAAATACTTCCTGGTCCAGTCCATGAACTGTGGGCCTGTTCCTGAACACAGTGTTCCTGCTGCAGCTTTTCAATATGAGTTGCCAGTGCACTCTGCATTGAAAGCCTTGGCTTCCACAATGATCTACCAGTGTATTGGAGATTTGCCACATGGTCATGAGAGGTGGGCAGTAGATGCCAATGTCCATAGACATTGACTGTGGTGGCTGGCACTGGTGGATTGTGCCCTGAGATGCTGTTTGGCCATGTGCAACACAAAGATATTTCAGAGCAAGCAGTGAGCTGAATCTGCTCTGAAGTCCATTTTGGATTTTTCTCACTCTTTTGAGCTTTTGACACCTATATAAAGTAGGAAAGTGAATGGATGTGAGTTTGTTCGCTGAGCTGGAAGGTTCATTTTCAGACGTTTCGTCACCATTCTAGGTAACATCATCAGTGATCCTCCGGTGAAGCGCTGGTGTTATGTCCCGCTTTCTATTTATCTGCTCACCAACCCAAGGAAACCTAACCAGATAAATAGAAAGTGGGACATAACACCAGCGCTTCGTCGAAGGCTCACTGATGATGTTACCTAGAATGGTGACGAAACGTCTGAAAACGAACCTTCCAGCTCAGCGAGCAAACTCACATCCAGAACCTCAACCTGAGCTACAAACCTTCTCAAAACTCTCTAGGAAAGTGAATATTAATGAGATGATTTGGGCATTAACACGGTATTTAACATGCAATATGCCATCTTAGTTGGCCTTAACTTGCTGCTGTTTGGTAAGACACCTGCCAAGCCTCTTGGTCAAAAGCAGAACAGATGGAACAAAATGCTGCAGACGTCGAGATCAGCCTTTCCCATTTCTGCCTCAGTTCTCATCATAGCCCAGATTGCTCAGACCCCCATATGATTCTGCCTCATGAAACTACTAGACCATCAGAAAATTTCCCCTGGTTTACTGATACCCCTCAGGGCAGGAGATCTGCTGTTGTTACTGGGTCTGGCCTGTATGTGGCTCCAGATCCACAACAATGACTCCCAATTGCTCTCCAAGACTTTTTTTTAAACACTTCACTCACTCACGTTCATGAATCATCACAGAATGCCAAGTGTGTGGAAACAGACATTCCAGCTGAACAAGTCCACACCAAACCTCAGATCATCCCAGCCTGACCCATTCCCCTATAATCCACCTAATCTACACAACCCTGAGCACTACGGGCAATTTAGCCTGGCCAATCCACCTAGCCTGCACATCTTTGGTCTGTGGAAGGTAACCGGAGCACACGGAGAAAACCCATGCAGACGCAGGGAGAATGTGCAAACTCCACACAGACAGTTACCTGAGGGTGGAATTGAACTCGGGTTCCTGGCGCTGTGTGATAGCAGTGCTAACCACCGAGCCACCGTGCCACCCCTTTCCCTTTCGATTAGTCTACCTGATGCAAGATAAATTATCCCTCAGTCATTCTTCACTATGACCATTGTAGTTGCTTACCATAATTGATATCAACAAAGAAATTGTGGGAGGTGCCTCGTTTCATTTCATTAAAGTAAAATGGATAGTTGCAGCCAGTAATCCCTCATCCAGATTAAACCATCATGAAACTAATATAATAGAGGCAACTTTGATCGTTCTCAGTCCATTGCCCAGCGTGAGCTTCATAAGAGCCTCAATGGTATCGTAACCATTTTGCCACTTTGTAGTGAAACAGAAAATGTTTGCAGAAAAGGAGTATTGACTATCACTTGTTGAAGGACAATTAAAGGCAGCTAATTTGCATCACTCGCATCCTTTGAATGAATTTTTAAAAAGTGTTTTTTTATGATGTTTTATTTTCTTTCCACTTGTTTTTCTTTTGTCATTTATGATGATAGTCACAAATCGTGTTGGTGTGCTTTGCTGCATGGAATTTCACTGGGATTTACCCTTTACTTTGGTGTACAATAATGTTTAATTTCTGACAGAATTTGCACCTGCACATTACAGGAATATCAACCTTCATTTTAATTTTTGTCTCCACGAGAAGACTGAATATGTTGCAGAATTAAAGGGATGAGGAAGGGGCTGCGGGGAGGATGAGCCAGCTCACCACAGCACCATGGTGCAGAAGGTCATTCAAGAGCGGGGAGCAAAAAGACAAGTGGTAGTTATAGGGGATTCTAAAGTAGGGGATAGATAGTATCCTTCGCAAGCTGGACCGCGAGTCCCGCAGGGTGTGCTGCCTGCCTGGTGCCAAGTGCAGGACACCTCTGACTGGCTTGAAAGGATATTGGAAAGGGAGGGGGAGGATCCAGTTGTTGTGGTCCACATTAGGACTAACAACATAGGGAAGGCAAGGATGGAGGACCTGTTTGGGGATTATCAAGCACTAGGAATGAAATTAAGGAACAGGTCCTTGAGGGTCATAATCTCTGGATTACTGCCTGAGCCACGTGCAAATTAGCTTAGGGAATAAGAAAATTAGGAAAGTAAACTTGTGGCTAAGGGAGTGGTGTGGGAACGAAGGGTTCCATTTCATGGGGCAGTGGCATCAGTTTTGGGACTGGGTGGATCTGTACTGATGGGACGGTCTCCATCTGACCCAATCTGGAACCAGTGTTCCAGCGAAAAGGATAAATAGGGTGGTCAGTAGGACTTTAAACTCGTGATTCGGAGGAAGGGAAAGGGAAAACAAATGGGAGCATGATGATAAATAAAAAGGTAAGCAGCAGGTTAGCATGTGCGCAGGAGGGTTTAAGTTCAAGGCAGACTATGAAAGAAGCAGGAAGGAAGGATAACTCAGGTGATATTATTAGAAATGTTAGAAATCATGAGGGCAAGAAAGCTAGCATAAAGACACTTTACCTGAATGCTCGTAGCATTCGTAACAAGGTTGATGAGTTAATGGCACAAATCATCGCCAATGAATATGATTTGGTAACTATTATGGAGACATGGTTACAGGATGGTCACAACTGGGAGTTAAATATCGAGGGGCACCAGACTATTTGGAAGGACCAACAGGAAGGTCAGGGAGGTGGTGTAGCTCTGATATTCAAGGACGACATCAGGGCGGTGCTGAGAGATGATATAGGTTCTATGGAGAATGAGGTTGAATCCATTTGGGCGGAAATTAGAAATTCTAAGAGGAAAAAGTCACTGATAGGTGTGGTCTATAGGCCACCAAATAATAACATCACATTGGGACGGGTGATAAACAAAGAAATAACTAATGCCTGTAAAAATGATACAGCAATTATCATGGGGGATTTTAATCTCCATGTAGATTGGTTGAACCAGCTCGGTCAGGGTAGCCTTGGGGAGGAGTTCATTGAGTGTATCCAAGATAGTTTTCTGGAACAGTATGTAATGGAACTGACGAGGGAGCAAGCTATCCTAGATCTGGTCCTGTGTAATGAGACAGGAATAATTAATGACCTCACAGTTAGGGATCCTCTTGGAAGGGATGATCACAGTATGGTTGAATTTAGAATACAGATGAAGAATGTGAAGATAAAATCCAACACCAGGGTCTTATGCTTGAACAAGGGGGACTACAATAGAATGAAGGAGAACTTGGCTAAAGTAGACTGGAAACAAAGATTTTATGTTGGGACAGTTGATGAGCAGTAGAGGACTTTCAAAGCAATTTTTCAAAGTGCTCAGCAAAAGTATATTCCAGTGATGCACTTTGGTAGGAGTAACCGGAAGGCAAAGTACAGGGCTAATGGTAAGATTCTTAGCAGTATAGATGAGCAGAGAGATCTCGGTGTCCATGTACACAGATCCTTGAAAGTTGCCACCCAGGTTGACAGGGCTGTTAAGAAGGCATACAGTGTTTTAGCTTATATTAATAGAGGGATCGAGTTCCGGAACCAAGAGGTTATGGTGAAGCTGTACAAAACTCTGGTGCGGCCACACTTGGAGTATTGTGTACAGTTCTGGTTACCGTATTATAAGAAGGATGTGGAAGCTTTGGAAAGGGTGCAGAGGAGATTTACTAGGATGTTGCCTGGTGTGGAGGGAAGGCCTTACGAGGAAAGGCTGAGGGACTTGAGGCTGTTTTCATTAGAGAGAAGAAGGTTGAGAGGTGACTTAATTGAAACATACAAAATAATCAGAGGGTTAGATAGGGTGGATAGAGAGAGCCTTTTTCCTAGGATGGTGACGGCGAGCACAAGGGGGCATAGCTTTAAATTGAGGGGTGAAAGATATAGGACAGATGTCAGAGGTAGTTTCTTTACTCAGAGAGTAGGAAGGGAATGGAACGCTTTGCCTGCAACGGTAGTAGATTCGCCAACTTTAGGTACATTTAAGTCATCATTGGATAAGCATATGGACGTACATGGAATAGTGTATGTTAGATAGGCTTGAGATCGGTATGACAAGTTGGCACAACTTCGAGGGCCGAAGGGCCTGTACTGTGCTGTAATGTTCTATGTTCTAAAAGGAAGGACTGTAAGTAAAGGGTTAATTTGCTATGGGTGTCTAAGGAAATAAGGAAGTCTATCACAGTGAAAGAGGAGCCATACAAAGTGGCCAAAAACAACATGAAACTAGAAGATTGGGAAAACTTTAAAGGTCAACAGAAAGCCACAAAAAGAGCTATAAAGAAAAGCAAGATAGAACATAACAGAAAACAAGCACAGAATACAAAGACAGATAGCAAAATTTTCTATGAATATATAAAATGAAAAAGAGTGGCCCAAAATGTCAGCTTTTGTGCTCCTAAGATAATGCTTGCCCTGCTATGTTCATCCATCTCCACACTTTGTTATCTCAGATTCTCCAGCATCTGCTGTTCCCATTTTCTCTGGCTAAAATAAATGTTGGCCCTTTAGAGGATGAGAAGGGGCATTTAGTTATGGGATATGATGAAATGGCTGAGGCAATGAACAGGTATTTTGTATCGGTCTTCACAGTGGAGAACACTAATAACATGCCAATAATTGACAAAGAGACGAAGGTAGGTGAGGACCTGGAAACAATCATTATTATGGAAGAGGTAGTGTTGGGCAAGTTAATGGAGCTGAGGATTGATAAGTCTCCTGGCCCTGATGGAATGCATCCCAGGGTACTAAAAGAGATGGTGGGAGAAATAGCAGGTGCACTGGTGGTAATTTTTAAAATTTTCTGGACTCTGGGGAAGTCCCAGCAGATTGGAAAACAACAAATGTGACTCCAATGTTTAAAAAGGGAGGTAGACAAAAGATGGGGAATTATAGAGCGGTTAGCTTAACCTCTGTAGTGGGGAAGATGTTTGAGTCTATTATCAAGGAAGAAATGGCAAGGCATCTCGATAGAAATTGTCCTATTCGGCAGACTCAGCATGGGTTCATGAAGGGCAGGCCATGCTTGACAAATATTTTAGAATTCTATGAAGACATTACGAGCCAGGTGGACAATGGAGACCCAGTGGATGTGGTGTACCTAGATTTCCAAAAGGCCTTTGACAAGGTGCCGCACAAGAAGCTGCTGCATAGGATAAGGATGCATGGTGTTAGGAGTAGAGTATTAGCATGGATAGAGGATTGGTTGACTAACAGGAAGCAAAGAGTGGGGATAAATGAGTGCTATTCTGGCTGGCAATCAGTGACTAGTGGTGTGCCTCAGGGATCGGTGTTGGGACCATAATTATTTACCATTTATATAGATGATTTGGACCATGTATAGGGTGTCAAAGTTTGCAGACAACACTAAGATGAGTGGCAGAGCAAACTGTGCAGAGGACTGTGAAACTTTGCAGAGGAACGTTGATATATTGAGTGAGTGGGCAAAGGTATGTCAGATGGAATACAATGTAAATAAATGTGAAGTGATACATTTTGGTAGGAGTAATAGTAAAAGGGTTTATTACTTGAATGGTAAAAAGTTACAGCATGCTGCTATGCAGAGGGACAAGTGTCCTTGTCCACAAATTACAGAAGGTTGGTCTGCAGATACAAGTAATTAGGAAGGTAAATGGAATTTTGTCCTTCATTGCTAAAGGGGTTGAGTTTAAAAGCAGAGAGGTTATGTTGCATTTGTTCAAGGTGCTGGTGAGGTCACACCTGGAGTACTGTGTGCAGTTTTGGTCTCCTTGCTTGAGGAAGGATGTACTGGCACTGGAGGGGGTACAGAGGAGGCTCACTAGGTTGATTTTGGAGTTGGGGGATTGTCTTATGAAGAGAGACTGAGTAGATTAGGATTATATTCATTGGAATTCAGAAGATTGAGGGAGGATCTTATAGAAATATATATAATTGTGAAGGGAATAGATAAGATAGAAGTAGAGAGGATGTTCCCACTGACAGGTGAAGCTAGGACAAGAGGGCATAGCCTCAAGATTAGAGGGAGCAGATTTAGGAGTGAATTGAGAAGGAACTTCTTCACTCAGAGGCTTGTTAATCTATGGAATTCCTTGCCCAGTGAAGTAGTTGACTTTACTTCAGTAAACGCTTTTAAAACTAAGGTAGATATTTTTTGAACAAAAAAGGAATTAATGGATACGGTGAGAATGCGGGTAAGTGAATCTGAGTCCTCAAAAAGACCAGCCATGATCTCATTGAATGGCAGAGAAGAATCAAAGGGCCGAACAGCCTACTCCTGCTCCTAGTTCTTATGTTCTATGTTCTTACGAAGTGTGTGCTTTGGTTTGTAAGCATGAAAAGCATTGACCAGAAAAAAGAATGTCACCATTATGAGCAAATAACTGAGAGATGAGTAATTTTCTGATGACTTGTCTGTTTAGGGAATGAAATTTAAACACATTTTATCAGAATTTGCTTGTTTATCACATATAAATGATTAAGTGAAGAAAATTTAAACAGATACAGCAGGAATAAGTTTTCTTGTTGGGCAGGCTGAAATTTCACATGTTGGGGCAGATTAATTTTGAAGGTTTGTAACACAAATCATGGCACAACGGTAATGCATAATGCTGGTCTTAGAATAGGAATACAGGTAGCTTTGAAGATTACATCAGTGGTCAAAGATGGTCCTTTTTTGGAGACAGCATATTTTGGGTGTAAGATATAGTTTAAACTGGCTTATTTAGCACAAACCACCTTGCCCATTTTCTATAAGAATTTGAAACAGTTTTTCACTGCTTTGGACATGGAAAGGTCAGATGAAGTACTTTATGGAAAATTCAGTACGTAGCGTCAAGAACATGTTTCTGTAACTGGTGATTATTTGACAGCAATACCGATATGCTGCCATGTCCTCAAGTACTTTAAACTTAAATGTATAACCCTGACTGAGAAAGGGTGAGAAAGGTTATAGAGAAACATATTGAGCTTTGGCCCATCCCTGCATTATACAACATTGCAATGTATCTGCATCGTAAACTTATTGTGGCAAAATGACCTACATGTGGAGATAATGCTGGGGTTTGATTTGCAACTATGATTTTGTTACAAGTGGTTGGAATGCACAACTAAATGATAGACCATGCCTGGCATTCTTTCATAAACATTTCCTGATCTTAGTTGGTCTGTACCAAGTAGAAAAGTGTGCTTACTTGTGACAGAATGGTAACAACCCTACCTCTGGGCTAGAAACTCTAGGTTTGAGTCCCATGGCAGAATTTAAAAGTCATGGGAGGTATATTTGAAACAAGTTGATTATCAGCCTGTAAATTTTTCCAATACACCTGATGGTGGGCAGTTAGAACAGGAAATCAGCTATCCCACAGAAAGCAATGTCTTGTCCCAAGACAATGGATGTCTGTGGCTTCAGCCTTTGGAAGCAACAGACACACTCAACAAATACTATATACCTGCAAATTGCTTAACAATGCTCTCACAAACATATGACTACTCTGAGCCTGAAATACTTTGAAGGGCTCGTCGCTCCTGTGTATTTCCCCGGCGCAGTCATTTTGCAAACAGCCAAGACCTCTGGTAAATGAGATGTATAAACAATTGATCTATATTGTGTGTTGTTGAGGGGTGAATGTTCCTCAGAACACTCAGAGAAATCGCTACTCTCCTTCCATGAATATTCTGGGATCTTCAGACTTCCATCTGAGGAACTGAAACAGCAATGATGTCCTCAGTTTACCTTCTCATCTCAGATACAGCACCTTTTACAAAGTAGCCCTCAGCTCTCTCATTGTTGAACTGAACTAGAACATTTGGTCAACTTTTTGTGAGGAATTTGGCAAATTAGTCAGGGCCAAGAGCTAGACGGAATCAGCCAAATTAACAAGCGATGGGAAAAAAATGTCAGAAGTGAAGCACTACATCAGGTAGAACAACATGTGTTGCTAGGCAAGTCTTAGCGATGAAGAAATAAAACACAGCATGAGAGAATCCTTAAATATTAATGGTTACAAACGTTAAGCAAATGAGTAGGGGGAGAAAAGAATTAAAAACGTCTTTCTTTCACAGACATTTTTAAAAGATGAAATCACATGTGGAGTCAGTCTTCCCACAGTAAGTGGCTGGGTGGGTGGCTGTGATAATATATCTTCATGAACCATACACACAGACTTAATGAAATTTCTTCATTCCCTATATTTCCAATTCACTGCAGATGTAACAAAATAACTATAAATCTGCATACAGCAGGGAAAGACAACTTGAAACATTGGCTGCAGCACATGTACTAAGTTTCAAAATATTATACTTGTTTAAACAGCTACATATTCTTCTCAGCTACTCTTGCTAATGGAAAAGGGGAAGAGGGAAAGAGCCAATTCTCAGAATTTAAGTCAGCAATCTTGCAGAGAGCTTGTACTTTGTACTCTTTTCTTTCAGCATATTATCTCCTCTGCTGGTTGAGAACAGATTTAAGGAAACTGAGGAATTGCAGTGCAGATAAAGTTGCTACATCTCCCTCAATCTCCAATGCAAGCTCCATCTTCTCTCTGTTTCCTGTTGTACTCAATCTGTGGACAATAAAGATGTCATTGTTTTAATGATTCATTTCTTCTTGTCTGTCAGACTTCCAGTCATGGGTCAAAAAAAAAACACCTTACTCATGAAATATTGAGCAATATGTACAGTATCCTTCAGCTCTGAATGGAAGTGAATTATTTTAAAGACGAATATCTTCTTGTCAAATTATTTTGCCAGTTTTAAGGTTAGGTTTGGTTTCCAGTCGTGGCAATATAAAAATGCTACCGTCACAAGGCATAAAGCTTTGCAAACTGTGCTCCATATATGAGATTTTAGGACTCAGGAGTGCTCATTTATTATTTGCTTTGAGGAAGGGAAGGGCCATATCTCACCCTACTTTTGGGAAATAGGGCAGGGCAGGTGACTGAGGTGACAGTGGGGCACCGACTGCAGTTCAATTGATTTTAAAATACTTACGGAGAAGGACAAAACTGGTCCACAGTTTCAATTGGGTTAAGGCAAATTTTGATGGAATTAGACAGGAGCTTGCAGAGGTTGATTAGAGTAGTTTGTTTGCAGGCAAAGGGACCTCTGACAAGTGGGAGGCCTTTAAAAGTGTGTTAGTTCAAGGTTGATATCTTTCTATGAGGGCGAAAGGCAAGGCTGGCATGAGTAGGGAACCCTGGATGATAAGAGCTATTTAGGCTTTGACCAGAAAAAAGAAGTGGGCATGGCTCAGGAACAGGCAGCTGAGATCAAGGAAATCCCTGGAGGTATACAGGGGATACAGGAGTTTGCTGATGAAGGAAATCAGGACGGTGAAAAGGGGGCTTTAAATAGCTTTGGTTGAGAAGATTAGGGTGAATCCAAAGAGAGGTTTTAAGTATATCAAAGGAGAAAGAATAATTTGAGACAGAATAGGACCCCTCACGGACCAAAGTGGACATGTATGTGTGGAACCACAGAGGATGGGTGAGGTCCTCAATGAACATTTCACCTCTGGGTTTACCATGGAGAAAGACATGAAGACTTAGGAATTTGGGGAAGTTAGTGACGATATCTTGGGAAGTCTGGAGGGCAGTGAATGTTATGACCTTATTTGCAATAGGCTGCAAAGGAAAATCTGGGAATTCACAATTTTGGCCACCTTGCTATAGGAAGGATGTTATTAAACTGGAAAGAGTGCAGAAGAAATTTACAAGGATGTTGCCAGGACTCCAGGGACTGAGTTATAAGGAGATATTAGAGAAGCTAGGACTTTTCTCTTTAGAATGTGAGAGACTGAGGGGGATCTTATAAAAGTGAATAAGATCATGAGAGGTGTGGATAGGGTGAATGCACTCAATCTTTTTCCTAGGATTGGGGAATTGAGGGGTAGAAGGCATCTGTTTAAGGTAAGAGGGGAAAGAATACATGGCAACCTGAGGGGCAACTTTTTTACACAGAGGATGGTACACATGTGGAATGAGCTGCCAGCAGAAGTGGTCGAGGCAGGTTCATTAACAACATTTAAAAGGCATTTGGACATACACGAATAGGAAAGGTCTAGGAGGAAGTGGGGTTAGCGTTGATGGACATTTTGGTTGGCATGGACAAGTTTGGGCTGAAGGGCCTGTCTCTGTAGGGCTGTAAGGCCCTTTGACAATAGAAATGTCCAATGTTTATCAAATGCTAAAGTGTAGGGCATTTAATGGCTTCAAAACAGTTATAGATACTTAGAGGGCTCACACTAACTCCATCAATTTGTGACCAGTGCACTGCAGGTTAAAGGCTTCACTCAGATAAAATTGAATTTCAGCTTTCTGGCCTAGAGGTAGGAACATCGCCACTGCTCCCCAGGGGCCCTTATCAGTCGTTATATGATTTATGCATTCTCTATAGCATCACCGTTATCAATCAGAGTCCATTGCTGGTCAATTAGCACATCCTTTTCAAACAATATAAAAGGTTTTTCTCTTTTCCATTGGTAATTCTTGCAAATGTTCAAGCCAAAAAAACATTTAGTTGGGTCTTTTTTTCAGCGTTTTCAAGATCTGTACTACCAAACGTAATGAGGGGCAGTATGGACTTGTTGGGCTGAAGGCCTGTTTCTATACTGTAGGGGTTCTCTGATTCTATGAAAAATTGTACAAAAGCTGCTGTGTGAACTCAGCAGTTGAGGCATGCTTACAAAGTTCTATGATATTGTATTTGTATTACTAACAATAGATACTTCTCTTCAGATGCTAAATCTGTTGTTCTAGTGGTTCAGGCAGACATTTATGAGCCAACACATCTGGATAGATATGCCAATTTTTTCAAAATACTTTCTTCCAAATACCCTTTCTTGGGCCTTATTTAATGCTGTTTTGAAACTGTCCCTGGTGAAGTATAGAATACTGATTTGCATATCTACAGCAAAGAGTATGATCACAGCACTCTATATTTTGGCAATGTGTCCACCTCAGCCTGTGAGGCAATTCCTGTAATCTCAAAATGGTGCAAAAATATGTAACTCCACAATTCTTGTGAGGAGAAAACAAATCGAAAAACGTGTATCAAAGGTTGGCAGTTTTCACTGGTATTGGTGCCATTTTAATTACATTTATGCACCTTCTTTTTCCCACAGGCATTTGTTATAGGAATGGTTCATCTGATGTTCGTACATGAAGTTCTAACTTTTTGACACAGATCGATGTTGGGCAATAATGGGTAATGGTGACTTTAAAGGAAAAAACAATGCTTTCAGAAAATGCATGATTATACAAGCATGTTTTGAGACAGGTTAGCGAACTGTTTAATCTGTTTAGCCATGTAGCAATTCTGGCTTATCAAGGCAATGATTATCAGAAGCATTTTATATTATAATGTTACTATTCATGGGTGGTATAAAGCGAGATGGTGTGTTAACAATGATCTGTTTTGCACTGCTAAGTGACAGTCAACAAGTTGATTTGTTCTTTGCCAGATAATGATCAACTCCAATCAGAAACCACCTCCTTTGAACTTCAATAACACCAATGTTGACTAGGTGACCATGTCTGACAAGGGATGTCAAGGGACAATATAAAAGAAAAAGCATACAATGTAGTGAAGATTAGTAGGAAACAGAGGGTTAGGAACACCTTAAAAACCAGCAGAAGATGACCAAAAAAGCAATAAGGTGGGGGTGGGGTGATGGGGTGGGGGGCAGTGTCGTTGGAAGAATATGAAATATAAGGGTAATATAAAGGGAGGTTGTAAGTGTTTTCTTAAGTATCTAAAAAGTAGGAGAAAGGCAAGAATGGGAAGCTGGAAAATGAGGCTACAGAAATACTTATGGGGAACAAAGAAATAGGGTAGAACTGCATAGGTACTTTGTATCAGTTCTCACAGGGCAAATCACCAGTAGCACACTCGAACTTTAAGAAATTCAGGGGCAGAGGTGAGTATAGTGGTCATTACGGAGGAGAATATCATGGGGGAGTTGAAAGGTCTGAAGGTGGATTAATCACCAGGACTAAATGGACTACGTCTCAGGGTTCTGAAGGTGAAGGCTGAAGAGATTGTGGGCATTGGTGGTGATCTTTCAGGAATCTCTGGAGTCAGGGAGGATCCTAGAGAACTGGAAATTGAATAATGGAGCATGCTTGTTTAAGAAGTGTGGGAGGCAGAAGTTGGAAAACTATAGACTGGATAGCCTGACCTCAGACATTGGTAAGATTTTACAGTCTAATATTAAAGATACGATTGCAGAGAGTACTTGGACGTGCATTCTACGAAAAGACTGAGTCAGCACGGCTTTTTCAAGGGGACATTATGCCTGGCAAATCTGTTTGAATATTTGAGGAAGTACCAAGCCAGTTAGACAAAGGAAAGCTCGTGGACATGATCTATTTGGATTTCCAGAAGGCTACTGACAAGGTACCGCATAGGGGGCTGTTCAATAGAATAAGAGCCCATGGTGATTGGGGCAAAGTACTGGTATGTATAGAGGATTGGCTGACTGGCAGATGGCAGAGAGTGGGGCTGAAGGGGTCTTTTTCAAGATGGCAGCCAGTGACTAGTCGGGTTCTGCAGGGGGCTGTGTTGGGACAACAACCATTCACTTTATACATTAAAAATCTGGATCAAAGAACTGAGGGCGTTGCTGCTTAGCTTGCAGATAACAGAATGATAAGTGGAGGGACAGGTAGTGTTGAGGAGGTGGGGAGGCTGCAGAAGGGCTTGACAGGCTCGGAGAGTGGGTAAAGAAGTGGCAGATGAAATACAATGTGGGAAAGTGTGAGATTATATACTTTGGTAAGAAGAATCGAGGTGTGTACTATTTTCTAATATATTTGGAATATTGTAAGCAATTTTGGGTCCTGTATTTAAGGAAGGGTACATTGGTATTGGAGGGGGTTCAGAGGAGGTTCACAAGAATGATCCCAGGAATGAAGAGCTCGTCATATGTGGAGTGGTTGAGGGCTCTGGCTCTCCAATTGATAGAGTCAGGAAGGATGAGGAAGAAATCACATTGAAATTTACAGATTACTGAGAGGTCTGGCTAGAGTGAACGTGGAGACCGTGTTTCCACTGGGAAAAGACTGTGAATACAGGGCATAGCCTTAGAGTGAAGGGCCCCTTTAGAAATGAGATGAGGAGGAAGATCTTCAGCCAGAGGGTTGTTAATCTGTACATCTCATTGCTGCAGAAGGCTGTCGTTGCTAAGTCATTGAGTGTATTTAAGATGGAGACTCTGATGCCTCTATCATTATGACACTGTCATCCAGAGTCATCTAGACTTGAAGCAGTAGCTTGCTCTCTCTCCATGGCTGCTGCCTCTTTCACTGTGATTTCCAGCATTTTTGCTTTCAGTCAGAGATAGGTAAGTTCTTGACTCGTAAGGAGATCAAAGATTACAGGGGGAAGGCAGGAAAGTGGGGTTGAGAAACAATATCAGCCATAATTGAATGGTGGAACTGCCTTGATGGGCTGAGTGGCTCAATTCTACTCCTTTCCTTTTGTCTTATGGTCAATGGTGCTTGGATATGCACATTGAGTATCTTTAGGATTATCATTGACCAGAAATATAACTAGTTCAACCACAGAAATCCTAGGAGGGACCCATCTTCTGAACCGTCAAAGATGCTCCACACCAAGGGGATCAAGTCACAAGTGTGATACAATGGATTGATGCTACTGCAACATTATGTCAGGAACTTAACATTATACCAGGACCCAGTGGCCTGAATGATTAGGATTGTTGACAATGAATGCTGTATTCATCCTTACAACCACTGGTGCAATGTGCCATAGTACATAAGTGGTGTATAGCAGCTACTCGCTAAACTGATCTCAACAGGTACTCCCAGCCCTTCCCTTGGGGGTAAGATTGTCATCTTCAAATTACCCTCAAATCACACACTGCCCTGGATGCCAGCACTTCAAATTTCTGTCAAATCATGAATTTGAGTTTAGACTCCCAGTGCGCTAATACTGGAGCTATCCAACTCAAACGTCAATGACTAATGCATGAATCATTGGCAGCAAGGTTCTGTGTTGACTTTAATTTTTGACAAAAAATTCCAGGAGTATAATTCACTTGTAATTCTGGAAATCAGATACTTCCATAATTATTGGTGATTAAGTGAAACAATTTTGGGCTTCATTTATTAACCCAAATATGCCAATTTGAAACCAACCTGTGCCAGATAAATGCTTGCACATGGGTTTGCTCGATCCAAGTTGTATTCTCTGTCCTACCAGCAGGACGGACCCCATAGAAGTCGTAGTATTGTGGTACTCAATAGGGAGGGAGTTGCCCTAAGAGTCCTCAACTTTGGCTCTGGACTCCATTAAGTCTCAAGGAATCAACTTGAACTTGTGTAAGAAAACTTGCTGTTAAATACCACTGACTGACCCTCCCTTGGCTGATGGGTCAGTCCTGCACCAAGCTAACTACACTCGGAAGAAGCACTCAGATTGGCAAAGGTGAAGAAAGCATTTTATATAGGGAACAGCAATGTCCATCACAAAGAGTGGCAGCACTACTGACCAAGCTGTTTGAATCATAAAAGTCAGAGCTGCTATTTAGAGTCTGCAGCAGATGGTGAGGGTATCAACAGAGGGAAGAGTTATTTGAGCTGAACCTCACTTGTATACATGTTGCACGTGTATTCATCATCCATGACAGTATTATTAGGAATGATGACAGCACAGTCCATGGGCACAACCTCCCTGCTATAAGCTCTTGGGTCCTAGCCTGGCTCAGCTGCAGCCACGGCTCTTGGTGGCACTGTTCAGCTGCCAGCCATCTGAGGTAATGGTGTGCCACCCTGAATAGGACAATAGCTCCTCAACTGCTAAATGCCCAACTGGTAAAATCCAGGCCATTATTTTGCTGCCCAATTATCAATTTTATATCAATTCTCATTGCCTAGATGAGATCACCCTTCAAGTTCCATGGAATTGAAGCCACCTTTCAACAGTCTGTCCACGTAATTTTGACAGAAGCTCATCAAATTGAAATGTTAACTCTGTTTCACCATAATCAAGATGGCGGCAGAGTAGGTGGACTGAACCCAGGGCTTGACTGCTCCCGTCGGCTTTCTTTCTCTTTTTTCCTTCTTTTATGCTTTGGCTCTTTTTCTTCCCTTTCTCTTTTATCTGCTTTCTTTGTTTACTTTTCTTTTGTGTCTGGAGGGTGACGGGTAAGGGAGGAGACACCCGGCAGCTGTGGCAGCAACATCAGGGCGAGCCTGATGCGACTCCGTCCCAGCCTGCAGTCTCCCTACGAGCCAGGAGCAGACGCTGGGCTGAAACCCCTGCAGCCCAGACTCACACTTTAGGCTGAGGCTCCAGGTCCACAGCTGGGCACAATTGCCTGAAAGAAGATGAATAGTAATCTCGACACAGTGTAGCAGTCCCTTGGTGTTGGAGGTCTTGTCCCAGTGTGGAGGTCTCTTCCCCATGTAGAGGACTTCATGGTCTTCCAAATATTCCAGGGGCCTGGCAGGCAGTCTTGTCCAGGATTGGTGGTCTTGGCCCAGCATGGTGGTCTTCTTCAGTGGAGGCATTGGCCCAGTGATCCATGGCATAGTGTGGTAGTCTTGTCCCAGAATGGTGGTCCCATCCCAGCTGAGTCTTCAGGATATTCCATCATTCCTTAATCAGCTTTCGCTGAATCGAGGAGCTAATTGAACTATGATGAGCTTTGCCTTTTTTTTATATAATGTATGATATTCATTGTTATGTATGTCCATCATTGGTGTGGAACGGTGCAGTGAGGTGGCTTATAAAATGTTCCATTGCATTTTTCACATAAAAGTACATTTGACAATAAATTTTTAACCTATTCCACTCTATTCTACTTCCCCCCACAGTTGTAGCTCAACCTGCGGAGCATTTCAAACAACCACTATATTTTGCTAGATAATAAAATGTGAGGCTGGATGAACACAGCAGGCCAAGCAGCATCTCAGGAGCACAAAAGCTGACGTTTCGGGCCTAGACCCTTCATCAGAGAGGGGGGGAGGGAACTGGAATAAATAGGGAGAGAGGGGGAGGCGGACCGAAGATGGAGAGTAAAGAAGATAGGTGGAGAGGGTGTAGGTGGGGAGGTAGGGAGGGGATAGGTCAGTCCAGGGAAGACGGACAGGTCAAGGAGGTGGGATGAGGTTAGTAGGTAGCTGGGGGTGCGGCTTGGGGTGGGAGGAATTTACGCCATTTACAATCCGACCCCACCACCCAAGACATTTTTCCATCCCCTCCCCTGTCTGCTTTCCGGAGAGACCACTCTCTCCGTGACTCCCTTGTTCGCTCCACACTGCCCTCCAACCCCACCACACCCGGCACCTTCCCCTGCAACCGCAGGAAATGCTACACTTGTCCCCACACCTCCTCCCTCACCCCCATCCCAGGCCCCAAGATGACATTCCACATTAAGCAGAGGTTCACCTGCACATCTGCCAATGTGGTATACTGCATCCACTGTACCCGGTGCGGCTTCCTCTACATTGGGGAAACCAAGCGGAGGCTTGGGGACCGCTTTGCAGAACACCTCCGCTCAGTTCGCAACAAACAACTGCACCTCCCAGTCGCAAACCATTTCCACTCCCCCTCCCATTCTCTTGATGACATGTCCATCATGGGCCTCCTGCACTGCCACAATGATGCCACCCGAAGGTTGCAGGAACAGCAACTCATATTCCGCCTGGGAACGCTGCAGCCATATGGTATCAATGTGGACTTCACCAGTTTCAAAATCTCCCCTTCCCCTACTGCATCCCTAAACCAGCCCAGTTCATCCCCTCCCCCCACTGCACCACACAACCAGCCCAGCTCTTCCCCCCCACCCACTGCATCCCAAAACCAGTCCAACCTGTCTCTGCCTCCCTAACCGGTTCTTCCTCTCACCCATCCCTTCCTCCCACCCCAAGCCGCACCCCCAGCTACCTACTAACCTCATCCCACCTCCTTGACCTGTCCGTCTTCCCTGGACTGACCTATCCCCTCCCTACCTCCCCACCTACACCCTCTCCACCTATCTTCTTTACTCTCCATCTTCGGTCCGCCTCCCCCTCTCTCCCTATTTATTCCAGTTCCCTCCCCCCATCCCCCTCTCTGATGAAGGGTCTAGGCCCGAAACGTCAGCTTTTGTGCTCCTGAGATGCTGCTTGGCCTGCTGTGTTCATCCAGCCTCACATTTTATTATCTTGGAATCTCCAGCATCTGCAGTTCCCATTATCTCTGACACTATATTTTGCTTTTGTCCATCTGAACTTCACTTTCATCTGCAGTTTCTACAAGGGATTAATTTAACCATCTGCAAAACTAAGTCAGTTTCAGCACAAATTCTGGGGTTTGTTTCCCCCAAGAACATAGTTTGAATTGTTTTCTTAACCAAGAGTACCATCACATCCAGGACTCCTCCGCAGATTTTCCCCTTTATTTTTCCAGAACCATTTTCATACAAGCTTTTATAATGGCATCACCGTCTTCTGAATCAATGCACTTTTGTCCACAAAATGATTTATGTTCTTTGTAAGGAAGTTCAGAAAACGATCTAAGATCAAGTCACCAGAAAGCAGATAGTGGGTGATGTGTTTTGAAAGTTTCGGTAGATGAAAAACTGACAAAATAAAAATTGGTTTAGCTCCCACTCAATTCCCATTGGTTCTGTTAGATTTGCTGGCAGATGAAGCTTTTGTATAGACATTAGCAGGAGCCAGTCTATTAAAGACAAGTCAAAGCTCCATGAGGCACATGGGCACCTGATGACATTTTAATCCACTTCTGAGCAGGGCACCCATCATGGCTGCTGTGACAGTAAGGTTCCTTTTAACAGTGGCAGGAGGACCACACATTCTCATGCAGATCCCACACTGAAAGTCTACTTGATCAGGGACAATAGGAACTGCCGATGCTGGAGTCTGAGATAACAAGGTATGGAGCTGGATGAACACAGCATGCCAAGAAGCATGAATTGTCCAATTGATTAGTTGTTTTTCAGAAACCTTATAGAAATTTCCCTACAGTGTGGAAGCATGCCATTCAGCCCACTGAGTCCACACCAAACCTCCGAAGAGCATCCCACACAGACTCTCCCCCTATATTTCCTGTATTTCCCTTGGCTAATCCACCTAGCCTGCACTCCCCTGGACACAATTGGCAATTTAGCATGGCCAATCATTCCAACTTGCACATCTTTGGATAGTGGGAAGAAACCAGAGCACCCGGAGGAAGCCCAAGCAGACACAGGGAAAATGTGCAAACTCCACACAGACAGTCACCTGAGGGTGGAATCGAACGTGGGTCCCTGGTGCTGTGAGGCTGCAGTGCTAACCACTGAGCCACCGTGCCGCCTCATGCTGCCCCCAGAAAATGTGTAAAAGATTGCATGGCACTGTTTGGAGCTCTTATATTCTGGCAAATGCACAGCTCCAACCCCTGACAATCTGCTATTTCAAATGCCTTTTCTGGCACTCTACTGTGTGTAAACTGGCCGTTAATTTTGCCTAGCTAACCGCTGCAACTGTCCTTTAAAAATAATACACTGATCGTGATGTGCTTTGGGTGCCCAAAACATAATAAATACCATACATAAATCCACTTATTATTTCTAGAATCAAGGTAAGAGACCGTGTGAGAGGGACCAAATGGATCAAGTGTAATATATCCTTAACTTCTTTTTAGCAGGGCGATCTGTTTAAGTGAATGATACTCCTGTTTTATTTGTGCAAATGCCGTAATTTAAAGGAGCCAACTGGTGAGCGGCATGCATGGAAACTTTTTGCATTACTGTATAGCTTAGAGGAAATGTAGATCAATCGTCTTTACTGACCTAAAGTCTCTTGTTACATAATTGCAATAATAAGGAAGGAATTATTTTGAGTGCCTGCTCTATGCTGCATCAAAAGAACATAAGAAATCATGAAAGAATCAACTATCTTTCCACACTTTGTTCCAGGCCTTTTAACAGCCATGTGCAGCTCACACAAATACGAAATCCATCAGATTCATCAATCTTTTCAGAGCAGGACTATTTCTTGCTTCATGTCAAAGAACAAGACAACTTACTTTGAAATGCTTGGTGCTGGCTTTGGCTTACAGTGAGAAAAATTTCCCTCACCAACATGTAAAGTCGTGTCCTTGATGTGCACAAATTTTCCCTCCTTAAAAGTAACCAGCTTCAGACGTGTACTCATGGTGCCGAGGTCATTAACTTACTTCATGTCTCTCTTGCATGAGAGCCATTAGGCCCCACGTCATCCTGCAGCTATTTTTCACATCCTGCTACTCCTCCACTGAGAATAGAGGGAATCAAGTTAGATCCCAAATAAATAACTGCTGGGATTATCAGTGCAGCATTCCTGTAATATCATTCATCCTTGTATTCATTGAAAGCACAGCAGCAAGAAGGAACATATGCACCAATGCCCTTGGGCCCAATTTATGCTCTCTCCATTGAAACACAGCCTAGTTCAGAGTGCGTGCTGTCTTTTGGGATATCCATTACATCACTGCTTTTCTACATAAATCAGAAGTTAGCCTGTGTTTATCCATGAGCAACATCAAGACAAGGATAAAGTCCAGATGTTTAAGTGCTTAGCTTTTCCAAGAAAACATTAAGCTGTTCATTCCCTTTTTTGGCAAAATAAAAGCTTGCTCCTTTTGCAAAGTTAACCTAAGGCTGAAAGTAAAGTTTATAGTGTGCGCACTCACGTCTGTTTAAAATTAATGTTAAAAGATGTTTATTCCTTCGTATTCTCAGCAAACAGTGGGAAAACATTTAAACATTCTAGGCAGAATCTTCCACAACCAGGAATGGGAAGTCACAAGAACTGGGGAACCAGCACAAAATACCAAAAGCTGTACTCCCAACTGTGTTGAGCCTAGGTACAATGGGGTAATTTAACCTTGCTCTTTTTAAGCAGTTTCGTTGGTTGCAATAAATATTTTCATTTCTGCTTAGCCTGCAGTTATCGCACTTCAATTAAACTGGAGTACTAGCCAAAACAAATGAGCTAATTACAAGGTTTACTTGTAAAGAAGAGGGATTTTGTTACTTACTAACACCAAGAAAAATAATAAAAAACGTCAAATATGCACAAAACATAATAATATTTGTAAAAAGGAGAGAAGGTCTTGTGAAGCCCCACAGTGTAGAAGCAGGGCATTCAGCCCATCGAGCCCATACCGACCCTCCAAAGAGGATCTCACCCAGTCCTACCTCATCACTGCAACCGTGCATTTCCCATTGCTAATCCATCTAACCTACATATACCTGAGCCCTGGACACTGTGGGAAATTTAGCATGGCCAAGCCACCTAATCTGCACTACGTTTGACTTGTGGGAGGAAACCGGAGCACCAGGAGGAAATCATTGCAGACACAGGGAGAATGTGCAAACTCCACACAGCCAATCACCCAAGACTCAGGTCAAACCCAGGTCCCTGGTGCTGTGAGGCAACAGCGCTAACCATTGATCTACTGTGCCATTCCTCAGAGGAATAAACGCAACACAGTTCAAAAGTCTTTAGAGTCTTTAAAGTGCTGGATTTCTAACGTTAGACCACAATTGTTTAACTGTTGATTGAATTCCTCAACAGTAGTGAATTTTTAGAAAGGTTTGCATTCTAGGTGGATGTTTGCTTCCCTGGTTTGCTTTTACATGCATTCTGTCTTCTGAGATGAGGAAAGCAGGGAGGAAGAGATTTCCACCTCTCATTGTTACAAATTCATTTTTCCATTCTCTTCTCTGCTGCTCAAAAGCAGTGACTGAAATATAATTTATTTGTATATTCCCAAATGCGGTTCCATTAGCTTTCAAACCATAATATTTGTGCACAACCTTTGATATCCAATTTGTGTACTTACAATGCAAGTGCAAATTTGAACAGGAGATGCAAATTCCTTGATACTAGTTCATTTGCCTGGTTTTGATGCTCTAGATAAAGTGGAAATTTCAGTGTATAGATTCATTTATTCCAACTTGATCTCCTGGACTTGTTTCAATCTGTGGCCATGTGACCACAAAGTTATTTTGGGTCAGCATTTAATCATTGCTAAAAAAAAAGCTCTTGGAAATTCTAAGGTATAAAACTCAGATGATGGAAATGAAAATTTGTGATTTATTTGTATCACTCCTGTAACAACAGTAAGACAAATTTTTGCAATTAAGTCCTCTGAGCTTTAAAGGCAGACAAAGCTTCCTGAAGACAAATGTTGGGACTTCTTTTTGCATGCACATGCATCTCAGAAATTCTCAACAAAAGTCAGCATCATGAGAACTTAATTTCTCCTTTCCAATTCAGCTTTGCATGAGTGAGCGACAGATGCCTTTAGATTCACAACTCCATGTTGGTGACTTGCACCAGGTGGGATAGTGATCTTCTATGAATTTGGAATGGCTACTCTGTCCTCTTTGACGAGCATTTATCTATTCCATGTCATGACGTTTGTAGTTTAAATTGCTCACGGAACTGAGGGTAACCAATGGAAGAGTATAGGAGCAAAATGGGAATTAATCAAGGAACTGATCGAGGCCAAAGTTTGCAGGGGAAATGTGAAAGGATTGTCTATGAATGTAACTGGTACAGCTGCAGGTCAGAGAGGTTTCACAGACAAGGCTGGTGATTAAGTATTGATCTTCAATGCAGGATCCATGGTGTTAATGGTGGAATCTTGAAGATTAAATTGAGGTACTTGGAAGTAACTAGTGGAGTGCCAGTGACAGAGGGAATGAGACCCAATAGTGTGGAAGTCCCAAGGCCATAGACCAGATGATCTCATTCAGCGAGTGGGCCTGTAAAGTTGAAGGAGCAGCTAATGCCAAATGTGGGAAGGCTAAGATTTAAGGTGGATATGTGGAGGATGGTGAAGGATAATAAGGGATTTTGGTGGTGTCAGAGGAAGGTTAGAAGGTGATGAATCTTCTTTTAGAAGTGCTGCACATACATGACCTTTCTCCAGCTCTGAACGCAGTTATTCACTAATAATGAAGCCAAATTTGAGAGGAGGGTCTTTGCAGGTGGAAGTGGTTATTGTAATTCTCTGCGGGCCATCAATGGAGGAATGAGCCAACTCTTGAATAAAGTGTCAACTCTTTGAATATTGCATCAGTTGCATAAGAACCATCCTCAGGTGTGTTCTCCTCTCTCTGGTGAAGCCCCAGGCAACACTTTTGCTCCATGGCTCAGTATTTCATTACATCAGGGTCCCAGCAAAATCAGGAATCGCAGGGAATTTTGTAACAAAGGGAATCTGCTGTTTTCTGAAGCAGGAACAAAGAGAGCTTCCAAAAGATGCTGAACAGATCAATCCCTGACCTTTGTTCACCTGTCATTTCTTGTGTACATGAGGCTGGAGCAAGTGAATTCTACACTTTTACCAGCTATGGTACAGCTAGGGAGGACCCAGGAGACCCCCATACAGCCAAGGCCAGGCTTGAAAGAATGAAAATTCACTGAACACAATCTGGAGAATTGTTACCAAGCCCCAAATTCACAAAGGGTGCCCAATGTTCAATCTGACACATGGTACAATATTTAGAGATGCCATATTTGAGGAAGTGATGTAAAAGGTGGAACACAAATTTGTGCATCTCCAGACCTTTTGCATGTGTGTCACCTTTGGAGAACCAGCAACGTTATTGAACAGGTATCATCTATTATTGAAATATAATCATAGTTATATTTACATGGGCTATGCATTCACTCTATTAACACTTTTGCCACTTATGTGAATTCAAAATTTCTTTATCTATCTTTCTCTTCCACTCCATCTAGGTTCCCTCTAGACATCTGCAGCTAAAGTGGAGACTGCCTGCTTACTGCTATGCTCTGTCGACTGAGATAAGTTGGCTTCTTTCCTCTGGTGGTCTGAGGCCTGGGGAGTTAGTGCCAGTTGAGGGTCTCCTGCAACATTGTTGTTTGCTGTGTAAGTCGGCTGCCATGTTTCCTGCATTACACCAATGACCACACTTCTAAAGTACTTCACTGGCTGGAAAGCATTTCAAGATGACAATGAAAAGTACATACTTGTTTTAAACTGATGACAACACATCTGCATTGCAATAAATATCGAGGTAATTCCTTAAGGTAGTTCTATATCCTGTCCCCACAGTTATCATGACTTTTTTTAGGTATTATACACATAACACAATGCTAAACCAACATTGAGCATATCTCTTTCTATTCTCCGTTCCTCCATTTGTTTTTAGGTTCACAATCTCCGTTTCTATTTCAGATCATATTTATCTCAGTCTGACTGGAACTGAGTATAAACACCTTCTGGTGAAGAAGACCTGCCCTATATCAATCAGACTTTGTGCAGCATCACATTACCAGCCCAGTGTAAATACTAAGTTTGATTGACAGCCTCAGCGTGCAAGCATTAAATTACATACCACAAAAGTATTTGATTGACAGCTGAAAATTGAAAACAATTTCTATCAGGTGTTTACGTGAAGCAGATGGGAATTTCTCACGTGAAAACATAGCATTATTGAGAGACGTTGACTGTTGACTCAGTAATAAACACTGAAAATAGCCCACATCCACCTAGCAGGATAAGAGAAGAGGAGAGAAGTTATGAGAGATAGAGAGAGAATTTTTAAACTTCCATAGAAATCAGGAATTGGTGAATTTTGATCTGTCATTCCAATCCCACAAAAAATAAAAATGAAACATATTATTTAAAAGATGAAAGGTTACAGAAGTCTGAGATGCAGTGAGATCTGGGTATCCTAGTGCATGAACCTCATGTGAGTATGCAGGTACAATGAGTAATCAGGAAATCTAATAGAATATTGTTTTATTGAGATTGGAATTGAATGCAAGAAGAGGGAGGTTGTGCTTCAGTTATGCAGAGCTTTGGTGAGACCGCAATTGGAGTACTAATTACAGCACTAGTTACTGTACTTACAGAAGGATGTTAATATGTCGGAAACAATTCAGACGTTTACCAGATTAATACCTGGAATGAGCATATGCTAAAGGCTGGACAGGTTAGACCTGTACCCTCTGGAGTTTAAGAGTCAGACTGACTGTACTGAAACATGTAAGATCCTGAGGGGACTTGACAGGGTGGATGTTGAAAGCATGTTCCCTCTCATGGGAGGATCTAGGGACCATAGTTTAAAATTAAAGGGAGATGAGGAAACATTTTACCTCTCTGAGAGCCAAGAGTCTTTGGAATTCCCTTCCTCAAAAAGCAGTGGATACAGAATCATTTAATATTTTTAAGGTAGAGGTGGACAGATTCTTGCTGGCCAAGGGGATGAAAGGTTACTGGGGACATGCAGAAATGTAGAGTTGAGGTTAAAGTCAGATCAGCCCAGGTCATATCAAATGGCATTGATGGCCTGAAGACCCAAGTGGTGTAGCCTTGCTCCTTGTTTAATGTGTATAATTAGGATCCAACTACAAACTTAATCACAGGCCTGCATGGAAAAGTCAAACATGTGGAGGCATGGTTACAAATGAGGTCAGGAGAAGCAGTTCAAAGGAAAAGGAGTTTTCTTGTGAGCCTGTAGAGCAAGTTGCCTTTTCTAGGCTCTTCAAGGAAATCTTAGACAAAACCTGCTTTGATCCCATTCACCATTCACTGACCACCCAACTGACCATCTACCATTCAGTTGGGTTCCTGCTATCCAATGTAGAATGTGTGAACTTGAGCAAATTTTTAAAAATAAATATTTACAAGGTGCAGTAAGAGAGGACATGCACTTGCAACCTTACAGCAATAGGCTATAGTTTCATGCCATCTGGCATCATTATGACATGGCTTCTTTCACTTATGCTTGGTAGTTATTCATAGAATCCTTACAGTTTGGAAGCAAGCCATTCAGCTCCAGTCCATACTGAATCTCCCACCCAGACCCAGTTCCTCTACCTTATCCCTGTAATCCTGTATATTCCATGGCTAATCCACCCAGCTTGGTGATCCTTGGATTTTTCTTGGATTAAGGAGACTGTAATTCTAAATCTCCTCCAATTTTTGTTTTATATATCTGGTTCAACCATTAACCTTTAACCATAAGTGTTTAACATTTAACCATGATCAATTAACGGTTTAGTCCTAATTACTGCACCTTTCACAAGTCCCAATGATCAAGGCATTAACCCCAAGCACATCCTCAGCTCCCTTCATGAATGTATAGGAAGTATGGACTCCATTATCATTGGCCTGGAAAATGAATGTTTGTTTGGAATGGGATGACAACTTCCATAGACCAGTTCTGGGACTGGACCCAGGAGGTGCAAGGGTATTGTTATCTTATCCTGCTTGCCCATAAAATCACCCCTAGAAATTATCCAGATCGTGCTAAGAAAGGCTATGTTGGTAGTGAATTTTGCTCTTTGCTTTCCAAATTTCCATGACTGCAGTGTCGCTTACTGAGGAAACATTATGCTGCCTTCTGAATAAAATCAGATAATTAGCATAAGCTCATGTTGGAACCAGCCATCAAATTAATTATGCTTTCATGGTAAGAACAAATGTGTTCATGTTACAAATTCAGACGTTTCCTGAGACCTGAAATAAATTTCAGGTGGACTCCTTTACCAAGGGAAGTGGAAATGAGAAAGCACACCTTGGAGAGAAGAAAGAGAATTCATTTCGAAAAATCTTTTTTTCTTCTTTTGTAGGTATCCCTCATTTCCGCCCACACTTCACCCCCCTCCCCCCTCAATCCCCACAAATTCTTTACTTCTTCTGTGCTTTTTAAATGTTACTGATCTGTAATAGTTTGAAGTTCTGGTGAAGGTTTCTGTAATGCTGGGAGATTTTAACTACCATAAGGCTGGTGGTCGCACCTGAGCTTCAATCCCTAACCATTGGCGTTCTTGTGAAGCTTCCAGATCTTTGCAACGTTTCCTGCTTTATATTTCAAACTTCCAGTACCATGAACATTTTTTTTTTGCGTTGCTTGTTGTCAGATCATTTAGATCCTCTGTTGCCAGTATCTGCAGTAATTTGCTTGCTCTGTTTTACTTCTACTACAGATAAACTAACACAGTCCGAAAGCATTTGAGCAATTTTCAGTAGAATGTATTCATTCAAACATAGCCAATGCATAATTTGCAACAATTTATCTGTTATTTAAACTTTCATTTAAAACCATGGCTCATGATAACCCATAAGTCTGGGTAGTTCGATATCGCTTGTTTAAAAAGGCCTCAACTTTTCATGATTTCAGTTTGCAAAGATTCACTATTTTGCCTTTTATTTCTGTTTCTGAATCTGTTTTCAACTCCACTTTTTAAAAGTACAGAGAACTCTTAGTTTTTGCTTGGTCTTGAACAGGCTGCTACTCAGAAGTCTATTATCTGGCATCAGCCGATCATGCCCAGCCTTCCAACCACACTCGTGTGTCCTCAGCATGCTGCAATACTCCAACAAAAACTGGACGAGCACCATCTTATATTTAAACTGAGCACTTTACAACCTTCCAGGCTTAATATTGAGTTCAATGCCTTCAAACTGTGAGCCCATCCCTTCAGTTTCTTGTCACATTCTGTGTTAATATGTCCTCTCTGCCCTCACCTCACCCCAGTGAGACTGTCTGCTCTTTCAGATCTGACAGTCAGACACATGATTGTTCCGCCATTCTCACATTCTGATCTCTTAATCTGAACTATCAACACCCTTTCTCCCCCAGCACTCCAACCAACTCCCATCCACACTTCACTTTAGCCCTGATGAACAGTCATATGGACTCGAAATGTTATAGCTTCCTCTCTGTCCATGGGATGCTGCCTGACACTGTGTGATCTCCAACATTTTTTGTTTTCAGTACACATTCTGGCATCTGCAGTAATTTGCTCTTTCGATCCACATGCATTTGCTTTCCAAAGAGGAGATTGCATGATCCCAATTGATTTTGCCCCCTTCCCAGGCCAGCTGATTGTGCTAATCCTAACATTGGAATCACTCCCTGGGTTAAGAGCAATTAAACAAGTGCAATGACTAAACCAATGATCTCCTGATGTTTATAGCCAATAATGCTGACAGGCATTACATTTACTGGTCAAATTATTAGGAAAAAAACTAACGAATGGACTCAAAATCTCCATTTTTCTTATTATAGTATGATTCAGAGTCAATTATTTAAATTACACAAGTCTAATTAAACTCCAAACATATATAAATTGTGAACATTAGACATGTAACATTTTTTTAAAAATGAATCTTTGGGAAATGTTGAATTTCTCCTCAAAGAAAGTTGCTTTAAATGCAGTGGAACAAGCAGCACAATGACTGATAAATGAATGAATATCAAAGCCAAACAATGTAAGGTTCGAAAGGATAACATTGATGTCAATGTTTGACATCAAACACATATAAAAAAATGAAATAACTGTCAAATTTTCAGTTCTTGCTTGTTCATCTGGCTAAGTAGGAGCGCTTTAGGCAAAAGCTGCAGTATTTCATTTAAAATTGACACTAACGTGAATCCAGCCAACGATTGCTAACATTTCAGCTGAGATGACAATTGTTCACCACTTTTAAGAATGTTATAAACCAAGTTTTCATATTGGGCCATAAAAGAAGTATTGGAGTCATTATCCAAAAGCTTTGCCAAGAGATAAAATTTAAGACGGGTCTTAAAGGAAGAGAAGTTAAGGGATGAAATTCCAGAGCTTAGGGCCTTATTGGGCTGAACTGGCAACCGCCAGTACAAATTGGGAATGTATAATCATCCAGAATTGGAACGGACAGTCAGTCCTCATTCTCCACATCCTCGTATGCATTTTCCATTGTTGAGGAATTGGACCTTTCACTTTCTTAGCAATCCAGTGGTATGGAGACCATACTCAGTAATGCTAGTGATGTACCCAGCACGGATCAAAGATCAAATCTGGGTCTATCACAGTAGTGCATATACCAACCAAGATACTGTGGTGTCAAATCCACAATGATGGACAGTGTAGTGCAGAAAAGAGCAAAATCAAAGCCAAAAGAAGCTGCCATTTATTTCTTTTTTATTGTGTAAGCGTTTTAAAAACACATAAATGAAAATGTAAGTCAGACAGGACAACTACACTATAAAGCAGACATTGCATGCTGCTGATCACAGCTCACTTGTTAAACAATACACAGTATACTCTGACTTACCAGCATCAAAGCTTTTACAATAGTGTTATATATGAACTTTGCTTTGGTGATTAATAAAAGAAACATGCATAACATTCTGTTATATGTAAACTCTTGTGACTTGTGGGACTGGCCCACCACTTTTAATAGTATTAGGTTACAAATCACACATTAAAAACAAGAAAACACTATTAGAAGAGAAAAAAAATAAAAAATGCACACACCAACAATGTTTGGCAATTTTACACATTTTTAGTGGTAACATGAAGAGAACTTTAAATGGGTATAACAAGCTGGAATGTATGAACCATTGCATGGCAACCATCACTAAGGCAGCACAGGCAAGGAATTAGACAGCCTTTAAATAGCATGATTTCTGGTCTCGCCATCTCTTGTTCTATCATTCTCAGTCTCTGTTAACAATACTAACAGGAATGAACAGTGTTGGCAGAGCTCGCTCTTCTTAAACCTGTCATTTAGATGGATAATCAAATTGAATATCCTGGGGTGCTGAAAGGACTGAGGCAGGAAAAAACCCACTGGAGATTGTTTCCATTATCTCTGGGGGTGACCAATCTTTCCGAATTAAGGGAACTAACCTTACATCCATGGTACGTTGAGTATGAATGCTGTTTATTGATTACACTTGACGTGTCTCCACAAAAGTGATACAACCAGCTCATCTAAGAAATCCTTGCAAATTAATAATGCACATCTGATTACATCACACCTAATCCTGTCCTCACTTGCTACTCCCAATAACAGTCGTCCACAGTAATTAGAAATGGGTTTGCAGGCTAATTATTCCTTCTCTAGCATGTTGCTGAGGACATCTGAGCTTAGACACTAGGATTGTCCTGGATCTATATAGCAAGATGACCTCTGCATTATTTGAGTGTTCAATCTTATTATCTGTGAAATGAAAGATACTGGGTTATCAATTATTTTATGTTGTTTGCAAAAATTCAGTGCCGTTTCACTACACAGCCTCTTCTTTCAACAATGTGAATTGAATGCCCACACTGAATACCATTCTAAAGCATCAGTAGCGCCATACCAATTGACCAATGTTGAGCAACTTCATCATGAGCTCCCACCTGCTCACATCCATCTCACTGGTACAGCTTCATACAAATGTACCCCCCAAGAAAGATTCACAAACCAGTCATAAACTTCAAAATTGCATCCTCAAAACTTGAGTCTCTCATGACTTGCTGCCCATCGCACTTTATTACAAGGTGCTTCACCATTGTACAGAATGTCAGGTTGGCAGCATTTGTGATTTTCTTCAAAAACAATTGTAATGATAAATAATATAATGGATGTGATATATTCAAACTGTAGCTGTACATGTGAACACCAAGATACACAACCTAGAATCTAAGACAGGGTGCGATTGAAAATCTATCAGCTCTAATCCATTTGGTATAAATGGGGCTTCATATTTACAAGCCTTTAGATTGAAGCTAGTAACACTGCAGGGATGTTCATATTTGCAATCCTTTAATCCACCTACTTTTCAACAACTGAAATGTAACTTAATCATGAACAGTCACCAAAATGTAATAGTGTATCTTGTATATTGCTCAGTAAATAGGGTCCTCAATATGGGCAGGAGGTTGCGCGTGTGGTTAAAATAAAAGGAAATAAACTCTAGATTTTGTCTTCAAATAATATCTTTAAAATTACTGACAAAACACAGCTGAACCACAGTTTGTATTACACAACTCTGCTCATAATCAAGTTTTGCTTATAGTGATTTCCAAATATGTCCCAATTAACTTGGTTGAATGTACAGTCCTAAGGAAACTGATTAATAGCAATACCTTTGATCAAATCAACAGTAAATGTTACCCACAAGGTGCACCCTCTCTCTCAGATTATAGTCAAGACACATATGGGAAAGCATAACTGCTTCTATTTCGATATTATGAGAGATGCAAAATTCCAAACACAGCTTGTCGTCTCAACATTAAATCTTGTCCAAACAGACTGAAACTTTCCATATAAGGTGTAAAAAGTCTGACTCCTTTTCTTATTACTTGGTCTATTTGTCCAATCAATGCAGTGGAAAGTGCAACCAGGCATTTCTGAGCATTTTTGAAACAACTCAGCCATTTTATTGCCCCCGTCAAATAATGGCCAACCCCATCTGAGATCAGATGCATTTTCTATAAATACTGACAAGTGTGACATGCTCAACTTTCCATTTTGATTTTAACAAGTAGCCCAAACTAGTCAGCTCATTGTCAGCACAAGTATTGCAGAATGGCTGGGGTTGTTCCAGCTGAACAGCCATTTGAATCCCACAACTGGAATTAGTGAAGTGATCAAGTGAGCAATGATCAAGTGACTGGAGATATTTGATCCTTGGAACAGGGAAAATTGAAGATTAAACTGGGCTACTTGTAGACCAAGGATCATTGTCATTCACCACAAAATTTATTTCTGTCTTTTATGGCTGTTCCAAAATATTCTATGCCTTTCTAATAAGAACCTAGAGAAAGTAACATAAGGTGCCTTATTAGTGAATGAGTTAACGTAAATTCTGGTTGATCTGTATTAATTATCAATGTAACTGATTCTGAAAGTCCACTTAATGGACACCTCCAACATCTGATTTGCAATGGCCCTAATGACAAGACGTATAGTAGAAAAGGAGGAGCTCACATCTTCTGTTGCACAACAGAACAATGGAGGTGATTCTTCTCAGTAATTAGATTTCAATAAACATGTCCTTTTCAGCCATTTGCTGTCATCCTTTCAGAAAACCAATACTATTTTTCTCTGCATTAAACCCTAATCAACTTTTTAAAACTTTGCTAGAGAAATTCAGCAGGTCTGGTAGCATTTGTGGAGAGAAAGCAAATTATTTTTTCAGATCTTCAGCTGTTTTAACCTACTACTTTTCTGTTACATCATCTAATGGTGTGTTACAAGCTAAGTCTTAACTACATCTCCAACAATAGATTCCAAATAATTATCACTATTTTGCGGTAAAGTTCTCGATATTTGTCATGAATTTCCCCTGCACTGCATAAAATAATGCTTTCTTGCTCTGCTGTCCCAGGTCTCTCTCTCTCTGCTGGACACTTTTGCTGTCACAAGTCTCTTCAGAGATCCACAAACAAACCCATCTACCTTGATGTGCAATGTATGATGCTCGAGGTATTCCACTGCTACCATTCACCTGCTTTTCACTAAATTGGGAAAAAAGCCTCCCACCAAGTTCAGAGCTGCCTAGTTGAATGAAAATCAATTACCTCATTTCTCATTAACCCAATGAGAGAAGTCACAAAACCAAACATCCTGACATGATGGGCTAGAAAAAGGGCATTACAAAAGTACAGAGTGCACTTCTCTGGAAAAAATTACAATGAGTCAGGACCATTTTTGGGATCTGATCTCGCTTATTTCAACAGCATGACCTCTGATGTTCTGAGGAATGGTCACCCAACCTGAAACACTAACTGATTTCTCTTCACAGCTGCTGCCAGACCTGCTAAGCTTTCCCAGCAACTTCTGTTTTTGTTTCTGACCTCTGATGTGGCCAATTAAGAAGCAACGTCCCCAAGTGCTGTCCAGTTAGGAAGAGGGCCATCAAAATGATTGAAGGAAAGGCCACTGGACAGAATGAGTGTGGGGCTCAGGTAAATGGAATAGGAGGCTACATGACGGAGATGCAGATGCACTGTTAATGCTGGAACCAGCAACCCAAACCCAATTCCCAGAAATGATAAAATGATCCACAAGCAGGGGCATCTTATCCACTTGAAAGCATTTGCCTACAGATATGCTGAATGGAGCCCACGTACACAGCGATCTTTCTGAAGTCTGCTTGCCTTTTATTTAGAAATGGGTAACCAATGCGGTAGGCATCTCATGCACCTCTGGGAAATTACCACTTCCCTTGGAAAATGCCAATTACTTGGGATTATATTGGTGTCTATTTGTTGCCTGCTACTGGGTCGCTTGCATCCAGGAATGTAGCCAAACCCTGGGAAAACCAGTTGGAGCAAGGTGAATATGGAGGGACTAGTTCAACATTTTTTCCAAGATTTACCCACTCAGCTCCAACGTGAAAAATTTCTTAAAACACTGAAGCACTCTACCTCATCCTTTCTCTTTTGAAGACTAAGTTTCATTCTGCAAATGGTTTGTTGGGATTTTTGAATATCTTTTTAAGTTACCATTCTTCACATGTGGCTCTAGTCAGTGAATTTCAGGGGCTGGTTTTGGGGATGAAGTCCAAGTTCAATTCTATCTTCTGACATCCGCAAACATGTACTTCCACATCTCCAGAAAGTGATCAATAGTAAGGGCCTTGGCTCATTTTCAATCTCCCTTGTCCAATCATTGTGCTAACTCAGCATGATTGAGATCAGCAGGTTCAGTGCAGTGCAGAGCTCAAATGGGAGTCCTTCACGACGGAATGGTTTGGTAACATCTGAACATGGGAAAGGCTATGAAATAAGTGGTATTGGATTGATTGATTATTATTTGCACTAGCCTAATTTACCTTTCCTGGTAAGAAAATAAAATCAGGCAGGGTGTCCTGTAGGCAAGAATTTTGTGTGCAAGGTAAGGGATGTGGTGCAGTGGGAGTGTCCCTACCTCAGGGCCAAAAGATTGTGTTCATGGCTATATGTCCATCTGCTGCAGATGGGTGAAAAAATGTCTGCACAGTTTATTTAAAACCAATGGTAACATGCAGGATGTTGATATTGGCCATTTATATCTCACCAAATTTGTATTTTAGTCCCTATGCCTTTAAATTACTGAACTGTTTGGAATGTTATATTGCTGAGTATTTTAGATGTGTGATATGACTGTGATAGATAATTTTATAGAATAAGCAACATTTTGATGCCCCACTTAATGACTAAAAGACTAACTTTACTGTTGTTCATCTTCCCTAGAGAGTTTCTGAGCTTCACCGATAAGGTAGCAAGGCATTAGGGAGAGCAAGTAATATGTTAAATCTTTATTGTACAAGTTTAGACATGTACAAAATGTCACTAGAAAAGTGTGAAAGGATAGGTGCTTTCAGAGACACAAACTGTGCTTTAAATGGCCTAAAGCTGCACTGGTGCAATTTGAAAGTAGAAAAATACAAGAGTGGAACTTGTGTCAGTGGTCAATTCATAAGTCACTGTTACATTCACGACAAAGAATATCATCCTTCTCAGGGAAAAATCCTTTCCCCACCAGCGAGGCCGAACATCGTGAGCAGGTGAAGCAGCTCTGGTGCCACTGACGATCTTCAAAGGAAATGTATTTGCCACCTCCAAAACCTTCAGAGAGAAACAAAAAAAAAGGCATTTTAGAAAATTGCTACCTAATTGTATTGTGCACTCTGAATCAATTCTGTCTGAATTCAAAGTGAAAAGATAAACTCTCTCCCATAATAACACGCCACATGTGCTGGACCTGCACCTCATGTTTGTACAACCAGATGACCTTTCCACATTTGAAAACTTCTGAAGGGAGAGATGGAGAAAGGGAAATGCGATTGCGCAATTGCTTCCTGTGGCAAACATGAGAGGGGACTACAATTTCAATTATAATTATTATATGGTGCATTCCAACTATTTTTGCCCATAACGACCATTCTGCAGAAAAATTGTAGGATGTTAAATCATTGTATACAAAGAATTGAGAGTCTCAACCACCTCATTATGTAGGATTCTGTGACAAAGTTGATATCATTGTTTAGTTTTCTTCCTTTTCAGGGAAAATCAATAGATTCCCAACTGAATGACCATATTTCAGAAAAAAATCTGCTGAGCCAACTAACAGGATTACCAAGGCACATAGGCTTGAGCTTTTACAACTTGACTTTAAGAGCTGTTTTCTCCCAAGTCCTCCCCCACATTCCTTTTTAAAAAGGTATAAAAAAGGTGAGAATTCTTGACTGCCAGTATCTCTTGGGTTACCTCGTCCAAATAGCCGTTCCTCATGTGAGCCTGGTTAGGGTTGAACTCTACCCAGACAGCTGGGGCACAGGACCGAAGGAGCAAAATACACAGCCAAATACTAAAAAAAATGTTGTATCATCAGCAGGATTGAATGAAGATTATCTAAAACAGAAACATCGTGACGGATTATTTGCCCTTGCTCAAAAGGATTAGTGTTAACTATGGCATCCTTTCAGCTGCCTGGCTGAGTTTAGCCCAGCGTTCCTAGACTATCAGTCAAGCTTTCTCGGTGACACTAGCTCCTCTACTTACTACTGAACTTGTTTCCTTTCCTGTCAAAGATGAAGGCTTCAGTTGAAGTGGGGAAGCTACCTTGCAAAGCTCAAACACTAGAAAGTTAAGGAATTGTTCCATTCCTCCTATGTCAAAATTATAATCTTTATAATAATTGCTCACCCTTACATTTTAATATTTGACCTCTTAAAAACATTTTCCACCTCATCATATTCCCAGCATTGACCATGTATAACTGCAAAAAACATGGAGTAGTTAAGACCTGTTAAGTAGTGCGCTAAGCTGATAGTTGCAAGTATTTGGATATGTTAGCAAGTAGGCTGCTTGCTTAAACTATAATTCACACATTTCACATAACTGCAAATCAGAGTTACCTAGGTAATCCAATTAAAACTTTCTTAATGGCCTAATTACAATTGCACAGACCAACACACGTTATTAATCAAAGAGTCATAATCTAATTGGTGTCCTAATTTATAAAGCGTTATGTTTGCAGATCAAAAGGCCTTGGAGAGCTGCTTGTCAGCATTCCAACATTCATTGCTGATGCTATTACTGTTAAGAGCTCTGCATTATTGTTTAAATTAAAACGATACTACTGTGTGTACCATACGACATTATCACAGAATATTTGATCCTCAAGAGGTTTCCATCAAAGCTTCAACTCATGTTTTGGCATTTCACTAAGAAAAACATTGGGACATATATCTTTCTGATTTCTGCCACATGAAATCCTTTCAACTGTGACAGAAGCATTTCTGATGTTCCTGTGAATATGGTAGAATATGCCTGCAGGTGCAGTTTGCTACAGTTGTGAGCCTTTTGTCTCAGCTGGGAGTCTTCTTTTTTCTTTCCCCCCAAACATGAAACAAATCAGATATCAGAACGATAGCTTTCTAGTAAAAACAAAGGATTAGCAGAATCATTAAAAATTTGGAACTCAAGAAGGACCAAAAATTACGACAAATGACTGACTAATACATTAAAGCAACAAATAGGATTGTGTTGACACTTGGCACCTGATTACAGAGGTTTTCTTTTGCAAAATAAAAATTCGGCTACCTGTTTTCCTCTTTCAGCCATTAACCTCAGAGCTCCCTCTATTTAAGTGACTGATCGACTGGGTTAAAATGCCCGGCTTTCTTCACCCAGTTTAGACGTGGGTGAAATGTTGCTAACTCAGTTTACAAACCTACTTCAGAATTTAAAGCAAGAAAAAAAACTATGAACATAACAGAGTTCAAACGCAGTTAATCTGCACAGTTGATTTCTAACTTCCATGTGCCTGCAGTGAGGTTCCAAATTGGATGAAGTATATTCCAGATCCAGAATAAAGAAATTAAAGTCCTTGCTGTCTTATGGCTTATAAGGACCGTAAAGAAAATGACGACCCAGAGTAAGCTGGTCAGTCTGAGGGATAGACATACTAATACCATGCAAAGACAGTAGACATGAGGGCAGCATAATGGCATAATGGTTAGCACTGCCGCCTCACAGTGCATGGCACCCAGGTTTGATCTGAGCCTTGGGGGACTGTCTGTGTGGAGTTTGCACAATCTCCCCGTGTCTGTGTGGGTTTCCTCCCATAGTCATGTGGGGTTAGGGGGATGGGAAGGGATGTGGTGAGTCTGGGTGAGATGCTTTTCGTAGGGTCAGTGCAGACTCGATGGGCCTAATGGCCTCTTTCTGCACTACAGGGATTCTGTGATTCGAGATGGCAGTTTGAGATTATGGTTAGGATACAATGTAATAGAGTGAGCAAACTGCACCATTTCCCCAAGCTTGACATGGCTAACTTGAATCAACAGAAAAATGATTCAGAAACTGGACTCTCCAGATTTCAAGTCCAGCAAGTTTACAGTTAAAAAGCATTGGGCTGCTGTCAGAATATGACATTTTAATTACTTTCTGCAGACTTTATGGTATGTTGAAGTAAAATGTTTTGTGCACAAACTGTCATGGTGACGAGTTACTGGCCAAATCCATAATAGCTGGACCCTCCACAGGAATGAATTAAATGGTTACAAGGCACAGTTGTAAGGGTGAAGGTGCTCCATAGTTGGCTGACATCCAGTGCATGATGTGCAAAAAATTAATCTCAAATTGAGTAAAGGCAGAGTAAGAAGGATGAATGCAATGTCTTCCTGGGTTTTGTTTGTGACTGGATCTCTTCAAACAGCACAATCCTCAGTTTAAAGCACAAAGGAGATTGTTTTATATCACACCAGAAAAAGTGAACAGCCTGTGCAATCTCATCGCATTGATGTTCAATGACATATTGGGATTTACACAAAACAATAACAACATTGAAACAGCCCAACCACTTCCTGCTGGGTTATTCATTCTTCACATTCAGATGCCCCAATCTTATGTACAGAGTCAGAGTCAGAGATATACAGCATGGAAACAACCCTTTGGTCCAACTCATCCATGCCGACCAGATATCCTAAATAAATCTAAGCACATTCGCCAGCATTTGGGCCATATCCCTCTAAACCCTTCCTATTCATATACCCATCCAGGTGCCTTTTAAAATGTTGTAATTGTACCAGCCTCCACGACTTCCTCTGGCAGCTTGCTCCATACACGCACCACCCTGTCTGGAAAAAGTTTCCCCTTAGGTTCTTTTTTAAAATCTTTCCCCTCTCACCTTAAAACTATGCCCTCTAGTTTTGGACTCCCCTACCCCAGGGAAAAGATCTTGTCTATTCACCTTATCCATGCCCCACATGAATTTATAACCTCTATAAGGTCACTCCTCAGCATCTGACGCTCCAGGGAAAATAGCCCCAGCCTATTCAGCATCTCCCTATAGCACAAACCCTCCAACCCTGGTAACATTCTCGTAAATATTTTCTGAACCCTTTCAAGTTTCAGAACATCCTTCCTATTAGCAGGGAAACCAGAATTACATGCAGTATTTCAATAGTGGCCTAACCAATGTCCTGTACAGCTGCAACATGACCTCCCAACTCCTACAAATCAGACAAAAAGAGATGTTGCTGGAAAAGCTCAGCAGGTCTGGTGGCATCTGTGATGAAAAATCAAATTTAACATTTCTGGTCCGATGACCCTTCCTCAGAGCTAATGCACTGACCAATAAAGGCAAGCATACCAAACACCTTCCTGTTGGAAAATAGAACTTTTTTCTCTCAACATCAAGATTTTATTCCTGTCAACTGCAACCTATTTGCCCAACAAACCAAGCAATAGCTGGGTACGTTCCACCCACTATTTCCGAAGACTTTGGAATCCAAAATGTAGGAATATAAATGTAAAATTAATTTAGAAAGGTACAAGACATACAGAAAGATTTTTACATGGATGATTGTGAAGTTACAAACTATGTAAGAGTTAATGGTTGCAATAGAGTTCATGCCAACGTTTTAAAATAGGTTAAACAGCTGGTTGACACATAGGAGAATAAAGTCACGTGAAAACAGAGCAAGAGGGATGGTTAATACGTTTAGAGAGGACACCAGAATTGGAGGTGTTTTGGTGTCTGGGGAATGGGCCATGGTCAATGTTGCAGGCCCAGTCAGGGAAATCACAGCATGACAGTCAGAGAGCTACACAGAGATCAGTCAGCAGTCTCATCAATCATCAGTCAGGGTTCATTAATCATTCAAGTCATTCAGAGGTGGTCCGCTACAGTCAGCTGTAGGTGGCAGTGAGTGGGGACTGGGTATTAAATCAGTGGCCCCTGCTCTAGTGGGGAGCTTGGGGATTCAATTGTAAAGACCGGAGGCAGAATGTTGGAATAGAGAGGTGAAAAATTCAAGATATAAAGAAGAAAAACAATATTACAGTGGAGATCTTGGGTTAAGGGGTATGTGGGGGCTGGCAGGCATTGATGGTCAGAACTACCTTGGGTAGAGGGAGGGTCAGGACACTTCTGCACAATAGTTGGCGCTGGGGGAAGAGAAGCACTCCCTTAGAGAGGGCTGATATTATGGATGGATAAGTTGTTTACTTTGGTTCTTAAATTCCAGTACAGTTATGAATGTGCACTTCTATTTGCAATGAAATGTCAGCCATGTCTGAGAAACAATTCTTTTTGGCTGCACCTCAACCCCCACCCCCACCTCACTGGTGAAGGGCAGCTCCCAGCTGGCAATGCTTGGCTGGTACACAGCTGGGCTTTAGAAATGGTTCTGGCACTGGAAATCACAGGATTCCCTGGCACTGATGAGTGCTCTCACCTCTGGTGAGATTGTGCATACGATGTGGGAGACTCTAAAGGTATTACATATGGGTACTGAGGCAAATTTCAACAAATCATGTGAAAAAAAATCATGGATAGAAATCCTCCATGAGACTCAACAAAATTGACACTCAGCCGATTTCTGCTAAAATTTAGCCTAAAGTTTTTCTACTTTGTTACAAAGTTTTAAGCACTGACAATAAGAATAAAAATATGTGCTATTGATTTTGAAATACAGTAATTGGATTTTCATGCCCAAGGCTTCCATGCACAGAAATAGTTTTACAAAAGGAAAACCGCTGACTCAAAACAGCCATAGCAATCACCTGATCATAGCTTGGCCAAGTCATGGGAACACTAAGATAAATAAAAACCATCTGAGCTGAATTAACATGTTTTCCTAAAGTACTAAAACAGTCATCTCCATCAGGCAAGTAGCCTGTACTGCTTTACACCACTATGCAAGTTTTCACATAATAGGGCTGAGATTTCACTTACAGTCAAAAACCTAACGAAACACATTCTGTCTGAAGGCAGAAGGCTACAAACCAAGCTCAATGCTAGGGGTGTAAACTAAAAAAAAACTAAGGGCCGGCGAAGCTCAACAGATCTGGCAGCATCTGTGGAAACAGTTAACATTTCAAGTCTGATCTGATGCTTCTTTGGCATTAAAGATTCTCTCTCCACAGATGCTTCTGGATTTGCTGAATTTCTCCAATACTTTCTATTTTTATTATCTTTCAAGGAACTGCTTTTAGCAAAGCTAGGGCAACCATGACCAGCTAGAAAAAGTGCTCTCTTGGCCTCTTAAAAGGAGGTAAAGTACCTGGCAATGGAACTCATCAAATAGTAATATCAGAACACCAAGAGCACAAAGGCCAGCTGATGTATTTGCTATTGTTGATGAGTCAAGACACCAATTAATAATCATGGTCACAGGTTAAAACCTTACCTAAAGATAACCTAGCTTCTTTAAACTGTACATTTCTTTCCTTTCCCTTTCATACTGAACTTGTTTTAAACTTTGAAATAGTGTGCATGTATGCTTGACATCATGTCTATTATTTTTCTTGGAATTATCAGATAATAAAATTGCTTTTGTTTACACAGAAAAATCCTTGTTTTTGGCTCTTTATGGATACAGCACACATTGGATAACTGCATTCTTATTACAGAGGGGGATGGGCTTATGCTAGGAAAGAATCTTAAACTTTTTTCAGCCAACCGAGGTTGAAAAGTAAAGGGGCCAATTCAGTCCTTATGACTTGATATTAATAAATCATACTACAGTCACTTTTTCATGGAAATTAGCCACAACTTTCAATACTTTATTCACAATATTTACTCACACCAGGCAGCCTTTTTGAAAATTTGCACGGTACTTCCTCTAAAGTCTTTATATTCTTTGTGTTGTGTGAAACTGAAGATTGCACATAACACCACAACTGTGGTTGTATTAATTTTTTTTATCATGTCATAATTACATCTCAACATTTTCTTCTACTCCTTGCAACATAGCCCAGCATTTCTTCAGCTTGGTTTTATAAAAATAGCCTTATTTATGCATTTTTGAATGTGAACTACCTCTTCTTTCATGTCATCCACCTTTTACCTTCAATGTTATGTTTTTTTTAAAACAAAATGTACCCTTTTACATTTCCAATACACCATCTCAAACAGCCCTTTACAGTTTTCTATCGCTCTATAGGATACAAAGTAAATGGATTCTATCTTTGAGTCGTGTATGAATTTGGTCACCAAGTAGGTTTTTAAAATGGTACAATTAAAATTGAAGGGTACCCTCAGCAACGTACTTTGGGACACCGCCATCCACAACATTCTTAGTTCTAATCAGTGTCCTCTTATCTCACCATTCACTAATTCAACAAACGTTTTCTGAAAGTCCAAATGTAGTATGTTTATTGCACTGGCCCAGTCAACCACATTAGATACTCAGAAAACTTGGTCAAGTGTGATCAAAAATCCACATTGTTTTAATTACTTCTCCATTTACATATTTAGTAACTTCATCTTTCATTACCGATTGTAAAAAAGCAAATTGGAAAAGATGTTAAATTAACTTGCCTGCTCTTACTTTGGATTTCTCTGCTGTGCTTTGTGAAACTGCATTACAGTGGCTGCTCTCCAGATGTCCAGGCCACGCCTCTCTCAACTGTTCCAAACAGCCTTTTGAGCTTTTACCATTCATTCCCCATTTTAAATACGGGATCTTCAGAAGTATGTGCTCTGACCCTGGCACCTTTATTCTGCTTTAGTTTGACTAATCCTCCAAAACTTCCCTTTCATTTCACAGTTTCCTTGATATTAGTTTCTTTCATAAACACTGAAGTGCTCATAAATTTTCTGCCAACTCTGGCTCATCTTTTCCCAACTCTCAATCCTCTCATCTCAACAACCTCAGTCATTTTTGGAGCTTCTGTTTACTCATATCCTTTGCAAAAAGCTTTATTGTCCTTTTTGAATGTTACAGAGATTCCCTTCCTGGCTTTACAGACTTTTTAAACATTTAGCCTTACTTTCTATTTGTACTGTTTTAATAAAAAGTGTAAAGATTTCTCTTAAAGTAAAACCTACTCCAGTTTGAGATCAGGTTCACAATAACCTCAGATTGTTTTGAATAAGTGATATTTTCTGCTTTAAAGACTCTGTTTTATGACACACAATTAGCATTCTCTAACTTTCCTCTTTCTGGCTGTGCGCGCCTCAGAGTCCAGAACCAGTAGGCAGTGCCGCAATATTGATTGCTGTGCACAGATCCCTGCAATGGCTGTGCATATGTAGCCACATATCTTAGAGGGAACAAACAACATTAAATTGATCATCTAATGCATGCCCAGGATTCCCTTTTCTGGGACAATCCTGATGTTAAATTCCTACTTTTGGTTTTGCATCCGGGCTCTACTTCAAATGAGTAACTGGCCTTTATGAGAAAAAGTGACTGTAAATCCATGTTTGACACAAGCAAGGCTCCAACAATCAGAAAGCTCAATCAAATCTTAACATTATTTTCATTAAATAAAGTTATGGTCAAAGACTATTAATTATAAAGCCGCTCACATCCATCACATCACTGCTATTACATTTCAGAGCTATGAGAGTTTGCACTTGTTAACTAGCAGAAAAGGAATAAGGGTTAATTATACAATCCCATGTTTCCAGTGGCAGAGTTGGATATAGAATGAGCTTATGCAAGAGATGGGCTCCAAAGCTGTAACCACACTTCTTCATCCAGAGGTCTATGTCAGCATAGCTTCCCAGTGGGACTGTGGCATGAGCAGCACAATTCAAGACAGGATTGGGTCACCCTCCAATACAGCACTGCCTGAACTTCAAACAAACTAATTGGCAACAGGATTGGAATTCTCCTTCAAACCTATTTCTTTCTTTTGGTCATCTTCCCCAATATCTCAGATGGGTCAATGCCAAATTTTATTTCATAATGTTCTCGTAAAGAGTGACTATGGAATTTGTAATATGCTAAAGATGCTATATAAATACAACCTGTTACCTCACTTGATACGAAAGGCTCTATATAAATGTAAGTCAATTTCCCACATGAAATATATTCATTAACACCCAGAAACAATTGTACTGGAGTTCCATTTTGAAATATTCGGGTTATGTTGGACCTATAGCTCATTTGCCAGTTTTACTGTTTTTTTTCCTCTTTCTGGATTTGCATTTAATGTAGCAATTTTCCTGAACTCAGGACGACACAAACTAGTTTATGGATAATTAAATACTTTTAAAAAGTGATCACATTTTTAAAGAAAGAAATTCAGCAGGAAATTTGCACATATTTTTCCTTGATGGACAATGAAATCCATAACACCTCTGACACTATCGCACCTTGTTAGCATTACACTTAAATGTCAACCCAGATGATGCGCTCAGTTTTATGGGGAGTAGGACACTTGACTCAGAGAATAGAAGATGGACAGTCTTTGTGTAGTATAAATTATTGCGACAAATCAAACCATGGTCTGTACACCTTCAATCTGGAGCACAAAATAATTAAACAACAAATAGTAATCAACTTAGGTTATTAAATTATAATAATGTTTCTGTCAACATCTCTGGCAGACAACATTTAAGTGAGATCATGGAGATCTCCCAATGAAGGCAATAAGTTTTAATCGCGATGCAATCTTATTTCTCAATAAATAGAATTAGAATTCAAGTGATTTACAAGGTGGCATTAAGTGCCAGTTTTATGAGAAACATTCTGTAGAAATTCTAGCACTGTTGCAAGATAACTGGGCCATTCGCTTTTTAGTCAAAATTGGCAGATACCCAGAAGAGTACTGCAAACGGTCGAGGTACGCAGCTATTTACCTGTGATGGGCTTGGCACAGGCTGCACATTTCTTGGCATACAGGTTTCCAAAGCACTTGAGGCAGTATGGAGAATCCTCCCGGGAGGTGAATTGCTGGCCAGCCAGCTGAGTCTTGCACCCGTTGCAGACAAAGCATTCTTTGTGATAAGGTTCATCATGATAAGTAACACCTCCTTTGGTCAAGGCCTGTATAGTCATTCAGAAGAAATCATTAGAATCATCCCTGTATCAGATTAACTTGACATAATTTTCCATGTAAAGATATTCAGCAGATTGCCAAGCTTGACAAAACTTTTCAGGTACAAGAACAACCTGAAAGATCATTCAACCTGCATTTGTGGAAGAAACGGAGTAGATTTACATTTGGGAAGCTGATGGCCTGGCGGCCTTATCGCTGGGCTGTTAATCTAGAGACTCTGGGAATGTTCTGGGGAACCAGGCTTGAATCCAGTCATGGCAGGTGGTGGGTTTTGAATTCAGTAAAAACCTGGAGTTCAGAGTCTATTGATTAGCATGGAAATATTGTCAATAGTCAGAAGACCCACCTGATTCACTAATGTCCTTCAGGGAGGGAAGCTGCTGTGGTGGCCTATATGGAAATCCAAACCCACAGCAATGTGACTGATTCTTAATTGCTATCTGGACAATAAATGCTGGTCTGGCTAGCAACGCCCTCGTCCCATGAATGAATGGATAAAACAAAAGCTACTAACATCTTCATGCTTTTAAAAAACATAACTGGAATGTTGAAGTAATGCTCTTCAAACAAAGGACTGTCAGGCTGAACACCACGCATATGCTGATCTAAGCCATCTAACTCCATAGAGTAGCAAGAGAATGATACTTCGTAGATAAAGTAGTTCACTTTCTAGACAACCTGCTGTCAATTGTGCAGATAGCCAAATAGTCATGCAATTATGAGAAAAGAATGTTGTTATTCCCCTCAAGTCAAGTTCCTTCTTCCCATCACGAGCCGCACACAAGTTGCCATGTTGTAACTGCGTTGGATAGGAGATGAACCTGATGCAAATAACGAACCCAAAAACATTCTCTTTGCTAAGTTACTGACTCAGTCTGTGGCTTAGCTGCTGGATTGCAGCTGGAGTTCTCCCTCTATATATTTCTTGACACTAAAGCTTCAAGATCTAATTGAGAACATTCAACTATGTAACGTTACATAGGCCTGATCACATTGTGGTCATTCTATTGTACCAGGTGAAAAATAAGCAATGGTTGAACTTCCTATAAATCATTATTTAGGCCTTAGCTGAAAGCTGCCAAAAACTTAAGGCAGGCTATCACAGCCTTGGAGAAGGTGCAGAGGAGATTTACCAGAATGGTGCCAGATGAAACCAGGAGGAACTGTGAAGGTTAAGACATTTAACTTAAGATTTAATTAAGGTATTTAAAAAAAAGCATATTAATGGAGTAGTAAGAAAGAGGAAATCATTTTGAAAGATGGAGGTACAGTAACCAGGATGGGAATTAAAAGTAAAAGGCCATTCAGCCTGCAGAAGGGGTAAACAACACATTAAAGCCTTGTCAAATCAAGTGTCAGGCATTACCTTCTTGCAGCGGAAACACCGCGGAGCAAAATGGTTCTCATAGCAAGGCACACAGTAAATCTCACTCTTATCAGGAACAAAGGCCTTGGATCCAATCGGCTGCTCACAGGTGTGACAAATAAAGCATCCTTCATGCCAAGTGCTGCCGTTGTATTCAAGCTTCCGAGTACCTGACACACAAAAAGGTAATCACCATCACACAACGATCTCACAAAACAGAACACCACCCCTGGGCTAACTGAGTTCATGGTGTCTGGACCAAGATTCACCTGGCGGTACAATGCAATGAGAATCGCGTCAATGACTCAGTTGGGCAGATTTCATCTTCAGCTTCTTGGGATCATAACTAGGAGCGGAAACGTTTATCACAAGTTTGTGCACAGGATGCACCTGATTTCTCGTTCACATCTGCATTCAAGGACAAATGTATAGTATATAGTTTGATGAATTAGGTTAGACTGTGGAGGTTTGTGCCTGTGCTCTTGATATTAGTGCATGCGTCATTCTCTCACTGTATCTTGACCTCACCGTTCGATTTTTCCATGCTCATCTTAAGGTGCTGCTGAGTTGGATACTAAAGATCCCATAATACTTCACCCAAACATAAGTCTTCACCAAGACCCAAGAGACATAAATATAGGCAGAATATTCATTTAGACTGTGATGGAAATCCACGTACGCACCAGCACGTGGTACGTACTGGGGCTTACTACACTTCCTAGACATGAAGAAAGTCTCAATGTACTTTCATCGTCACCATGCTTCCAGAGGCCACCAAACTCAGCAAAATTGTACCTAGCACTAAAGCTGAGCTCTTCTTTTACTCTACTGGCAACTATTTACCAACTGATCCCAGAGTTACTCATATTTGACCACTATTTTCAACCCGAGGTCTAGGAGGGGTGAAGCGCAGCACTGGAATCAGTAGCAGCTGGATCAGTCTATGCTGTTTCAACTTTTGTCTTACAACTAACCCAGGAGCAGAAATATGAGAGATTATCAATTGTGGGAACAAATTAGTTTCAGGGTTGGGAACAAGTTTCAGCTGTAACCTCACCCATGTGAAACATCATTCATAGCTTATAAATCTTCCATGCTATAGCCCCAATGACTGCCCAGCACAGGGGCCATAAGTTTGCTGTTTACATGCAGTTTTCTTAAAATTCAAGGCCCCAGTACCAGACCACAAGAATTCTCTCAGAAATTTAATCTACAAAGAGCACTGTCTGGAATTCCCAAGAAGCTTCTCCTGCTGTAACTGAGCATTTACCAAGTTTCACTAACATATCCGATAATCTTCTGTAAAAGTTATGGTGGGTGATCAATAGACTACAATTGCATCACCACTCCTCCTTGTTGTCTAATACGTTTGTATCAGATTATGCTGGGTCCTCTATAAAAAGGTACCAGGGCAGATTGCATGATATCAGCCAGACCCCACTGAAAACCTAAGCAAAGCAATCATAATGTGATTATGACAAAGGTAAACTATCACTCCTCCATTCACCTGTACCTTTAACGTGAGTTAAGCGCACCATCCTCTAAAGCCTGTCTAACATCAATCAGTGCAGTGGTACTTTACACAGCTAGAGACTGATTCCTATCTAAGTGGAGCCAGACAATCATCTACAATGAGGCCTCATACTAATCTTGTACAATATTCTGTGGTGACCCCTCAGGAATTTTCCTTGGACACCTGCTACTTCACATCTCTGCACTATTATCCAAATCACATCGGTTTCTACATGTTCGCTGAGGAGCTCCAGTGCTACCTATTGTTAACTCTCCAACCTCCTGTCTTTCAGTTATCCCACTGCTTTTCTGAAATCTGATGAGGAGAAAATTTTTCCACCTAAGTATCAGGAAGACCAAAGTCAGTGTTTTTGATCACTTGTCACCAACACTATCCTTCCTCCTGGCAAATGTTGGAGGTTGAATCAGACTGTCCACAAGTGTATCACCAGTTTCCAACAAGTGCATCTGTCATCACTAAGACCACAGATTTCCATCTTCATTAACGTTACTGACTCTGTTCCTATTTTAGTTCATCTACTGCTGGCTATTTAATGTATGGCTCTTGTTCCATTTGGACTTGAACGTTTCAGAAGACTCCTGGCCAACTTCCCACATTCTAACCTCAGTAAACTTGCCAACATCCAACATTCTGCTACCCTGGTCCTAATTTACACTCTGGGCCCATTCACCCATCATCTATATTGGCTCCCAGTTCAGCAAAATTTCAATTATTTAAAGTCTTTTTTGTTTTCCAATCTAGCTGTGGCCGTGCCCGTGCCCCTCCCTATCCCTTGTCCAATTTGAAATCTTCCACAATATCTTTGTCTTTCTAATTCTGGGCTCCCGATGCATCCCTAATTTAAACATCCCATTATTGTTGGCAGTGCATTCAGCTGCCCGATTCCCAAATTCCACAATATCCTTTCTGTGCCTCTTTCCTTGTTTACGATATTCCCTTAAAACCTGCCTCTTTGGACACCTGATCTAACACCAATATTACTTTGAATGGTGTTTCTGAAGTGCATTGGGATCATTTATTACATTAAAAAGGTGCTGTATAAATACCAGTTGTTGTTGTTAAGCAGTGAAGGGTTTGGGTTCGGCAACATACCGCTAAAGGATCAGAATGATTCAGTCAGTTCTGTGCTAATAAGAATTTTCTGTTGCCTAATATCTTCCTGTCTGCCTGTTGCAAAATGAAATGTTTCCAGTGTTGGTTATGCTTAACTGGGTATAACGAAGGGAGACTTTTGGAATGGCTCTATATCATGCAGCTGGTGAATGTGTATAATTTGGCCTGTAGACACATGTAAAATGTACAAATGTTGAGCTCAGCAGTAAAGAGCTGAAATAATTCAACAGGCTGAGTGAGGACTGAAAACAATTTAGGATTTACCATTTCTGGTCCATTTGTAGGTCAGCTTTCTGATTCTTCTTTAAAATCTTAATTCTAAACATTTCATAAATAAGATGCAGAACTGTATTATCACTTTGTTGATATGAAAAATAGTTCAACCCCGGGGGTAAGGGACAATAAAGCATTTGACAAATGAGACTAAAGGGCACATACCAGGCATGACGACCTTGTCACAAGCAATACATTTTGAGGAGAATTCACTGCAGTAGCAATCATTGCACAACAGCTCTTCTTCCTGGCATGTAAATGGCTCATCTGCCAGAGATCTGTCACAGCGATAACACCTGAAGCAATGCTCGTGGTAGTGACGATCTTCGTAGAACAGCTCCTGATCGAGAATCAGAAAAAAAAAGCAGACAGAGATGATACTCTGCAGCTTTTCAAGAACATAACTCAAATTATCTGAATGATTCAGAGGGTTCACTGCTGACTTTGAAACCCTAGTGAATTACTCATGTTAAGAAAGAATTTGTCTTTCGCGTCCTTTGAATAACCCCAAATGTTTCACAGTTAATGAATTACTCTCATGTTTGGTCAATGTAAGCAAACTATAGCTAAATTTGTGCACAAGATTCCACAAACAATGAGATGGATGATTGAACAATTAACTTGTTTTGCAGTGTAGGTCAAGTGATGAGCCTTAAGTTAAAACACTGGGACAACGACACAAAGACTATAATCTTGTAAGACATTCAATCTGTCAATGGTGAGCACCAAATGGACTTTAAAAGTGTTTATCAGGTAAATGTCAGCAGATATACATGTCCATGATAACATTATGGATCACTGTCATTCACCAATACACCCAACTTTTGCTCCTGTTTTCCCACCATATCTCCTTATGGTGATGACATGTTGGAACGTGGTCCAATCTGGTACCTCAGCCAAGTGGATACATTGCATGTTTGAATTGGCATGAGACATTGTCCTTGTACTGCTTTCTTGACAGGGGACCATTAATTCAACAAAGATGAAATATTGATCCTGGGAACTTTCTGATGGCTCGGTCTCAGTTCCATTGAACAGAAAATTTACCAACTACCTGATCAGGGGAGTTCCTGCTGTGATCCATAATGTGGCATTCTTGCCTCAATGACCCCCTATCTACTGGATACTGACATCAAAGACAATCTTAAGTGTTACATGACAACATGCCAAAACACATTCAAAATAACCTACAATTAAACATCAAAAAGCTCCACGCTTGGATTTTGAAGGGCAGCGTGCACCAGAACATTCCCTTGTATCTAAATTCTTTTGAAACACATCTGCTCGCTTCCATTGAAAATTACTACAGCATAAGAGAGCAGAGATCTTATTTCCTGTGTTGATTGTCCCCGCACCCTTTCAATGCTTGTATTGGGCACAGGAGCTAACTGAAGGTCCTTCTTTTCAGACAATAATAGGCCATCACATGCTTCATGAGAAAGGGTCAAAGTGAAATTATTTTACCACGTAATATTCTGTTGAATTCAAATATATCTAGTTCTGATAAGACATAATTCCAATGGAGCCCAGGTGAATTTTGCTCTGCTCATTTGCAATGGTTCAATCTGCCTTTGGTCTCAAGCAGTCTCTTATTACAATTTGCTGTAGTAGGTTAACATGACTTGTGGGTGCACCAGGCAGTTATGTGCGTACACGGAAGGGGGAAAGGAGCTGAAAAGGACAGTTTTAATTCAGTGTGCACTGAAAATAAAGCTCTGCATAATTCCAACAGATGAGCTAGTTTACTGTTGGCAATGTTAAAGAAGAGTGAGTGAAACTTACAGTCATTAATATGAAAGTATTGCTATAGACTACTTGTCGATCTATGTAGGTTACTTTCATTGAAAAGAAAGATTCTGTGAAACATTTTTGATTATTCTAAGAAGAATCTTGTAGGCTACTGCCTAACAGTACCACCGTGATTCAGTTTATTGGAAAGTGGGCAGGTAGTGCCTTTATTGCATGGAATGCACATGATCTGCAAAGGACAGAGTGTTGCAATTTTTTTGAATGAGTACAGCGCTGCTGCTTGTGAGGAAACAAAAAGGATGAATGCTAGACAGAATGGGTCCGCGTCACCATTTTATTTGAACAGAAATGCAACTATTTGTTTCAGAATTAGAAAAAAAAAGAAATTCACTCATGGCAGAACGGTTATAGAACTGAAGGAAGCCTTCCAGCCATTAAACTTGCAAATTTGTCTGCAAATTTGGTCTCTGAAAAAGCATTTTAGTTCCAAATGACCAGATTTGACGCCACAGCTTTTAAGCAAAATGGTCAAAGACAAGCGTGTTTTTATATAAGTTTCAGCTGCAATCCAAAAATATCCACATTGGTTTTACAGTTTACTTATACACTTAAAATACAGCGTGCATTTCATGATTCAAATCATGATAAAATATTTTTAACAATCTCTGTGGTTGAAACATAAGTTGGATGCATTGCTGAAACAATAACAACAATTAACTTCTAATAGATGAAGCAACTTGTTTTAATTATAAGAAAGTAAAAAATACTGCAGATGACAAAAGTTAAAATTAAAAAATGCTGGAGAAATTCAGCAGGTCTGACATCATCTGTGGAGACAGAAACAGAATTCACATTTCGAATCGATATGTTTCTTTTTCAGAATTGTAAAGGGCTGCAAAAAAACACATTACGGGGATGTCCTATAACGCATGTTCCAGCAACTTGAATTGGTTATAAGGCGTTTGATGAATAGGGGAAAGGTATTTGTAAAATGCGAACTTTGTGTTGACTATAATGCGAATCCAATGTCAACACATAAGATTGGTTCATGGGCTCTGTCTTGAGTACGTGCCGAAAGAGTCCCTGGGCTGGTGTTAAAGGTCCTCAGGCTTTCTGCGAGAGGCACTGTATAATTCTGCCATGTTAGTCACAAAGCTGCACTGGCAGTTTCGCCACGTAAATGAGGAGCATGCGATAGCATTTCCTCCCATAGTCAAAAAAAAATTGATTGACGAAGGTGACTACAACTTAGATCAAATCTTCAATTTGGATGAGATAGGTTTATACTAGAAGAATGTACGTTTCCATGAGTGAAGCACATGCTCCCGCCTCTAAGGTTGCAAAGGATCATATGACTGTGCTGCTGAGTGCCAATGCCAGTAGAGATTCAAAGCTTAAGCCTGTGGTGATGGTGTACCATTCTGCCAACCAGCAAATCTTGAAAGGCTACCTCAAGTTCACTCTAGGCATCTACTTTAGGTCAAGCAACAAAGTGGTTGGATGGCTGGACAAATATTTTCTGACCTTACTGTTGATGTTTTTGAAGGTGTTTTAGAAAGTATTGCAGGAGAGAAAAAAAAAAGTGGATTTCAAAATTCTCCTCATCCTGGATTACACGCCAAGCCATCCTCCCATCATTGGTGGGCTTTCTGAAATCAAAGTGCTATTTCTATCCCAAAACACAACTCTCTTCTTCAACCCATGAACCAGGGTACAATATTTAAAGCTTATTATTTAAGGCACACATTTAAGAGGCTGGCTGTAGCCACAGAGGGGGATATGGACAGCGTGCCTCTATTTTGGAAGAACTTTAACATCAAGAATGCAATTGACATTATCATGGAAGCCTGGGCTGATGCCAGTAAGGCCTGCTTGCATGCAGTTTGGCAGAAACCTGTCCCAGAGTTTTCTTTCAAGATGTAAAAAGCTTTGATCCATCAGAGAAGTCCCTAAGAATCAAAGAACATCGTGCTGATCTTGCAGAACAAGCTGGATTTGAAGAAGTGGAGAGTGAGGATTTTGAACAGCTGCTTGAGTCCCACTGTGGAGACCTCTCTACAGCTCATCTACAACAACTGTTCGCTGAGGGGGAAGTGGAAGCTGGAAATGAAGTAGTAGTAGTCCAGGATGCAGCATCATGAGAGCTTTCCACTTCTGTTTTGTCTTCAATGCTGAAGGACACTGAGAAGCAATTGCAACTATTAGAGGACAATGATTACAATGCAGAATGAAGCAGGGTAGCAGTTTGTGGAATAAGATCTTATTTGACACCCCACAAACTGTTTCTTCATGAAAGAAGAAAAAGGGCAAAGAAACAAAAACTGGATGTCTTTTTTAAGCCAACCCCCAAAAGAAACAATCAGAAGACAATGAACCACAGTCAACCTCTCCTGGATTAACTATTTTTCGTCCTAACCCTGCAAACAAAGCTGCACCTGATGGTGATGATGATGACCCTCAGCCCCTGCATTAAACAACAGAATTGCCTCAGAACATCTTCCCCCACAAGTCATCTTGACATTTTTTTTCAAGATGATAAATTTACTGTTATTTTGTTGTTACATGTGAATTAAACATCTGTTCAAACTGTACTACCCTTTGTTTAAGGTTCTTGCAAAGATTTGTAGCACGGGTTGTGGATGAGGTTTTTGGCTTGCTTGCCAGTGAACAGACGTTTAGTCACCATGCTAGCTGGTCTGTATGATAACCGGCCAGCTCAACAAGCCGACAACTAGGCTTTGAGTTACATTTTTGAGTGATTGGAGGCATTTTGAGTGATTTCTTTTTGCTGGTCAATCACATGAGATTGGTAGAGGAGCAATGTGTGGCAAGAGGGTATGAAGGACTATGGTGCAAGGGTGGAGGACATGAAGTGACAAGGATTGGCATGAATGGGAGATGGAAAATGTGTGGGAGTGAGAATCAGTGAAGGGGAAGGTGTAATGAGGGATGAAGGCTGGAATAATATTTTATTTTTAATTATTTTAATTGTTGGAGATGGTGCTTGAGCCTGAAGCAGTATTTATTCAGTCCGCCTTGGCAACATGCCGTCTCCTCAGCTCTTCCTGGGGGACTGGAGCCCAAATTTCCACGCAGTCTACATACACCACTCTTCCCCCACTAACCCACCAATGGAAACAAAATGCAGAGATCAGGTGGGCATTTTTAAAAGTTAAATTCGACCTCCGCTCCACTTGTGATCCAAGGATGAAATTCAGGACGTTGGTTTGTTAACAATAATAATACTCTGTTGTGATCTCCCAGGTTTTAGGGAGGAGGAGAAAGGGCATTCTAATGGAGCATTATTAAGTTTATATCAGGAAAGTAACAAAGTTTCTTTTTGTCACTGAGAAATAAATCATGGTCAGATACATTAGAGACATTTAAGCAAATCTTGGATAAGCACTTGGATGGTAGCATAAAGTGAGATATGCAGGGTAGTTTGATCTTCGTAGGATAATAGGTTGGCACAACATTGTGGGCTGAAGGGCCTGTACTGTGCTGCGCTGTTCTATATTCTATAACCCCTAACATCCTCTTTTTCCATAGGCCTCATTGTTTCGATAGCGCAATTTTCTATAACACATCGTTTCACAGGAACTTGTCTATCATGTTAGAGCAGATCCCCCTGTACTTTCCAGCTCCTTTCAGTTTTGAAGAAGAGACTTGAAAATGTTAACTCTGTTTCCATCTCCACAAATGCTACTGGACCTACTGAGATTCCTTCCGTTTTCTGTGTTTGTTTCAACCTTCCTATTTTTCCTGTATTCCAGTTTGTGCCAGAGGTGAGGATCTCTTGCCTGTGCCATGCTAACTAAGGAGGAGAAAGGGCTGGAAAGGAAAGGGAAAGAAAGTAGCCATGGTTTCTGTTCCATTGATTTGAATGTTCCAACGAACATCAGGTTTGGCTGTGAAGCCTCCTGTGGTCAAATTGCCTGATCACTCTCAATTAAACTCACTCATGGGAATATAGCATGATTTGGACAAAATGTTGATCAGAAGGCCAATGCATCAGGCTCTCCGGCAGAGCAGAGCAGAGTGTACCCAGTACGTGAGTGGGGATCACATTAGAAATCACTTTCTTCTAAACACAAGAGAGCAGAGAAATGCTCATTTGGAAACTTCCAAATAAAGAAAGGTCCCCTCATGTTGACATTGCTGATTTCCCACAGATTTCATACAGTGGAATCCAATAAACTGAGAGCACCACACTCCTGATGACCTCTCCGAAGCAATTAGTGGTGGCAGTCAGGTAAGTGGAAAATATTCTCTTTTTGACTTGTTTTCACTTTAAACAGATCAACTGATATGAAACAAATTGATGCTAACAATTCAGTAATGGAGAAACATTGTGTGCATTAAATACGTGCCATCTTCGAAGTCTTGACTTGCACTTTAAAATAAATACTCTTAAGGTTGCCCGGCGCCATAACAACAAAACAAAATGCTCCTCAAGGGAGAAAAGGAAAATGAGCCACACTCTCAAAATCCTCTCACAAACAAATGTTGCTGCTAAATGTTTGAGAAAGCATTTGAAGAGCAACAATTCAAAAGAAAAAACTGAACATACAAGACAGGCACTGCCAACGTAAACACAAAACCATTTGTTTATGGGAAGCTTGGAGCAGTGTGGAGTTGTGTTAATATAACAAATATGTAAATCTCAAAATGATTAACTACCTGACTGCATAAGACTAGGATCATGACACACAATAGTTTACTGTGCTGTGGTAGTGTGATCACAAATGCAGATCGGGGAAGTCAATAAAACATTATTTACTGAGGTGAAATGCTAATATTCACAGACTAGACAGTGCTCTGATCTTGCACGTTTTGTACAGGAACCGAAATTCCATCACAGGAATTTATTAATGTTTGAGGAAAGGCATATTAATGTTAATGATTTTGGAAAAAATATTATGTACAAAGATTCACAAGAATACACATTTTGGTATTACAATGTTAACAGGATACTCCACGAAGTAAACCTTTGTTAGGATTACAGCACAGCCCTTGGAGGTCCATTGAGTAAAAGCATGATTAGATTGGAGGACTTAGACATTGTACAGACCCGAGCCTGGGCCCATTCTCCAATTTAGAGGGCTAAGGTTAGTTTGAAATGCAGCCTCAAGCCTCATCAACATTTTACACACGAGCTTCAGTCATTCATTGTACCTCCACAGGAAACTTGCATAACTGAACAGCAAAAATATTGGGGTACATCCCTCACCAAACACGGCCCAAAGGTGTAAATCTCAGAGCAGGATATCGAACATGACAGTTGCTAACAACTGTAGAGACAAAGGAGCACTTGAAAAGTTTCTGAAAAAATTGACTTTGGTTGACAACCGATACAAAATCCTGCACAGAGCAGAACTGTACTATAGCTGGAACCTGAGCCACCCCAGATCGAAAATTAATGTCAATAACGAAGGTAATGTAAAAGAGTTTAAAAGGGCCTGAAAGCAGTAACTAAAACAGAAAGAGCTGGACAAACTCAGCAGGTCTGGCAGCACCTGTGCAGAGAGAAAAACAAAATTATCACATGTCTGAGATGTCTCTTCTTCAAAACTGAGAGAAGTTGGAAAATAGTGGTGCTTACAGTGTTGACAATGAGGGAGGAGCAGCAAGTGGAACAGATCAGCAAAAAACAAAAAGAAAGGCCTGCACGTCAGAAATCTGAAACAAAAATAAACAGAAATAGCTAGGAGAAACTCATTAGGTCTGGCAGCATCAGTGAAGAGAGAGCAGAGTCAACATTGGGGCCAGCGACTTTGTTGTAAAAGACAAAGGGAGTACTAATGGTGGTGAGTGTGTGACAGTGGTGCAAATGATTAAGTGTGAAAAAGGGAAAAACGGGTCTGCTTTGCTGACAGCAAAGACAAGATACGAACAAGGCCTGGCCAGTAGGTAGCGGTGGTGGTTGGTGATCGGTGAAGTGGAGGAGCATTCAGAAGCTAGTTGGAAGCCAGAGATCATGCTCGGAATCTGTGGAACTCCATGTTGAGTTCTAGAGGCTGTGGAGTGTCTGAGCAGAAAATTAGGTATATTTTCTCCAGCTTGCATTAAGCTTCTTGGAAGCCTTCAGTGGGCTCAAGGATAGAAATGTAACATGGGAGCAAGATGATTTATCAAAATTGCCAGGAACGGGATGGTTGGAATCATTCTTATGGGTAAAGAAGAGGTATGCTACCAAATGGCCACCTTTGGCCATTTGGATCCTTTTTTGATCCTGTGTGCCTTTGGATCCAGTTGAGTCTATTGCCAAGCAATTTCTTCTCATACAGTATAAATGTTGCTTTTCTTTGCATTGCTATTTCTTGTAAATTATCCAGATGTGTGCGAGAGGAAAAGATTCAACAAAAAGTACTTTATCTCTGAAATGAGTAAAACATGTATTTGATCGCCCTCACCAGTGATTTTGTTCACCCTTCAGATGCACAACGGGGTCAAGCAAACAAAGTGAAATACATTCTTTCCCAATTTCTTGTCCCCATACCCTCACTGCAGCAGATCCCAGCCTTCCCAACAGCAGAGTCATTAAATACTATTTCCTAATTAATTTCAGTGGCACAAAAGAGAGGTTATCACTATTTTCCAATGACTAGATGTTAAAGAGGACCTGACGTGCCAAATTAGGTGAAAAGTCAATGGAACTTGAGCCAAGTAAAGAGAAAAATTTTAGACACGGTCAGAAATTCCATACCACATTCAGCAGAAACTTCTGAAAACTGAAGAACGAGCACTTTATCAACAGTAGATGCACATCTACTGTTCAGTGACATGGCAAAAGTCCCTTACTGGAACTGAGGGACTATTTCAAACTCAACATAGATTCGAGGCTTGAAATATGTATTTCCTTAATGCTTGTTGTTTAGGTTTGTCGAATTGCATATTGTACTATTCACAGCGCAATAATAGTTGTAAAACAGTATAATAACAAAAGGAAGTCATATATTTAAATCGTTGTAATTACCCTAGCTTCATGTCCAATCAGCTCTTTGCACTCATCACACGTATTTGCAAACAGGGTATCATAGCATGGGATACAGTAGGGGCTGTCTTCAGAGAGGATGTATTTTCTGCCATATAGGGATTCTTTGCAGTTATCACAATCAAAGCGGTCACTCATCTTCTATGGACAGTTGTTACTGTGAACAGAAATAAAAGGAAAAATTTTAGTCAACATAATTGTCAAGTGCAACAGCTCACATTTGTTTGTTTCCAAGAAAATCACTATTGGTGGAAATCATGCTGCTCTGTCTCAGTTTGGCAAGAATAATGGCAGAGCAATGGGAAACTATTCCAAAAGTAACCCCCTACTACCATCCCAGTGAACTGGGAGCTCTTAGGGAAACTAAGGAGCAGCTGCTATTTATTGGTCCCATTCCCTCCCTCTTTGCTTTTTTTTTCCCCTTCTTCACTTTCCTAACTAACACTTATGTATTATTCCATGGGCAGCTTGCCAAAGTGCTCATTCATCGAGGGTGAATCCAGACTGAGTCAACCATGAAGGACTGCAATGAGCAGCATGCTCCTGTGCTTCAGTGATGTCCATGCCTGCATCTTTCCACAAGAATTACTGGATACGAACAAAAGGAACAGAAACTTTGGCTTTTCTCCCTGCCTGATACAGCAGCAATGGAACCTATTCGAGTACAGTTACTGAAGCCAACATCTACCACTTCAATTGAAATTGAGATCAAATGTTGGGCCATACTGGCTCTGCACTCCTCAGTATTATATGACAACCATCTAAACAGATGCCAGTTGTTACTCTGAGGCAGATTAGAACAAGCAGCACCCACTTTTACACCGATGACTTTGTTCCTCATTTCCCCAGTCTGAAGCCCATTTTAACTTTTTGAAAGTCTTCCTGTTTTCCGCTCTGATTTCTAGATAACTAACCTGAAGTTCCAAGTTTCAATGAACAGTGGAATGATGAGGTTGGCAATATCCCATTGAAACAACTACCTCACTCAATATTGAGGTGTTGATTCAAGTAAAAAGTTGAGAAAGTTAAAGATAAGAATAGGATTGCTGAGGCTATCTAGCAATTCAGTTAAACATGACTTAAAATCTCATTACGACAACAGTGCTGATACTACTGTCCATATAGTTAATGGACTAATAGACTGATATGTTGTTAGCTGTAATATGGTACTCTGGGATGCATATTCACATAGCAATTAGTTCCTGGTTCCTTAAACTGTAATAAATAGCTTACAGTGGAGGAGTCAAATACAATTTAATCAATAAAGTTACATGAAAAAGCACAAAAAAAATGTAAATAATAAACTACAAAAATGCTGAGAACCAGGTCATTTCTTTACCCAAAATGTTTTTTTGGAAACTTTCAGTATATGTAAACACTACTCCTTCAGGTTTTTACTGTTGATGAAGCATGTAAGATACAAATTATTGAGAACAATACATACTGAACTGTAGGATTCTTAAGAAAAATAAGTTGTGATAAAGTTAACATATATGGTTTCCAGATCCCTAAAAATCTGCATGAGAAAACGAAAAGAAAAACAAATTAAGACTCACTAGAAACGATTCCAACAAGTATCCACAGCTACCAGCAGGATTAGTACTGACAGGCTAAAGGTACACAGCACTCCACATTACTCTCACACCAAATGCCACAGTTAACAGACTCGTTTAGGCAGGAAGATGACTTATCACGAGAATATGTAACACATGGGCTATTAAGGAAGCAAGCTGTTAATTTGAATCTCCATCTCACCACATCTATGCAAATCCCTGTAGCTCACTGATGGGGAAAAGGAAAAGTCTATTAGTACTGACAGATAGATTAAAAATGGGAGAAAAAGCAAAAGCTGCTTGCATTAAACTGTCAGTTAAGTAAAATATGAAAACAGCTTAAAGCCAATAGTGTCAAGTTTTTGACTGGTGAAGAGATCTATCAGATGTCATTAACAGCACCGTGATACACTGACGTTCCCTATACCGACTTTGAATGCAAGATGTATTATTTGTGGCCTTTTTAATAATGAAGAAAGCATCAACCAAACAACACATCCCAAAAAGCAAGAAATGCGTTACATTATTACATTGTGCACTAGCTACAGCCATAATAGCGTAGTAAAGTTGTATGTTCCCACTTGAACACATTGCGTAACTGTTCATTGAATGTAACACTGGAGGTTTGGTTCACTGAAAAAATTAAACCTGCAATAACTTGTCACTTTGAATGTGTTTCACTCCATTTACTACATGGTGGCTGAAACCAATTACTTGATTAATTGACTACATCTAGTTAATGAAACATACAAGTGCCTGATTTCAGCTGTTTGCTCATTTTTACCGAGTTTTATACTGTGTTATACCATCAGGTTGGAGTCAGATTTTGGCTTCTACCAAGTCTTATGGCACATTAATACCTCAGCCAGAAGCTCCTGGTTTAACCCATGCCAGAACTTGCTGACTAGGAAAGATGGATTTGTAAATGTGGCCTAGAGATTAATTATTAGCTTGCAAGTTCTTTCTATACATCTAATGCCAGGTGTTAAAAGTGGGAGAGTTTCTTGGTCAGCCATCCTGAAGGCAGCAATGGCAAACCATTGCTGTGCTTTACCCATCGGCAGTCCAAACCCCAACTTTTAGAAACCAGGATGTGAAAAGTGTTAGACTATTGTCACCAGCTTTTATTTGGATTAATGTAGGGCTGGCAGTCAACTCTGGTTCTGGAACTTCTAAACTTTGTATTAACAATCAGTAGGAAACTTATCTTCTCAATTTGCAGGAGTCTGAAGAATACTCTTGCTTTTTGGACCAACTGCCTCATGCTGTACACGGGTAATTTTATCCACAGTAGGGACATTCATGCTTTAGCTTTTCCAACTGTTGAGCAACATGTAAGTCTTGGGTGCAAGTTGGCAAAGAGAAAGCGTAGTAATTGCCAAGTCTGTAAACTGGTATTGCTGGAATTTAACCAGCCAAAAGCATGAGGTATACCACGACGAAACTCTAATAAACTGCTCATTGCTTATCTTCCATGGCTGACCTATCTCTATATTTGCTGTGACTCCCCTACCTCTATGCGCGCTATCTGGAACTTGGGAAGAATTCCAGCTCCCAATGACAAGTCAGCCTGCACTTCACGGCTTTAATTTGAGAAATGATGCAAACTAGATTGGTATTCCATGCAATTTAGAAAGTTAAGGGTTAATTTGGTTGACATTTTATAAAGCATTAATGAGAATTCATGGACTAGATAGAGAGAAAATATTTCTGCTATTTGGCAAGTCTTCAAATAGGAAACATTCTGAAAAACGAGAGTCAGGCCTTTCAGGGATGGAACTAACTTATTTCAACGCAAAGTGCAGAAGAAATTTAAAGCTCTCTTCTACATCAGCATTTGATATTCAATCCATTGTTAATTTTAATCAGAGAATGGAAAATTTTTGTTGACTGAAAGTATTTATTTAGAGTCATACTGCATGGGAACAGACCCTTCGGTCTGACCAGTCCATGCTGAACATAATCCTAAACTAAACTAGTCCCACCTACATTGTCCTGGATCATATCCCTCCAAACTTTTCCTATTCTTATATCCATCCAGATGTCTTAAATATTCTAATTGTATCTGTATCCACCACTTTATCAGGAAGTTCATTCCACACATGAATCATCCTGAATATAAAAAAATTTGCCTCATGTCTTTAAATATTTCTCTTCTCACCTTAAAAATGTGACCCCTAGTCTTGAAATTCCCATCTTAGGGAAAAGACAACTTTCAACTTTATCTATACCTCTCAGAGTATAAAACAAATCAGTCACTTCTCAATCTCCTACGTTCCATGGAAAAAGTCTCAGCCCATCCAGCCTTTCCTTACAAACTCAAACTTTCCATACCCAACAACATCCTGGTAAATCACTTCTGAACCCTCTCCAACATGAAAATATCCTTCCTATAATTGGGTGACCAGCGCTGGACATAGTATCCCAGAAGAGGCCTCACTAATGTCCTGTAAAATCTCAATGTAACATCCCAACTCCTATACTCACAGGACTAAGCAATGAAGGGGAGTGTTCCAAGCACCTTTCTAATCAGCCTGCCTATATGTGACACAAACATCAAGAACTATGTACCTGCATCCCCTTGGTCGTTCTGTTCTTCAACACTACCTAAGGCCCTACCACTAACTCTAAGTCCTACCCTTATTTGTTGTACCAAAATGCAATACCTCACATTTATCTAGACTGAACTCCATCTGACATTTTTCAGCCGTTTGGCGCATTTGATCGAGATCCCTTTGTAATCTTAGAGTCACAGATCCACCGTGTTTCATTGCTTATTACTGTTCCTGTTCAAAAGATCATAGTGCAAGCCTAGATGTTGTGTCTACCACTAAAAGTATTATAGACCATCTCAGCTTAGGTAAACGTTTACTGAGGTAACAAAAAAAAGGATCCTTTGTTGCAGATTCTAATTGCCAGCCATGCTACTTGGAGAGACCTTGACTCCAAAGACTTTTTCCAGTGGGGAAGGTTGAGAGTCATTGCCTGATAATAACAATACAAACTGGCTAGTGTGAATGACCTTACTGTCACTGGCTTTTTGAATGAGCCTAGCAAATGGTTCCATTCCCCCCTTCTTTCCCCATTACCCCGCAATGTCCCTTTCAAGCTTTGGTTCTTTTGAACGTTAGCTATTATCCTTTTAAACTCTGCATTCCAATTTGTAACAATTCACAAGGTGGCAGGGAGGGAACAAATACATCTCTTTACATCTCCCATCTGGTAGCTTGCTAATTAACCTAGGTTTAGGTCCTCTGTTTACTGACCCTCCTGCTAGTAGAAATATTCTCCCTCTTATTTACACTTCAAGGTCTTGCAGACTCCAGATTTAGATCTCAATTCACAGCAATGGCAAAGAGAAGCTCAGATTAAACGAAAAGAAAAATGAATACATTTCGATTCAAGGTCAAGTTTTGATTTGCCTGTGTTGATTTACTCAGCCACAACCAGCAGATGGGCTGTTACAATTGCCTCAGTCACTCTGGTTTTGGGAACGAGATAAAAAAAAAGCTAACCTTTCCCCTCCTGACCAAAATCCAATGACCCCTGCTGAAAGCCAAGCTGAAACAGTATAAGCATCAACTGTGGCTTTCACCAGGATCACCATCTTGGCTCAAACACAATTACTTCATAAGGAGACCAAAATATCTCTTGTCACACATTACAACCTTCCGGAAGCCAAAGTAATATTTCCCGTCATTTATCAAATTACAAGGGTTTGAACAATAACTAAATGCTATTCCGAAAGCTCAGTGTCAGAGTCACAGCTGATACCAGTAGACACTAGCTCACACAATGTTTGGATTTATTAGGTGACAGACAGCTGTTTTGCTGCTGTTAAATCTTCCAGCTGTTGTTTTAAAAGAACGAACCTTTGTTAGAAAGATAATATTATTTGCAACCCGCAAGCCGAAGAGAGTTTGGATTTACAGATGGACATGCTTCTATCCTGTCTAAAATGTGATCACCTCCACATGCAACTGATGACTCATCTCAAAGCAGGCATTTTGAATGACAACAATTAACAAAGCAGGTCAATCTGTGCCACTTCAGTTACGTAATGTGATCTAATCCCAGCATTGAAATGGAACCAGAGAAAATTTGAACAGCATTTTGTCACTTGATTACCATTTGGGTTTGTCTTTATTAGTATAAATAAGAACAAAACAGATGGGAAATCCAAGTTAACATAATTCAGAAGCAGGAAAAGTCCTGCACTACAACACAGTCTTGGACAGAAGAGGTTTAGGTTAGCAGTAAACCAGACCCATATCAGTTATCCTATCAACTCAACAGCACTGTCAACAACAGAGGTGAGGCAATAACTACAACTTTTGGAAGCAACGAGAGAGTGAGCATCGGCTTTACCATGTGTCCGTCATAATACCAAGGATGCAGAACCTGCCCCATGACTCAACGAGATGAATGAATACCACAAAAGTAAGTAATTTTCTTTAGGCATGGATGCCCTGACCATTAACAGCTGGTGACTTGGTGTATGATTGTACGCCTTCCATTTCCTACGGCTGGGTGGTTGTTGCCACCAGTCATAGAGAAAGCTCCATCTTCTACTTTGTACCAAATAAAAACTTTGATTGTTCCTTTAACAATAAGTAGACAAATATCTAGGTGGCACAGGTCTAGAAAGGCATTGCTAAATTCACAATTGCCAGGATGAAAGTTTCTCTTTTCTGTTGCCTGTAAAAGGATGGGCTTCTCATTCTCATTCGTTAGATGTCTGGCTTCAGATTCTAAACTGTTGGGGAATGTAGGAAGTTTGACCTGATGTTGCAGAACTGCAGAGCATGAGACATTGCCAGTTTGAAAGGTATTCTACTATTAACATTTTTCCGAAAATATCTTTGTCTCCTTTACCATTCTTCTATAAAAAGTACCAAGATTCTGGTGGCACACCAGGGCTTTCTTGTTCCTGTCTATTGTAAACTTAGACATATTGGAGCAAAACTTGTCATTTGCGATTGTGTAATTTTAATCTTGTGTTGTAACATTCCAACTTTCAGACAGCTGGAATCCTGTACAGAATAGTTTTACAATAGGCTTGAGAAGCATTGCAAGACTTCTCTTGTCATTGAAATTCCACTGACAATCTGGGTGGGACATCTTTATAGTAGCACGATACATCAGCATTTATCACTGCTGAGATTGGTCTTCATTTCATTGCTACTTGCTGCAGACATTCTATCCTGGAGGCTATAAATGGGATAATAAATTTGATTCAGTCTTTGGAGGAGGGTATCTTTGTCAAACGTTTATTAATCTATTGGCCACAGGAGTGCATGGGCTAGGAAACAAATGTCTTTGCACTGGCTATGGAGTTGGAGCATTCATATTCAGTCTACCAAAACCACTCTGTTGCAAATCTGGATTGTATTTAGAAAGAGGAGCTAGCAAGAAGCATTGCATCTCCAAGGGATAAACTTGTGTCTCTATATCTCAGCAGCCACCAAAAGGGGCAGAGGTATAAATCCAAGCAAATTTCAAATAATTTGATAGGTCAATTGCTTTTTAAACAGAACATTTTACTCAATGTACTTTAAGTACAGAATACCTTTTCTTTCACTTGTACATTGCTTACAATGTCGGACAGCCTTCTCAATAGTTGAAGTTCTTGGCTATTACAAGGGAAGGCCAAATTGCAATGTTCAGGAATAAATGCTGTGAAGACTAAATTTCAACATTGATATTCAGTATTATTTGGAATCCTTTCCCAGGGCACTGCAACCAGAATTAGAACAAACAAAGATCTGAGTATTCTGACAGGATGAGGAGGAGAATTGACACTTTCACACAGCTGCCTGTTACTACTGGGTAAATGTAATGTCCAGTGAAATGCTGGGGTTAGGTGACTGGAGCTTTTTCAGCTGATCTCAGCTGTTGGAGGGTTTGAAATGATGGAATCAGTTCCAGCTCCATTGAGTCAGGGCAGGCTAAACTCAGCAAAGACTCAGACGTTAGGTTGCCATCCAAAGGTTTGAAATATGTTCTATCTTTAAAATGAACTATTAGTTAAAAACAGCCTTAGCAAAAATTCTTACTGAAGGACTCCAGTTCACTGGCTTATTTTTTATTAAAGCTATGGTCATTGTTACAGGAAGTAGTGAGTAAACTCAAAGTCACGTGACATGTAAGATAGGACTTTGCAGTGATTTAGTGCACCAGGGAAATAAAACTTTTAAAAGCATTATCCAGTTCTTGTCCCAAATATTCACATCTGGCCGGGAAGAGGAGCTGTAAGTTCAGTGTCCTGCATTACTCATGATTGACTGCAGCTCCACTTCTTGCATTTTAAAATGCTGATGCTAAAAGACTACATTTTGACTGGTCCTTAGGTTATTCTGATCTGAAACAGTGCTGTAACTGTGATAAAAGAACATTACCATCCAGGCTTGGACGCTCAGCATCGGCAGGAATGCGAGTAAGTTTGTCTGAACCACTTGACATTCACAATTCCTCCTATTTACATATATTTGCCATCAGGCATTTCCATCACTTGACTGCATTTTGAACACGACTTTACACTTCACTTGCTATTCTTGTACAGAGATTTCTTCACACCTATCTGCCTATTTTAAAATGACATCGCTGTTTTGGATAGACTGGTTTTCCACTGTAGAACGTAAGCTGGCAGCAGGCTTCTTTCTGACTTGTAACTGCTGTAGTGAGTTCAAACACAAATGTTACAACAACAGTGTCTGTTGGGGAGGAGTCTCTGTTTCAATGGGAGCTAGGGGACATGTTCCTTAAGTGGTGCTATGACTCTTGTAGACTTCAAGTGGATTTAGCCTCAAACTGCTTTAGGGTTAACATAAAAAAGTCTTTTGAAGCTTTTGAAGTTTGCACTACAGCACTGAATTCCTGAGGGCTGACAGCTAAAACAATGTGTGTGTATGGAATTGGTCAGAAAACAAAGTGTCTGCAAACTGCAATGAATCATTCAATAATAGTTTATTTGTCTCACAAGAGAATAACTACTATAAGGCTAAAAGTGCCTGATGAAGCTGATGCTATGAAGTAATTACAGGAGGTCTGTACATAGTGCATTACTGTAGCAAAAAGGAGATGCAGGCATTACAGTTACGAGTGCTGAGTTGAGTAAATCATAGAACATAGAACATAGAACATTACAGCACAGTACAGGCCCTTCGGCCCTCGATGTTGTGCCGACCTGTCATACCGATCTCAAGCCCATCTAACCTACACTATTCCATGTACGTCCATATGCTTGTCCAATGATCACTTAAATGTACCTAAAGTTGGCGAATCTACTACCGTTGCAGGCAAAGCGTTCCATTCCCTTACTACTCTGAGTAAAGAAACTACCTCTGACATCTGTCCTATATCTTTCACCCCTCAATTTAAAGCGATGCCCCCTCGTGCTCGCCGTCACCATCCTAGGAAAAATGCTCTACCTATCCACCCTATCTAACCCTCTGATTATTTTATATGTTTCAATTAAGTCACCTCTCAACCTTCTTCTCTCTAATGAAAACAGCCTCAAGTCCCTCAGCCTTTCCTCGTAAGACCTTCCCTCCATACCAGGCAACATCCTAGTAAATCTCCTCTGCACCCTTTCCAAAGCTTCCACATCCTTCTTATAATGCGGTGACCAGAACTGTACGCAATACTCCAAGTGCGGCCGCACCAGAGTTTTGTACAGCTTCACCATAACCTCTTGGTTCCGGAACTTGATCCCTCTATTAATAAAAGCTAAAACACTGTTATGCCTTCTTAACAGCCCTGTCAACCTGGGTGGCAACTTTCAAGGATCTGTGTACGTGGACACCGAGATCTCTCTGCATGAAGTGGAAGTGTAGTGTGTATGCTCATACTCATCGCCTCCTAAACGTTGGAACAGATTGTTGTTGGCTAATACTGACATCTGAAAAACCTGATGCTCTTTTTCAGATCAGCATATACCAGGTCAGTGAGGTTAATGCTGAACCTGGACCTTTCTAGGATTGCTTTGAACAAGGAGGTAGAGGTAGGGAATCTCAGCCATCTGTATTGATAATAGATAAGCACAGTTCTTTGCCATTATACAAAAGGAACTAAAAGAGACAGTAAAGCGTTTGAGTAAGTTGGGTTCCCCCCACCCCCACCCCCACCAATACATAGAGAAGCAGTAACCTGTTCTTATAATAATCAAAGCACTGAAAACCTAACTAATATTAGCTTGTCAAGGATTTCCAAATTCCACCAGGTTTCAATTATCTAGGAATTAGAATAATCAATGTGAAAATTCCTCAATTTCAGTTCATATTCCAACAATTTGATGTAAATAGAACACAAAATCATAATCCAAAGTGAAACATTAACTTAGAAACTATGACAATGCCTTGGTAACCTTTGGTTGTGTGAAGAATGGAATCATGCTCTGTAAATGTGAAGGGGCTATATTTGGGAGTGATTCAGCATTTCACAAGTTCTATGCAACGCTGACAAAGAGGTTGGTGTAGTGAAATTCCATGGGCAAACAAAGAGAGTCAAACTATCCATGCAGCAGGCATATTTTTCTGTGGAATAGGCACTATTCTTCTTGTCAAATGTTAGTCTTTTCTTTTTAAACCTTTTAGTTTTCATCCAAACAACTGAGCACCTGAGGTGCTGTATTTCAGAAGAGACTAAGTATAAAAGGCCAAATCTGCCCTGAAAGGTGGCCATAAGAAATCCCAATGCACTATTCTGAAGAACAGGGGCATTCTCCGTGGTATCTTAGCTGATACTTATTCCTCAAGCTACCCCTAAAAAAAATGATCTTATGGCCACTATCTTAAGGCTGCTAAAGGGACCTTGCTGTGTGGAAATCAACTGCTGTGTTTCCTACTTTATATCAGTGACTGTACGCTAAAAGTACTTCATTGGCTGTAAAATACTTTGTCATGTCCTGAGGTCAGGAAAGGTGAAATGCAAGTTTTTTTTGTGTTTTGCAGACCCTACTATTGTTGATTCAGGCTCAGAAACACCAGAAGGTGGGGAGCCTTACTTGCACAAAGACGGTATTCTTTTCAACTGCTTTGGATGTGATGCAGTTTGCTGAAATATTTCATGTAGCAGGCTGGGCTTTGCCAGGTTAGAAGTCAGTAAGCGGTCAGCGATACCAATCACTTCAGTCATCCAAAAGGAGGCCAAATGCTACTCCGTTAGAGTTGCCAAATTATTTTTATACTTTTACAGTGTTGGCTCATTCCCATCATCTCCTATGATATCCCTCTCCTCCATCAACCAATCAGCTTCACAGCAAGAACAGATGCAAACTGAAGACAATTTCCCCCAAAGCATTCTCTTTCGTGATGCATGCATGTTATTAGTTAGCAATCCTTCTGGATACCAAAGCCTTACATCAAAAAAAACAAGTTCTGCAGAGAGCTCAAGAATCTTCTCCATCTACTATTCAGTGTACAACAACTCTCCTGATACAGTCTTTCAATGCTACACCAGTTTCTCTCCTTGCAACTGTAACTTGCAAAACAAGATCATACTGACTCACACTGGCTGTAATTATCATTTACCATACAGTTCGAAGAGACCTTTTCCTTTACACAGTATACATGAGAGAGTGAAGAAAATTCCCTCTAATTATTATGACCAGATGGTGAAAGTAAGGTTTGTTGCACTAAAGAAAGAAACTCTGCAGATTTAACTTAATTACTAGAAGTAGCATGGTAATTAGAGGGGTTTCAGGAAATTCTACAGCTACACTGGTTACTACTTTGAATGATCAGCTTACTCAGTCTGTGACACTAATACAAACATGAAACATTGCAGATGTTGGAAATCTGAAATAAGAAGTAGAAAAAAGGGCTGTAAAACTCACCAGGTCATGCAGTATGTGTGATGAGAAACAGAGGGTCAATTCCCTTGCATCAGACTGGAACTTTCCCAGATTTTTTTCTGTACAAATTGTGAATGTTTTGTGCTTTCGTTGATTGTTCAGTGTATGAAGAAAAGATAAAATCAGCATTTCTGAAGTGGGTCCAGTTTAGAAAGTATCTGTAGTTACAGTTGTAGTTACAGAAACTGACAGCCTGAAATGTGAGATTTCAACATCTACGGAACTGCCCTCAATTCTGACGTACTTATGATTATTGATCTTTGCTATAATCAAGTGCAGATCATTGGACGTAAGCTGCATTAAAACTGCCCTGTGTGATATTGCTGCATAAACAATGGAACATCCCCCACCCAAGACCTTTAAATTACTGTGCTATTGCTACTAAATTCCTGAAAAAAAAAGCAATACATCCCTGACTTTTCACTGTGCTTCTTCCTCCTCCTACTTTTGTAAAAAATCAGTGAACAAAATGTACTTCAAAACACTTTAGTACAGTCTTTTCTTTGTACTCAGTGGCCAAACTATGAGACCACAAGCTAATTATATATGTACAGTGGATCTATTCTTGGTGTTACTGCTGTTTCCATTTAAGCTGTTATGTTGGACGGTCTCATCTATAATCTTTTTAGATGAATTAGTTATGATTTTTCTTTGATTATGCCACAGAGGCTGAGCTGTTCTGCAAACCAGCAAATGCCTGTTGTAACTATGCCTTAAGCCTAGGACTTGCATTTATTGAGTTTCTTGCACAAGTTCAGCAAGTCCCAAAGCTCTTTAGATCCAGTAAAATAATTTAAGTACAGACACTGTCTTAATTTTGGAATTGCATTGCCAACTTAGCTCAGTAGTTATATTTTTGTCTGTGTTAGAAACAGAGGTTCAAGGTCCACTCCAGGCCTTGAACAGGTTGATGTTAATGAGCAAAAAGAAGAAGGAGTGCTATCTTTCAGATGAGACTTTAAACCAAAGTTCTTCCTAGCTGTTCTGTGGAATGAACTGACAGAACTAAAAAAAGAGGAGCAGGAACGTTATTCCCAGTGTCTTAGTCAGTGCTGAACCCTCAAATCAATATCTGAGAGAGATTTTCTGGTCTGCACTCAGAGACCTTAATGTATGCAAATTGCCTGCTGTAATTCCCCGCATTACAAAAGAATTTTCACTTCAAAAAGTACTTAATTGGATGGAATAGATTTACGGTCTCTCAGGAAATCAAAGGATTTTTGGGAACAGGTGGAAAAATGGAGTAGAGGACAAAGATCAGCTATAATCATATTGAAAGATGGAGCAGACTCAGCAGCTGTATGCTCTACTCTTGTGTAAAATGTGGAGTTCTACTTTTCTACCTTTACACATGAAAAAGGAGCGAGCTTTTATAAGAGCATTACACCTTTTCAAAGTTAACAGATGTACTGGTATCAGTAAATGTGTCTTGGGGCAAGAGGAATGTAGCTATGGTTACCGTTTAACTCTATTTCTGCGCAAAAAGTCTCGTCATAATGCACGTTTCAGCACTCTACACCATCATACTCCATGACAACAGGGTCACTGCAACAGCCTCAGTACTCAACGCCAACAACTGCCAATTTCCAGACACCATCCTACAATTCATGCGCTTCATTCTCGACACAACATCATCACCTCCGACAGCCAGTTCTTCATCCAGACACAGAACAGCCATGGGGAACGATATGCCTACATTTTCATGCACAAGTTCGAGCAAGACTTCTTTGCTGCACAGGACCTCCAACCAACGCATTACACCAGGTACAGTGACAACATTTTCCTCAATTGGACTCATGGCGAGGAATCACAAACAACCACAGAGTGATATCAACAGGTTTCATCCCAACATCAGGCTTACCATGGACTACTCTTCAGAATCAAGCTCATTCTTGGACACACACATCTTCATCAGGGACAGACATCTCAATACCTCACTCTACCGCAGGCCCGTAGATAACCTCACGATGCTGCACTTCTCCAGCTTCCACTGCAAACATATTAAAGACGACATCCCCTATGGACAAGCCCTGTGCATACACAGAATCTGCTCAGATGAGGGGAAACTCGATGGACACCGCAAAGGTTTTGAAGGACATAAAAGAGTCGGATATGATGCTCATCTCATCGATCGCCAGTTCCAATGTGCCCCAGCAAAAAAACCATCATGACCTCCTCAGAAGCCAGACACAGGAAATGATTGACAGAGTACCTTTCTTCATCATCCAGTACTTCCCCAGAATGGTGAGATTATGCCTCGTTCTTTGTCATCGATGTGTTGAAGGTTGTAATGAGCACCTTGCCAAGATTATCCCTATGCCTCCACTTCTCACCTTCAAACAACTGGCAAACCTTAAACAGACCATTGTTCGCAGCAAACTACCCAGCCTTTAGGACAACATCGACCACAACACCACACAACCCTGCCATGGCAACATCTGCAAGACATATCAGATCACAAACATGGACTCCACCATCACACACAGGAACACCACCCACCACTTGCAAGGCAAATATTCATGTGATTCGGCCAGCATTGTCTATCTCATACACTGCAGGCAAGGATGCCCCGATGCGCAGGATATTGGCGAAATCATGCAGATGCTATGACAAGGGAACAATGGACACCATGCACCAATCGCCACACAGGAATGCTCCCTCCCATTTGGGGAATACCTCAACAATCAAGGACATTCAGTGTCCGATCTTCAGGTAAGCATCCTCCAAGGCAGACTTCAAGATACATAATGCAGAATCGCCGAGCACAGACTGATAGCTAAATTCCGTACCCATGATGATGATGATGATCTTAACCATGATCTTGGGTTCATGTCATGCTACATGTAATCCACTACACCTATCTATTTGTAAAATCTTCCTTACTTTCCTGGTTTAACAATTTATCAATGTGATGGCGTCATGATCTCCATCTTAGTTTGTACAGTTTTGAATTAGGTTAGGTTCTCAGCATGCAACTTCTATAACCGTCACATTATTCCAGTCACTTAGTTTGTCTACAGTACCACCTTATTGTTAATTTTTTGTAATTATCTCTCTGCCTCACTTAATCCGATTACAGATCATTCCTTCACTAGTTATTCAGCTGTTGACACTTTACTGTGCCCAACACTCTTGGACACGTACAGAGGCTTATTATTCAACACTGCACTCACTAGTTATATGATCTTTTGATCTCTCTGCCTATAAACTATGTGCCTGTGTGCTCTTCTCTCTCACTGAACTTAAAGGAAGGGGTTGTGCTCCAATAGCTTGTGATTTCAAATAATCCTATTGGATTATAACCTGGTATTGCAAAATGGAGGGCTTCTGACCTTGTGCACCCCAGTCCAACACCAGCACTTCCACATAGTGTATTTTATAATCTTCAACATTTGAAGCAGCTCATACAGCATGAGCTTTTTTAAATTCTGCTTTAAACCATAAAAGGACTTTTCTTATTATTGCTAATCTGTGTTTTCAAGACAGCTCTGATACCACCACAAAATCCTAATCGTCAAGAGAGAGGGGAACAATCTTATCAGACCTTGATAAACTAGAACTCAAAACCTTGGAATGCACTGCTAAGCCACTTTTGATGTTAATAACACATTGTATTTCAGCAAACTTGGCTTCAGATCAGGATTGCTCCTCTAGAGTTGCTTTCCCATCACTATCCAGCATATACTTCCTAATCACATGGTACCTGGCCAATATCTTCTCAAAGTTCCAAGTTATGCAACTCTTCATTTTTTTCCTCTGCTGTCAGAGCACAACTTTCTTTCTGACAAAAGGAACAACACATTCTGTGCAGTTGGGAATCATTCTCCACTCGATGATTATAACCTTTTATCAACACATACCCCAATGTAAAGCTATTAAAATGTTCTTTCCAATGTTTAACCATCTTCTGAATGCATGAAGTTCTTCAAGGGCTATAGGTTTCAAAAAGTTGATTGCTTCCTGCGGTCTCATTCAAAGAACAACACTCATGCATGGCTAGGAGCACCACAGCCAATCTTATTCCTCTCTCAAATGGACAAGGGTGCATTTATGTCAGAAATAGCATTCAAGAGTAGGAAACCTGTCCAATTTTCCCCTCCCTGAACCACAACTATAGCACTAGCTGCAGACAGATAGCACTTTACATATCAGGGCCATTCGTGAAGAGCTATTTTAACTCAAATAAAGCTTTTTCTGGGCCAGCCAGTTGTTATCAGGCTAAATTGCAGAACACACAGTTCTCTGTATGATTACTCGACACATACGAGATACAGATGGCAGTCTGTACAAGAGACTACGTCCTTTGGGGAATGTGGATGGTTAAAGATTTACTTGACAAATCACGTGAAACACTTTGAAGTATAATTCTAACCAGCTGCAGTACATCCTTTCTCCCTTGTTTTACTAGACTTAGAATATGACAGAAATGTATAGTTTTTACAAATAAGGCAACGTTTTCCCTCAAAAAAAGTCTGACAGCAATTGTGCAATGCCACACAACACATCAACACAGCAGAAGAAAACATTTGAGGCCCGGAAATTCTGATCTCACCGCTGCAAGGACTTTTATTGTAGAAAAATGGCTGTGATTAAACCAAAGTGACAGGCACTTTGCAGCTGAGGTTGAAGTATTTGTGCAAAAGCTGCAAACAGGGAAGGCGTTCCCTCCATTTTGCTTTTTTTTGCCAATTCAAAAACTTACTTTGCGGTGGATAGTTAGCATCTTGACTGGAAATGTCCTTCAGCCAAAGAAAATGTTACGCAGAGAATTTTTTTTAAAAAAAGAGTAAAAACAAAAGAGGGGATGGGGACAAAATTGGAGACATGGAAGGAAGGGTAGAAAGCATACAGAGGAATTACATAAAAGTAAGGCAGAGCATTCAGTTGTTCTGTGTTCAATTAGGTGAGACTGTTTACAATTGATGGTTACTTTGCCTGTTTGGTTAAGCCTGGCTTACTCAAGACTGTAAAGAAAGCTGTAGGAAGAGGAAGCTAATTGGGGAAGCATGCAGTAGGCATTCTGTAGAATAAACGGAATAACATTTGACCATGGGTGTCAGTCATGTCAGATCACATGGAACTAGATAAGGCATCCTGTCTTACCATCTCTGTAGACACAAATTTCTTTACATAATGTAAAAATAAGTTCCTGCACTCAAACTGGTGTAATTGCTGCAAAGCTTTAAGATCTTTAAAATATACTACAGATTATAATGAGGAAAAGAAAATAATTCAAGAAAAGTGGGACAGAAAGGAGACAAAAGCATAGGAGGAAAAGTTAGAAAAAATGTTTTTAAAGTTGAAGCTTCTTAGACCAGTTCAATCCAGAAGTTCTTGGTTAAAAAAAATACAAATGTTGAAAAAACAATTACTCGAAAAGTTGCAGATTTGATTATTGGAACTGATGTGAAAGGACTGCGGGTACTGTTGCGAAATTAAGTTTCTGCTCTATAACCACTGGGATCTGACTGAGGAAGTGGAAAGTAATTGCTCATGAAGTCCAGATAAAACCCACATCCTTGTGGCTTCCAGCCATAGCGCAAAGGTACCTAAAGTGATTTTTGCCACGTGATATCATAAAGTGTGGAAAGTCAGTTTGAAGGAGTGCAAGCTCCTATCTAAACACTCTGCTTGGAACAGAAAGCAACAAGAGACACAGTAATTCACTCGACACAAAACCTGCACATATGCTCAGGATAAAACCAATGTATTATGAAATGTATTCCACTATTATATTCTTGCTGAAAATATAAATCAGTTTAAGTTGAGTCGTAGAATAGATTTCTGAAATCTGTGATTATTGTGGATAATAGTAAGTGCTACCAGTGAAGTGGAACAATTTTCCAGCTTGCTGTTACTAACTATCATTTCAAGGCTGATTATGTTCACAGATTATGGCAGAGTTTGGTGGAATGATCTGGTTGCAGTTTAAGGAAACCAATTAAATTGCTTGTGATTAGATTTTGAACATCTATTTGACACAAAAAAGTATATTTGAACACTTATATAGATAATAAAATGTGAGGCTGGATGAACACAGCAGGCCAAGCAGCATCTCAGGAGCACAAAAGCTGACGTTTCGGGCCTAGACCCTTCATCAGAGAGGGGGATGGGGTGAGGGAACTGGAATAAATAGGGAGAGAGGGGGAGGCGGACCGAAGATGGAGAGTAAAGGAGATAGGTGGAGAGGGTGTAGGTGGGGAGGTAGGGAGGGGATAGGTCAGTCCAGGGAAGACGGACAGGTCAAGGAGGTGGGATGAGGTTAGTAGGTAGCTGGGGGTGCGGCTTGGGGTGGGAGGAAGGGATGGGTGAGAGGAAGAACCGGTTAGGGAGGCAGAGACAGGTTGGACTGGTTTTGGGATGCAGTGGGTGGGGGGGGAAGAGCTGGGCTGGTTGTGTGGTGCGGTGGGGGGAGGGGATGAACTGGGCTGGTTTCGGGATGCAGTAGGGGAAGGGGAGATTTTGAAACTGGTGAAGTCCACATTGATACCATATGGCTGCAGGGTTCCCAGGCGGAATATGAGTTGCTGTTCCTGCAACCTTCGGGTGGCATCATTGTGGCAGTGCAGGAGGCCCATGATGGACATGTCATCAAGAGAATGGGAGGGGGAGTGGAAATGGTTTGCGACTGGGAGGTGCAGTTGTTTGTTGCGAACTGAGCGGAGGTGTTCTGCAAAGCGGTCCCCAAGCCTCCGCTTGGTTTCCCCAATGTAGAGGAAGCCGCACCGGGTACAGTGGATGCAGTATACCACATTGGCAGATGTGCAGGTGAACCTCTGCTTAATGTGGAATGTCATCTTGGGGCCTGGGATGGGGGTGAGGGAGGAGGTGTGGGGACAAGTGTAGCATTTCCTGCGGTTGCAGGGGAAGGTGCCGCGTGTGGTGGGGTTGGAGGGCAGTGTGGAGCGAACAAGGGAGTCACGGAGAGAGTGGTCTCTCCGGAAAGCAGACAGGGGAGGGGATGGAAAAATGTCTTGGGTGGTGGGGTCGGATTGTAAATGGCGGAAGTGTCGGAGGATAATGCGTTGTATCCGGAGGTTGGTAGGGTGGTGTGTGAGAACGAGGGGGATCCTCTTGGGGCGGTTGTGGCGGGGGCGGGGTGTGACTTGGAGCCTGTGAGCTAGGTGCCTGATCTTTACAGTGAAATGGAGTGATCCATTTTGCTGACATTTCACAATGCCATACAACCAAAGCTCCAGTAATGTCCCTCCCCAGCCTTTGAACGCTTGACATGGAGCAAGGCAGTCATTCCACTATATTGATTTTAACTTTGCCACTACCTTGCTTCTACCGAGTGGAGAAAGTTAAAATCGTTAAAATGGAAAACGCCTCTTACACTGAGTCACTTATTTCTACTTTATGGCCATAGTAACACAATAGAAAGAGCATTTTATGTACTTATGATATTAGGACAGAATTTTAACCCACCCTGTAGATAGAACAGGGCTTTTGAGGAAATAAAGACACCTGAGTTTCAATTTCCACATACTGTTTATCATTGTTGCAGGGTAGTCTCACTTATATCAGCAGGTTGTCTAGTTTGAAAGGTATTTTTCACACTTGTACTGGGATGTAATAAACCAGTACACTGAATGAACTCCAGTCCAGAGTCAGTGAGCCTGATAAATACACAATAGCTGTTCTTAGAGTCATAAAATCAGAGATGTACAGCATGAAACAAGACACTTTGTTCCATCTCATCCATGCCGACCAGATATCCGAATTAATCTAGTCCCACTTGCCAGCATTTGGCCCATATCCCTTTCAACCCTTCCTATTCATACACCCATCCAGATGCCCTTTAAATGTTGCAATTGTACCAGCCTCCAACACTTCCTCTGGCAGTTCATTCCATACATGCATCACCCTCTGCATGAAAAAGTTACCCTTCAGGTCAATTTTAAATTTTTCCCCTTGACACCTTAATCCTATGCCCTTCCCTAACCTGGGGAAAGACCTCGACTATTCACCCAATCCATGCCTCATGACTTTATAAACCTGTATAAGGTCAGCCCTCAGCCTACAAGGTTCCAGAGAAAATAGCCCCAGTCTATTCAGCTTCTCCCTATAGCTTAAACCCTCCAACCCTGGCAACATCCTTGTAAATCTTTTCTAAATCCTTTCAAGTTTAACAAAATCTGTCCTATCAGGAACTGAAACAGAATTCGCTGGAAAAGCTCATCAGGTCTGGCAGCATCTGTGAAGAAAAAAAGTAACACAGTTAACATTTCGGATCCAGTGACTCTTCCTCAGAACTGCCGAGCTTTTCCAGCGACTTCTGCTTTAGTTCCTGATTTACAGCATCCATAGTTCTTCTGGTTTTTAAATATTTTTCCTGTAGAAGGAGACCAGAATTGAATGCAGTATTCCAAAAGTAGCCTCACCAATGTCATAGTAGAGCCACAACATGACCTCCCAACTCCTATACTCAACGCACTGACCAATAAAGGCAAGTGTATCAAACGCCTTCTTCACTACCCTGTCTACTTGCAACTCCACTTTCAAGGGGCTACAAAGCTGCACACCAAGGCCCCTTTGATCACTGATGTACTCCTCTAAATATGGCACATTATGGGGTCAATTTACAATTACTGAAAATGCTGGAAATTTGTAACATGCTAGAAAACTATTGCCTTTTAATACCATTCAATTTTAAACACAATGTTAGAAAAACGCAGCACTTTGTTTTGAATGTTTTCCGACATGATCCCAAAGAGAACCACATTTTCTCATAACGAGGCACTAATTAGCCAACATTCAATATTTCACAATTACATTATTTATAACACTTTTTGGATAAAAACTGGCTAGTTCACATAATGCAAACAATTCCTACCTGACTCGTTCAAATCTAGTAAAATGTGAGATTTGTTTTAGTCTTTTATTTATCATTGACTGATGTACACAGAACATTGTCGATCTTTATACACAAGCTTTTGAATAAATTTGATGGACATCTAACTACTTTTTATTAATATGGCCTCATCACTATTCAGTGACATTACTTTGATTCATAAAATCGGCGCCGATTTGAGAATGGTTGTAAAATTACCTTGCTGTGAAGAGTTAAGTAATTATAACCACTATAAGTCACCATTAACTGAATATCTGCAAGCAGAAAAATAAACTTTCCTGTAGCTGACCTTAATATCATTCTGAAAACTGGTTGGGACAATAACAGCTGGTTATTTAAGATTTTTTTTTAAAATAAAAAATGCCTACAGTATGGAAACAGGCGCTTCGACCCATCAAATCCACACCGAACCACAAAGCATCCCACCCAGACCCACCCCAGCTCCATATCCCTGAAAACTACGGGCAATTTAGCACTGGCAATCCACCTAACCTGCACATCTTTGTACTGTGGGAGGAAATTAGAGCATCTGGAGGAAACCCACGCCGACACAAGAAGAACGTGCCAACTCCACAGAGACAGTTGCCCGAGGGTGGGATCAGGCCTGGGTCCCTGGCGCTGTGAGGCAGCAGTGCTAATCACTGAGTCACCAGAATACCCTAATGAATGTATGTGTACAACGGAAAACACAAAGCAAGAAGGAATATTGTAATATGCAATACAATAACATTTCTAAAGATTTAATAAAACAGAAACAGGCTGTCATAACTGGAGCCAAGGCCAGGGGAATCTTATTGACTATGCGATCCTTGCTTGGGGTTGTTAACTTGAGAGGCCCACCTGACAGATATAAACAGGAGACTCTGGTCTTCTCAGTCTAGGGACTGGCTTTGAGCTAACTGGTTAGAGTCAATGTACTGTGCACATGTAAACAAAGTGTGACTTTGTGATAGAATACTGGCAGTTATTTCACAGTTGTAACAGCATATGGAACAATAGGTACATAAATTACACCATCTTGATTACTACAATAATTAATGTTGTCATGTATAATGACTTAATAGAAGAATAATTATTGATGGGGTTATGATTAAATTGCATGGAGCTTGTGTTCTAGAGAAATGTTAGAAACCATTGTTCTTTCTTCCCTTAAGGGGTATTCCGTTCATTTGCCAATTCTGTAAAATATATGTAAGTGGCCACCTGCTTTCTATTTATCACTTGCAGGAAAGCATGTTTCTGTTTGCAGTTCATAAATACACACTAAGGAGAAACACATTCTGCCATTAAGTCACAGTAGAGTAAAGTTACACAAGTTGTAATATTTAGAAAGGAATTTGTATAGATAATAAAGCAGCAGGCTACTACGATGCAAACAAAGAAATGTGTGACAATTGTGTGTGTGGATGTATGACTCTCAGGAGAGAATGTCTAATGACTTTTTGAAAACAACGCAAATGTCAGGCATGTGGCATGGTGGTTGTGAATGGTCTGTTCTTCGGGACTTTCACTTGCAATGTAGCTTTTTCATTCTGTTTTAAAGAATGTGTCAGTCCACGCTGAGTTAACCAATAAGCTGCTTTATTTTGCAGTCAATAAATTGTCACACAAGGTACTTTATATCATTAGTTACCTTATAATCAAGGTAAGTTCAGTCAATCATGCAATAAGAAAATTAAAATATGGTAGTTTCTAAAATTATGCTTGACTTCATATACACATAAATATACAGATCTTATCTCAGTCATCGTCAACAATTACTTGCTAATGAGTATGATTGCTCCCCCCCATGAAATTCTGTATGTATTTATATCTATAGGTTTGGTACCTAAAGGTATGGTTTGTACATGCAATATATACTGTATATTTATGACTACATGTATCAAATGGACTAAGTGTAGACTGTATTTGTATATACAGAGATATAGTATTGTGTATCTTGTACATATATTGTGCAAATCAAAAGTACGTGTTCTTGTGATCCACAATAAATCAGGGTGCTCTGTAGAATCCAGCTGCCTGCTTGTAGCTCAGCTTTCTACATTCTGTTGCTCTGGAATAAAGGATGTGAACTTCAAAATGGAAAAACAGGAAAGTAGCAGGAAAAGGAAACATCGTCTGATCCAAAATAAAATCGGAATTAATACATTCTCAAAATTGTTCCATTTGATGGCTTGTGGTATGAGAATCTAAGTTAAATAAATCAAAAGGTGTGTAAATATGTTCTTATATTGTCTCCTTTTGCTTTTGTCCAACTTCTGCTCAACGATAGGCTGATTTCATCTGAAGTATCAAAGGGAGACTTTTTATTTGTTTGTAACAAAAGTAGTATTTATGCAGTGCCTCAGGATATGCGAGATATGCCCAAAATGATTCATGGTAATTGGTAAATTCAGGGAATCACATGCTCTCTGAGGGAGCTGTGATTGAAGAATTTTCCTTCGGGCAGCTCTTCACTAATGAATGAAAAGAAAGCCTTGCATTAAATTACAGTAACTTTTGCAACCACAGGATGTCCTGGAAACATGGCAGTCAGTCAATCTATGCACAGTGAGATCCCATCAACAGAAATACAATGAGCAGTAAAGCTGTTTTTGTCCTTGAACAAGCTGCACAAGATCTTTTAAATGCACCTGAATCAGCAAATGAGCTGATCTTATATCTCGACTGAAACATAGAATCTTCAGTAGTTTAGCATTTCTTTGATAATGCATGAGAGTGTCAGTCTGGATGTCTGCACTCAGATTGACTCACTCACAGTGGGACTTGAAATCAGACCTTCTGTTAGAAGGAGGAGTGCCACCAACTGAGCTGCAGCTGACAAAAATCACAAGCATTACCTTACATTGAATAGTACTAAGAAGAGTAGGGTATTCTTCCAATCTGCCCAGAACCTTTTCTTCAATTAATACTACGCAAAAAAAAAGCAAACTTGAATTTTTTCTCATGACAATTTGTGAAATATTCCGTTCAAAGGAAGTCATTCTATATGATCCACTAACGCAAATGTTATCTAATATAATGGCACAAGTGATCCTGAACACAAGTCACATTTTTTTGTGTGTTCTGTAGAGTAAGCATTGCGATCTTCAGGATGATCCATTCTTTACAATATTGTCTGATCTATGAAAATGTAGTGGATGCAACTGTACTGTAATCCCCTTGTTTCAAGGAAAAAATAACTTGAAAATTGCAATAAATACTTTTATAGCAATTCAGTTATTTTTGATATTATTACTGGCAACAAAAGTACTTTTCCATAATGCATACTTTGCAAAGGATATATCCAGATGTATGTGGATTGGCATATTGACCTTTCATCCTTCAGGCCAGAGAGTGTGTATGCAGCTAAGGCTGTCAAGCTGAAAGTCGCTAATCTGTTAGTTGAAAGGGTTCTCTCTGAGGCACATTTAAACTCTCCTGTTCAGATAGACCATAAAAGTGGCAGTGAAAATTGAGCTTCTCTTTCAAGAAGTACTAGAACTAGAAGTACTTGACTGTAAAAAAAAAGTTAAACGAGGGGCATGGAAGGTTATCAAAAGTTTCTTCTAAAATAAAATTATCCAACCCAGGCCTGTCAGAAAGCTCCTCAGACAGGCCCTGTATAAGTAATTCAAATTCATTTACAGTAGGGTAATAAATTGTGAATTTTGCAGCTACAATTCACCAAAAGTCTGTTGCTTCTTTTAAAACACTGTGACCTTGGATGTGCAACGAGTGCAGTCTCAGGCAAACATGTCAGGAAGAATTCAGCTAGGATTTTCCAATTGCTCAATTAAGCGTGGAAGTGAGTGTGTTTAATGGCAACTGACATGCCATTCCCACCAACAAGAGAACATTGTGGAATACCTGCAGCCGATAGGTCAGCATGTACAGGTATCCTACCTATCAGGAGCCTTGGTATGAGCAACCTGGGACACCAGAAAATGCTACCCAATCAGGGGCTGGTAGCTTCTGGATCTTCAAAGGTGAGTTTTTTTTATTAAAGAGTCACAGTTTCTGGATTATGGGGGTGGGAGGGAGTGGGGGGGCCAGGAGAATCGATAGCATGATCTGGGGTGTGGTTTCGGAGGCCACCCATTTGCCACTTGCCCCAGACTGCAGCAGCAGAAAGCAATGCTTGACTTGATAGGCACGTCACCATGCTTGCCATTTAAGATTCGAGCCACCTTTCTCACCAGTCAGGGAAGTAGGTGATCAGGGACGTGTTGACTTAAGGCTCTTGAATGAACAAGAATTGACCACTTAGGGAACTTCATTGCTGGCGAGAGATAATGGGAACTGCAGATGCTAGAGAATCCGACATAACTAAGCATGGAGCTGGATGAACACAGCAGGCCAAGCAGCATCTTAGGAGCACAAAAGCTGACGTTCGGGCCTAGACCCTTCGGGTATGCTCCTAAGATGCTGCTTGGCCTGCTGTGTTAATCCAGCTCCACACTTTGGTATCTCCTTCATTGCTAGCGAGTTAAGTATATCACCCACAGATATTCCTGCTGAGCATTTAATTGGAGAAGAAGCGAGAAGGCAAACTCATCCAATTATTTCCTCTTTTCACCACCTACACAGAAGGGAAAACTCCAACCGAAATTCCAACTTACAAAACTGGGATAGATGTACAAAAATGACAAAAGTTGTCTTATTGTGGCATGCTTATTTGGTGTGTCACTGGATAAATAGCAGTTGTGATCCTGTAGATAACAACCACTTTCCCAGAAAAGATCTTTTCTTAATGTTCTAAGTTCTGGAGAGAATGTGGGATCGTATTACTCAGATAGAGGATCAGTCATGATCATGTTGAATGGTGGAGCAGGCTTAATGCTTTACTGCTGGTCCCATTTCCTATATTCCTATGCCAGAGGTTGAAAGCAGTGATGATATTATTGTTTGATGTCTGAGTCTTTAGGGCTTTTACCACTGCCAGGATCTTTTTTCAATCATGTCTACTTTGAATTCACAAAGTCAGTCTGTGCATTATTTCAAATATTCCATGACTTACACTAGTAATTCTATCCCTAGAATGTGCAGGTCACTTTGAATTCCTTCATTAAAAGGTATTCCATGGATTTTACTACTGTGGGCTAGCTAACTTTTAAAGGGACACATACAATGTTTGCTATACATACACCACCCTTTTGCAGAAGGAATTGCTGAAAGTTAAAATAATGTGTGCGTTTGCCTACTTGATGTCACAAGCTGCCTCATTGTTTTTATGGCATTGCTTACAGGCTGTTTATCTCATCCATATGTTACCACATGCTGGTGTGAGAACACACACCAAAACCAGACTGATAATGATGGGAATGCTCATGGTCCCATGCAGACAAAGGTCATGACCCATCATTAAGTTTTCTCCCAGAAGTCAGATGGGTCATTATGGGTCATCCATAGATTATAAATAGATTGGTACCCTTCTCCCGTAACACTGCAGTCCTTGGGAATCAAGAATATTATAAAAACAGAGGTAGCTGTACACAGGGTCAGATGCTTTATACAACTTGTAATAACACATATCAACCATACTCAAATCACAGGCACAAATATCATACTGATATCCCTCATCTAGTTTTAATTTCAATGCTACATTAAGAATTTTCCAAAGTTGTTCCAGTGTAGATGGGAGGCATGCATCAGGACTCCGAGGAATCCATATTGTAGCACTCTTCAAAATAATTGCTTGGAAACTTGAAATTTCTGCAGGGCAACTTGTTTATGCCAGGAACCCTACAAAGATCTCCATTTAAAAAAACTCAGACTTCAGATGATTCTGTTGAAATTAAGTAAAACAGTTACTAGGAAATGTTAGGCTATTAAATGCATCATGTATCTCTTGGGCAACTAGAACCCACACAATTCCCAGACCCTGACCTGACAGCCCTCTATCGGTGCTAATGAGAGAATTGTTAGAATGGTAGTACGGAACTGAATTTCTTCAGCAGAATCATCTCAGAAATGGGGAGCTCCTTTCTTTTGTTGTAAAGAGCTGAGTGGCAACCTGCAGGAGATTGTCACTCAGCAGGAAACCTGAAGTAGACTGTTCAGTGTGATTTAAGGTCTGTAAATACAGCAAAGTCTGGACTTAAGCAGGTTAGATTTCTCATCACTTTCCCTGTTTGAGAGTTAAAAGCCCAACTGCAGTTCTTGAGTGCATTATGTCGACTCACGTTCCAATATAGCCCAAGATGTACTCCTCAGTTAGACTTACTGCAGAAAATGTTGCAGTAAACCTGGTCTGAAGGAATTTAAAACATGAAGTGTCAACATACAAAGGCACTCCATCAGTAATGGTCCTGTCAGTGCCTAGGGTATCATATGAAATCTGAATCCATTCAAATTGAACTATCCCAATACAGATGTTTCTTTTCATTTGGGACATCTTTACATTTGAACAGAGACAGAATGAGCGGGATCATAAGAGAGACTTCAAACACATCATCAAGTTTGGTACAACTGCCTGATGTGAACTGTACTGTGTGTAGACAAATCAGGTTTCAAGTGAATCAGATTTCAAACCACAAAAAGGAAAGCAATTGTCTAGAAGTCCTGCATTAACCGATGGATGGATATCATAAGCGTATTTTGCATCTCAAATTAAACATTTTTATTATTTGGTAAAAGGCTGAAAAGTTTCAGAAGAACGACATGCAGTTATATAGCACTTTTTATGACCTCAGGATGTCCTGATGTGCCTTCCAGCCATGAAGCACTTCTGAATTGTAGTCATTTTTTGTAATCAGGGGGAACAAACAGCCAATTTGTGCATAGCTCCAAAACAATGCAAATCAAGACTGAAGGAGAAATATTGGCCAGGATACAAGAAAGAACCCTCCTTCTCTTCTTTAAAATAGTTGCAAGGCATCTCTTACATCACTGAGAAGAAACAAGACCTCAGTTTACCACTTCCAAGAGACTAGTTATTTTCTGAACAAAAATGATATAATTGCTGATGTATTTACTCTTTATGTGCACACTGTTAACTATGCAGTTCACGTCTGAATGTGGAACCTCATTTCTTTTGCTTTGTACAGTTGATGATCTAAGGGCAGAAACTACATTGGCCAACATATCATTAAGATGTTTGACACATTCATACTAAGTCTGTCTGCTCACAGTTGGAAAAATGTTGCGTTTCTTCCAAAAGAAGAAACAGGATTTTGGTACGAGAGTGGCAAGATGTCTATACGAGTGCATGGCCCACAATTTATTTTTCCCCCTTCTTGCTGTTTGTGTTTAATTTCCAAATGCACATGGTACAGCTAACTGCTGCTTAGTAAGGGTAACATACTTGCTCTCGGGACATTAGACGTTGCACATTGCACTGTGCACGATCACACTTGAGTTGGATATTCAGGAGGGGAGTTCCTTCTGATAGTGGGACATCTCAGAGTTGACATGCAGTGCCCTCAAATCTATGTACAGAGTCACTGGACTCTGTGCAAATAAAACCTGCAATCCTCACAAAACCATTTGCTGACTTTGCCCAATCATCTCTCTCAGAATTCAGTGACCTTTCATATTGAACAGCTCATAATGAATTGGAAAATGTTGCCATTATTATTAGCTCCAGGCTGGAAGAAGCCAGGCACTCAATCACAGTCAGTGGCAATGTCATTCATGTCCTGCTCTAATACTGCAGCAAGTGGCAGGTTCCAGTGAGGATGTCCTTTATGAAGTTTCATCACACCCACTGTTCTTCACTGAGATTCAGGCAGGAGAATGACTTCCTTAACACCCTGTGTGAATGTAGCCTGTCATTGATAGCTTTCCTTCTCTAGCCTCCTCCTCTCTCCTCCAGCAGCTTATCCTGTTCTGTAAGGCCTCTGTTCATATTATTTGCACTTCTTTTGCAAAGAGTCTCTTCAACTATGAGGTTCAGAGATGGCTAGCTGGAGGTTTAATCTCCACAATGGTATTGCTAGCAATAAATCAGTGTAACAAGAGGCTGGACACTATTCAGGACAAAGAAGCTAACTCAGGTTTACGATTAATTGATTGCTTATGGATATGGTGCCATTCACACCCTGTCCTTAGACAACAAATCCTGGACCACTAGAATCTGTAAGTACAAAGGGTAGCAGGTACATGGAAATATTACCACCTGCAAGTTCACCTCCAAGCAATTCACCATTCTGATGGGAGAATATAATTGCTGTTTCTTCAGTGTCACTGGATGAAAATCCTGGAGCTCCCTCCCTAATGACATTGTGGGTCTACCTACACCAAAAAAATTATAACAGTTCAAGGCAGCATCTCACCATAACATTATCAAAGGCATAAACAACAAATGTTGACCAGCCAGCGACACCCAGCAATCACCAATTCCTTCTGCTGCATACACCTAGGAGCTGCTCCCCAGGTATCCAGAGAACACTGACTTCAAGGAGTTGTATTTCATTGACATTTTGTTGTGGCTGAGGAGACAATGGCCATGTGGTATCGTCACTGGACTTCTAATCCAGGGATGGACCTGGGCTCATGCATGGATAGTGGAATTTGAATTCAATAAAAATCTGGAATTAAGAGTCTAATGATGACTATGAAACTGTTTTCAATTGTTGGGAGAGAAACCCATTGGCTTTATTAAAGTCCTTAGGGAAGGAAGCTGCCATCCTTATCTTGTCTGGTATGCTGTGAGTCTGGAGACACATGTAATGTTTTTGACCATAAGCAATAAATACTGGCCTGGCTGGTGATGGCCACATCCTGTGAATGAATTTTAAAATAAATGGGTTCTTTTGTTGAACACAAGGACTGGCTGCTGCAAAATTTGATCTTCAGCATACTGCTTATGGCTCAGTTCAGGGTTAAAGAAATTTGACACTTCAAGCGTTTTTCTTGAACACCTAATTGTATCACAGCCTTTTAATTAAAGGCACCTATAAGTTGCTGCCACAACAAAGAAATAACAGACTCTGTTACAAAGGCTTTAGTATAATATGCATTCTGTATTACTTCAAAAGGCAAGGCTTTGTAAACAGGGTGCATTATATCTATTTTGTAAAAGAATAACAGAAACAAAGCCCCAAATTTGAGGAAGGATGTTGGTGTTGAGAAGGGGGTGGGGTACTTTAGAAAAATGGACAGTCAATGGGTTCTATTATTTTAATCAGGATCGGTCATTATTTAAAAATTGAGGTGCACTGCTATGCAAGTTGCCTGAAGCCCTGGTGCTGAATCCGGTGATGTAGTCAGTGCTGTTTTGTTACCCTCTGAACTGGGAATGGAACTATCTGACCCTTATTTTTCAAGGCAGCAGAGATTAACCAAGTCAGACATTGCCCTTGGGTCTGATTAATAACCAGAAATGAATCCCAGTGCTGAGAATGACTTGAGGCAAACACTGAACAAACACAGGGGTGGCCTTTCAGACAAGTGCCACAGGAGCATGTTAAATTTCCTTCCTATATGGTTTCCATGAGACCACATTTGCTGAATGTTTAGATTTCCACCCGCTGGCTATCTTTTATAAGCAAAGGACTTCTTCTGTTGCACTGGTACAGACTGTACCACAGATGGACTGTGAGCAAGAGACAGGCTGTGAAGTGACAATTTGTTGCAGATTTTAAAAACTGTGCCAAACTTTAAGTTCCTCCTACTTAAATGCATGTGGTTTGAGGAACATTTAATGGCTCTGGAATTAAATCAGTGACAGTAGAATACAGGAAATTTCTGTAAAGAGCAAGATTCTCCTGGCAAATAGACATTGCTCTCAACAGGAACTGACAAGGGATTGATGTGTATCCTTCTTTTTGCTACACACGTAAAGAGTGCTGAACAGCTGTTTTTAATATCACAGCAACAATCTCATTCTCGATACTCCCAAAGGTTGGTGCTACATTCAGAGTCAATCACTGCTGAAGTGGCAGCAATCCACTGCAATTAGCTGTTCATATCCAGACAATATGCTTTTACAAAAAAAAATTGGGCCAATTTAAGCTTCTTCCCAGAATCCTGACGTACAATGCCTACTGAGCCAAAGGTGCAGTTTTGTTAAGTTTGGTGAAAGAGATCCTGTGTCACAGAAGTAGTGTCCCTCCCTCTGAACCGGAAAACCTGGTTCAAGCCCCACTTCCTCCAAAAGGTGTACTTGCAATAATTGCGGTTTCCTTTTTATTCTTGCCAGTGTCATTGTGGTTTTCACTACTGTAGGATCTCTTATGGCAATGTGGTAGTGTCCCTACTTGACAGGCAGGATCCCTAGCTTCAGATCCCACCTACAATATGTCACAACACCTCTGAGCAGTTGACCAAAAGCAACTCTGGTCCTCGTTTGCATTTTTGGGGAGATTGTTGCTGGACATGGCTGAACAGCTTGATGAACAATTAAAATACTTTGGGCTCATCAAAAAACTTGGGTCGAGGAGATTAGTCTTTGACAGTTTACAAAGGGGTGTATTTATGAAGCACTTTTTGTAACACCAGATGTCTCAAGGCACTTCGTACTTGATTGAGCTAACAGAAATCCAGCCATCAATTTTGTCCACAAATAGTAAATGGGATAGCGACTAGATCATGTGCTTTTGTGATGATGATCGTAGGAAAAATATTGACCAGAATGCCAAGGACAACTTGCCTGCTCTTTTTCAGAATGATGCCATAGAAACTTTTATATCCAATGGAACAGGCAGTTGGGGTCTCCAACATTAACATCATTTGAAAAAACAGCATCTCTGACAGAGCAGTTTAAAGCCAGTACTGCATTAAAGTGTCAGCTATCCTGGTTCATGGTCAAGTTCATGCTTCATAGTTCATAGTATCCCTACAGTGTGGAAACAGGTCTACCCAACAAAGTCCTCATTGACCCTCAGAGGGTCCAACCCAGACCCATCCCCCTATAACCCACAGAACCTATGCATACCTGAATACTACAGGCAATTTAGCATGGAAAATCCACCTGGCCTACACTTCTTTGGACTACGGGAGGAAACTGGAGCACCTGGAGGAATCCCGCACAGACACTGAGAAAACATGCAAACTCTACACAGGCAGTGATCGGAGGGTGGAATCAAACCCACGTCCCTGGTGCTGTGAGGCAGCAGTGCTAACCACTGAGTTCTGCCGTTGGAATTTATCCTTAAAAGGAGGCAAAAGAGGTGGAAAAGTTTAAAGATTAAATCCCTAAGGATCTGAATAGAAGACCACCATTTCTGGGACAAGGGGAAGCAGGATATACAGGAGAACAGAGCTGGAGGGAGAATTAGCGATAGGAATTTGGGAGGACATCAAACACCAGGGTTGCCTCATCCTATTTTAAATTCCCAAAAAGGGTAGCTCAGATGAACTCAACCCACTCTCTTTATAATTTCACACAACTGACAAAAGTCTAACTGCTTCAGTGCAACAGATCTCAAGAATAGCTGGAGTAAGAAGGAAAGTCATAGTGGTGAGACAGAAGGCCAGAGTATGGGACCCAGGGTGGGGGCTGGTTAAATCACAGCCCCCATTCACTGTACACAAACAAGCTTACATTTGGATTGAGTCATGGTACATATTTACCTTACAGTAATGGTTCAATATTGCTAAATTAAAACAGCATTTACATGGCTTTATTTTAACACTTTCAATATACCTGTAGTCAAAATTAGAAATTGCTACATTCAGCTTCTCTCCAGCATCCTTTTTCTGAAAGTCAGGTGTCACTGAATTCACTGGCTCCATCAAAAGTTGAAGCAATCAAGCACTGTTCAAGGATTTGTAATCAGACAAGCTTAATCAAACATGACACTGGCCATTTAGGATTCCATATATACAAGGATGCGGGGCACCCAATGACTCATGCTGCAGGATGGTTTGAGTATCAATGTCTGGAATGGAGAGTGGGATGCCAAAACAGGCAAAGGCAAAAAATACAACAAATAGGAAAAGAAATCCTTGTACATCACAGGAAGTGATGTCAGTGGATTGCAAAATCCAGTAAAATGAAATAGAAAACAAGACTGTGGTAAAATGTAACATCTGCTTTGCATTTTGAAGATATGTATCCTGTCTTGGAAGGCCACGTTGGCCATGGAAACCACTTACGTCATGAAAATGTAACTGCTGTGGAGTTTCAGTCAGATTTATTTATCTGTGCTATGTAAATTGAGCACTCATTTAGGTTTTAACTTTAATCTTTTTAACACACCGTGATGCCCAAAAATTATATATATAGTTCCAAACCTGAAGAAACTTTCTAGAATTCCCTTGGAGCTTGAACAACAAGAGCCCTGGAAGCAATCATTACTTTCTCCTTATCTCTGCCTCCTGAACTCCAGAGCACAGCATACTGAAAAATTCCTATTTGCAGCTCAACCATCAGTTTTTCCATTGAACATTTACTCAATACACAAAACTCCTGTAAACCCATGACACAAAGGTCAAATACACTCTTTTTCACAAGGTACGCCTATTGTCTGAGAACAGGGCTTCATATTAATGTCATATCATCTTTGTTGTAAGTCTAAAGGTCACAAGCTTATGTTGCACCCAGTTCTTGAGCATCTAATCCAGTCTGATGCTTCAGTCACTGCTGCATTGTCAGAGGGAGTATCAGTCTGATAAGACATTGACTGAAGGCCAAGTTCAGGGTGAATGCAAAGGTTGCCATGGCACTGTTCAAAACGAACAAGATGTTCTCGCTGTGCAGTGACTGACATTCTTCCCTCTATCAAAAGCAAACAGATTTTTGTCATTGTCTTTCTGAGTGTGTGTTTTGGTGTGCAGATTGACTGCTGGTTTCATCTGCGTAGCAATGATTACACTTCAAAAGCAATTGGCAGCGAAGCAATCGGAGACTTCAGGAGAATATGCTAGGATCACAAACTTTTAATGATTTAGCACTACACACGAAGAAGAATGGGGAATTGGAGTTTGAATATTTAACAGAATATTTGTTTAATATTCAAATTGATGGCTGGCGGAGTAGTACAAGCGACGAAAATGGTCGATCACTAGACAGAAGAGAAACACAGGAACACATCAATTTGCACTTCCAATTTATCACAAGGCGAGTTCCACACCTTTGTTGGGAGAGTGTTATTGTGGAGACCAGATTCTTCTCTGCAGGAATGATCAAACATTGCTTTCAGATGCAGGTTTCCGACCTGCCTTCTGTCAGCTGGTGCTTCTGGTGAATGATAGGAGTGGTCTAGGAAGTGGAAGTGCGAAGGACATTTAAAAATATCCAATATCATAACCAAAGAAATCCTAATCATTAAGCACCCCATTCTATTTTCAGTTATTAGTTCGGCAATGAAAGGGAGTCTGAATAAAAAGGAACCCTTGGTAAGAGCTCTGGCTAACAGTTTATTTAGTCAATGGTGACCACCTCAAAAATACTTTCCAGTCAGACACAGCTAGGGACCACAATAGACTGTCAATTATAAATTCTGGCTAAATCCCATTTCTGAATAACATGAGGACAGTGACAGAGCCAGGAATCCAGAAATTTGCTTCATAGGAACTTGTGAAATGGGGAGGACTAAGGGCAGTCTGGTTAACTGGGCCAAAGGTTTCAATGTGCTGTGCTCATCTCCTGCTTCAGTTCACATACAGACATGTTGCTGGCATTAGATGATTTTTAGGAAAATTAATACGTATGTGTCAGAGCTTTAAGAAACATAATATCACGTCAGCAAGTTTACAAATAACAATGGTTTGAAGGGATGTGATTGTTTCAGGTTGACATCAGGAGGTAAGGTTGTTTAAAAAAAACATTCATAGACCTATCAGAAAGTTTGCCCACAACGGATCACATTATACCATATGGTGAGGGGAGTGCAACATATTGGGTAATTTGCTGGACCAAATGATCCAGAGAAATAGGTTCAGTTATTTCTATGGAACGGGAGGAATATAAAATCAAAATTAACAAAATCTTGAGTAAAAAAAAGTCAGACATTAAACTGCAATTTGGGAGTTAGGAACTCTTAGATAAGCGTAGGGGTTGGTTAGATCAATTGGCTGGACAGCTGGTCTGCAAAGCAGAGTAAATGCAACAACACTACTTTAATTCTTGCACAGGCTGACAGAACCATGAAGGACTTTTGTTCTGAATCTCTCCTCTCCCTTGAGGCATGGTGAGCCTCATGTTAGGCCACCACTGGCTGTCTCTAACACGAGACAGCAGCCCTATGGTCTGGTCAGGCTATGGCAACCTCATCTTTTAGATTAAGTCTCATGGCTCGTGCAGGACAGATGAGGTCTGCAGATCGGTCATGATAGAATTTACTGCACAAACCTTTTCTCTTCCACTAAAGTATCACGGCAAGCCGAGAGACTTCCCAATTCCTGACATCTGACAAGAGTAAAAATCCAGGACCTGCTATCTGCTCAGTCAGCCCTTCTCCACTATTGTTTTCTTCTTCTGTGTGGGCCTCAGAGGCCTGTGCGTAGCAGCAACTTCTGGAACTGGAAGAAAATACTGTAAACAGCATCAGCATGCCAACGGCCATCTACAGATCCTGAGAATGGCTTGCACAGCTTAAAGGAAAGGTGGCTTTCCTGTGCTGGGTGAGGTCTTCTGTTAGCATCTTAATCTTCACCTGTTGTATACAAGCGGCAGTAATGTGACAGGACCTGAATCACATGAGTTTTATTCGATAGCATCCTAGGAGTCGCCACTTCCTGGGGCAATCATAGCGTTTATGATCTCCCCCCTCCCCCCTCAACACACCACCCCTTCAAATGATCAAATTCCTGTATCTTATCTCCATTCAGAAATCTTTGCTTTAAGTACAAAAGCCCAAGTTAGAGCATTTGGCTGCTATATACTGCCTATTTCATCCATCTGCAGTTAAAAATCCTCAACTTAGTGACAGGCTTTAATGCAAATAATGTTATGACTCAGTGGCCACTGAAAACATTCCAGCAAGTCACCACTGCATCAGCTTTCGATGGGAATGTACAATAAATCGACGAGTGTTTTTTTAAGTGCCCAGAGAAAGATAACTTAATGGTAATAAGAATACGAAACTTCCCATCACAGGGATGGGCTGATACATTTTCCCCTGGATAAAAATGTTTGTTTGCCCTTTAAACAACTTCAGCAGTAAATATTTGAGTGTTTAAAAATAAAGTTTATTTATTCACCCACTTCCTCCAATATTGAGATGGGATACCTCATGGGAGTAAAGTTTGGATATCGGTAAATTTACACCTCAGTCTCAGTCTCCGATTTATTGTCAATGGTTTGTGTTGAGGCAGATCTCTTGTTTGTTGAATGTTCTGAAGGTGAAATAATTGCCTCAAACGACACCAAGTTGTGAGGGTTCTCAGAGTAGATTTTCCAGACAGTTGGCTCTCGAGTAAACTTGTGCTGGCATAGGTCAGAAGAATCTATTTGGTGTGTGCCATGGTGGCTCAGTGGTTAGCACTGCTGCCTCACAGCTCCAGGAACCTGGGTTCGATTCCAGCCTTGGACAAATGACTATGTAGAGTTTGCATATACTCTTTGCCTGCGTGGGTTTTCTCCCACAGTCCAAAGATGCCCAGGTTAGGTGGATTGGCCATGCTAAATTGCCCAGTGTCCCTGGATGTGTAGGCTAGGTGGATTAGCCATGGGAAATGCAGGGTTATGGGGATGGAACGGTGAGCTGGGTCTGGGATGCTCTGAGGGCTGATTTGGATTCAATGGGCTGAACGGCCTGCTTCCACACTGTAGGGATTCAGTGACTTTTTTTCTGTTAGTACCTCTCACTGGCAAGGTGCTGGTAGCTTGCTGACTTGCAGTTAGTTCAAGAATTGACTTTTTGACCATTCACGTGGGTGATTCGGTGATGGGCAAAAGAATTGTACAGATGTGTGCAAGGCATAATTTAAAAAAACAAACACTGGGTTCTACAGTCATTCTAGTCTGAAAATGTCTGATCTCAGATGAAGACTCGAACAGCTAGGTGGTCTACTGCTGACCCTATGTTCTTGGCCTGTTCCTGGGTTTGGCTAAAGTTGCCATCCACAGGTTCAAGCAGTGGGCCATGGTTCTGACTGCTTGCTTCTCTTCTGCAGCTGCATCTATGCCTACATTTGTCTGGAAAGGGAAAATGTGGTGTCCACCAGCAGCCTTGAGGTTTTTAATACAGATGTGGGTATGGCGGAGGCACATTATTTCACCAACTCCATTTTGATTTAGTCCCATCCTTTGTTTCGTCCTCTATTTGATTTTTTTTTAATTAGGGAAAGGGTCTGGAAGGGAAAGTTGGAAATGAGTTGTGCTAAACTATTGACTTACAACTAAATCCTTGCAAATCTGAAAGATTTTTTATCTGCATATTGAATGAGGTAGCAATCTGTCTGATAAACATGAAGAAATGTTTTGCTGAGATCAGGAGCCTTGTGGAGCCAAACTAAGTTTTGGTGAGCAGGTTATTGTTGAGGAAGTGTTGATCAAAAGCACTGTTGAGCACACCTTCTTCCATCAATGTGCTGATCTATGAGAGTAGAATAATAGAGTAAACGACTGGGTTGGGTTTGTTCTTTGCGTGGACATGACATACCTGGTCAATCGTGTACTTTGCCAGGTTGATGCCATTGTTCTAAGTGCTATGGAACAATTTGGCTACAGTTGGAAAGCGACTTCAGTACTTTTGCTGGAATGCTGTCATGACCCAAAGTCTTGGCACTATCTAGTCTCTTCACCTATTTATTGATATCGTGCGGCAGGAATGAAATTGCCAGAAGCTGTAATCTATGATGCTGAAAATCTCAGGAGGAAACTGAAATGGCACATTCATTCAACACTTCTGGCAGACAATGATTTCAGATTCATCCGCTTTGTCTTTTGTGCTTGTGTTGATCCCCACCATCATTGAGATTGGGGATATCTGTGGAGCCTCCTTCTCCTGTGAGCACCATTCACAAATAAGTGGGACAGGACTTCACAGATTAGATCTGATCCATTGGTTGATAAAACCCTTGTCTGTAGTTCAAATACAAAAGATTGCATGATTTGAGGCTGTATCTTAACAACTTGTTTGTGTCTAGTTTTTAAATGCAGCGGCTGAAAATCCACACAGTAGACAAGGTGATGAACACAGATGCATTTGAGGGGATACATGAAATAATAAAGCAGAGTAAGAATGCATTGATAGGATGTTATGGAAATATAGGAGAAGGTTTGTACTTTTCCAGCTGAATAGACTGTTACAGGACTGCAAGTTTACATCAACTACCTCAATTCTGGAATACTCTTTACGGATTCATCACCTTTTGGATGATGAATGCAAATATTGACAGAACCTGTTGACTTTTCTGTTTTCTTACACAACGAAACAAATCAATTATTATTTTATATATTTGAGTGTAAGGGCCCTGTTTTGACACTGTGAAGCTAGTACTTTATACAATTTCAAGGCAAAAGGCCTGTCTTAAAATAATGGGTTTTAGTTAATACTGTGGCAAAGACAAGGAGGGGCTACAGAATGGGCTGAAAGGGAGACTGTGCAGAAATAAGAACAAGCTGGAACAAAACTCTCGAGAGAAGTATTCACGACCAAAACCAAGTGAGGTAATGCAGCATTTTTACAATTTGTTTGTTTTCTTTTAACTGAGAGACCACCTACAGTGATACTTGAAATGGGGGGACCAACTACCAGACTCTTGGGAAAAATGAGGTTGTTGTTCCTCATGTGAAGCCTGCTGTCTGCCAGAGCTGACCTGTCTGAGGGCCCTTAAACACAGCTGCCTCATGTCATTGAGCTGTCAGAAAAGCAGCAAGTGGAAAGAAAGCCAGACACTTCCAGCTGATTGAAACCTACCAGACTCTTCTAGCTGCCAGTTCAATTTTTCACTTGAGACTTCAGCAACACTGCCTTTGTAGAGATGACTGAGCGGTGAAAGAAGGTGGTTCATGTTGGAGACATCAGGTCCAGAACCAGACCATGAGATCATAAGACGAAGAAGCAAAAGTAGGCCATTCAGCCCACTCATTCTGCTCTGCCATTTAATGAGATCATTGCTGATCTAATAACTCCAAGCTCCACTTTTGTGCATTTTCCCCTTCACCTTTGACTCCTGACTGATTAAAAACCTGTCTCAGCATTGAACAGACTGAACAACCCATCCTAGACAGCCTTCTCTGGTAAATTATTCCACAGTATCACCATCCTGAGAAGAGATTCTCATCATTTGTCTTAAATGGGTGACCCCCCCCACCCCCATCTGAGATTATGTCGTCTGATCTTAGACTCACCCACAAGTGGAAACAACCTCTCTGCATCTCTCTTGTCAAGTTCGAGGAATCTTATCTACTGAACTAAGATCACCTCTTGTTCTGTTAAGTTTAGTGAGTACAGGCCCAACGTTCTCAACATAAAACAGTCTGGTACCTGGTATCAGTGAGCCTTCTTTGACCTGCTTCTAAAGGCAATGTATCTTTCCTTTGAAAAGGGATCCAAAACTATCCACAGTAGTCCAGTTGTGATGTTAGAACCCTCACCTGACATTTCATCATTTATATTCTTTTATCAGTTTTGAATGGTGAACAAGAAATGAATTGAGAACTTTGGGACAGCTTGTGATAAAAGGAAGAAAACAGACCAAAGTATTGTTTGTTTGAGAGGACAGGTCTGAAGGCTAATTGAGGGCTGATTCTTAATTAAAGGGATTCCAACAGACACAGAGACCCTGGGATCAGCAGTGTATTTAAACAGATAACAGAAGATGGCTATTAACAAGGTCAGTACCTGGACACTGGTTCTAGCAAGTCTGGAAGAGACCCTATGTTCAAACAGATGACAGTTGTCGAATGGTAATTATTACCTTGGAAGAGTTGACTATTCTACCACGGTGAAACCAGGTTCGAAGTTATTTCTTTGAACTATGTTTTCTGCTAAATAGGTTTAGATTACTGCTGGGACAGCATGAAGATTTGAAAGTTCCTTGCCCAATCTGCTACATCAGCTTCCGGAAACCGGAAAAAATAGTAGACTCATCTGAAAGTATTACTGCCTTTGTCTGGGTGAACCAAGGTGATCCTGACCAACAGTTCTGAAAAACAGCCAAGTGTTTATTTGTACCTGTGAAAGCCATCTAACTGATCTGGCTGGTTTTGTTTTCTCTTAATCCTTTAACTTTATCTGTTTGTCTGTCTTTTGTGTGGCTTGGTGCTGAAACAAATGCTTTGGGTTTAAAGCATGGACCTCACCTTTTCTCGTTTAATTGTTCTGCTGCTAAAAAGTTGAGTGTTTCGTTTGAGATACAGAACCAGTATCTGGAATTAATTATTCACAATGTCTGGGACTGGCTGTTCAAAGATCTGGTTAGGAACCATTTGAGTAACCATTGGGGGTCTTCAGTGGTTTAATTTCACTGAGGTGTGAATAAAGGTGTAAAGTGGTTGATCTCGTTTGGCTCTTTCATGACAGAATCTGACCTGGTAAGGTTTTAGCAAAACCTCCCTATTTTTATACACTATTTTCTTTGAAATAAAAGGCCAACATTCCATTTGCTTTCCCTTTTACTCACTGAACTTGGACGCTAACTTTACGTGATTCATGCTCAAGGATTCCTAAATCCCTCAGTTCTGTAGCCTTCTGCAGACTTTCATCATTTAAGTGATACCAGTGGACAGCACAGTGGTTAGCACTGCTGCCTCACAGCACCAGGGACCCAGGTTCAATTTTACCCTTGGGTGACTATCTCTGTGGAGTTTGCCCATTCTCATGTCTGTGTGGGTTCCTTCAGGGTCCTCTGGTTTCCTCCCACTGTCCAAAGATGTGTAGGCTAGGTGGTTTGGACATAGTGTTCAGGGATGTGCAGTTTCGGTGGGTTATAGGGGATGGGTCTGGGTGGGATGTTCTGAGGGTGGGTGTGGACTTGTTGGGCCAAAGGGTCCATTTCCACAGGAAATGTAGGGAATCTATGAATGAATATAATTCAGCTGCTGTACTCTTCCTGCCAAAGTGCATAATCTCCCAATTTTCCAAATTATATTTCATTTGAAAGGTGTTGCCCACTTGCCTAACCTGTTTATACTATTTTGCGGTCACTCATCCTCACCACTTGCCTTCCCACTTATTTTTGTGTCATCCCCAAACTTGGCTATTTTCCTCATCTAAATCATTAACACATATTGTACATAAATGTGATACCAGCACTAATCTGTGACATTTCACTAATTACAGGTTGCCATGTTGAAATTACCCTAATTGTCCAGTTGTTTCTGACCCAGATTCCTCCATCTGACAGTGAATGCTATACCATGTTATGGTCACTGTGTCCTTGGTAATCTTTTACTCCGATGTTACTTATTGAATTTGCCTCATGACAAATTCCCAGCTCCAAAATAGCCTGATCCCTGGTTGGATCTGCAACATATTGTTCTAGGAAACTATCTTGAACACACTATGAATTCTAGCTATACATGAATGCTAACGTCACCCATGATTAATGTACTACCCATGTTACATGCACTCATTACCTCCTGCAACTTAATCTGTACAGTGCAATAATTTGATTGATCTCAGGAACCTTAGAGCACGGAGAGAGTGGACAGTCAGAAGCTTTTTCCCAGGGTGGAGCTTAGTTAGTAGGGGGCATAAGTTTAAAGTGCAAGGGGTAAGGTTTAAAAGGTGATGTACAGGGCAGGTTTTTTTGGTTGAAAACAGAGGGTGGTGGGAGCCTGGAACTCACTGCCAGGGGCGGTAGTGGAAGCAGATATGACTTTTAAAGGGCATAGAACATAGAGAACATAGAACATAGAACAGTACAGCACAGAACAGGCCCTTCAGCCCACAATGTTGTGCCGACCATTGATCCTCATGGATGCACCCTCAAATTTCTGTGACCATATGCATGTCCAGCAGTCTCTTAAATGACCCCAATGACCTTGCTTCCACAACTGCTGCTGGCAACGCATTCCATGCTCTCACAACTCTCTGCGTAAAGAACCTGCCTCTGACATCCCCTCTATACTTTCCACCAACCAGCTTAAAACTATGACCCCTCGTGCTAGCCATTTCTGCCCTGGGAAATAGTCTCTGGCTATCGACTCTATCTATGCCTCTCATTATCTTGTATACCTCAATTAGGTCCCCTCTCCTCCTCCTTTTCTCCAATGAAAAGAGACCGAGCTCAGTCAACCTCTCTTCATAAGATAAGCCCTCCAGTCCAGGCAGCATCCTGGTAAACCTCCTCTGAACCCTCTCCAAAGCATCCACATCTTTCCTATAATAGGGCGCCCAGAACTGGACGCAGTATTCCAAGTGCGGTCTAACCAAAGTTTTATAGAGCTGCAACAAGATCTCACGACTCTTAAACTCAATCCCCCTGTTAATGAAAGCCAAAACACCATATGCTTTCTTAACAACCCTGTCCACTTGGGTGGCCATTTTAAGGGATCTATGTATCTGCACACCAAGATCCCTCTGTTCCTCCACGCTGCCAAGAATCCTATCCTTAATCCTGTACTCAGCTTTCAAATTCGACCTTCCAAAAGGCATCTTGACGAATTCATGAATAGGATGGGAATACGGTTCCCAGAAGGGTAGGGCGTTTTAGTTGTGACAGACAGCATGTCGGCGCAGGGTTGAAGGGCCAAAGGCCATGTTCTTGTGCTGTAATTTTCTTGTTCTTTGTTCTAACCAGTCAGAGTCCTTGCTAGAAGCTGATTGTGGTATTCGAATACCACATGGACCAATGCATTCCTGATATAAGCTGCACCAGAGGAAATGTGGGCATGTTCAGCAGAGGATGATGACATCGAAGTAATGGTAAACTCAGAGAAGATGGACTCTGGTTTTCCTCTTCCATCCACTACCACACACAATTACCATTTGTCACTGTCAGTTTGGGCAAAAATTCTCCATTTTGGGCCGAAGGGCCTGTTTCCATGCTGTATTATTACACTCTGAATCAAAATGAGACAATGATGCTATTTTTCTGTTGTTAAAATGAAATTTTTTGAGCATGCAGCTTAACAGAAAAGCATCAGTATTGTCTCACTTAGAAAAATAATGTGACTGCTAAAATGTTTATTTAGTCAGTAGGTAATTACAAGGAGCGACATACATTCTTCCTATGGTTTCCAATGCTTGGCAAATAACTACAAATAAGCCCTACTGCCTTTCTCTTCTGAAATTCAATAATAACACTAATGTGTTGCAATATCAGTAATACTCACCTTTAGTTAGAACTTCCATAGTCAGAGCTCCTGTTCCTGTAAAAAGTTGAAATCCTTGAGTCTCCCTTAAGTACCGGTTATGACTTGGGGTAAAATACATCAGAGATCTTCGGGATTTCTGTGAGGAATTGGGAGGACCTCTCTGCCAAACTTGCTTTCCCACTAAAACAAGTGAGTCAAGCTTTCTTCAGTTTAAGAATGGAGACATCTTTATGCAAGTTGGAAAGAAGGAAGGATGGAAGGTATCTAGTGGCACCTTTGAGTCATGCAAACTCCGAACATGGCTCCAGAGCTTTCCAAAGAGGTCTTGGTCCAACATAATGCAAGGTTGAGTTGGAATCATATCACTCACCCATTACTTCTAGGCTACAAGATTTTGGCTAGAGACTCTACATATGGCTATGTGGTTTCTTCACACAACAAAGTTCTGTAGTACTATTTGCTTTATTGAGAAGGTTTACTAGAGAACAACTCTTCAGTTTCTTATTTTAATAAAGACTCATTCAGCAAAAATGCTTCTAATCCTCTTAATCACAGTCCCTCCGGTCTGTTGGCTTGATGATTCATTTTTTGGGTAAGACTGGTCACTTTTTAAAACAAATCTTTATGAATTTTAAGCCAAAAGTATATCTGCAAGATGACAACATGCCTAAAGAATGCAGCACGCAGGCGAGCCTTCCCAATCTTTAAGAGTCAGCTATTGTGTGCAAAGTTATGTCAGTAGGGGACAAATTTAAACAGAACAAAAACAGCTCCAACTCCTTCCTAAAATGCTTACAAGAGTTAAACCCATCTGAAGCTAGCCCACACAGAGCTTTGAAGGAAGCCTACCTTATTTGCTCGGGCATCAACAGAGAATGAATTCGGGTCTAACTCGGTGCCCAATCACTAGTTGCCATTGTTGTAGTTACCTCCGGCTGCCTTCGTATTAAACTTTTCACCTCACATTGCTGTTGCCAAAAAGCCCAGCAGAAGCATCTGTGAATAATCATTTGGTTATGGAGGGTGATCGTCCCCATTTCCAAGCGGCCATTCATGAGTTCAGCTGAAGGTCGCCCATGCAACTAAAGTTCTGAAGTGACTGGGCTACTGGCCAGAGGTGGAACAATGGTGAAAAGAGACCGTTATAAGTAGTTCAAAGGAAAAATCCAAAACATATTTTTTTTCCCCAAATTGCACGAGGAGCATGTGACCAACAGCAAACCTCAAAATTTCAGCTGTAATGGATCACATGCATCTAGTCATTGACAGACAAGACAGCTGTTTCTGCTAACCTGTTCCAGTACTTTATCTGACATAACAGGCTCCTATAATGCAACAAGTCTCCCTTTTATAGTAAGGGTTTCAAACGTCCCCATGAAATGGCAGAACAACTGCTGTCTGCTAATCGAGTGAAACTCCTCTTCAAATGCCATTAAAAATGACAAGCAGCAGTGCGTGCAGGGCACAGTACAAAAATGAATATATTTTCATCATTGCTCAAAGGTCATGCTTGTTCTATTAAGGAAAAGGAATCCCCTCCAGATTTGAAAGTTAAACAAACAGAAGCACAAATATTCAAGAAATCAGATCATTAGGATTTGGCAATTTTCAGTTAGGAAGAGTAAATATGCTAAGGCAATACCCAGACTGTCACACCATTTGATTTCAAAGTGCAAAGGTTTGAAAGAGATCATTTTTATCATATTTTGAGGTAAAATTGGAGGACCTGCTCAGTCTCTTGCTACTGACCCTGCTTAGTTTCAATATCTACTGTTTCTATAATGGATAGGAGAGCTGCTTATTTCACAAATAAAAAGACAATTGTTCGAAATGGTCAGCAGGTCAAACAGTATCTGTGGACAAAAACAAAAGTCATGTTTCAGGTTGAGGTGACCATTCATTGGAACAGTGATCGCTTTGCCAGTTCATTACCTAAGAGGCAAAGGTGAAAATTAACACCTAACTGCTCCAACTGTTCTTAAGTCATTTACAGTGTGCATGATATGGTGTTATTTCTGGAGCTTCATCAGTGCTACCACTAGGCATCTTCACTAAATTGAAAAGGGGGAAATATGAATCACAATAAAACGACTTCATTTTAAAGTCACACCGACTGATCTGTGACTTCAATCTTTACAATAACTAGCACTGATGATGCACTCATCACCCCTAATACTGTTTCTAATATTAGAGTGCAGCTGAAAACATACATAACCCCAAGTCTGTAAGCTCAAATACCATAACCACACTGCTGAGAGTTTTCCACAGTTCAAGTGACTTTGGACAAAAATATCACAGCCACTAGCACAGAGAATGCTGGAGAAACTCAGCACATGTGGCAGCATCTGTGGTGGGAGAAACAGCATTAACGTTCCAAGTCTAATATGTAGTTCTGAAGAAGACTCATGTTGGTCTCAAAACAGTTTCAGATTCCAGCATCTGCAGTATTTTGCTTTTATGACACCCACTGTTACATTTTCCTGAGATTATCCAGGAACAGTACACACCTTTCTAAGATTGCATATACAATAACAAAAATAGGAAAGTCACATTTTGAGAACGTGCAACTTTGGTGTTGCGCTGTCCCACAGAACAATGCAAACAGATGCTTTGTAACTGTCATCCTTTAGTGACAGACTGCAGTCAAACAAATAAAATCAAATTAATGTTTTCAAATCACAATTTTATGAAGGATAAAAAGGTGTGGTTACCAGCTGTAGAATTTTTAGATCTTTTAGGGGAGGTGGGAGGGGCATTAAAATGGAACAATGTTTTCTAATTGATGTTTCTTTGATGTTTCTCATTTCAGTTTCAATCCAGCTCTTCAAACGCTGAGGGCAACTCATTAATTTTGTTTTCGAAAGAGGAATTGCTCAAACTGTTCAGGGTTGATGCATTATAACATGCAGTAAAAGGAGAAAGCAATACCCTTCAGAAAGTTAGGAAAAAAGAGATGAGAATAATCAAAGACTTCAAAAGAAGCTTTACCTCAGGGAGAAGCCAGGAAAGCCAAAGATCTGTCCATATGTGCATGCATTACTTGGTAATTCAAGCTCAATTCACCTTTTACACGGTAAATAAGCTGTCACTAAGATACAGCCTGCTTTACAAAGCTGCAGACAGGTAGACTATCCCTCACTCTGCCAACACCAAACCTGATACAACCTTGCAGAAGTCTTGGTGTCCCAGATTTGTTTTGTTGAGGTTAAACTCTGTGTTGCAGCTGGACAGCTTTATTGCTATATGCCCAAAAGGTGCATTTTGCTTGTAGACAAAATTTTAATCTATCCACCCTGCAGGACTATAATGAGGAGGAAAAACCCAAGGGCTGTGTCTGCTTATTTCTGCTGTAAAACATTTTAGCTAAATCGAATGCTGGAGCACCAGTTAAATATATATAAGGGAAAATAACACAACACTAGTATCTCTCCCTGTTAAGCTGTAGGTTTCTTAGCACATGGTTCTTATTTATGTGAGGCTTGAAGTTTAGAGATTATTCTTTATTTCCATATGCTATTCAATGCTATCAACCTGTCAGTCACAATCCCTGCTGATATGGAACAGAGCTACAGTCTATGCAACGTGACACATTGAAAATACAAGGGAAAAATCTGCAGTATTAAACTCAATGGAGGAATGAACAGATTCATTGTTTCAGTGTTTCCTGCTGTTTTCGTTAACTTGCTTTAGAAATGTCACATGTCAATGTGTAAGTGCTTATGACATTAACTGGTTCTCCCCTATTGAACTGGCCCTAGCTAACTCTGCAGTCCCAAATTCCATTATTAAAGAAGAATTACAGTTTAGTTTTTTTTAAAAAACCCTATTCTTCTGCACCAAATGTTTCCTCATTCAGAGAATCCTACACCAAAGGCAGCAGCCATTCAGCCCATTGTACCTGTACTGACTCTTTGGAGGTTATCTAATTTAATTCTCTGCCCTGCCTTTTCCCATGACCTTGCATCTTTTCTTTCCAACTTTTCACAATTCTCTTAAAAAATAATCTTTGAGTTTTCTTGGGTGCTTATATATTATTCTCCTCTGTTTGTTGTGTGTCAGAAGAATAGAGGAGCCCCCACTTCTCATCTTCTTTAAATGGTCCCAGATTGCCCTTCGAGCTATCACTTCCATCTTTGTTACTGGGGATACCTTTGGCCAGATTGAACCTTAAAAACTGATCTGTCTATTTTACAGTTACTGCAGACAGCTTGTAAAAAAACAAGAAAACAAGTTGCATCAGTCACGAGTGCTATAATCCTTGCCTCATTGATTGCAGCAGAGGTTCATCTGCAATTACCCAAAATACAGGCTCCTTTTTATTATTGTCCTTTCAATGACACCCTCTAGTACTTGAATCAAGCTCAATTCACCTTTTACATGATCAATAAGCTGTCGCTAAGATACAACTATAACCCACTTCAGACTAATGACCATGATCCTGAGGGGCTCTGGAGGCAGTTCTCTCAATTACCTACACTTCTCTGCCAATGTTACCATTTTTAATTTCAGCACAGAATTTTCTTTATACTCTTGTTTTCTATGACCATTTAAAGCCTGTGACATATTTGACTAAATTTTACCACGGAAACAGATTTTAGATCAAGGAATAGGTGACAAAGGATTCAATGAGCACTTAGAGCAAGGAGTTGAAGTTTCACATGGAAGTATTAGTCAATACTGTTTTGTGAGGTTATTGCAATGTTAAAATACATGTGGAAGAGACAAACAGGTACCAATATTAGTTCCCAAATTATAGCTTCCGTATTCAACCCTAAACAAGGCTACTGAGGAGCAGGAAATGTTGTAAAGCCCTGTATGTTCGACATGAAATGAATAATGTAAATATAACCTATAACTATGTCTAGTGGGGAATCTCAGAATGCCACAAACTGTTTGCTTTGCAGCTTTTGTAATGTTAAAGATGAAACAACATGTAAAATTAAGCAAGATAACAAAGTGTGGAGCTGGATGAACACAGCAGGCCAAGCAGCATCTCAGGAGCACAAAAGCTGACATTTTGGGCCTAGACCCTTCATCCTAGGCCCGAAACATGAGCTTTTGCACTCCTGAGATGCTGCTTGGCCTGCTGTGTTCATCCAGCTCCACACTTTGTTATCTTGGATTCTACAGCATCTGCAGTTTCCCAATATCACTGTAAAATTAAGCAATTGGTTTTAAGAAAAATGCATATTTTTGAAAAAAAAGAGTTTGAACTAATTCAAGTCAAGTCATTTCCTAAATTTATATGAAACAAATAACAATTGAAGATTCAGTGTCTCTATTAAGTTGTAGTTTGAATCTAAATACAGATAACAGGAAGAGAGTGGTCAGGGTCTGTGGCCTTTATCCTTTCCTTTGATTCGGATATAGGATATCTTGAGCTTGACCTTAAAGGCATTATGTTCTCCCTATCCTGTCCCAGAGGATTATGGGTTTTCCTGAGCTGATTGATGCTGAGGTGACCATCTCACCAAAAGGCTATGAAGGACAAAAATTGCAAAAGCATTCCATTCACTAAGCATTGTGAAAGACCTGCAGTTATAAGATAAAATCTCTTTCTGCTGAGATGTAGTGGTGTAGACTAAGCTGAACGGGGTATGGAGGATGACCAAAGACAGCAAATCTTATGGTCATGGGGTGAGCAGGCTAGCAAAGACTGGGTCTATATTTGGGGAAAGAAAGAAGAAAGGACCAGAATATTTAGTGGTAATCACCCACTTCAAGAGTTGAGTTGTGTTCCTATCTTGCAGGGAATGAATGCTGTTTAGATATGGTACCTGCGACCTCTTAGGCTAATAGCAGCGGCACAACTGCTCCCCCATTGTGATGAAAGATTGAGAGTTGTATGCGTTAAAATCAGTTTTAGACATTGGATTACAAAATTGCGGTTGTGGGTGGTGGTTACTTCATTAAGCAGTTTTAAATATATAACTAGGTCAGCAGTTCTTTCAGAACAATGATCTTATCCAATGTGTGCCAGAAGGCAGGAACCACTGGAGTGTTAACAGGAAATTGTTTTAACTGTGCTCCCTTATGACAGGGTATGTAAACATTAAAGACTATTGGCTTGTTTGTGGTTCAAAATTTAAAGGATGTGAGCTTAGAAAATTTTAATTTATTATCTTGGTTTTGGATTGCTGATGGGGTCACCAATGGGACAAACCAGAAAAGGTTTATCATGGGAAACATGGCACTTCTGACAGTGTAGCACTCACCCAGAACTGCACTAAAATGTTAGTGAGTGAGTGTGGATGGAAATCATGACACCAAAGCCAGGAATGAAACTATTAAGCTACTTCTGACATTTAATACCATGAAGTGGTATAGTTGAGGGCTACGTATCCAAAATAAAACAAACAAACAAACAAAACATTCTCATTCTAACAAAAGCCAATTGACCATTTTCTTTATTTTATAGTCTGATATGGGCATGAGCGGTGCAGTGTGAGAACAGTTAATAACCAATGGACCACAAAATGTGATCACAGGTCTGAGGTCACTCCCCTGTACTCTATACTTTAATGTCTAGTTAATGAAACAGTTTTATTATCAGGAGGCTCTGTGGCTGGGAGCAATTGAGAGTATGTGTCCTTTATGTAGAGTTTAACAGAGAAGTGATACAATTGCTGTGACTTCATATGGTAGATTTCACCACGTTCATTACTGAGAACTTTTTAATTTAAAGTTAGTATATATGAAAAACATGTAATTTTTTAAAAAGTTCACGATATTTGGGCATTGCTGATGAGGCCAGCATTTACTTACAATTCCTGGCTGACCTGGAGAAGGCGGACGTGGGCTGCCGTTCTGTATCTCTGCAACTTCTGTGATGAAGGCACCCCCAGATGCTGTAAGGGAGGGAGTTAAAGCACTTTGACCCAGTGACCATGGAGAAACATCACGGGTTTGGAAGATTTTTGTATATAGTGGGCAGCATGTACATCTCCTACCTACTAACCTCATCCCACCTCCTTGACCTGTCCGCCTTCCCTGGACTGACATATCCCCTCCCTACCTATACTGTCCTGTCCACCTATCTTCTTTTCTCTCCATCTTTGGTCCGCCTCCCCCTCTCTCCCTATTTATTCCAGAACCCTCTCCCCATCCCTCTCTCTGATGAAGGGTCTAGGCCCGAAACGTCAGCTTTTGTGCTCCTGAGATGCTGCTGGGCCTGCTGTGTTCATCCAGCCTCACATTTTATCATCATATAATAATTCCAGTTCATTTTAACAAGCAGCACTACCAGAACTGCGTTGGTACTCCATATGCAGACTGATTGGACCAGCTGGAAGATTTTTTAAACTTTTTTTTAGGAACATAGGCACAATGACGCAAAGCTGAAATCAACCAATCTGCTACTTCACAATACACCTTGAGCATACAGAATGTGTAATATAAAAAATTTCCAGTACAAGGTCAAAGTCCTGTAATGGCTATTGCACTGTATCCTATGACTTAATCAGTGGTATCTGTAACTGTGTTCAATTATTAAATATTTGATGGGCACATGCCTAGTCCTTCCGCATCAGATCATCTCGTTGCTTTGTGTGGATAAAGCAAACATTTCCACAAGGCACAAATAAGGGGAGATCCTAAAAATTTCACTTAACCTTGCAGCTATTTTGAGAAGAGAAGGAATAGGGAAACTGGGTGCCTGAAACAATAACCACATCCTGTTTGGCAGAGGATGCACTTAAATCAATGGTTGCAGTAAACATTCAGCAGTATCAATGGGTGTTGATGTGCACTCTTATACATTTCGAGCATTTCTTTTACACAACGCTGCAACACATGAGCTAGAAATGAAAGCAGTGCAATTTCTTTTCTCCCCTTTTTGTTTACTGTAGATTGCCTTCTTTAAGTTGATCTGGTATATAAAACCTTTTGGTTCCAAGTTCTGCTTTGAAGCTTGCCATCAGTACATTTAAAAAAAACGATCCTCTCATGCTTTCTGCAAACCAATTTCCTTAGTCCACCATCAGTTTCAATCGCATCACTTTATTTTAAAAGCACAGATGCAATACGACTGTATGAGGTGAATCATTCTCATGGGGAAACACTATTTCACAGTCACATGTAAAAAGATGGTTTACTACTTTAAAATAATTCATTTTTGAAACAATGTCAAGAATTTACAATAAAACTTATGTTTTTTGTTGTCCTGGTTGTTCATATTTTTATGTGCACTGTAAATCTATCCAGTGCACAAAGCTCTCTGGGTGGCATGTGTGCATTTTATTGCATTAGTTCTGGCGATTGTCGTAACCTGCATTAGTTTAGTGAGGCTCTTGTCATTCAGTGCAACTCGAGGCAGGGACACCGATGGACTGTAAAAGTGAATTTAAGGCAATTGGAATGAGTTTCAGTAGAATTCTATAAAGACTCTGAGTCATATTCATAAACGAATAGTTTTTGCATTGACTGAACGTACATGATTTCAATTGATTTGAGTGTAGGGTACATGAATTTTTATGGATCTGCATGTGCATCAGTTAATCAAATACAGATCAACAGTCCCCTATGTGTTTGTTTTTCTAGTCATTTAGTACAATAGAGAAGAGGAGAAAAGGTTTATTGTTGTGGAGTTTAATAAGTTTTCTTTCTTTGTTTCCTTTGCTGGGTTCAGTTAGACTGGCAGAAAACACAGTCTGGTTCTTTTCTCTTTCAGCACAAATGCATATTATAAGGCAGAAAAACTATTGAATTTATCAAATAAAGTATTGAAAATATTCCTCCTCCACAAAGCATTTGGCTTTGCCATCGTCCCATGCAAGTTTCCTGGTGGAGGCAAATCTGCGCCTTTACATTCCTTTCTGCTGCTTTGCTTATTACATCTCATACTCAGCATAAAAGCTGACCATTTTTGGAAGGGTTGTTTGAACCTTTAAAGATTAATTGCTACATGTTACAATCTAAGGCATTTGATTTTGTTAAGAATTTAATTGAAGAACAAAATCGAATATGTATATGTTCTGGGACTGCTAGTCCATGCTCAGTGAGTAGCATACACAACTTTGGGTTAAAAAGAGATAGCAAGAACTGCATATGCTGGAGTCAGAGACAACACAGCATGGATTTGGGGGAACACAGCAGACCAGGCAGCATCAGAGGAGCAGAAAAGTTAACGTTTCGGGTCTGGGCCCTTCACAAGTCCAAGCTCAGAATGTGAGCACAAAAGTCAAGCTTGATATTCCTGCACAGTACGGAGGGAGTTCTGCACTGCTGAAGGTGCTCTCTTTTGGACAAAACTTCAAAATAGATCAATACTCAAACTGCTCTCACGGGTGAAAGCAAAGATCACAAAGACGGTTTCAAAAAGAGGGAGAGAGGAGTTATCCCCTGTAGATATCTTCCAATCAACAGGTCCAGAAATAACATTACACGGACCTCCTAACCCACATGTAGGGATACTACCACAGTACAACAGCGCTCATTCACGACATTCTGGCCAATATCCATCATCAAAAAACATCTCAAAAAAGTCATAATGTGAACATTATCACATTGCTCTTTGTGTGAGCTTGTTGCGTGCAATTCGGCTCTCATGTTTCCTACAGCAGTGACAATGCTTCAGAAGTATTTTATTTGACTATAAAAATGCTTTGAGATGTTCTGAGCTATGACTTTTGAACGCAAGTCTTTTTTCTTTCTTTTATTCCAGTCAACCAAGGAAGTTTGCAAAAGCTGACACAGCACGCAAAAAAACTGAAGATGCCACTGAGTATAAATCTACCATTCCTGTAAGCCTGAAAAATCTGCAACACCGTAAGAGACCTTTTCTGAGACAAGCCCAACCAAGTTCTCTGGCTAGAGTGTGGATTCTGAGGCACATTGCCAAGTGGTCTGCGGATATTTAAAGTCTTAAGAAAATAACAGCGGTGCATTTTTACATTAAAAGGAGCAGGTTTTAGTGAACAGCAGTTGAAATATAAATTTACAATACTTAAAACAGCAGGAACTGAAGCAAAAACTCCAGAATAGCAGAAAACTGAAAGAACCAGAGTGGCTATTGCCAACTCAGAAACCTTATACCAGTTGATTAATCTGCAACAGGGAGGCAGAAAGCCAGCTGGACCTACCAGGCATAGTACACCATCTACCGGTTCACCCACCAGCAATACCATACCACAGACCCATTATGAAGATCCTATCAACCAGTCATCATAATTAATCTAACAACTAGTCTTCACTACAACCACACCATTAACTAGCTATCAACAACAACCAGCCAGCCAGCACCATGCAGCAGGGTTCGGTAATGTTTTGTGATGTCCTGATCAACATCCCTCCCAACAAATCAGAAAAAAAAATTAAATCAATGTCATGATTGTGGGATGTTGCTGATGTCAAATAGCTGCTTTATTTGCCAAATTAACAGCAGTCATTCTACTCCACTTGTAATTTAATTGTAGGGAACACATACACCTGCATATTATATCCAGGCATTTTATATAAATAAACATATTTGTATTGACAAAGTTATTTTACACACAAGTTGCTCACAGGAGTTTCAAAATGCCCTAATCATTTTGTCTTGCGTCTATGTCATAACACTGACATATTATTGAACATCAACTGTGGTTCAATTAATAACATGTGTGTCTCAGGGTTGCGCAGCAGCGTTCAAACTTCAGGATTTGCAAACACAAAATCTCGGTTGACATTCCAGCAACTGTTGTCCATCAGTTGACAGAGACTGTTTTTCAAGTGAGATACTATAATATCTGAATAGAATAATTTAATTGCACAATTTTAAAAGGAGAGCGAAATGATTCCTGGCCAGTTTATATTCCTCAAACTGCATCACAGAAATAGAATCATACAAATCTCCAGTGTGGAAACAGGCCATTCAACCCCAACAAGTTCACACTGACTTTCTGAGCAGCATCCCACCCAGGCCCATCACCCTACCCTATCCCTATAACCCTGCATTTCCCATGGCTAATGCACCTGAACTACAGATCCCTGGACACCACGGGCAATTTAGCATGACCAATCCACCTAGCTTCCACATATTAGCACTATGGGAGGAAACCAGAACTCCCAGAGAAAACCCACGCAGACACAGGGAGGATGTGCAAATTCCACACAGACAGACAGTTGCCCCAGGTTGGAATTGAACCCAGGTCCCTGGCCCTGAGGCAGCAGTGCTAACTACTGAGCCACCATGCTGCCTCTACCAGCGCACATAATGGCAGCCACATTCCCTACATCTCAAAAAGTATTTTTGCTGTCATCACTTGACCTGTGGCAACATGCTTTGGGATGGCTAGTGGTCATAGGAGACACCATATCAATTTATGTCTTGTATTTTCTCAATTAAAGATGCTTGCCAAGGGCAGAGTCAGACAACTGGAAACACTGAAGCAGGCAATATGGACTCTAAACTTAATTTCAATGAGGAGGAATGGGGCGAGAAACACAGAAAGAAAGAGTGTTACATATTTTCACCAAGAAACTCAAGACACAGATCTGGCCAAAAATGCAAGACACAAGGAATTGGAGACTTCACAGTTCAGTGATGGGCCTGAGGTCCAAGAATGGCAGGTTTCTGCAATTCTATGAGAGTTCCTTTTTTCTCAAGTTAGAATTCACAATTGGATAAAATGATGGTAGGAGATAGGGAAAGAATGACTGGTGTAAAGCAACATTACCAACTGCTTATTTTGTTTAAAGCCAAGGGATTTATTGTGAAAGCAACGAGTCGAATGATGTTAGATCATCTGTATAATTTAGTGTGATTTTATCATTTAAAAAAAACACATATTATGCATTCTCATCATTTTTTTGTGCAAACAGCCAATTCCATTGTAACAATGTCACATAGCAACAATGCAGTAGGGCCGAATTTGTAATGGAAACAAGCGGTTGCAGTTGGAAGCCTTAAGTTTAGTGTTTTTTCAGCAGTAAACAATCAGCTTGCTGTTGATCTATTTTGACACTTGCTCAAACTACTGCTTTCATTAGCACTGTTGAGATGGAGACAATTGCTTTCCAAATCTTTAAAATTTCAATGAGCTTTTTAAAAACTCCTTGTAGCATTGGTGATGACCATTTCTTTTTCAGCTCTGGGAGATTAACTTCTTTTTCCCCCTAGTGCTTTGTAACTGCTTCTGATCTAAAGCCAAAACTGATCTGTTATATATAACAAAAAAACCAAAGCAATCAGTCTGCTTGATGAGTCAAGGTTTTTAAGTGTCTGACTTAGACACACAGAATACAGTATCTGCAGTGAACTGTTCTCACTCCTTCCCTTTCTTACTCCTCCTGGAGGTGCTAGTTAATGTTTGGACTGGTCCCACTGACACAGTCTATTGCCCATGGGGCATTCTCTTGGGATCTCAGAGTGAGTTCCAATCAACAAAAACTCGCATTAGTATAGCACTTTTAAAAGCATAATGTCTCCCACAGAGCTTTACAGGTATGCAATCAAATAAAAATTGGCACCAATCAACACAGGAAGCTATTAGGACAGCTGATGGATCATTCTGTCCAAGCATTAGGTTTTAAATAACATCTTGGAGGAGGAGAGGGGGTTTGGGAGATGGAGTTGCTCTGTTTGTTTTAAACATGGAGAGATCGTAGCCGAGTTGAATGCTCACCTGGTTTGCACAACATAGCAAAGATGATTGTTGGAAAGTGATCAAGAGCAATATGCTACTATCCTCTAATGTGCCGGAACTGGTGCTCTTGGCACTCAGTTCTGTCTCATTTCAGCGTAGATCAAAAATCAAGAGACCTCATTAACTGAACCATCAGCTCAGCCCAGTTCAAATTTCTTTTGATCTAATTCTAACATGTTCAAGTATCCTTTTTCCTCCACTCAGGTCTTTGTGCTCCCACCATATTTTAACAGGAGATCCGAAGCATTCCTGAACAGTCTTTTGAAATTTCCTAATCAACACGTACTTGCAATCAGTTCAACATTTTTCCAGAATAAAGACTTGTGCAGAAAATAATCACAACACATGTACAGAAGAACAATTTGTTCTGGATACCAGATGATCCAAATGGAAAATACATTGTTCCTATCAATTCAAAACTGTGCACTTGCATTTAGCTCAGCAAGAAGAATGACAACAGTGAAACAGTCCTAACAATAGAACATTTACACTTGAATCTCAATTTCTCAGCCTGCTGAACATCTACAGCCAGCCACCCTCTTTAGGTCTCAAGCTACAGAATCCACTAAGAAAAAAAGAAATCACAATATGTAGACTTTTGTAGGCCACCTGTAATTAGCCTTCAAATGGTGTTGGTGAGCTGCCTCCAAATGTAGGAGTTACACCCACTGTGGTATGAGTAAGAGAATTGGACAATAGTGAAGGAATTGTGACAAAAAGGTTCAGCTCAGGATGGTGTGTGCCTTGACTGATTCTAGCTCATCCACCCAGCTTCATTCCTTTTGCCAGACTTTGGAACAAGGGGACACAACTGAATGGCTTGCTAGACCAATTCATGAGGGCATTTAATTATCCAAAAGGGCATTTGTGAATCAGATGGGATTTTAGAATCGTAGAAGGTCTACTATGGAAGCAGGCCATTTGGCCCAACCAGTCCATGCTAACACTCTGAACAGCATCCCACCCAGGCCCAACCCCTACCCTATCCCCACAGCTAATTCAACTAGCCTACACATGTTCAACACTGCAGGGAAATTGAGCAATCCACCTGACCGGCACATCTTTGGACTGTAAGAGGAAACTGGAGCACCCAGGGAAACCCACGCATGCACACAGGCAGAATGTGCAAACTCCACACAGCCAGTTGCCCAAAGGTGGAATCAAACCTGAGTCCCTGGTGCTGTGAGGCAGCAGTGCTAACCTCTGGGCTGCCATTTCGTGGTCACCATTAGACTAGCTTGTGAATTCCAGATTTATTAAATCGAATTCAAACAGCACCTTGTGCCATGGTAAGATTCAAACCTTCATCTCCCAAAGCACTATCTTGGGTCGCTGGATTACTATTGACAATACCAGTTTTGTCAGCGCCTCCTAATTCAACCACACAACTCCACAATCAGCCAGAAGATGGTACAGCCTTGCAAAAAAAAAACTGCCTTGCAAACTGACTGCAGCCAATTTTGCAAAAGACTACAATTTCTCTAATCTAAGTAAGAGTAGATGATTTCTTAAATTGCATTCAGATATTTTAAGCAGCATAACCCAAGGACGAGGTGGTGAAATCCATTCCACTAACTGGCCATAAAGTCACAATGAAATAGTGCTGGAATGCTACATCGATAGACAAGGCCTACATTGCTAAAATTAGTCAAAGATTTGCATGTATTCCTGCGCTTTATTTTCAATTGACTCCTGCAGAACACAGTTACTCTTCTCTCTGAACTTCAGATCTCATTTGCACCACTAACATCTTCTAGCTTCTTTTGATAAGAATTAGCTGCATCCAACTAAGTGCAAAACATGTTAGCACTCCAGAGGCTGAGGAGATAACTGCTATTGTATCAAGGTGGCAGTCTGAAGGCTGAGGTTCATGCATACTTGTTGCAATACCCACAGGGAAAAATGGCAATGAGTAAATGAAGTGCATCTCTGTTGTGCTTTTGTCTTGTGGCTGGCGTTATAACCGGTGTCTGAATGCTGGAAGTGACTCATGCTGGATGAATCACACAGCAGGTGTTTTGGCTGAAAATTCAAGGTCTGGATAAAACAGACTGACCAAACTTAAGTGGTTAACCGCATAACCATCTATCAAAGAAATCCCTAACAGCTGAATCCCTTTTCTAACTGAGATCACCTGTCCACCCCCAGCTCTCAGGCACTTCATTTCTAGCTTGAAAGTAAGGAGATAGAAATTATAGATAACAAAGTGTGGAGCTGGATGAACACAGCAGGCCAAGCAGCAACTTAGGAACATAAAAGCTGATGTTTCGGGCCTAGATTTGTCGACACCTTGCTAGATTTTCCACACATTTAGAATTTGAAAGACTGGAAAATTTATTGTCCTTTTTGAACTGATACAAAAATTGCTGGTCATTTCCAATTTCTGCCCGTGTGTAAAAATAAATGAACTACAACATTCTAAGGCTTAGTTGTTCTAGTTACTTTAACGTGGCAATATCCTGCAATAGGGTATCAGTCAAATGCTGGTGCAATCTTAATGTCTGAGAAGATAAATAAATAAACGCCCAAAGATCCACACTGTGGTTTGCACTCCCAATTACCATGGCTCATCACAAGTTTATAGTCCTACAGGAATCACAGGGCTGGCCCTACTGGAAGCTATAGGGCAGCTCTTTGTTATGTTCATAAGTGGGCCCTGTGTGCAACATCTGTGTAAGTCATGGTGGGGGTGGGGTGGGAGGTAAAGGAAACATGACATTCCAGGACTGAAAAGCTGCACCAACCTAATAGGTTAGTGATTTCCTGGATGTACAGTAAGTGGAGCATGTGTAATGCATTTTCTTCACTAGCTCTTGTCTGAATATCCATTTGCAGTGATTTATAACCAGAGGATTTCTTGTGCCTTCCTGAAGTTTCATAATGGCTTCCACTTCAGGCTCATGGCACATTAAGAAAACATTTCTAAGAGAAGAGGTCCTGCCAAATTGAATTAATTCTCCGTGTCTTTTGAAGGTGGCTACAGTAATCTAGTGCATGCAGGATTACACAGCACCATGGTTGATGTTATGCAAAACTCTACTTACATCGAGTAAGGAGTGATGGACATAAAAGTGGAAGGACATGGACAGAATTGAATTGGCTATTTATTGTGTTGTAATTAATGATTCCTTAGTGATACAATATTACTCAAGGCAATGGTCATTTCATGAAATCTTTGCATCATAACATGTGTCTTGTGCCTTTAATGACTCCTCGATATCTTTTGCTCCCTGTTTTTCTCCTTCATTAGCATACAAGTCCCAATAGGCAAACCAACATTTATGTGTGACTGCCAAAGAAAAACCTACAATTTGAAAAAAAACAAATGCTGGATATCACAGCAGGACAGATAGCATCCATGGGGTGGCCCGGTGGCTCAGTGTTTAGCACTACTGCCTCACAGCGCCAGGGATCCAGGTTCGATTCCAGCTACGGGCTTCTGTCGGTGTGGAGTTTGCACATTCTCCCTGTGTCTGCGTGGGTTTCCTCCCACAGTTCAACGATGTGCAGACTAGGTAGATGGGCCATGCTAAATTGCCCATGGTGTTCAGGAATGTGTGAGTTAAGTGGGTTATTGGGGATGGGTTGTTCTGAGAATTGATGTGGGCTTGTTGGGCCGAAGGGCCCGTTTCCACACTGTAGGGATTCTATGGGAGAGAGCAAGCTAACATTTTGAGTCTAGATGACTCTTCATCCAGATCTGTGGCTTCCTGTCATGTAAAAATATTTTTAAAAGATGTACACAATATCAGATATAATGGGAAAATAAGCATAGAATATTCAGGGCAATTTGGTTGAATATTAGAAGGAATTTAAAAAGTGAGAAAGCTCAAAAGAAGCAACAAGTGATGTGTAGCATACCGAGAGAAAAAGAAAGCTTCTGATGGCGCATTTGGTTGAGGAAGGAGACGAGGTATTATCAGAGGACAAGCCATTTCCTGTAACATACCAACTCCCAAGTAAAATGTTAGAAAAACTGCCCAACACCGCAGTATTCAAACTCAGACAAACATTTGACACGAAGGACAGAAGTGAGTCCTGAACGTCTGTTCTATTAATGGCAACTATACAAGTTCAGAACAGGAAACGATTTAGGTGAAGGACAAAAAGGTGAAAATTGGTGGCAAACACTTCCAAGGCATGGTTGAGGGAAGTCTTTCTGACATCATCTTTGAAAAAATGGATTGAAGTATTTTTGTTGTCATATTGAAGAGTACAGAGGTAATAAAAAAAGGGGTAGAAGCATGTTGGCATACATGGATTCATTTCCCTCAGATCACATGCTCTCAGTGTGAAATACATTTATTTGCAAATAGATGATGGTTGATGGATAGCAAATGTTGCCAAACACCACAAGTCCAGGCGTGTTTGTACACCATAAATCCAGGCATGTGAATGGACCGCTCAGTATTCTCATGACCATGGATCATAATCCCAGATTACCTGAGAACAGATCAAACTTAAAAAAAAATCACATGTTGGAATTTAAAAGATGACTGATTACAGCCTTCTTGGTGTTGAGTTTCAATTGACCTGCGAAGCTGTGATTCTCAAAATTGACTGTTTAACTACCAATGATAATGCTAGCTGTAACACCCACTGTAACAGCTGCAACATTCCTTCATCTACTGTTCACCTAGAACTCGGACTGATCTGTTTATCTTGACATAAGTTTTATATTTTGTTTTGGCCTCACTAGTTCAGCTGCGTAAGATGTGGTTTGTGCTATGGTTTTATTTTGCGTATTTAGTAATTAAAATTCACTCTAATTAACTGAAGAAAGTGTTGTTACATAGGCCAGATGAATTCATAGTTTAAAAGGAGCCAGTGAGAAAGCTAGCCACAATGGATGCTAATAGATTAACCTTATCGCAGTCAACTGAGTGGAATGAGTGAATAAATAAGGGGAGCCAGTTCTTTACCCACTGCTGCCCAGGAGCTTGGCAAATTTGTGGTACCTTGCCTGGAATCAATCATAAATTGAGGATCCTTGCCTGAGGCCTGGTCACGAATTACACTGAATTAGCCCCGTACCTTTATTATTGAGATATTTACCCTGAAAAACTATGATTGCCATTTGTCACTGATAGATTAAAAATTGGCTTTGATTTAAAAAAAAGAAAATTGTTGACAATGACCATTTTAATTATATCACAATGCTGACCTCAGTCCTGATGGAAAGAAGCCCCTTATCAATTAAAGTGCACATTGTCACAGCTCAACATAAGGTAATGATTTTGTTCAGACCGTAAACCACACAGTTTCCATTTTCTCAGTAACAAAGCATATTTTGGGAATGAGGTAATGCATATGACTTATGTTGCCTCTGCACTTATTTGAATTCCTCCAGGTCTTGGAGGAAGGCAGCTTTGCTACAAAACATTGACAGAGCTTGAGCATTTTTGTTAATTTGCTCAACAGAAATGGCATGGATGAATAATCGGAGGATGCTGACTCATATCCAAGTGGCAAAGATTCACAGCACCATTAACAAAGTCAGGTGCAATTCAATTAACTGTGATCGTGGCCCATGAGAAGACATTCAGCCTGGATTGCACAACAATACAAGAAATTACAACTTGGATTTCTAAAGCGTACTTAACGTAGCAAAACATCCCAAGGCATTTCAGAAGAGTTTTAGCAGCAAATACTTGATTCAAAACCACATAAAGGAGATTTGAAGTCAGATTTAAAGAGCATCTTTAAGAAGAAATGAGGTTAAGAGAGGCAGGGGAGTACAGTAAAGGAATTAAAGTGTTTAGGAGTTTCGTAACTGAAGACGCAGACAAAGTGGGGAAGGATTAAAAATCAAGGATGTACAAGAGACCAAAATTGGAGTCGTCCAGGGATTTCACAGGGTTGCAAAACTGGTGGAGGTTAAATGTGGAGAAATAGGAAGAGGCAAGGCCAATTCTGAAAGCGTGAATTATTTAATACATTATGCTACATCATTTTAATTAGTTGCTGCAGTTCAGCAAGTATGCCATCCTCAGGTTTAACATATACACAGTTGGGTGGCTGTTGTGTAAATGGAGCTGCACTGAATGGAATCTGCTTTGCAAGGCCATGGTCAATGTGGGGGGCCAAACTATTTCCCTGATGGGTTCTAATTCTAATCTGGTCAGTGAATTTTTGGCATTAAGTGACAACTAACAGATAGTTCATCACATGGACATTGGGTTGGGGTGTCCAATGGCATCTGTGAAGGTGAGCCAGGAGAAAGCTTTGAAAAGAAGGGCAAGATTAGAAGCAACAAGGCCGAGACAGCATTCAGACTTGGGCTAATATTTGACGAGAGTTACTCATACCAGAGCATGGTTTTCACCATGTCCAATTAAAAGTGGAACTCAATTGAGTTTTGTTTCCCAGCTTCTTCATCTAAAAGGTAATTGATCAAATTTCAGCCTTTACCCGACCCCTGTCCCCATTTCATTACATAAACTGGAATTCTAAACATGGCTTTGAATGCAGCTGGGAATAGTAGATAGTCAAAAGATTTAAAATAATTTAACGTTCTACAGATGCACGGAGAAAAGAAAGAGTGAGCAGATAAGTCTGGATGGAGATACTTAAATAGATTATCCAGTATTTAGAATTTAATGGAAGGAATCCTGAAATTGAGATGGCTATGCTGGAATTCACCAATACTCAGACCATAATAAATACATTGGGTGAAAGGAAAAATGGAAAGGAAAGATTTTCAAAACCTTAAATTGGAAGAAAAACTGGAGAAAAGAGGAATGGAAAGAAGAAAGCTTGAACTGGAAAGAGATAAAGAAAGAAAAATCAAGACCAACGGGAAAGGCAACAGAATTTTAAAATTTGAACTACAAAGATAGTTTGGGGAAACAACCAGACAACATCACTTGGTGAGAGAATAGTTTAGAATAATGGAAGAAAGAATGAGTAGTATTTCAGAGATTGATGCAATTTGTCTGGAAACCAGTATTTAGTGGTTAAATTTACAGAGGATGAATGTGAAAGATATTCCACCTCATTTGAAATGGCAGCCGGAGCTTTGAAATCATCCAAAGATATCTGGAACTGAATTGTAGAGAATATCTTGATAGGTACAGCCATGAACATCTGCACCAGTGCGGTGGCACTGTGGCAGCACTGCTGCCTCACAGTGCCAGGGGCCCAGGTTCAATTGCACCCTCAGGCGACTGTCTGTGGGGATTTTTCACATTCTTCCCATGTCTCCACAGGTGTCCTCCCACAGTCCAAAAGATGTACAGGTTAGGTGGATTGGCCAGGGTTACAGAGATTGGGTGGGGAGCTCTTTGGATAGTTGGCATGAACTGAATGGCCTGCCTCTATGCTGTAGGGATTCTATGATTCAGTTTAATGAGAGAATAATCTGCAGATTACAAAACTATTGAGAGAACAATACACAATGCTTAAAAGCCCGTTCCTGAATCTCAATTATAATTTAGGATTGTATAAAATAAACTTAAATTAGATTTGTAGAATTTGCAGCAGAAAGAGAAATATTATGGAATCAGTGGTTTTGATCACTAAAGTTACTGAAAGGTTTTGAAATCATAATTTAAGAATTATGAAATAGCATTCCAGCAACGCTTTTGACTTATTCAGATGAGCAACAACTATGACAGAACAGAGAACCAGCATTCTGGCCTGTTATCTCTCACACACAGTTACATGTGGAGAAATGGTCACATGAAAATCCAAAAGGAAATGGGAAGAATAGAAAATCTTGGAATGCATAATGTATTACTTTTTAGCAAGCAAACAGAAGGATACCAAAATAGTCAAGGAGAAATGCAAAAACCTAAACTCGATACAAGATATGCTTCCATTGTACATCCCAAAGCTAATTTCTGTGGGTAAAATGAGAAGTTATTACTATTGTTACCTATCTCAAGGGAATTGTTAAAAGCGAGATACATTGACCTAATACGAAAGAAATGCAATAATGAGAATTATGTCAAATTACAGCAAAAATGGTAATGAAAAGTTAGTCCTTTATGTTTAAAAAGATATGGATTGCCCAAAGAAATACACAGTCAGATGGAGGCTCCAATTTAGCGTTACAAATATTCAAAGAAATAATGAATAATTTTATAAATAATTTGCCACTTCAATTATCCACAATCCCATGGAGCTTTGGAATTATATCAAACGTTCAAGACCACACAATCAGCACTTACTGTTGGGAAGACCTTAATGTTTTGTTATTGGTGGGGGGGATCCTGATGAATCCATCTGATTCACGGCTTTTGAACTAATTTGGACCCGGGGTGAGAGAACTCCTTAAAATTTATCAAGGCAAAATTTATAAACCAAAGCTCAGAGAAGAAATTACATTTATCACCTCTGCATCATGTTTCAAATGTGGGTGAGAGTTGGCCCGAAAGCATTTGAAATTTGCTCAACAATTGCTCCGCAATGAAAACTAGAACAGATAAAAACACCAAAGCTTGGAATTTTCCGACTGGAAAGAAGGTGTCATTACTGCTACCAGTATCTAGCGAGCTATTATTGGTGGTGTGCTATGGAGTTCATCAACTCAAGAAAAAAAAACAATGAATTATGTCATGCATTCTGTCCATGTATGAGTTAGAATCAGTGAGTATGTTATTTTATATGTTAAATGGATATGATGATGGGATGATTTTATTTATTCATTAACGGGATGAAGGCATTGCTGACTGGGCCAACATTTATTGCCCATCTCTAATTGCTCAGAGGGCAATTACGAGTCAATTACATTGTTGTGGTTCTGGGGTCACACGTGGGCCAGAGCAGGTAAGGATGGCGGTTTCCTTCCTTTCGGACATCAGTGAACCAGATGCGTTTTTCCCCTGAGAAAACAACAATGGGTTCATGATCATCATTAGATTCTTAATTCCAGATATTTTTAATTGAATTGAAGTTCCACCCTCTGCCATTGCAGGATTCAATCCCAGTCCTCAGAACATTATCTGGGTCTCCTGATTAACAGTCAAACAAAAACACTGCTCGACCATCAACTCCCGCTGCTCAGAGACAGATAAAAATCAGAACAATGCAAATATCAAATCAGAAATTGCAAATTTAAAAAAGTTAATCCTCCAGTTATACAAGTTGGATAACATAAAAAGGTGCTTAAAAAGTTAGATGGAATATCATGCCATTCCAGAAAGTTGTTGACGCATCTGACAAAAGCAATTAGAGACTCCTGAACAGTTTATTTTCCTGGCCTATTTACAGTCTTTGGTGAATATGATGGTAATGTAGGGACAGACTCCACCCAAACAATTCAGCTCCAGTGAGGGAAGAGATTAAACACATGATGGACATAGCATATAAATCATTTATTCATTTAGAAGGAAGCAATGGCCTCGTGGGATTATCACTAGACAATTAATCCTGAAACTCAGCTAAATTTCTGGGGATCCAGGTTAAAATCCTGCCATGGCAGATGGAGTTTGAATTCAAACAAGAATCTGGAATTTAATGGTTAATTATGACCATGAAACAATTGTTTGATGCTAGAAAAACCCACCTCACTTACTAATGTCCTTTAGGGAAGGAAATTTGTCATCCTTACCTGGTCTGGCCTAAATGTGACTCCAGACCCGTGACAATGCAATTGATTCTGAACTGCCCTCTGGGCAATTAGGTATGGGTAATTAATGCTGGCTTAGCCAGAGGTATCCACATCCCATAACAAATATTTTTCAGAAATCAAGTCATGGTGGATGCAGTTCACTTACCATGACGGTACAAAATTGAGACGGTCTTTATTAAGTATCTTGCACACTTGTTTCTTGTATAATAAACATTTTTGTTGAAAAATGTTGAAAGCCTCTGGTGAATATGTTTACTGGCTGACACTAACATAACTTTTACTTTTGTAGCTTGGTTAAGATCAATTAAATCCCATGATCTGACTTGTCAAGTATTACCATCATCTGGGAACATCTGTTCAGGAATGTCACAATATGGCGTGATTATTTCATTGTCTCAACTCTTTCCTGTGGGCTTTCATCACAATTCTTCACTCTAGTACAAGTAAGTAAGTACCTTTCTCTGGCCAGTCCAAGGCATAGTGTCTCAGTGATTTTCTATTTGCCCTGTACTTAACAGGAGACCTCCTGAATCATTACTCAGCAATATGCTTTTGAAAGGACATTTAACTTCCTTAATTAGTCTCTATATACTAATAAACTTCAGTGGTCTGTAGAAATCCTTGATAGGCCCTTTCACCAAAATAAGATGGAATAAACACTGGCCTGGCCAGTAATGACCACATTCTGTGAATGAGCTAAAAGCAATCTTGGTAATATTTCTTTGAAAGGCATAATTAGCACAAATGTAAAGCTGTCTATCAAAATGGCCACTTGTCCATGTACAAATGGGCCTAGTGATGTCAGTTACTGATGAGAAATATCCCTAAGGAAGAATTAATCTTTACGCGTGTGGTTGACATCACTATAGTCCATGCAATAATAACATCACACCGGCTGCATGTCCTCAGATGACTGTTGGGAGGACAAATATTTGCACATCCAGTGAGCCAGGGACAGATTCTGGGAGCAGGGCAAAGGCCAGTAGCAATGGCAAAGAAAATGAAATCAGCACAACCTATTCAGTTGAAAAGATCCTTGTGATGGTTGACGGAGATGACTTGAAGGGGGTGCTGACAGCACTAAAGACTTTTACTTCAGTTCACTAAATGCCTAGGGGCTAGCTCAATTGATCATCCTTCCAGTTGGAAGGCAAATACATCCACTGCTTGGCAGTGGCATAGTAATGCTAGGCAGAATGTCTGCACCTATGTAGTCATTATGTCACCTTGACAGCATTCTAACATACAAACACAACCTTCCTGAATTACACTCTGACAGGCTGTCTTCTTGTTAATCTGCAGCATTGTATGTGGTTAGACAGCTAGCAATATGATGACCATTCCTGCTTGCCGAGTATCTTGATTCTTGTTATTCTGGTTGGCGTTGTAAGTGCTTAAATCCCATACTAGTGTTGTGATTAATCACTATCGTAAAAAACAGTTTTACTTCCCTAGCTCCTGCTCCTACAACTCTCTGAAATTGAGATTCAATTGTTTAATTGGATTTATCCAGCACTTTAGTACTCTAGCGTTGCAAGCCAAATTGTGCAGCTGCTCCATGTCAGTCATACTGGCAAGTTTTTATGGGTGTCATTAAAAACAATGTTAAAACACACTTCAGCTCACAGTTTAATCTATGAAAGACCAGGAAAGTTTAGTTTTACATTGAAAAAGGACTTGCATTTATATTGGGTTTTTTTTGCAAACAGTGGATGTCTCAAAAGACTTTAAAGATAGTGAAGCACTTCAAGTGTATTTACAGTTGTAATATAGAAACAAACATTGGATAGGATGTTGGGTACCTGGGTTCTTTTAAGTCAACCAGTGAATAAACTTCTTCTCCCAATGTAGCCTATTGATACACAAACATGAAACGAGTATATCAGATGCAAATTGAAAAATGCTGTGGCATGCATATGGGAAAACCAATAGGGATAAAGGGTTTTCCTTTTCCAATATAAATTCAAGTCACCACTCCAGGCTGTGCGAACACTTCATGAGTGCATATTTCTATTAAATCCATTATCCAAGGGGAGGCAACACAAGATCTCAGTTATCGCAATGACTTTTCAAAGATTGCAGTGACATTGAGTTGCAGCAAATTGGGCCACATCCCAGAAATTCAGAATCTGTATCCATTATTTTAATGTCAGAATCCAATTTGAAAAATCAATCTGTATTTCCACAGAAAACAATTCCATCCACCTCAGCTTATGGAGATAGAAGAGAGTTAAGACATCTTGCTGTCCTAAAAGACACTAATGTCACCAGATGGGAATCCTAGAGCAGTAGATCATTCAGACTCTCGAAGCTGCTCCATGATTCCTGCCTGTCTCCCTTTCTCTGGCTGTCTTGGTAACAAGAAATCTATCAATTTGTCTTAAGTTTATTCCCATAACCATCTGGGTTTGAGAATTCCAAAGTATCACCATCTTTTGAGTGAAGAGGTTTCTCCCTGTCTCAGTTCTATATGATTTGTCTATTATGTGGAGACTGCATCCTGGATGCTTTGCTACAGTATAGTTTCAATGCTTCCTCACGGGGGCATTTAATAGGGTAGTAATTTTTCAATTTCTTGCTTGGGAGTAATGACTAGACCACCACGAATGCAAATCAAAACTTCCCATGTATAATTTCTTGCCCAGTGGTGGAAAATAAGATCTGGTGTTTTTGGCATGAAGGATGGGCTACTTAACAGAATCATGCACAGGCCTAAATATTCAGTGGAGGTATCACATACCAGCTCAAATCCTATTCTCACTGTCTCACACACGTATACACAGACAGTAATCAAGAGCTTGAATTCTCGCTAAAATTTTCTCCATATTGTAGAAGCTCAGAAGTTTATTGTCTCAGCTACTGCCCAGGATCAATGGAGACCATGAATCTACTCTGGAATCTTGGGTAAAGGCATCATATATTATGATGGCAGTTCACACTGGAATCATAGGTTTTCAAACAGTCTAATTGTCATTCCATTGAAATGAACGGAATGAAAATTGGCCAGGCTCATTAAAAGTTGGGAGCTTTCCTCCATCAGGTTACCACCTATGCATCACAGTCAAAAAATTACCCCTTGCATATCAGTGCCAGGCAGTGTTGTCCTTGCATGTTGAAACTTACTAAATCAAACTTTTAAGAGGCAGCAGCTTTAAGGAATAAAAAAACAGGTGTCAACAAATCAAACCTTCACCCTCCAGGCTATCCACCACCACCACACACCCCGCACCTCGCCCACCACCCCCCCACCCCGCACCCAGGAAAACCCCTTGTTCTAGGATCTTAAAATTACATACTGAAGACAAACACAGCTTCCAATGAGAGTGCCTGATCTTTGATCCTTTAACTGACAACCAACTTCAAAATTATGTCTGCAACCTGATAGTTCCAGTGGTTTGACGGTGTAAGGCTCACTGCCAAACAGACCTTGAAAGAACCAACATAACCAGACTCCTTGAAAGCTGTTGTATCTCCATTTCTGGGCTTGATAAACTATAATTTGGACACCATAGGTACTTTAAACTTTTAACTCTTCTGTGGCAACCAGGCCCACACAAGTTAGACTGCACTAAACAACAACAATGCATAAAAAGGAATTTTTAAATCATATAAAGTACATGACAGTTTGTTATCAGACAAGAGTTAGCTTCAAAAACTCCATGTAATGCTTCAAGATTATGTACCTAGTTATTATCCAACAGCTTTTAAAAATTCTTTTTCGTTCAGTGAATTTATAAAATCATACTGTTGTAGCTGGGGGTATTATCTCCTCATATATTCACGTTTTGATTATGGTGGCCAATTATACAGTGCAGTTGAATGCTGCATATTATTGTGAAAAAGAAAACCTAACAAATCTAAATGTGTCTGTAAATGCTGCAACTATTATTTTGCCAGCTCATCTCTATTACAATGCTTGGCCAAATTCTTCTCATTTCTCAAACGAAGATGATTTTCAAAACACTTTTTAAACTATAATACATCTGCACATAAAATCAGCTGAAAATGTTCATTATGATGTACATTAAGGGCTACAGAATGGAACATGGAATGTAAATGTTATGCCTGCACGATAAGTGCTTCATTTGTCATTTTGATGTCTTGCCATATGGAATACATTATCAGCTCAGAACCAAAATTTCATATAAAAGGAGTGCATAGGCTATCCCTCATCTTGCCATCCAAAATGTCATTGGTGAATCAATTAAATGTCAATGGGTAACAGTGGACAACTTTTCCTCAACTAAAATGGGTAGCGTCAATATGCTACCCATCGACCAGAAAACTAGATCTACAGTACTTATCCCGAATACAGTGTTTCACATTCATTGCTGCCTACCTGCTATCCAGGGCTGTGGGTAGCACTAAGAGAATAAATATTGCACTTCAACACCACTTTTCAATCCACAGAACTTGTCAAAATACTTCTTGACCAATTTGTAGTCATTGTTTTATTGCAGGCAAACTCAAAGCCGCTCTGTGCACAGCAAGGTCCCTCAAGTAGCAATGAGATAAACACTGTTTTTCAGGTTGCTTCTGTTTGAATAGGATTTTGCCCAGAAATCCAGACAAGTTCCACTTCATGCATTCAAACAGAACCACATGAAGACTTATGCACCCCACCTTGTAAGGATACGGCAATTTGTGAACTTTTAATCTAAAGTGATCCTGTGCGGCAGCCTTCTATCTGATCTGAGCTTCAAAGTACTCTTCCAAATCTCCATTCTTCACATATCACGTAAATAGAGTGATTAATACATATTTTTAATATCAATTATTGTAAGCTTGGTTTTTGTTTTAGTTGTTGAGGTAGCAACATGAGGGTTTTCTGTGTCTAATGTTAATAGTTAACCTGGAAGTACACCTGTAGTGTTGGTAGTTTCTAACAAAACAGTTTGAGGCCTAGCATTAGAATTAATGAGATTTAGTGCACCACTAATGAATCTTTTTTCCACCTGAGATTATTTACCTTCATGAATCATAAAACAATAAGCTCTGAAGGTTTCTCAGATTTTTGGCACTTGTTTCTTTTAAGCTTAAAAGAAACACAGTTTAAAAGAATTGTTTTAAGTTTTACTTAGAATTTTTAGCTGTCTTGTGAAATCCATGGATGAGGATGGATGCATCAACCACTGCTCACGAGAAAGGACAGTGAACTAAGATACCTGAGAGTGAAGAGTTGGTGTTAGTTCCAGCCCAGAGGAGTTGGAATAAAACCCTGGAGAAGTTACTTAAAATAAAGCACGTTTAAGCTCAATTGTGCAATTGCTCCTGGAAGAAGCTATCTACGCTTCCAGTCCAGGTATAGAGACACAGAGGCTCTGCTGTGAATGATAAATTTGCTGTATTAAACAAGGTGTGTTTTGGGACACTGGACCAGGCACATGTTTTAGGCACTATTCAGAAGTTACTTTTTCTTTTCAACTTTTTGGGGGTTAATGGATGATACTTCTGCATGTTTAAAAATCATTAAATTCATGTTATAAGTAGATAATTTGGTTTATTCTTCATCATCTTCATTTCTTTTATTAATAAACTTCAGCTTTAGTATGCTTATTTTTCAGCAGAGGCTACTGTGTTAAAACCAAATCATAGCAAAATATGCCTGGGATCTTAGTTGTCAGGTTGTAATCAGCTGGCCATTCCAGCCAGATTTCAACACATGCAGCCCAGCTTTTCTTCTTTGTCAGGATTGGCACAGTTGACAAATCGAGTTTTCTGGCCATCCTTGACAGGACTCTAGCAATATCAACCAATTTAAAGCTTCAAACAGGATTCTGCCTCCACTGGCAGGGTGAAGTCTGATGTAGGTTTCCAACCTAGTTCTCAATGTCCTTTCTATGAGCAGTGGCCGATGCCTGTGGTCAACCCAAGAAATAGACAGTTTAATTTTTTTTTCAAATTTCCTGGAATTATGAATATGTTACAATCACTCCATCATGCCTCAATCAATGTAAACCAACAAACTTTTCCAAGAAATAGCAGTTGAATAGTGGAGCAATTAAAACCAGAACAGCAACGTTTTGGAAAAAATAGTTAAAAGATCTGTAGCCAACAAACCCCTCAAACCAAATGGCCTACAGCCCGATGTTGTAATAGCTGCAGAGGTTTTGATTTTTCTACAAATCTTGCAGATGACTTTGATTTCTCAGTGAACAACAGCTTCTCCAATTTACTTTCTCACTGGCGTTGGTTTCTGAAATTTTGAGAGAAAGGCAGAAGAAACTTTTGGTAACCTTACTGTTATCAGTCCATGTCATTTTCTCTCTCCTTTGTTATTTAAAGATTGCTGTTGATCCATCACTACTTTGGTGATTCTGGTGATTGTGGTGTAGTTTCTTTCCAAGCCAGATTGTAGGCAACCTTTCATGATTCAAAGTGAATTTATCATGCAAGTATGAATAAGATGAGAGATGCAAATTATTTGACCTCTCTCCGAGTCTCAGTACCTCTTGATTAAAATGATTATTCTGAGGCAGCTGGTTTAAAATGCTGTGGGTCAGTTGGTGGAGAGTGTGTTAGGCAATTGCCACAGCTATTTTAGGTCAGTAATGTCCTTTTTAAAAAGTTTATCGTCCATTAAATTTTCAGACATTAAATGACAGAAGTTGGATATTCAAAACCCATTCTTGCAAAAACCATAACATTATAACAACACTGCTGGCATCTCGACTACTTATAATTTATATTAATGACTTTGATGAAAAGTTAAATATATCCATGTTTTCTGTCATTTCAAGGCTAAGAGGAAATATAAGCTTTGAGGACAGTACAAAGAGGCTGCCTTATTAAAATACACACTTGCAGCAGAAGCTTACAGCTTTGGTGGTAGATTGCAGAAGCCACAGCAATAACTCCAGTGTTAAGGATTTCCTCATCTCAATATTGTTGGGAAAGGACAGCAGCAAAAGTAAGGTATTTTCCTGCTCTCAGCAGCCTTGGCAAGACATTCAACCATCACAGTGTCACAGGTGAATCCAAAGTCCTATTTGACATTCAACGGTTGTACGTCACAGTGGTTAGCAATAAGAGTGGAGTCACCTGATTGTTTTACTTCTCTTTAACTCAGTGACACGGTGAAGCTAATTGTAGCACCCTCTTGCTACCACCTTACTAAATCAGCACAGCTCCAAAGTCAGTGCTGTGACCTTCTGGTCTTTACAGATTAGCAATACACCTATCATTAGTAACTGAGCCATTAGGTCAGTGCACTAGCCTGAACATAATTCCATATATAGACAAGGCAACTGTAAGATTAATTCAAAAGACTCAAATGATGTGCTACCAAGTCCTAACAAGCTATTCATTACAGTACAGTACATACCACACCCACATCTAAAGCAATACACATAACATATTACACAAATCTATCACTCATGCAGTACGTATTTCATAAACATCCTGTAGGTTCAGTGGAACAGGTACAGCATTTTCAGTACTGGGTTTTACCAACTGACATCCTGCCAAATTATGATCCTTGGCGTGATTTGAGCTTTGTCATTTTTCATTGCTGTGTTGAACTCTTTCTGAAAATGTTAACATTTCTCTAAAATCAAAGAAGAATAAAAGGAATACTTGCAAATGAAAGCTCTCACTAAAATAAAACACAGCTTAGATGACTGTAAAACCTGGAAAACAAAAAACTTCTGAGCAGTTTGCAAACATCCGGATTAGAATAGCGCCTTTGAACTTGTTCCATTTTGCAAAATGCATGTTTCATGAGGAATTTTAACCTCAACAGTTGTGTGAAAGTTCCCAGGGTATACTGGCGTTTTCGGAAGAATGTCTGAGTTCTAGATGACTGAGGCATTTAGACTTTGCTTAATGTACGGTGGTTTTATTGAAGAAAACCTCAGAATTCAGTCAAATTTCACACGTGGTAATTATATTCACAAAATAATAGGCAAAATTTCTCACATATTAAAAGCTTTAATCCCATTGTCGAGATGAAGGCATGGGAATTCCTCACAACCAAGTTAATATGCTGATTACTAAATATCATGCAACATGATTTCAAAGTGTTTTTTTAAATACTTGTAAGTTGCATTTAAATTGCTCATGTCCATTAAAATATTTTCTTTTGCGACAAAATGAATGGGCTTGGATATTCCAATCAGATTGCCAATCTATCCTGATGAAAGCAAAATAGTGCAGATGCTTGATGTCCGAAACAAAACCAAGTAGTACTGGAGATCCTGCTGAGTATCTCTGGAGACAGAGGCAAAGTTAATATTTTGAATCCGTATGACTCTTCCTCAGGACTTGAGTTTGTGCCAGTCTATCCTACTTTTTTGCCTTAAGAAAGAACCTCATTTGTCTCAGCAATAATTCCAAAGCCGGCTCCTTCAGAAGTGATGAGCATTCCTGGAATCTAACAACGCTCTTATGGTACAGGATAGTCAGGGAAAGTCAAACCATATTCCCATTTTCATGACAGCGGATGTTGTTTGCTGTGAAGTTCAAATGTCACAAGGCTGTATGTGCACAGAGTTTATAAATTATTCCATTATTGTCCTATGTTAAGTGTAAACACTTGCAAAACTGATAGCGATCATCTCTCCCACAACCCTGACATTGATCAGCCCATGACAGTGTTCTTCTTCCTCCCTCATACCATAAAAGTGAACAGCAGAGAATGGCTCTCAATATGGGGAGGTTTATCAAAATCCAGACCACAAATAACTCAGTAGGCATTGTACCACTCTGCGCTTGAACCTGGACTTTCCTTTGTATCATTATCTTGGGTCTACTTCCTCCACCCATCTAGATACTTCATTTTTCAGTAAGAGTAATGAATATGAATGTGACAACAACGGCCTTTTTGTGAATCTGTCCCAATCAATATTGCTGTCCAGCAGCTAAATCAAGATGACAGGCTATGAATGAGGGAGAGCCATCTATTAATGATTAACAATTTTCTGATCAACTCTCAGAATTTGCAACTTGAGTTACTAAGTCTGGTTTTTGCCACTGTCATGTCCAACTTCCATCCCACAGCTTTGCCATCACTATGTTTCCCCCACTGACCTCACCTTGGTCAATCTTCCAGAGAAAGTCTCCTTCCTAGAATCATGCTTGACAGATCTGCTTGGCTGAAAGGGAGGCAGTTTGAACAAGTGACCTTGCGCAACCTTTTTGTTGAGACTCAAGTGCCTTACCACTTGAGCTTCTTAACAGGCTACATTTAACTGTTCTACACAAACTGTTACCAGACAAAATGTGTCCATTACAAATAAATGTTCAAATAACATTTGATCTCCTGCCAAGTATCTTTTTTCAAGCCAGACTCTCGGGGCACATATTTATGTCCTCAGCAGAACTCGAGGAAAGTTAATTTGAAAGCAAGACAGACACCATATGTAAAAGATATTCTGCTGCTGAATATTAAAAAGGGAGTGAGGGGAACATTGATTATTACAGAAAACCCACTAAAAGGCAACATCAGGAAAGCTCTGCAATGGACAATATGTTGAAAACTAGTCACCATGAATGTCCTATAGTTTCAAGATGTGTACCTATGAAACACTAAACAAGAAAGTCCAAGGCAAAGTCAAATGACCACATGCAGTCCCTGACCTTCACAATTTGACTCACAAAGCACAGTCCTATTTATAAACATACCATACTTAAGGTCCCATGTGAATTTCTTCCATATTTTCTCTCCTTTTATGTCTAATTGATAACACAGCAGGAGAACAAACAGAAATTATCTCCCCAAATGTCTGCTTCTTGAGTGAATCTAGACACCAAGGTGCGCGACTCGCAGGCATCGAATCTCAACTGTATTCCATCACCCACAGTCATACAATCAAACTTGCCACCAGGATCACTAAACAGTTACCACATTTTTCATGGAGCTCTCCAAAAGTGTGCTTGGTGGAAGGTGTATCCACAATCACGATGGAGTCCATATATCCCTTCCCCAGGAGTGGGAACCTGTGCCAGTTTTCCCATTCCCTAAGTCTGAAGTAGTCGGGTTACTTTAACACCCTAATATAAATGTTATCTGTAAACTAAGACAATTGAATTGGAGTTCTTTCAGACTTTTTGGCGCAAATTCTTTAACCTACAAGACATTCAGGAACGTTCATCCATCCAGCATCAAGGCAACACAGACAAGGTCACAAAAGCAGTGATTAACTCACACTGACATCTAAAAGTGCCAACTTTTAGAAATCCCACATACAATACAGTATGACCTTGTGTGACAGATTATGCTGCAGAGACGTTGACGTTAAGTTGGCATAAAGCCCACCTCTGGGGAGCAGTCATTTGTGCCAGCATATTGAGTTTTTAACCCAGTTCACTTTATCCCAACACATTTCAAAGTTTCACTGTAAAATGAGGGAGTGGAGATTAGTGTCCACAAGGGCAGCTAAAACTTGCATGTACTGTACTGTATGTGCATCAGGTTTCAACAGGAGCATTCCTCAACCTTCAACCTTACAAAATAACTCAGTCTCTGCTTCCCTTTGTACATTAAAGGCTAGAGGCAGAAAGTGAGATTTACAAGTAACCATTACCATAAGCTTCCACCTGTTCTGTAATGAAAGCCCCTGACCTCAGTTTGAATTTATGGCTTGGAAGAGAGCTAACTTGGAGCTTCTCCCCAGGCTCCCTTTGTCCACTTTTCCCAGGGTTCTGCTCTCATTTTCACTCTGACCTATTGCCTTTATTCACCTTCTGCCACTTCCCAAACTTGAAAATTTTACTTTCTACCTTCTCAGAATACCGTAAACAATTCGGACAGTGAATGTAGCCCAGAACCCCTTGGAATTATGGAATGTCACATGGCCCATTCACATACTAGTCACTGGCACAGTAATTTTGCAATGTTAATACCATCACACCAAATATTAAAAGTGAAATTCAAAATAAGACAGCTGTTCTATCACAACCACCTTCAGCATTCACCCTTCACCCATCAGTCCAGACAGTTTTCAGTGCTGCGGCAAATCCCAACCCTGGAATGGATGAATTGGAAGGTGGTGATCATGATGATGCATAGGTTTAAAACAATGACACCTCGTCCCAAAAGATTATAATGACTAAAAGGGAGATTACCCAGAATAAAGGTAGAAAATAAAACAGGAAATACAAGTATGTGATGGTTTTATTCTTCCTTCATAGGTTAGACTAAGGGGGTGGCCATGGGCACCCGCATGGGCCCCAGCTATGCCTGCCTCTTTGTAGGTTACGTGGAACAGTCCCTTTTCCGCACCTACACAGGCCCCAAACCCCACCTCTTCCTCCGGTACATTGATGACTGTATCGGCACCGCCTCTTGCTCCCCAGAGGAGCTCGAACAGTTCATCCACTTCACCAACACCTTCGACCCCAACCTCAAGTTCACCGGGACCATCTCCAACACACCCCTCACCTTCCTGGACCTCTCAGTCTCCATCTCAGGTAACCAGCTAGTAACTGATGTCCATTTCAAGCCCACTGACTCCCACAGCTACCTAGAATATACCTCCTCCCACCCACCCTCCTGCAAAAATTCCATCCCCTATTCCCAATTCCTAAGCCTCCGCCGCATCTGCTCCCAGGATGAGGCATTCCACTTCCGCACATCCCAGATGTCCAAGTTCTTCCAGGACTGCAACTTTCCCCCCACAGTGGTCGAGAACACCCTTAACTGCATCTCCCGCATTTCCCGCAACACATCCCTCGCACCCCGCCCCCACCACAACCGCCCAAAGAGGATCCCCCTCGTTCTCACATACCACCCCATCAACCTCCAGATACAACGCATCATCCTCCGACACTTCCGCCATCTACAATCCGACCCCACCACCCAAGACATTTTTTCATCCCCACCCTTGTCTGCCTTCCGGAGAGACCATTCTCTCCGTGACTCCCTTGTTCGCTCCACATTGCCCTCCAACTCCACCACACCCGGCACCTTCCCCTGCAACCGCAGGAAATGCTACACTTGCCCCCACACCTCCGCCCTCACCCCCATCCCAGGCCCCAAGATGACTTTCCACATTAAGCAGAGGTTCACCTACACATCTGCCAATGTGGTATACTGTATCCACTGTACCTGGTGTGGCTTCCTCTACACTGGGAAACCAAGCAGAGGCTTGGGGACCGCTTGCAGAATACCTCCGCTCGGTTCGCAACAAACAACTGCACCTCCCAGTCGCAAACCATTTCATCTCCCCCTCCCATTCCTCAGACGACATGTCCATCATGGGCCTCCTGCAGTGCCACAATAATGCCACCCGAAGGTTGCAGGAACAGCAACTCATATTCCACTTGGGAACCCTGCAGCCCAATGGTATCAATGTGGACTTCATCAGCTTCAAAATCTCCCCTTCCCCCACCGCATCCCAAAACCAGCCCAGTTTGTCCCCTCCCCCCACTGCATCCCAAAACCAGCCCAGCTCATCCCCTCCCCCCACTGCATCCCAAAACCAGCCCAGCCTGTCTCTGCCTCCCTAACCTGTTCTTCCACTCACCCATCCCTTCCTCCCACCTCAAGCCGCACCTCCATTTCCTACCTACCAACCACATTCCACCTCCTTGGCCTGTCCGTCTTCCCTGGACTGATCTATCCCCTCCCCACCTATACTCTCCTCTCCACCTATCTTCTTTTCTCTCCATCTTCGGTCCGCCTCCCCCTCTCTCCCTATTTATTCCAGAACCCTCTCCCCATCCCCCTCTCTGATGAACGGTCTAGGCCCGAAACGTCAGCTTTTGTGCTCCTGAGATGCTGCTTGGTCTGCTGTGTTCATTCAGCTTCACACTTTGTTATCTTGGATTCTCCAGCATCTGCAGTTCCCATTATCTCTAATACCACTAGGCCATTGCCTCCCCTGTAGGTCACAACATGATCTTATTGGACATCAGAAAAGGCTTGAGGAAGCAAAATGGTTTAAACCTGTTCCCATGTTGATGTTTGTTTTAAAAAATTGCTTTCACTTCCATTATTCTGGATGAGACAGTGAGTGAAACCTTAGGATCAAGTAAACACAATATTTTCATTCTACAAACTCTGAGGAACTAATGCAGCATTGGGTCAATTTAAAACAGCTAGTTCTCAAACAGCATTTCAATGGGACCAGGTAAGCTCCAAATGTTTACTATAGAACAAATGATTATAACACAATCATTGTCTGTTTCTGTTAATATTCCAAAAAACATTTTGTGTGAAATAGAATATTTTCAGTGGGACACACAGTTGGCTGTGTAAGGACATTATTGTGGCAGTCATTATGGACAAATCCAGCAAAATTACCCCAGGAGAACAGTACCCTTTTAAAGGGGTTGCACAAACAGCAACTTAAATAACAGACCAAGATCATTTTTAAATTTCCTGATAACACCTTTAAATAATTAAGCTCCATAAAATCATCATTGAGTACGGTGTATATATTCTGAAATTGACAAACTTCTTATATTTTCTGGAAAGAGTTGTACTGTTTTTGAGAATGTTTATTTCTTCTTCAAGGCAGCTGGAAAAGAAAAGGATTACACAGATCAACTTAAATATTTTGAAGTTAGGAGGTTATTGGCTTCCAGCACAGAAACTGCACAGGCCCAGTTTGGGGGTGCTCAACAACTGGCTCTTCATAAATTTGTAACAAGGCTTACAGTAGGCCCCTTACTGTTGTTACCTTTGGTTCACCCTAATTTGGCCCTGAACAGCTTCTATTCTTCATTGTAACACAGATTGTACAGACTTTGCATTTTTCTGCCCCCCCCCCCCCCAAGATAATTGATAGGGCCAGTAAAAATGGCAGGAACCACTTTGTGCACTTTACATTTTATGGCATTGTTTGAGCCAAGGTAACAAGTAATTTTAACTTCAAACATTCATATGCTTATGTGGAGCTGAAATGCAATGCAATTGAAAACACTCTCACCTTACAAGGTTGCGGCTTATCAAGTACAAGAGCAAGGAGGTGATGTTGAACTTGTACAAAATACTTGCTAGACCTCAGCTGGAGTACTGCGTGCAGATCTGGGTGCCTCATTATGGGAAAGATGTGAATGCAATGGAGAGCACAGAAGTAATTTACAAGAATGGTTTCAGGATTGAGAAACTTTGGTTGGGAGCATAGATGGAAGAAGTTGGGATTGACCTCCTTAGAGAGAAGAAGGTTAAGAGATCCGATTGAAGTTCCCAAAATAATGAACAGACTCGATACAGTAGATAGGAAGAAACTGTTTCGGCTTGTAAAAGGAAGAAAAACAAGGGGCATAGGTTTAAAATGATTTGTAAAAGATTGTTATGCAAATAAAAACACTTCCGCACAGTGAGTAGTTAGCGTCTGGAATATAGCCAGGAAGTGGTGGGGGCAGGTTCAATTGATTCAAAACAGAAATTGCTGGAGAAACTCAGCAGGTCTAAAGGATATTTGGATAGAAATAATGTCCAAAGGGCATAGGAAAAAAGGAGGAAATTGGGAGCAGACAATGGATGCTCATTTTAAGAGCCAGTGCAGACATGATGGGCTGAATGACCTCTTTCCGTGCTGTGACATTTCTGAGATTCTGTGAAGGGTTACTCTGGTGACTTGGGCATAAAGTCTAAGTTGCCAATTGAGAATAATCCTGTCAGAGATACCATCTTGCAGAACAAGGGTTAAAATTAGGCTCTGCTTCTGTTCTAAGGTGGGCATAAGAGATTCCATGGCAACAACCTTGGTGTCCTTGCCACTGTTTCACATCACAAGAAAAACATCAGCCAGTCGTTATTACATTGCTGTTAATGAGGAGTCTTTTAAGTGCAAGTTGGTTGTTTGGCTAAACTTCAAATGTATGTCCATCTGTAAAATACTTTGGGATGACCTGAGATTATAAATAGCGCTATACAAATGTTTGTCTCTCACCTGACAGCTCACGTACAGAGTTGTAAAACTGTCAGATTTAGTTAATTGGTATTCTGAAAATTAGGGTGTAACTTTTGTCAGGCTAGCGAAGGAGCAGATCACCTGAGCATTCCCTCATCATTCAAGGGCAAAACAAGAATAATCTATAGTGCATTATCCATCTCAGGAAGAGTGTTAATGGGGGCCAGTGTAGTTCACCTCAGTGTTTAAAGGTTATAGAGGGAAAAATAATCTTGGTTCTAATACTCATCCACTACAGTCCCGGGTCACATTCCCGACCCGCGGACTAATGTTAATTGACCACTTGCGTATAATGCTGTGGAAAACTAGGGGAAACAGACACTTGTTTGAAAAGTGACACAGCAAGTATACATTTCCAGTCAGAATCTTTGATTACCAAAAATAATTGCCATTTGAAGCCTCTAAATTTACATGGAAATCTATGTATTGCCGAATATGTCAAACGTCTCAAACTATTTTATATATAAATCCCTTTTGGAACTTCAGTGAATATTATTATCTAGATATTAAAACGGTGATTTTTTTAAAAAAATCCTGAATTGTAGTACCGAGCCGTTCAAGCAGTTTAATCCAAACTTGAAATTTGGGGGTGGGGTTTCTTTTCCTGGTGGAATATTGATTGAACTGGTATCAAAAGCCCAAACTGTCAATGCATTTTTTTCGCCCATTCATAGTAAACGTGTGTGTTAACTTGGCGCTGGAGGAAATTATATTTAAACCAGGGTCTACCAGAGACCCCACCGAAATCACACATTTTTCACATTGCTCTGAAACTAGTTACAGTTCGTTTGTACTCTCTACATTTTCCGTGGGAAGGTGACTCCCAGAGTATGTGCTACACTCAAGAGAGAGGTCTGCTTTAAGAAATTAATTATTTCCAAACCACACTGTCTTGCTTTTATTATGGCTCCGTCAATTCCCACATCTTCTCGCCATCCCGATCCACTCAGCAGATCTTTTTCCACTTAAAACTGGAAGTAATTGTGTTCCAATTTGAAAGCTTGAAACGTCAAGCGAAATTGACAAATTCCTCCTTTGCGTCGCAAACGTTTCAGATTGCATGGATAATTCTAGATTGCATCATAGCAGGGCTTCGCCATTCATTAAAATCCACAGATTTACTGAAACGTCTAAACTGCGGAGTTTCTTTGGACCTCAAGCGATTAGCTTTTGACAATGTCTTTGTATCAAATTGCGCCAAACCGCTGAGGAAAAGGGAATGTCCAGGATGAATGCTGGGCTGGTAACCTAATACGAAATAGCAGGATAACGGGAGCGAGGGGGAGAAGCACTTTCAGGACTCGTAAAACTGTTGAAAGTCGATGTATATCGCTTCACTTTCAAAAGAAAAACTCTGCAATTTGCAAAGCGACTCCCCTCTTTAGAACTTGTCTCTGGAGTCCCACAGCTCACATTTACTCTGTAAATGTCAATCAGTGGGTGTCTCAGTAACAGTGGGCGCATGTGCCCTGATTAAGGCAGTTATACTGCAGTTTTCCTCAAACTGTAGCAGTTCAGTTCTGTAGTGTCTGAGTGTTGATGACCTGAGACGCTTAATGGCATTTTGCTTAAAATACGACCAATTGCCCTGAAGCGCCAAAAGGGTAATTGCAGTGGTCAGGAACAGCAAAAAGACAGGCGACCCTTTAAGTGCAGTTGTAAACTGTACATTCCACATAAAGTCGAAGAGAAGCTGCCAACAAAATGTGCAGTTTCTTCTCCGCTTTAATCTACGCATAACGACGGCCTCAATGACTTTACATAGCCAGGGGAACCACACTGTAGCAGGGTATAATCTGCAGGGCAAAGCACATTCAGGGAGCTTTAGAAACACTACCTAAAACACATAACTCCAGGTGGTTTCCTAACAGAGAGTCAGAAGCTGCACGAGCGGCGCTAGTAACAGTAGATTGTCAGATATCAAGAGAGTAAAAAAATTGGACACTTACCAACTGTATTTTCAATGAACTCAGGTCAGTGATCAAAGCACTGCTTTAACATAAATGCTTCAAAGGCACACTGTGCTGAAAAGCTTTGTCTTGCTTTTTCCTGCTTGGGAAGTGGTTAGAGTTCTCCTGACACAGTCTGCAAGAGAAGCAGGCTTGGCTCTGACGGCTCTGGCAGAACAGAGGGAAGATTAGGGGCCCAACAAGTACAGGAAGTGACTCACGGGATCCCGCCCTGAAAACCCTTGTATCCAAGCCAAGGTTATTAGCAAACAACTAACCATCTCTGAGCCTCCTTCCACTGACTGACGCCGCGAGGTGTGACTAAATGGCACCTTGGACCTATCGATCACTACACACTGATAACACCATCAACACCTACTCAATCCGCCCATTATAACAAAGTGATCATATCAAAGAGGCAACTGCTGCAGCCTGGTCCAAGATAAACGAAAGAAAGGTGAATGCTACTTCCTCCTGAAGAGAATCGCAGCTGGAAAGATCTGGTGCCAACCTTCCCGAGAACTAAATTATGTGTTTTATCCCCTGGAACCCTGGTGATTTATTCCTATTCAACACAAAATGCAGTAGCTTTTGTACCTAGGGCACACGTAACCTATTTCAATATGAATGAAGTCCTAATGATGTCACTAATTTACACTATGAACCAGCAGAGGCAACGAGTGCTTCTATACAAGTAAGATGAGTGAAATCTGAAATTCAAACGGAAAATGGTTAGAAATGTACAAGTTTGTCAGGAAGATTGAACAAGACTAAGATCTGGGAGCACATCAGCAAGATCCAGTCAGGATCCCTGCCTGATGAGTCAGAAGCATATCCGGTTTCTTCAGACGCTGACCAACTGGTTGTGCCCTTTCATTTTGTAAAACATTTCAAATATTTAATAACAGTTTACATACTTTACATGGAGTAAAGGAAACACAGATGTAACTGGCAAAAATGAGCTCCAAACCAAACAAGCCCCATTGCATTGATTTAAAATAGAGACGTAGAAATTTGGCCAATTCTAAGCTTGGTGCATTGCCCTGTGCCCAAATGATATAATCCCAAGGCAACCTAAACCCCAGGCATCAGGCTAACAGTGCCAATGAAGATGAAACCGAGCCAGTTCTCCAACATTGCAGTGACCCTCAGGTAAATGATGGCAGATCTGGTTGGGTAAAGAAATGCCAGGATCAATTACTGTTACATGTATCAGAGATAATGGGAACTGCAGATGCTGGAGAATTCCAAGATAATAAAATGTGAGGCTGGATGAACACAGCAGGCCAAGCAGCATCTCAGGAGCACAAAAGCTGACGTTTCGGGCCTGGACCCTTCATCAGAGAGGGGGATGGGGAGAGGGAACTGGAATAAATAGGGAGAGAGGGGGAGGCGGACCGAAGATGGAGAGTAAAGAAGATAGGTGGAGAGAGTATAGGTGGGGAGGTAGGGAGGGGATAGGTCAGTCCAGGGAAGACGGACAGGTCAAGGAGGTGGGATGAGGTTAGTAGGTAGATGGGGGTGCGGCTTGGGGTGGGAGGAAGGGATGGGTGAGAGGAAGAACCGGTTAGGGAGGCAGAGACAGGTTGGACTGGTTTTGGGATGCAGTGGGTGGGGGGGAAGAGCTGGGCTGGTTGTGTGGTGCAGTGGGGGGAGGGGACGAACTGGGCTGGTTTTGGGATGTGGTGGGGGAAGGGGAGATTTTGAAACTGGTGAAGTCCACATTGATACCATTAGGCTGCAGGGTTCCCAGGCGGAATATGAGTTGCTGTTTCTGCAACCTTCGGGTGGCATCATTGTGGCAGTGCAGGAGGCCCATGATGGACATGTCATCTAGAGAATGGGAGGGTGAGTGGAAATGGTTTGCGACTGGGAGGTGCAGTTGTTTGTTGCGAACTGAGCGGAGGTGTTCTGCAAAGCAGTCTCCAAGCCTCCGCTTGGTTTCCCCAATGTAGAGGAAGCCGCACCGGGTACAGTGGATGCAGTATACCACATTGGCAGATGTGCAGGTGAACCTCTGCTTAATGTGGAATGTCATCTTGGGGCCTGGGATAGGGGTGAGGGAGGAGGTGTGGGGGCAAGTGTAGCATTTCCTGCGGTTGCAGGGGAAGGTGCCGGGTGTGGTGGGGTTGGAGGGCAGTGTGGAGCGAACAAGGGAGTCACGGAGAGAGTGGTCTCTCCGGAAAGCAACTGTTACATGTATGTTGGGAGGAGGGAGTGGTTGCTGGGGCATGTTGAGAGGTTAGGTTTTATATTGGTGGAGAGTGCCAAAGGTGAGTGACAAGGAGGCTAGTGTTGGAGGCCGAGGCGAATCTGAAGTGTGCCGAGTGGAAAACTTTCAAAATAAAAGGCGATTGGTGGTGGTGGGAGGGGGGCGTGGGTGGAGCTCTAGGTATAAAGAAAATTAGACTCTGTGTTCAAGCAAATAAATTTGTATAAATAAATTTGGTTGTATGCAGCCCCAGGAGCTGATTTTACTGAATGTAGGCAGAACTGGGCAAAGCAACCTGCTGTGGGAATTTCAAACAGAGTGAGCACCACACCAACCCCCAGCTTGCTTTGAAATTAATTGCCCGTTTCAAGCATATGCCCTGAACACATTTGCCTCACCAATCTGCCTGGAACAGACATGCACACACGTTTCCAGCTGCTAAATTAGAGATTGACTGAGCTAGTTTTGGCTTGGAAAATGGGTATCATATGGTTGAATTCATCAGTCAGTATGCCCAAGATTATGTCACAAATCATAAATCCCACATCAGATGTCGTGTGTTGCTACAAATCAAAACAATCTTAAATATTTAATATTTCTAAGTTGCTTCCTGAAACTGAAAAATACATCCAAAAGTTGCATGATCTTGTGAATTATCAATTTACCTGTTCCAAGCACTCATTTCCTATCTCCTATCCTGGCTGTATTCCACGCCACTAAGTACCTCCCTGGCCCATTTTCCCAAACATTTCTTGATCTGTATAAAAAAACGGAAGAACTGCGGATGCAGGAAGGGGCAGCCAACCTGAAATGTTAATTCTGTTTGTTCCTTCACAGATGCTGCCAGACCTGCTGAGCTTTTCCAGCAAGTTCTGTTTTATTTCTTGATCTGTCCTGGCACTGCTTTCCAAAGAGATTTCCAAACTATTTACATTCCCACCCAGAGTGAGTGTTTCCCAACTGTAGTTATTCATTCTGAGATCTTGATATTCACTAGTCATCCCAATGTGCACTCTTCCTAGTGTGGTGGCTTACTCTTCCACAACAACTGAGGGCCCTCCTTAATGCACACAGTCTCTTTTCACCTATCAAAGAACTTGTACCTTCCTGCCAACACTCAATCTGACCACAGTTCCATCAATAGCTTTCTTCAGAATTCCCAAACCCCAGTACTCGTGTGCAATTGATCTCCAAAACTCTCCCAACTGCCCACACTTCCTGAATCCATCCACCGCCCATCCTCATTGTATCACAACTATTCGTATACACTGTGTCTTCCCTCCTGGTGCATGTAGGTCTTGCCATTTTCCCAATGATTGCCTCTATGAGCCAAGACCCTCCCTCGAGGCAAAGCTGAGCATCCCAGACACCCTGTCTAGTCAGTACTCCATTCACACCAGTGTTCCCTTCGCCGCTGCCCACCCTCAGTCATGTCTCAGCTTGGTGTCTTTCTGGCTGCAGTCTCAAGTCTCTCCACCACCCCCTAGTGGTGTATTGCAATGGTAGCAAGCTGCTAGCCTCAGATTCGCTGACAATTCTGGACACGCTGGATATTTGTGCCAGAGGAGATAATTATTGGAGATATTGGCTGAAATAATTCGATGAAGGCTGCTACCCTGTCATCAAGTCACCCTGTATTTACATGTGCATAGTACATGAGACTGGCCCAACTAGTTCAGAGCCAACTCCTAGAGTGAGTAGAATCCATAATACTCCTGTTTATTTATTTGCTTTCTTTCTTTTTTTTCTCCCCTAAGAACATTAGGTGACCATTTTGCTCTTTTTGACAAACAAAGCACTCATTTTTCTCGTGTCTTCTTTTGTACAAATTGTGCACCTTATATTGTTTGGTTGTGAATTTTTGGAGGACATGCAACAGCCTTTCTACTGACAGAGGATCCAGCAACAGGAACGTCAGGTGAAAACTCTCTCTCATGAAAGGTGTGTTTTCTGCTTGTTTCTTGGTGTCTTGTAGCCCATTCTGTCTGGACAGTACAGAGTGAAAAGGCAAGGGAGTTTACAATGATGAGTTTTCTTCCATTCATAAACTGTACATAGATCAAGTGTGTGTTGATGGTATCCTGTTACCAAGTCACCCCTTACTTACATGCACATAGTACAAGACACTGACCCAGCCTGTTCAAATTCATGTCCTAGAGTGAGTAGAACTCCTGACACTCCTGTTTATATCTGTCAGCCAGGACTCCCTGATTGGCCCAGATTTACAGCCCCAATCAGGGAACACATTCTACAAGACCCACCCAGTTGACTGCATTCCAATTACTACACTGGCTAGGTACTACATTCAGTTGCCTCCCCCTCAACATCCTACTGAATGACAAAGTTTTCCCAACAGGCCTCCAACCAGTGGTCTCAACCCGCATGGATTACATTTAAATTATGCTCAATATTTCCACTTTTGAGAAAGAATTTAAATAAAGGCCACCAATATAAAATAGCCACCAAGACATCTAGAAGAAACCGCAATACCCAAAGAATGGTAAGAATGTGGAACTTGCTACCACATGAGCAGTTGAAACAAATAGCATACTACCGATGGTTTTAAGTGAGAACTACTCAAGCATTTGAGGAAGAAATGTATCATTTACGGCTGTAGATTTAGATGAGGAATTGGAGGAGGCTCAAATTGACTATAAACGTATGGACTATTTGCACCAAATGGCCTCTTTCTGAGCCATATATACTGTGAACTTCCATGTAAATCACATTGTTATGGGGTGTGGTTTCTAGTTATAGCTATTGAGCATGTGCCAAAACAGCTATGTCACAGAGATAATGGGAACTGCAGATACTGGAGAATCCGAGATAACAAAGTGTGGAGCTGGATGAACACAGCAGGCCAAGCAGCATCTTATGAGACACAGAATGTTGGAGAAACTCAGCAGGTCTGGCAGCATCTGTAGAGAGAGAAACAGTTAATGTTTTGAGTCTGGTCTGACACTTCTTCAGAACTATGTCATAAAGATGTTAGATCACAGGTTTGGAACCTGAGTCTGCAGACCTCCAGATGAGGTGTCCTCTGTGCACAATTACTTCAAATAAAGCCTGTCGCTGCTCACTCTCAAGAGTGTAGAGGTGAAGCTCAGTGATGGTACTACAGCATGGGTGGAAGTCATAAGATCAGTCCAGTGACCTGAACCCATGAGCAGGTGGAAATATCTCAATGAAGCTCAGTGGCTGTAGGGACTGGCAATTCATGGCACAAAGCTATGGAGTGAGAGGGTTTGGGCAGAAGCTGAAGAAAACGTGAAGAAAAGATCATGGCAGAGTATGCACTCAGTAACAGGGAGAAAGAAATCAATCAGCCACAGTAAGTAAAATATTACTGAAATCAAAAGTATTTACAGAGATGGAGAAGAAATGGATATCCAGAAAATACGCCGACAGCAAATGCACAATGAAACAAAGAAACAGGATTTGCTCCAACCCGTGAAAAACTCCATCAGCAGGAACCTGGTTCAGCAAGTTTTATGAAGGGTTATGAGCACAAAACAAGTGACCAGGTCATGGCTGTAAAATTAAACACAGATCACAGCAAGCTGGGCCCCAGCAGAAGTGGACAGAGGGGCAGGATGAACTCTTCCCAATGTATATGACCAGCCCACATCAAGAGTTTGAAACCGCTGACAGTTCAGACCCAAATTCTGGCGACAGAGACCCTGACTTTCGTCTCAAGCTTGAAAGTGCAGATTAGGAGAAATCCCAGCTCCACGAAACCAAACTGTAAAAAACAGCTGCCTGCACTCCCCACTGCTTTTCTACCCTTGGGGAGCTGGATTAAGATCTTGGGCTGCACAACCCTGGGCAAGCTAGTTCCTGAAGCAGGCTGGATGGAAACCTTATCCTGCTGTTCTGGCTCTGTTGCCAACATGTAGAAATTATAATGAAAACCTGAAAGATCCCCTTTATCTCAATGCACACTCAATAATCAGTCCAAGCCACTTTATGCTATGTTACTTATCCCCATGGATCTTTATAGGCTCTAAGCCACACAATGCCCCTGTACCCATCTCCACAGCTCCAGTGCCACCCTATGCCCATAATAATTTTTTTGGTCCCTGTTGCCTCTATGCCAACTCATACTCTCCGACCCACCACACTTTGCCATTTTATTTCAAAAAGCCACCTAATGTGCACCGTAGGCAAATCTCAGGCAGTAGGCTGACATTATTGATTATATCACTACTGAAAAAAGACTAGTGTAAAATAAAACACTCATGGATAGCGAGAAAACATTCAACACATTGAAATCCCTTCAATTAATCATTTATGCAAACAAGCAATTCACTTAAATACTTAAATCCATATGTGTTTCCTACCTTACGTAAATTAACAGTTCTATTCATTGAACAGAGATAGTAGGAACTGCAGATGCTGGAGAATCTGAGATAAAAAGGTGTAGAGCTGGATGAACACAGCAGGCCAAGCAGCATCAGAGGAGCAGGAAGGCTGATGTTTCAGGCCTCGACCCTTCTTCAGAAATGTCTTCTAAAGAAGGGTCTAGGCCTGAATGTCAGCCTTCCTGCTCCTCTGATGCTGCTTGGCCTGCTGTGTTCATCCAGCTCTACATCTATTCATTGAACAGTTGAAGCTGTCCAGTGAAATGGTCACTCATTAGACACCTCTTTGTGAAAATGATGGCTTGGGAAATCAGTTTTACAACACAAATTCAATAATAGTGTATGTCATGTGGCACCTTGAAATATCTGTCATTGCTTTTTCAACTACTTTACACTTCCTTGACAGCTGTAGCAACCTCAATGAGTTTATGCACTTTTTTGAAGCACATGAATGTCTTTTGAAAGGCATTCTGAAAGGTACCTCAAATACAGCAAGAGGTGCTTTGACTCTCCCAAGGGGTACTATGCCATCTCCAAAAGTGTCCCAGGACCAGATTCAAAGGGTATCTTGCCATTGTAAAAGAAGAGAAATACAAAACATTTCTTCATCCCTCAGCCCTCACACTGCCCATGTCTTGCCCATGCAACCCAATACCCTCCATCCATTTCCCTTGTTATTCTATGCTCCTAAGCTCCTGAACATTGTGTAACCATTAGCAAACATCCCCAGTGTGAGCCTAACAATGGTGGGAATGTCATTGATGTAGCAGCTGAAAATGGTCAAGCGCAAGACACCACCAGAAGAACTCCTCCAGAGATATTCTGGAGCTGAGATAAGTAACCTCTACCAAATTCAAATCTAACTTTGTGCTAGGTATGATTTCAACCAGGTATTCTCTTTGAATACAAGGTAACGAAGTGTGAAGCTGGATGAACACCGCAGGCCAAACAGCATCTCAGGAGCACAAAAGCACAAAACCAAAGGTCTAGGCCCAAAACGTCAGCTTTTGTGCTCCTGAGATGCTGCTTGGCCTGCTGTGTTCATCCAGCCCCACACTTTGTTATCTTGGATTCTCCAGCATCTGCAGTTCCCATTATCTCATTCTGTTTGAATACCATTAGTTGTAGTTTTGCTGGGTCTGACAAGCTCTAATTATTTTTTCCTTTATATTCCTGTCCATGTGGTCACTGTTAAAGGGCCTGTACACCATCACTGCAATGATTCTTGCCTTTACATGCGCTTATTTTTACCCAAACTACTTCCATAATTTGCTTTTAGGCTTAGGACATCCCTTGCTGTTATGCTACTTCTGTAGTTTGTAAAGGAGCTTAGGTATTGCTAAAAGGACAACAGCAGTCAAAGCATTTTATCCTGCCCTCAACAGCACTAGAACATAAAAGACAGATTTGGACAAGGCAGCCATGATGTGGAGGTACTGGACTGGAGTGGACAAAGTCAGAAGTCACATGACACCAGGTTACAACCCAACAGGTTTATTTGTAATCACAAGCTTTCAAGCACTGCTCCTTTGTCAGGTGAAGCCACCTGACTTCACTGATGAAAGAGCAGTGCTATGAAAGCTTGGGATTTCAAATAAACCTGTTGGGCTGCACTGGCAGTTGCTTAACTTCAGGCTTGAAAAAGAGAGATGATTTTGTACAGAATAAGAAGAGGGTGCAGACTATTTGAGGCAGCATTGGTACGGAGATATTGCAAGAACAGTTAACGGTCAATCTTAATTGTCAGACCATGCAGGTAGAATTTGATTGGCCAGGGCTTTGCCCAGAGGTGCAATGTATGAACGAATCCTTTTTTGCTGATATAAAACAGGATCCTGGGTATTTATGTCGGTAGTTTCTAGCACACACAAATGCAACTCACTATGATCCCAACGTATAATCCTAAACTGGCTTCTAGTCTCACTCTTAGCGTAGTTTGGATTATTTATGAAATGATTTCCAATTACAGAATCACATCCTTTGGTGGCTATATTTTGCTGCCTATATTTTATACCTTGCTGCCTGCTGTGAATGGTCAATGGGACGTGTTACTTGATACAGTCTATCAGTCATTCGGATGTCTGGCCTAGATAGTGGCTTCATACCAGCGCTGGAACTCTCGTTATTCATTTGTGTGGCATGCAAAATGTCTTATTTTTAGTTTCATGCCAGCATTGTATTTGTAGAGAAAACAACTTAGGGATTTACATAGGAGCAACATCAAACAGCTAGCTTCACATATTGTTCAAATGTTTGAGACACATTGCCCTCCCACAGGAAGACTGGGGAACATTTGATGCCAAAAGTGGTGGATTTTGGCCCCTTCATAAATTTTTACAGTATGCAATGAGTAATGATTTGATCATGGTAACTGTTATCATGTAGGAGAGATGTGATATGTCCTATCTTAGTGTCAAGCTTATGCAGGGAGTAGGTGGTGAGCACCATATTCCTGCAAAGGGCTATGAGATAAATCTGGTCCAGTGTGGGCTATAGAAATCCCAGTTTGTATATTGACAGGTGTACATAAAAAATAGTTAAGGATTCATTTTCCAATTTCTCAACTAACACATTGAAAAAGAAGATCTCATTTACTTGATTTCTGTAATAAATTTGAGTGTAGATCAAAGGTTATTAATGTGTGGGAATAAGTTTTTTCATATGGCTGTGGATTGAAATATTTCAACATGTCATCTACCTTTTGCAAGTGGTGGGAGGCTAGTGGTCTGTCCATCAAAAATGCGCCTCTAATGGCAATCAACAAAGATGTCAGCAAGAGCTGGTCATGAAGTGAATCTGATGGCAACACCATCTATTCTGGCATAAATGGTGTCATTGAAACTGACCTGTACAAGTTCATGAGTTTAATGAATTGAGACACAAGTAGTACAACTAGAATGTGTAGTACAGTGACATACTGCAGATGTCAGTTGCTTAGCAATTGGAATTTATCCATTAAATGATCTGGACTTTGTGAAGAGTCAGAATGAGTCAGAATCATGGTGTGATGCACTCGTATGCATTTGAAACTATTTGCTTAAATATTCAGGGCCCGTCTGAACAAGATACCGTTGTACTCTGAAGTAATCTTTGCTGTCCACTACACCTCCAATTTGGTGTCACCTGCAAACTGATGAACCATACCTCTTATGTTCACATCGAGATCAATTATATAAATGACAAAAAGCAGTGGACCCAGCACTGTGAGATAGAAAGAACTGCAGATGCTGGAGTCAGAGATAACACAGTGTGGAACTGGAGGAACACAGCAGGCCAGGCAGCATCAGAGGAGCAGGAAGGTTGATGGTTTGGGTCAGGACCCTTCTTCTGAAGAAGAGTCCTGACCCGAAACGTCAACTTTCCTTCCCCTCTGATGGACCCAACACTGATCCTTGTGGCACACCACGGGTCACAGGCCTCCAGTCTGAAAAGCAACCCACCACCAATGCCCCCTGTCTCCAACCTTTGAGCCAGTTCTATATATATAGGCTGTGACTCTTTTTAAAGTCACGTTACTCTTCTTTATAAATGCATGATATAATAATCACACAGTTGTGAGATTTGTCCATGCAAAGCAGAAAGAAAAGTTGACTGGAATGCTGTTGCCCTTTTGTTGATAGTTCATCTTTAAACAAGAGTTGTGTGGATTTCCTGGTTCTATATTTAGAACATAGAACATAGAAAAGTACAGCACAGTACAGGCCCTTTGGCCCACAATGTTGTGCCGTGGAATAATCCTAATCCAAAAATAAAATAACCTAACCTACATTCCCCTCAATTCACTGCTGTCCATGTGCATGTCCAGCAGTCGCTTAAATGTCACTAATGACTCTGCTTCCATGACTACCACTGGCAAACTATTCCATGCACTCACAACTCTCTGGGTGAAGAACCTCCCTCTGATGTCTCCTCTATACCTTCCTCCTAACACCTTAAAACTATGACCCCTCGTGGCAGTCAATCCTGCCCTGGGGAAAAGTCTCTAGCTATCGAGTCTACCCAGTTAATTAGAAATTTGCTTGAATTTCAGGATTGTCTGGAGGTGTTATTGCCAAAGGTCGCATGATTTGTTTCATTCAAAATATTAAAGTTTTAAAACAACATGACATATCTAAATGCCATCAACTAATACAAATTGAAAAATGCCCAAGAGGAGGAACTTTGATTCATGTGTTATTTGACAGAATTCAATAGAGTGGAACACTGAAGCCATTATGCTAATGCTGAGTAAGTGAATTTGTTAAGAAGGCTTAGAACAGAATCCCTTTATCTGAAGTTGTCTTCGAAACTAATAAAATAAATGTCATGTGGCCCCACCTTAAAATATTTGAGGCAGCTCTTGAGTATGCCAATGAAAGAAGATCTTTACAGCAACACAAAGATGATGAAATACATAAGAAGAAGAGCAGAGTCGTTGTACCTTCCAAAAGACAGCCACAAAGTGATGTAGACATCCGTAAGTCAAATATATGACAGTCAAGCAAAAACAAACCAACCAAAACAAATTAGATAGCAAGAAAGAAACAGCAACACAGAAGAATAAAATCATGGCTTTTTTGTCCATCAGAAATCTAACAGGATGTTAATAATATTTTAATACGGTGATGTTAGTTTGACTCAGTTGTGAAAATCTCATTTCTGAACCAGAGGTTTTGGGTTCAAGTCCCACTTCCGCACTTGGATGCAAACATCAAAATGGATTCTTCAGTGCAGTGCTTGAGAGAGTACTTTACTGTAAGAAATCTCCCTTCATAGAATGCCTGTAGTGCAGAAAGACACCATTCAGCCCTTTGAGTCTGTGCTAACCCTCCAAAGAGCATCCCATCCAAACCTTCCCCATGGCCAATCCACTTGAGCAACACATCTTTGGATTGTGGGAGGAAACCAGAGCATGGGCAGGAAACCCACACAGACACGGGCAGAATGTGCAAACTCCACACAGAGGGTTACCCAAGACTGGAATCAAATCTGGGTCTTTAGCGCTGTGTGGCAGCAGTGTTAACCATTGAGCCACCATGCTGCCTACAGGATAATGCCTCCCCCAACATGCTGTCCTTCAACCTCATCCCCACCCCAAACTGCTTGATGAGCCACTCAACTTTCAAATGAGGCATTAAAACCAAGGTGTTGTCAGGTCTCTCTGGTGGATGTACAAGATCAAGTGGCAAAATTTAGAAGTACAGGGCAGTTTTCCTTGGGGTTTTGACACAACCTACTCTCTTAATCAACATCGCAAAACAGTTTACCTCAACTCTACTGCGTTGCTGTCTGTGGTGTCCTGCTGTGTGTAAACTAGTTGCTTCAATTTCTAACTTACAGCCATGAACACATTTCAACAATAATTAATTGGCTGCAAACCACTTTAAGGTGTCCTACGGTTGTGAAAAGAGCTGTATAAATGAAAGATTATTTTTAAAAATTAATGTGTGTTACATTACGTACGGTGCACGACTTCACAGAACACTCTATCCTCCAAGTGCAGCAGTGGAAATGTAATGATCGATTAATTAGTTTAAGTGAATGCTGAATATTGAAGATATAGAAAAAGTGAAATGAACCCAATATTTCCATTGTTTGTATTGACTTTCAGACAACATGACAACCACTGATTCAGCAAAACTTCTAATAACAATGGTTATTCACTAAATTACTTGAAGATTATCTGGATCACTTTGCCCACATTGGGTATCTGAGCAGCACTTTTATAAGGACAAGCCAGGGATAACAGCTTAATAAGCCATGACCTAAATCCTGGCTACCTATATACAATGTAGAAGGAAATTTGTGAAACAATCCTGCCTACTGTATGACAACATATAGGAAACCGTTACTATTTTGTTGATGTTTGTTGGCAAAAAATAAATATACATTGTAAATTAAGAAATATTTACATACAAAGCATAATAAATTTATTACTAAATATTAATACAACATTAAAATAAGTGTGCAGTGAACAGTTACAGTAATAAACAAAATTATAAGTTTTATTTCTGAATTTTTGGTTCATTTGCAAGCATTTTTCATAACACAGACTTTAAGTAGTAAGTTAAGACTAGACTGTTTCACATGAGGCACTTATTCTATGTGGATTAGTGCAAATATTTTGCTGTTTCTTCCATTCCTTTCAGTGGATCTGTGAAGATAAGGACTTGTTGACATTAGTTATCATAAAAAAAGTCTTTAATATTGTTGGCGATTTAAAAGATTTGTTGAATTAAGCGTGTCAGAGTTAATGTTTACATTGACTTGGACACTAAGTGTTAGGTATGAATATGCAGGCACTAGAATTCATTCTTTGTTGCTGTAAGTGAGATGGTGACATGAACAGATGTGACTTAAGGGAGCAGGCCTGTATTAATAAAAGAAAACGAAGCCTGGCAGCATTTCTTTCAGTACTTTGACAAGTTTGCCTTGATTTTTCTGACAACAGGCACAAAGTAACATTTAAGACATCATGTAATTCCAGAAGAATTGAGAGAGCTTACATAGAAGCAGGTAATCTTAAAAATTGTCAGCTAGGATGATACAATAAGGGTCAGAACTAAACAACATGGAAAAGGGTTTTTTTGCTCCTGGTTATTATTCAGTGAACCCTGGTCAAGGTGAGAACAGGATCAAGCTCAGCTGAGATTCACTCCAGTCAACCAGCCTGCTATAGTCGGAGGCTTTTTTTCTCAGGGTGACAAAGCCAACTGTAATGAAGGCACAGGTTCAGGTGAGAGGGTGAAAGTTTAGGGGAGGAGAGTGGAGAAAATCTTTCACATGGAGGGTGGTGGGTGTTTGGAACACACATTGCCAGTGGAGGTGTTAGAAACAGACATGTTAGCAACACTTAAGGTGCAACTTGACACACGCATGAACGTGACGCTAACAGAGATAGATACCATGCCTGGCCAATAAGTAGTGCGTCTAAATAAGGATTAGGAATTGGCACTGGCTTGGTGGGCTGGAGGGCTGGTCCCTGTGCTGTATTGTATTGTTAACATTCGCTGCCAGGGTTCAGTGATAAACAAGCAATCATTTGGACAAGACATCAGAAACAGCAATTGTGTCCAACAACCTCTAATTCAGGGAGAGTTAGCATTTTCGGAAAAGGGGAGGGAAAGTATATTGACCATGGAGAGTTAAACATTTTTTAACATAATGTTCTCAAGAATTAAGGGCAAAATTACAAAATATAAATAACAGCATTTTTACCTGGAAAACCAATTAAATAAATTAATTTAAGTGTATTCATTTAATTGTATTTAATTAATTTTATTTAAGTTAATTTAAATGTAATTTTTTTATTGATAATGTTCACTCAATTCTGTGGATTGAGAGGTGATCTAGTCTGGGCTGAGCTGTCTGAGTTCTGTAGTTCCAGCGGACTGCTCTCTCTCATTAGGGAGAGATGACTGGTGGTGAGTTTAACCTGAGGGTCACCATGCCTCAGTGAAGGATGGGATTGAGAAAGTGGGACCTTCGCGGTAATCTCAGCAGGTGCAGCAATTGAAGTCGCGCTGCTGGCATCACTCTCCATCTCAGACCAGCCATCCAGCTAACAGACCCCTTCAAATATAGCCATGAGTATACAACCAGGAGTTTTAAAAAGAGGTATTCACTGACCTGCCATTCGTACTAAAATGGTCCTGTTGTCAAAGTGAATATACTATAAATATGCAAACACATGAAGATGGAGGAAAGAGAAAGACTATTTGGTGTTTATGGTGTTTGACAGACAGATTCTCCAGACACTCAGAAGCCACCTCTGGTTCTGTATGAGGTGAAACATCAGGCAAAAACCTCAATTGTTTAGTGGGGAGAAGTGACAAATTCTTCCTCAGTCATGGTAAGCCATTGAAAACTGATCCAACATATATGTGCAACTAAACCAGAAATTGCTGGAAAAGCTCAGCAGGTCTGGCAGCATCTGTGGAGAGAAATCAGAGTTAACGTTTCGGGTTGAGTGACCAATCCTCAGAACAAATATGTGCTATGCTTTAAAACATAGAGAAGAAATCAGTTTCGATTAGAGTTTATTTATTATTTACATTGTTCATTATTATGTTATCATTCCTAAAGATGACATTGTATTCTCTTACAGGAAAACAATGTTTCCAACTACTTTCCCAAATATATGGGCAGAATTTTCCCCTCCTAGTGTAGTGTGAATAACACTGAGAATATTAGGAAAATACAGTGAGAATGAAAATATCTGATTCTCGACAGTGAGAAAAGTATTCCCTCTCAAACCATAAATGGCTGCTCCAGAGTCTTGCCATTGAGAAATGAACACCTATTGCCAAGCTTTTACATCTCAATAGAGCCTCAACTTACCTCATTTCTGCACCACTTCCAATTATCCTCTCTTTCACTGAAAAACTGGATGGCGCAAATGCCCACCATATAAGTCAGAGTGGGTACCTGATGGCTATAGCTCACTGTACGCATGTCCCAGCCATCATGCAACTGCTTCAACAGGACAACATGCCTGCAGGCTCCATGGCAACCTCAGAAGTCAGCAACAGCAAATCACCAGCCTCACTGCATCAATGTGACTACTGTCAGACCCAATCAGAAACCAGTTCAGCTCTTCAATACTTTACTTTGGAGCTCAGGGTCATCAAGGACTTGCACATTTCTGCCAGGCTTCTCTGTGTGCAGGGACACACTTGCAAACAATGCATCTACACCGGATGCATCTTATTGCTCTTAACTTGCTTTCTTAACATACACAAGCACACCTGTGCCCATGCATGCATGCACATGCGGTGTCTCTCCCACACACAGACACACACATGCATACCCATACAAACACACACACACGCTCACGGACATAAATACACACACAAAGACACAAACACGTATGCACACACACATGCAGTCTCTATTCCACACACACAAACACACACACACTGACAAACACATATATGCGGTCTCTGTCCCACAAGCACACATGCACACACAAGCAGTCTCTATTCCACACACACACACACACACACACACACACACACACACACACTCTCTCTCTCCCACATATACACACACATACACACACATGCAGTCTCTCTCCCACACGTAAACAAACACACACACAGCACACACATGCACACACACACACAGTTGCTCTCCCACATACACACACACACACACACGCACGCGCATGCAGTCTCAACACTGCACACACAAGCACACAGACACAAGCAGTCTCTCTCTCCCACACACACACAAATCCACTATAATTACGACCTTATTAGCTGAGAACTCCCTACATATTTGTTTCTCAATTTCTCTCTTACGTTGAGGCACCTATTGTACAATCCCTTCAAAGTGATCTTTCCTTCCTTATTTGTAATTTGTACCTGTATATTTTCACAAGATGATTTTTCAGAAATATCTTCCCTAGTTACAGCAGTAATGTGTTCCTTAATCAAAAATACCACATCTCCCTTTTCTTGGCTTCTTTTCTATCCTTCCCATAGCATCTAAAACCAAAAACATTGAGCTGCCAGTGCTATCCACCTTTCAGCCAAGTTTCTGTAATAGCTATTAATGTCCCAATCCCACATTTGTAAACATGCCCTGAAATCATCAGCCTTACTTTGAATATCCCTTGCATTGAATTAAATGCAATTTAGTGCTTTAGAGTTACTAATTTTTCTGACTCTCTCTTGTTTTTTCTTTCTAATTGATGTCTTCTTCTCACATTCAGAACCTGCCTGTCAATCCCTCCATTTACACTGCTATTTAGAATTCCTCTACTGGCCTTCTCTATTAGTATAAAGTCTCCCTTAATAGAATGTGCAAATCTCTATGCTAAGATATTGGCCCCTTTCCAGTTTAGGTTAGACCCAACTTTTTGAAACAGGTCGTTTCTATCACAAAAGACATTCCAATTGTCCAAAAACTTGAATCCCTGAACAATACATCAGCTCTTCTGCCATGGATTTATCTCCTTTAACCTTTTGTTTCTTCTGCTGTTTGAGTTTGGCATTGGGAGTAGATCAGAAATTACTACTTTGAAGGTTATATTTTTTAACCACCTACCTAGCCTCATAAATTCACTCTGTACTGCTTTGATTTTTTTCACTGAAAACGTCATTCTTACCAATGTGGACAGTAACTTCTGGTTTCTCAATCTCACCTTCAACAATCAGCTTGAAACATTTAGAAACATCCTTAATCCGAGCACCAGGAAAGCAATAAGCCATCCTAAATTTACACTCACTGCCACAGCATTGCCTGTCTATGCCCCTGACAGGAGAGTCCCCTATAGGAATAATTCTATTAAATCTTGTCAAATGCTGCCTAATATAAGAATTGTTCCAAAGTGTCCAATAACTGACAGGCCCCTCCATTTTCTTCAGAGAACTATCCCCTTCAGCTAATGAACTTAAAAGACCCTATACAGACAACAAATAAAACGAACGTCATCTACAAAAGACCTTGCAAGAACTGTGACAAACACTACATTGGACAAACAGGCAGTTTAAACTGATGACTGCAGGACATAAACAGTGACTTGCATTTAGAAGTATTGTAATGTTTGGAATGAGCTTGGCAGGTGGATCTCAATTCCCTGTTTGGGCTGTCAACTTAGGCCAGTCAGGGACTCCTGGCTGGCAGATATAAACAGGATTGACAGGGGTTCGCGATAACAAAGTGTGGAGCCGGATGAACACGGCAGGCCAGGCAGCATCTTAGGAGCACAAAAGCTGATGTTTCGGTTCTAGGCCGGGAATATCGGTTTTTGTGCTCCTGGGCTGCTTATTGGCCTGCTGTGTTCATCCAGCTCCACACTTTGTTATCTCGGATTCTCCAGCATCTGCAGTTCCCATTATCTCTTGACAGGGGTTCTGTTTACTCTAGGGACTGGCTCTAAGCTAGCTAGTTAGAGTCCATCTACTGCACCCATGTAAATAAAGGGTGACTTGGTCGTGGGATACCAGCTTCCGTGGAGTTATTTCAGTGGCGACAAGAGAAAACGGTATGTTTCTAAAGAAAATTCTCTCACAACAGTTGTCTTTGAGTTGGAGTAACCATTTCTGCCAATATGCCTTTATTTGGGAAATTTGACTCATTTGATCCTGCTTTTGAGGACTGGGCGTCGTGTGAGGAAAGAACGTGTTTTTTTTTGGGCAAATGAAATTGGGGCAGATGAAAAGCAACGAGTAATTTTTCTGACTGCTTGTGGATCCACAGCATTTTTTGAAGTTAGGAGCCTAACTTTCCCTGAGGCAACAGATATTAAAACCTTGGAAGAGTTAGTGGATTTAGTTAAGGGATATTACTACCCCAAGCACCCTCTAATTCTGAGATGCTATTGGCTTTATTTGGCAGTTGAGAACCAGATGCATCTGTATCAAGATTTTTGATTAGGTTAGGATGACTGGTATGTGATTTTGGAGAATGAGATATGGAGACCATTGGGATGTGAGATTAATGATAGAACCATACAGAGGTGCCTACCAGCAGAAAGTGTTCAAACAGGTACTACAACTGGTTTTGTCATTAGAAAATGTGGCAAGTAGAGCATGTGAGTTAAAGGGTATCCCGATGGAAGTGAACACCTGCACCTGACTGAGCTTCGGAAACACCACTTGATTGTAGGTGCTTGCACAGCCTCACGTAAGACATATCCTGAGGAGACGGATCCTAGGTCAACCTACAGTAAAGACTCAAAATAAAGCCAAGCTTTGGCCAAACAGCTAAAATATTCTTCGGGATCTGGTTGGCAAATCATTGTAGTTGCTGCTCATATGCAATTGCAAGATAACAAAGGAGTCTTACGAGGCCTGATTGAGTAAGAGAACTCATAGGCTTGTATCCAGGAGAGTGCATACTCTGGAAAGTCCACCAACATGTAGTTTGGAACAGTTAAATTGCTCAACAGCGCACAAATCAGAATCAATTAAAATAAGTGGTGTCTGGCATCTTAATTACCTCAGGAGGTTTGATTTAATCAGTTTAAATTTAAGACTGAGTTTTTTTTTCTTTATCCTGTCAGGAAAGGGCATTCAGAGTCAGGATGCAGATGAGCCTTTATCTCTTCGATAAACAGCAGGACCCGAATGCCCATCTCCTGTCTTGATGACTAAGTGGTTGGAATCGTGCATCCTTGTTTTCACCCTCACTGTATTTGGATTCAGGGTGTGCTTCCACAGGGCCCCTGTGTTTGAAAGTTGCTCTCCAGCTGACTTCCTTCTGGGCACTAGACTTGACAAAACAATAAGTGTGCACTAGTCGCAAACAGGACTAGTTTAGTTTGGGAAACTGATTGGCATGGATGAGTTGGACCAAAGGGTCTGTTTCCATAGTGTATGATTCTATAACTCATAAATGTCAGGATAAATGGTCACCTGGTTCTAATGGAGGTCAACACTGGCACAGTTGTACCAGATTGCAGAACCAGTTTTTAACAAGATTTACCCAATCCTTAAAGTGTGCAAGACCCAACCCAGGCTGAGACTGTATACTGGGGAACTATTACAGATTAATGCATATGACTTTGGTTCTGGTCTCTTGTGAGAAGCAATTGGTTCAGTTAACACTGATTGCAGTACAAGGAAGACTCAGGCCCAACGTTGATGGAGCAGAATTGGTTGAGAAAGATTCACTTTAATTGGCTCAACATGTTTTGATTAGAATATGGCTGCCTGACCTTAAGACCTAATAAAATACCTGCAAGTTATTAAGGAAGTGCTTGGAACTATCAAAGAACCCAAGGCCACCTTACATTTTGACCAGGAAGCAATTCCGCAATTCTGCAAGGCCTGTCCAGTGCTGTTTGCCTCATGTGCAAAAGGAGAGGCAGAAATCAGGAGGCTGCAAAGCGAAGGAATCATCAAACCAGTCCAGTGAGTAGAAAAGGCAGCATTCGTATCAATTGTGAAGGTTGATGGGTTGGATTGCCTTGGTGGGCATTTTAAGCAAACAAAATTCAATGGGCAGTGTGGACTTGTTGGGCCGAAGGGCCTGTTTCCACACTGTAGGAAATCTAATCTAAACCACTTCTCACAGCCGGATGAATACCTAAACCCTTGCAGAGGGGACTTGTACACAAAATCAGCTGGAGGGCTATCTTTCACAAAGCAGGACATGACCCCATCTGCAATTGTGACTACCTGAGGACATCCAGAAATATGTCATTTGCTGTCACTGAGATATGGTTGAGACGTGGGGCAGGATGGCAGCTCAATATTCCAGGGTCTTTAGGCAAGAAAGGGAAGGAGGTAAAGGAGGAGAAAGTGTTTCAATTTTGATCTGGAACCTATTACAGCAGTGAAGAGGGATGACTTCTTAGAAGGCTTCTCAAATCAAGCCATATTGGTAGAATATAGAAACCAAAAAGGAGCAATCTTATTGCTGGGAATGTACTGTAGGCACCCTTACAGTCTAAGACAAGTCAGAGAGCAGATATGTAGACAAACTTCAGGCAAGTGTAAAAGTCCTTACTTCTCAATCTCCCGCTGACTATTGGAGGTCCTATAGTATAAATGCTATCAAATTGATCTCCCCGTTTTTATATCTCAGTTCTATTATATAGGCTCAGTGGATGAACCTTTAAATATCTTAGAATCCCTACAGGGTGAAAACAGGCCCTTTAGCCCAACAAGTCCACACTGATCCTCCGAGCATCCCACCTAGACCCATTCCCTTAAATCTACACAATGAAAAAGACAATGTTGTCAAGGAGAACACTGAGATACAGGCTATTAGACTAGACGGGATTGAGGTTCACGAGGAGGAGGTGTTAGCAATTCTGGAAGGTGTGAAAATAGATAAGTCCCCTGGGCTGAATGGGATGTATCCTAGGATTCTCTGGAAAGCTAGGGAGGAGATTCACCAAGTTTAAGAGCATTTAAATGGCCATTGGATAAACATATGGATAATAATGGAATAGTGTAGGTTAGATGGACTTGAGTTTGGTTTCACAAGTCGGCGCAACATCGAGGGCTGAAAGGCCTGTACTGCGCTGTAGTGTTCTATGTTCTATGTTCTATGAAAGCTAGCCACCAGGATACATGAACATCAACTAGCCACAAAACGACATGACCCACTATCACTCGTATCCTTACATACAGATAAGGAAGGACACCACTTTGATTGGGACAACACATCCATCCTAGGACAAGCCAAGCAGAGACATGCACGAGAATTCCTAGAAGCATGGCATTCCAACCGGAATTCCATCAACAAACACATTGAATTGGAGCCAATCTACCATCCCCTGAGAAAAAGAACAGGAAATGACATCACCAACCCAAGGAAACCTAACCAGATAAATAGAAAGCGGGACATAACACCAGCGCTTCGTCGGAGGCTCACTGATGATGTTACCTAGAATGGTGACGAAACGTCTGAAAACTAACCTTCCAGCTCAGTGAGCAAACTCACATTCAGAATCTCAACCTGAGCTACAAATCTTCTCAAAACTCACTATCCCCTTCCTCTATTCCAAAATCTGACTATCTATATTGAAAGAGGAATAGCCACCAAAGACTTTTGAGCTACTTTCTAACCTTTCTTGACAATCATTCATCTATCTGACTGATCCTGCTGGGTAATAACTTTTCTAAATCTACTCGCCATCTCACTCTGCACTTTATTTATGACCTTAATAACATTCAGCCTAAAAAGAAGGCTGTTTCAATAACACTTTATATATAAAATAAATGACCTTTCATTACCTGCAGAAAATAACGTTAAAATGGAAAAATATTAGAAATATATATATCAAAAATATAAAAATTAAATAAAATCAACCACTTAGCTGATCAACTGAATAAAAACGATTCCTTTTCAATAAATTCCTCAAAGGAAAAAAATCTTCTCTGGAGCTGAACATATGTAGGACTCTCTGGAATGAAAACACAATTCCTTATTTTAAAACAAAACTTCGGATTTTTCAAAACAAAAACCGTTTAAAGGCCAGAAAAAAACTCTAAGACACAAATAGACTTTTCTAATTTCTGAATTAAGAAAAAAAACCTCAGCCATTCACTGTAGACCCTTAAAATAGTTTAAAAGTCCATCTGAAAAAGAAATCACTCTGATGCTACCTGGCTTGCTGTGTTCCTCCAGCTCCACACTGACATATCACAATGCTTTTTGTTAGTTTTTTTGTGTTTTTTTTAATGCTAATAAAACAAAATGGCAAATAATACTATACTAGTAAACTATAATGATCGTAATAGCTGTAAAACTTTTTTAAAAATTATAATAAATCTTTAAATAAGTGTACAGTCCTGGGAGCAGCTGCAGGACCCACAATGCTCCTCAAGAAATGGGCATGGAGGTGGAGGAGACAGAAGAAGAGTTTGATGTCATGTCATGCCCAAAATTCAGTAAGCTGGGTCACAGTGGGATAAAACTGGTATCTTTACCGTGTACAGATGTTCGTCATTGGAAAGCGAGAGTTTAGGAGGGATGTTGAATACCCAACTGGAGGTGAGGTTGCTGGAGGGGATAGAGTCATCAGAGGGAAGTAGGAAGAAGGGTTCCAGAGGGCCATGGGTATCCCTGAGTTGTTGTATCATGCGGGCTTTGATGCCTGGAAGGAAAAGAAAATGTTTCTGGTTAGCATGATGAATGAACCAGAGGATGAAATGGAACTGCAGAATGGTGCAACCCTGAGCCAGCGTGGTGCGATGCTGTTGGAGAGAAAGGTTGAGGGTGTGCATGTGATGCTGCACAGCATTGAGTGTGAATCTCAATGTGGCGAGAGCAGCTGTCTGTGGTATGTTGAACATCTGTGGTTCTGGGAGGATTCAAAACATGAGGGATGAAACTTCAGTTGGAATCTGCGTGGGCTGAGTCTGAGCCAGAGGCAGTCACTGAGAAATGTGATATGGCTGTGGAAATGAGTTTTAGCAAATGCCTGGTCAAACACCAGGACTGACAGTGAAATTAATGTCAGCGGACAAGGTGAAAGAGTGGAACAGAAATCCTACTGGTGAGAGGAGCAGAACTTCTTCAAGAAGAGCTGTGGCAGTGAATTAAATACTTCTCCGTTTGGCTGAGCTTGTCTTCACCCTCAACAACTTCTCTTTTAATTCTTCTCATTTTCTTCAGGGCAGGGAGTTGCCATGGGTACCCACATGGGCCCTAGTTACGCCTGTCATTTTCCTCGTTCCAGCCCCGACCCACAACTCCTTCTCCGATATATCAGTGATATCATCAGTGCTGCTTCACTCTCTCATCTGGAATTGGAAAAATTCATTGATTTGGCTTCCAATTTCCATCCCACCCTCACATTCACTTGGTCTATCTCTGGCTCCTCCCTTCCCTTGCCCACCAACTCCCACAGCTACCTGGACTATACATCGTCACATTCTGTTTCCTGTAAAGACTGCATTCCATTCTCTCAGTTTCTCCCTCTCCGTTGCATATGTTTTGTTGAAGCCAACTTCGACAAGGGAGAGTCCAAAATGTCCAACTCCTTCCTCAACCAAGGGTTCGTTGTTGACAGGGGCCTCAACTGGGTCCGATCCGTCTCCCATACTTCCGCCCTCACCCCTTCTCTTCCCTCCCACAATAGTGATAGGGTTCCTTTTGTCCTTACCTACCATCCCACCTGCATCCACAGTCAGAAGATCATCAGATGCCATTTCTACCACATCCAGTAAGATGACTCAACCAGACACATACTCCCTTCTCTTCCTTTGTCTGCCTTCCGCAGGGACTGTTCCTGCCAGGACACCCTGACCCACTCTTCCTTCACTCCCAACACCATCACCCCCATAGCCCCTCAGCACCTTCCCCTGCAATTGCCAAAGGTGTAACACCTGCCCAGTTGCCTCGTCCCTCCCCACAATCCAATAGCCCAAACCTACCTTCCAGTTGCACTTCATACAATCTGCATGACTGCATTTGTTGCTCACAGTGTGGTCTTCTCTTCATTAGAGAAACAAAGCATAGACTAGGTGGCTGTTTTTGCAGAACATCTACATTCTACTCGCAAAAAAGAATCAAAGCTTCCTGTTGCCTGCCACTTTAACACAACACCCTGTTCCCTGGCCAACATCTCTGTCTCAAGCCTACTGCAGTGTTCCAGTGAAGCTCAGCACAAACTGGAAGAACAACACCTTATTTTCAACTTGAGGACCCTGCAGCCCTCTAGACTCAATATCGAGTTCAATAATTTTAACTAAACTCTCCCCTGCCCCATGCCCCCACCCCACATACCAGGCCTTGTTATCACATAGTCTGCTATTCCATGCAATCTATTGTTAGCCATTAACAGTGTCCATTCACAGTTATTCACCCTCCTAACCAGATTGTTATAAGCTCCTTTGTCTGTCCAACTCGTCTTCTCTCTCTATGGGCTCTATCCATACCTATTGTTTACTCCTTACTCCCTTCTCCCACCCTAAATTATGCATGTAAACTGACATTTTCCTAGCTACCATGAATTGTGAGGAAAGGTCACCGGACCTGAAACAATTACTCTGATTTCTCTTCACAGATGCTGCCAAACCTGTTCAGCTTTTCCAGCAACGTCACTTATTTTTAAAATATTTACAGCATCCACAGTTCATTGATTGCTTTTTTTAAAGAACTTACACTTGGGGACTTTGTAGCCTTCAGGACTCAATATCGAGTTCAGTCATTTTCGGGCTTGAGCGCCTTCTCCCATGTCCTTGCCCCAAGCGAGGCCTTGTCATCACATGGGCTGCTTCCACAAACAGCCCATTGCTAGCCACTAATGGGCAACAAAAATCACAATTTTTGAATCCTGAGGGCCAGAAATGGTCCAGTTTGGAAGAAGAGTCATACTGGATTCCATTCCTTCCTCCCTTAATGCTGCCAGATCTGCAGAATTTCTCCTGCCCTGTTTGTTTTTATTTCAGATTTCCAGTATCCACAGCATTTTACATTTATTTAAGGCTCCAAATTACTTGTCCAAACTGCATTGAGTTAGTTATATTCGAGAGGGGTCACACTGGATGGACACTAATTGGCTGCAGCTTAATGGGAAAAGTTACCAGGTCATTCACTTTCTGACAACTATACCAATGCGCATGTGGATGAGAACAGAGCAGCAGTGCAGGACACCAGTATTCACCACTGAACTTGCACCTGAACAATTACTACAGGAAAAGAGTGTGTAGAGCCAAAGAATGACCAGCACCTATGAAAATCCCCCAGCAATCAACATCTTCAGGTGAGGGAGTCAATGAAAGGGAGGAGAGAAAATTTGCAAAGGAGATGAGATGAGCGATATAAAAAACAGAATACAAATTACAGTTTCACATTTGCCAGAGACCAAGGCAATCAGACTGCTTGTAAAAATCCAAATGCAGCACAGTATACAGTTCACCAAATTAGGGACAAGGTTTTCAATCATTAAAGATTCATAGATTTAATTATGGTTTGTAACAGAAAACTCATTCACATGAGCTGCCTGGACCTTCAGTGACATTAAAATGAATGCTGTGAGATGCTTTGTTTCCAGCTTATTACTTGTATATGAGATCAGGTTGACCTGACTGAATGCTGTTGCCTCAATAACTCCCAGAAATGACAATCAAGAGATGTTTGTTTAGAGCCTTTTTGCAGTTATTCAGCTCCTCTCCCACAAGCAATATCTTGGGTTACGGTCAGACAACCAAGTCCCCTGATTAGGACAACTTGTATTGCCAACTGTCTGGGATTTTCTTTTTGGAAAGGCTAGATAGGACTTTTTTTTTCAATAGCTTGTCATTCATTTCCTGTATTTAAACTGGGCAGAAGTAAATGTTTTTATGGCCCATATGTGCCAAAGTAAAATATTATAGGCACTTAAAATTCTGAGGTAAAGGGAGAAAATATCAGAAATGCCTAACAGCATTTAATCAAATTTCAGGATCAATATCTTTCAAAGGTGACAGATCAGAAATTTTCACTGTGTTTGTCTTTCCACAAATGCTGCCTGACCAGCCGAGTATTTCCGTTATTTTTTTGGTTTTGCTGTGTCCCATTTTATACCTGGTTGTCAAGACTACATACTTTCTCAAGGATGTTAGTTTCTTTTTAATAGTGCCAACACTGATTAAAACTTGTGTAGCATCCTATTTGATTTTTGGTCCGATTTTCATCAAGATCAGGGATAAACTGGAAGGAGTGTGGTAGCATACATGTTCTGTTGTTAGGGGGTAAAATAGTGGGTTATGCAAGGTGCAATATGGGTGTAAATAGCCTTTAAATACAAATAGTTTTATTGTTGCTTGAGAACATGAATAGAATTTCCGTAATCTGCTTTGAATTACTGAAACACTTCACTTTTTGCATAACTTCTAACCAGTTTGCACAATTTAACCAGACTAACAACATATCTGTTTTTGGTCTAGATTCAAGAGAATGGTCCTCTCCTACACAATAAAGATCCTTTTCAAGTATTATATAATTCTGATGCCATTTGTGCTTTTAAATGCCTTGGTGTACATAACATGCGTCCCTGAAAGTCTTGGCAGTTTATGTCAGATATCTTGATGTTAATTTACAACACCAATTATTTATAAGGCTACGGTATCACAGATTTACAGCCTGTTTCCCATGCTCAGTGATGTTACCATACTTTATGTGGCTGTCTGACTGCACTGAACCCATTACACAGAGAGAGTGACTTTACCAGTAAATACTTTCATACTGAATGTCACATATTGTCATCTCATGTAACTGTCTTAAAGATACAGCCCTGTTATGTCTGGAACCTATGTCACAATACAACAAATTTTGGGAATGAATTTAGCTGCTGGATAGTTTCTCGGATACTAACATCACCTTATTGGAGTGACTGTTCTTCAGATGTGAGTGACAGTTCCTATAATTCTCTTTGTCATTAGCTGAGACAATTTGTTTAAGTGAATAGACCATTTAACATGTTTTGTGTAGAAAATGGACATAAACTGAATGGGGTGAAGGCTATAAAGGCGCTTTCAGGCTCCTGCACAATCATGCAGCTTAGAGGGATTGAGTCATGGAGTCAGAGTCATAGTCATACAGCATGGAGAAAGACCCTACAGTCCAACTCATCCATGCCTACCAAGTTTCCCAAACTAAACTAGTCCTACTTGCCTGCATTTGCTTTATATTCATCTAAATCTTTTCTATTCACATACTTATCCAAATGTCTTTTAAATGATGTAACTGTACCTGCATCTACCACTTTGTTTGGCAGTTCATTCCACACACGAACTTTCTCACAGTCTGTGTGAAGTTGGCTCCTCAGATCCCTTTTACTTCTCTCTCCTGTCACCTTAAATGTATGCCTCTTAGTTTTGACCTCCCCCACCCTAGGGAAAAGACCTATGCTATTCACTTTATCTACACCCCTCATGATTTTATAACCTCGAACACGTCACCCCTCAACCTCCTAAATCAAGTAAAAGAAGCCTCAGCCTATGTGGCCAATCCTTATAAATCAAGCCCTCCAGTCCAGGTAACATCCTAGTAAGTATTTTCTGAACCCTTCCTAGTTTAATATTGCATGTGAGCATAAACAATAAATATCAGCAGGACAGTTCTGGAAACTGTGGAACAGTGCTAGCTATTGCTTCGAGGTCAGAAAATGTATGGGCTCAAATCCCACCTCAGAAATATGGTCACAAAATAAACAGTGCACCACTGAAGTACTGCTGCATTGTTGGAGGTACAACCTTTTAACTCACCAGTGCAGACACCACAGGAAGCAGCCTGGTCATGTAGCTGAGGCAATTGCCATGATGAAGCAAGGGCTGAATGGTGTGAGCATGCAGGTTCATTCTAAGTGAGCAAGTACTAAGAGTATAAATAAACAGCCCTGAGATGTAGTCTGGTCCAATCTGTAAACTGGGTTCCTGCCCTTATGCACAATGTCACACCTACAGCCTTACAATGGTGGTTGCAAGTGTGACCTGAAATGTAGAACAAAAACAGAAGTTGTTAGAAAAGCTCAGCAGGTCTGGCAACATCTGTGAAGAGAAATCAGAGCCAAAATGATAACTCTGATTTCTCTTCACAGGTGCTGCCAGACCAGCTGAGCTTTTCCAGCAATTTCTGTTTTTATTTCTGATTTCCAGTATTTTCAGTTCTTTTGGTTTTTATTGAGATTGGCCTCGCTGGACTTCTAATGTGATTTTTGCCAAAATCCCTGTCACTCATGCCCTTGCGAGAATCTAACTACAGTTTATCAAATAAATTGAAACAGAATGTACAATTCTGAAACACAGAATAATCAATGTACATGAATCACATAACGTTAGTATGCAGGTGCAGCAAGTAATCAGGAAGATTGTTGTTTTTGGCGAAGGAAATGTCATACACAAGTAGGGAAATTTTGCTACAGTTGTACAGGGTGTTGATGAAACCACACCTGAAGGACTGTGTACAGTTTTGGCTCGCTGAGCTAAGAGGGGATATAAACGCATAAAGAGAAGGTAAACATGACTGTTACTTGCAATGGGGATAGGAAAGGGGGAGTTTATCTTATAAGGAAAGGGTTTATAGGCTGGGCTGTAATCCATTGTAGATTGAAAGAATAAGAGATGATTTTATTGAGGCATATTGGCCTTGATAATGTCATCAGGCTAGATGCTGACAGAACAGTTCCCCTTGTGAGAGACGAGACCTTGGTGACACTGTTTAAAAATAAGAGGTCTTCCATTTAATATGGAAATGAGAACGAAGATTTTTCTTACAGAGGGTTGTAATTCGTTATAGCCATTTTCCCCGAGAGAGCAATGGAAGCAGAGTGAATAGTTTTAAGTTAGAGATACATAGATCCTTGACGAATGAGAGAGTCAGTTGTTATATAGAACAAGTCATAATTGTGGAGTTGAGGCCACAGCCCCATTAGCCGTGATATTATTGTATAGTTGAACAGGCTTGAGGGGCCGAATGGCTTCCTCCAGATCCTAATTTATTTGTTTGTACATCTGCTCATATGCTCTGGTCTCCATGGCAGAAAATAATAGAGGCAGAGGAGGACGTGCAAATGACATTATATTCATCAGTGAAAATTGAATAGGCTGGGGCTCTTCTTTCTTGAAAAAACATGATTGGAAGTAAAGTAATGGAGATTTTAATATCATGAAAGGGTTGATAATATGAAAGAGGAGAAAATATTTTAAATTGCAGGTGGGACTGGAGCAAGGGAACTTGATTTAAAATAGTTACTAAAAACTTGCAGAAATTTTAGGAGAAACATCTTTTTTCAGAATGGCTGAATTGTAGACCACACTCTCATAAGGAGTTAGTGAGACAAATAGTAAGGGTTCATTTTAAGTGGGGGTGGTGGTCTTGCTCTTACCTGTAAAATTCGACTCTCCTTGAGGGGTTCATTCCAAAGCTGTTTGACAGCCAATTATTGACAGCATGGCACATCTCAGAGAATATCTGGCCAATCTGGCAGCTGCCCAGGAGCAGCAGCTCCATGTAGAATGGTGGCTGATGCGTGTTTTGCCTCCAAAAGTGTATCTTTAAATGATGTAGCAATGCTTGGATTATCTTCACAATACAAGAAACTGAATGTAAATAACCTGGTATTGAAAGATCCATAATATATTTATTACAACTCACTGACATCTATAAACATTATATTCACAAACACATTTGTACCTGAGCTAACATTAACTTATTCGGCTACAATGAGTACCATGCTTCGGTGTGGGGGCATCCAAAACCAGAAGGCATAGGTTTAAGGTGAGAGGGAAAAGATTTAAAAGGGAACTAAGGGGCAATTCTTTCACGGACAGGGTGGTGCATGTATGGAATGAGCTGCCAGAGGGAGCGGTGGAAGGCTGGTACAATTGCAACACTTTAAAGACATCTGGATGGATTTCTGAATAGGAAGGATTTAAAGGGATATGGGCCAAATGCTGACAAATGGGAGCAGATTTATTTAGGATATCTGGTCGACACGGATGAGTTGGACCGAAAGGCTTATTTCAGTGCTGTGCACCTCTATGACTCTGCAACAGATACACATGGTTTTGTCTGGTCATATATTGCTAATTTGATAATTCTACAAATAGGTGTAAACAGAATTTATAAGGTTGACAATTTTCGTGGCTTGACAACTGTTCTTGATCTGGTGATCAATTCTCATCTGGAGAAATATTATTCCTTAGTGTGCTTAGTGTTTTTTTTTACTGCTGGTTGGTTTCACTGCACCACACTTCATAAAACACTGTTGAAGTATGCTGCCCCACTCTGTTTGTGCATGATTGGCATGTTGTGCATGTGAGAGCTGGTTTCTGTTCCTGTACAATGTAGCACAGTGATCAATGATTACTTCTCATGATCTAACTAATGATACACTTGGAGACCAACTAAAATTGGTAGAGTTTTTATATTTGTACTTCTAACTTGTGTGACAGTTAGTGGTTAGTTTTCTATCTGCTCACTTGTTGTGTATCTCTTTCAGTCTCCACTGTACTTGAAGACTAATATCCTGTTTTTTTAGAAAGGGAATTGTTTGTACTTGCCCTCTAAATATTAGTTGTACTGGGGACGATAAGCCCTTCCCATTGGTCTTGCACAAAAGTGCAGGAACACAATGCAAAAATCTTGATTAGTTGCTCAATAATTAAGAATCATTGATTTAATTGTACATAGTATGCACTCTACCAGACTACTTGAGCATATCACATCATGTGGTATAGGTCACTCCCCAGTTAGTAAATGATTAAAATATTTTGCCAGTGCACTGCAGTCTGTTGCCAATTACTATTTGTTCCAGCATAGTGAATGAACTGATAATAGTGGTCATCATGTCTGTGACTGTTACACTTGTGTTGCTAGCTCACTGAACAATGAGAACTTTAGAGAAGTAATCCGTCAGAAGATTGTAACCTTCACTGTGCACTGTAAATAAGACTGTTGCTGCTTTTGTTCCAGGAGTGTATGGAATATCATGTGGATATAGCGACTTCCTCCGTTGTTGGCATTGATACATTTGGCATGTAGCACATGCATTTAAGGGGTAGTAAATATCCTGGTTTATCCCTGGTCAGTACAAGTATGCATGCTAGTCATCTTGTGCCATACTCCTATGTACATTGTGTAACATGGTCAATAATATCTTGATATAGTGGCCGTCGTATTTGTTGAAAATTATTTGTTCTGACATACCAAGTTTGTCTCTGGATAGCTAAAATGAATAAATCTTCTCAGATACTTCTTTAGTACAGTCTGGTCTCCCTGAATAATCATTGTTTGCAACTCTTGAAATTGCTCAACTTTAGCCATTGACAGTTGCAACTTTTCTCATTGAATCAGCCTAATGTATAATCGATCAACTGTGAAAACAACTTCAAGTTCATGATCAAGATCATCAGTGTGAATCAATTGGAACATTTTGGTTTTTGTAGAGGCTGGATAATCTGTGTCAAATGGGTCTTGGCTTATAGCTCATTTTGAAACAAATCTTTGCACATCGTTGATTGACTTGATTGTGCCACGTGTGGTCTGTTCTGCTAGAATGGGTGTGAATTGAATTTCCCTAATTGTGACTACACTGAGATCGGACATTCTGCTAATGCTGCCATTACTGGACCAGATCAAAGAATTCAGGAAGCCATGAGCTTACCTATTGACCCTGCAAGATAATTCTACCAAAGCACAGAACTGGTGATTGATTATACACTGAGAGACAATCCCTCATAAGCTGTGCCATGGAATCATATTGTTGAGGTAAATGTCTTTCAGGTTATGTCAGTGGTAATATCTTGGCTCTAGCTCCCATGCTGACTAATGTTTACTGTGTGTCAACAAGCCTTTTTGAGACATATGTTAAATGGATTCAAAAGCTTCTGATCACTTTATGGTGTCAAAATGGTATGTGATGTTAACAAAATGGAAAGCTTGGTAATCTTTTGAAAGTTTACTTTTCACTTGGTTGACTCTGAATCTCATTGAATTTGCATTTGTGCACCTTAATATTTTCCTTGCTGCCAGTGTTCTAGTATTACACCATCCTGTTGTTCACCTGTGCATTGTTTTGAGCACTGGACTGACCTTTGCAACCAGATTTCCTGCACACATGTGCTCAATATTCCCTGGTATCAGATGCTTAACAGATATCTGGAGAAGTTGTACAGTTTTTTGGTAAGTGTGCTGTTTAGCAGCCATTACAAATTTTGTTTGCTTAATGCACTTTGCTGAAGGTAGTAATAGTGTTGGCAGCACCTCCGGCACGTAATTGTTGGCAGCCTGGCACTATGGCTTCAGACGTGTGCCCATTCACAAGTAACGTGTGAATGGTATGGCACTTTCCCATATTCAGATGATCTTCCCTGAAGATTTAATTGGCATAGAGGGAATGACTAATGCAGAGATCCTCTCTGACAGTTCCTCACTGAAAAGTTACACTCAAACACTTTGCAGGATCTTCCATCAGATTGCTGAAAAGAACCTTAGGATTTCTGTCTTAATAGTACATTGCAAAGTAGTTAAACCTGAAGTTAAATTTTTCCTTTTATCTGGTGCTTGAGTGCTTTCCAGATTTTTTTCTGGATCTTTATGATCATTTGTAAAATTACAGAATGTGTTACAAACTGCCTCCTGATGATGGCATGGAAGAGTTTTAGAGATCGATTCTGAGGATCATCCATTGCTTGATCTGTAAAATAGAATTGGTCATGTTGTTTGAGCAGTCGTAACTCAACAAAGATATGACCAGCTACACAATTCGTAATTAACGTTTGTCTTCCATTTCTCTTTGCAAATCTTTGCCCCTTTTTCAAAGAAGTAGACTGGAGTATTTGTTTATGATTTTACTGATCACGCTTCTTCCTTCTTTCGTATTTTTGTTTTTTTTGCTCTTGTTTCCCTTTATTTTTCCCTGTCACTGCTCCTTTACAGGTCTCAGTCACCTTTAAATCTGTTACTTTAAGAATAGCAGGCTTGTTATTGTGGCTTTCTAACCAGAGGTGGTGATCATAACAAATAGTGATGATGCCATAATGTGGTCTTTTTTACTTTTTGCGCAATTTGGAAAAACCATGTTGGTACTGATTGATGTCTGAACACGGGTAGGTTTTGATACAGAGATTGTAGGAATTGCCGATGCTGGAGAATTTGAGATAGCTAGGTGTAGAGCTGGATGAAGACGGCAGGCCAAGCAGCATTAGAGGAGCAGGAAAGCTGATATTCCTGGGGAAAGGCCCAGACCTGAAATGTCAGCTTTCCTTCTCCTCCGATGCTGCTTGGCCTGATGTGTTCATCCAGCTCTACCCCATGTTATCTTAGGCTTTGATACAGTTGTGATATCTTTTAAATGCACACTGACATATTGTGTCTCTTACAGGCATATTAACATACTGACCATGAGACACAACACAACAATGTGCATCTATTCAAGTAACAACAGCCCATTTATTCAATTGCTTCTGTACAGCTTATAATGCTTGGGTCACACAGCGTGACCTGATCTAAATGCAATCTTCAAGGGTTTATTTGAAGAGTTTGTTTGTTTATGTTTCTGTGCCATTCAGTATTAGCTTGACTCACTGACACATGCACTGACTCCCCGTCTTAGCTGAAAACCGCAGGAGGTTTCTATCAATTATTTTAAATCAACTGACAACCACATAGTACTTTGTGCAAACCAAACTTGAAACTGGTCAAGTAATTCTATTTAATGTAAACAGTCTCCAGAATATAATTTAACATTTGATAGAAATCTGATGTTTCACTTAAAAATCTTTGTTTTTTTGGCAAAAGTCCATTTTCTTTCACAAACAGTAAAATCCTGGATTTATTAAAATGTGCATCCAACAGCTATGCCTAAATTATCATGACTTAACACCTCTCTCTCTCTTCCTTTCTATTTCTCTCTCTCCCTTTCACTTTCTTTCTCTCTCTCCTTGTCTCTTTTGTTTACTGTCTCTTTGTCTTTCTGTCTTTGTCCCTTGCTCTTCCTCTCTTTCTTTTTTCATTTTCTCTCTTTCCCTCTCTGTGTCTCTCTTTCTCTCTTTTTATCTCTTCTCTCACTCTCACAACTGCCCACAATAAGGCAGAAAGTGTCAAGAGCGGTGTTGGGCCTCTTATGTGAGGAACATTCTGACTATGACCGCCCTGGGCAGCTGACTGATTGTGTCAAGATGCTGGATTGTAATCAGAGGCTAACTTTGACTGGCTGTGCGGGAACCCACGGAGGTTATCTCCTTTGCCTTGAATGAGGACTGCTGACAACAGGACACCATTGGCTCGGGTGCATGTCACTGACAGTGCATTTGGTAAAATAGGACACTGATTAGTAATGAGAAGATTTTGTGTTATTAGGCATTTAACAGCCAACATCCTGCTTACTTGGCAACTTGCAGCTCAGCAAATGCATAAAACATGCAGCAAATTGTTCCCAGTGTCAAGATAAGCCTCGATAGACTTCTCCAGAATTCTGCCATAAATCTGACCTTAGCCCATGTCATTCAGGCCCTATAAAACTCCACTCATCGTCTGTTGTATATGTTATTCCAGATGTCATTTACAGTTGTTACTGACTGTGATTTGCCTGTTAATTTATGTTGATAATTGCTGATAGAAAAGTTGAAATCTTGTCTAGTAATTTCTTAATTTGAGGGTGAATTTGATTTTCTTTAGTTTATGGATCCCTGTGGGGATTGTAACAGACAGGACTATCATTGGAATCATCATAGTGGAGCCTGATTATATCTTCACATAGAATATCAAGATATCATCGACCTGAGGTCATTTCATAGCATCCTGGAGTGCAGGCCCTGACGAGCCATTTTATTCCTATTGTTGGAGTTTTAGCAAATTGATTCATCACACCACGCAGGACCTGACTGAAATCAGCCAGATTTCCTAATTCCTGGCAATTTCCTAAACATCTCAGCTATAAATTGGATAAGCTCACTGAGTCATTATGTAGGGCAGAATGGCTCATTGTTAAGACTGAAAGCTGCAATCTCAGGTCCTATTGGATCTACATGGAGGAGTGCACTTACCTAGTGAACCATACAACAATAGCTGTCTAAGTGTTTCTAGACAAATGCAAGCAAAGGTGCAGTTTTAATGTCAAGAGGGAGAAGTCCAAAATCAAAGTAGAGGAAATAATTTCAAACAGAAGAGACCTAAAGGGAATAATTATGTCTTCTGTTGACAGTGTAAAACAAACTCTGTTGTATTAGGTGCCCCTTGTACATTTTACTTTTCCTCCTTCTAAAGTCACTGGATGGTAAATTAGCATGGTACAGAACAGCCAGCATCTAGCCTACTATAAACAATTGCCAAAATTTAAAATCATGCCTCCAACATGCGAAGTGAATTAGAGTTGGATTAGTAAAATGTTCTGTGTTACACTGAAAAATGCAAGGGTGAAATAAAACCCTCTTTTCCATTCACACAGCAGCATGAATCATCTGCAAGTTCAGAACCAATGTTATCCTTCAGCAGTAATGAAAACAGAACTTGAAGCACTGTGTGTTACTCAATATATTTCATTGTGATATTTGTTACAACCTACAACATTGCTGCATGTGGATTTATATCCTGGCACAAGTTATAGGTTGCAGAGCCAAGCAATCCTTTCATGCCTTGTGCTTCATGGCCCTTCAGTGAGATCACCTACAAAGGGAATTGCATCAGAACATAAGGCTTTGCAAATAAAATAATCTCGTGTGTCCCTAAATTTTTTAAAAGGTAACTCTGTGTGTTTGGTACTATAAATCACCATGTTGTACCCATAGGAATGCTGCAATGTAAACGTTGTATTCTCAATTGCTCAGTTAGTTTCCAGTCTTAGTTCTGGTTGAGTCATCACAGGGTCTTCTCAACTGCCCAGCAGAATCTTTATGCAGATCAGCCGATGTAGTGACTTGAAAGGAGGATGTCCACCCACATCCAGAATTTCAGTGGGGATCTAAATAAAAGTTCATTGAGGATCTAAATAAAAGTTCAGTGGGGATCTAAAGAGAAGTTAAAAAAATGAAGAAAATCACTCCCTCGACAGCGCAGTTGGTCACGTCATTATATAAATGGGAAGGCCTTGGGTT